>NC_072769.1:27371219-27978719 GCF_022539595.1 Amphiprion ocellaris | reverse complement strand
TGGAACGACAGGGGAGAAACACGGGAGGAAGAAAGAGGCAGGAAGCATGTAGCAGTAATGGTGAGGCAGCTCTCGGGAGTAGTCAATAGTTATTTGATTAATTTTGAGCATTATATCAGTTGTGCTGTTTTAGCTGCTTGACGAAATTTGAAATGACATAATGAGGTAACATTTCATCAGTGCTACACTGAAATAAGGGCGTGTGTGATTGCTTCATGCTTGCAAAGTTTTTTTGGGTACAGTAGGGAGAAAGTAAGATGAAATATTTTCCCCAAGTTAACTCTGACAGTTGTGAACATTTGACAGTGGTTCATGGGTTTGTCTGCTACACACTCCTGCACGTGGTTAACACTTAAAAAAAACTAATGTAATTATTAGGGCTGTCAAAATTAATGAGGATTAATCCATCATCATGATTAGCCTGATTAAAAATTTCAACGCAATTAATGCGTCTGCAGCGCAGAATGACTCAAAATCCCTGAAACGTCTCTGGCAACGCATTCGGTCAGCTTGTCCAAGTAGACTTGCCGTTGCGCATGTGCAAATGGGCAGTTGACCCGGTAGTAGCAGAACGAAGCAACTTGAAATAGAAGACGGTAAACAGTACAGCCTAACTGATTTATCGGTCGGCCGATTAAATCGCCCAGTTATAGCTCTTTTCAAATAATCATCATCGGCCGGAGTTTTGCCGATTAAACGGCAATATATTCCTAATTTCTCATAAAACAGTAAATGCTGTTAAGTGTCGGAGTCGCGCAGAATGATGTCCTTGCGCTGTTTGTTCAATACATGTTGCGCTGAGTCCAATCGATCCTCAGTCCTCACCGCTGTCTTCTCAGTAACGTACAGGAGTAAACTGCAGTCAGGCCACATTACAGGAGTGTGCTGAGCCTACAGGTAAGTTTGTAACGACTTTGTGGAATTAACAATGACTCAATATGTCTCCCGTTTCAGTTAAGAGAAAAAGTTAAAGTTCAAACGATTAACATTACTGTCTGTCTTCAACAACCGTCATGATGTCATATCACTCTTAGTTTTACTTTGTCAGAAATACTATAACATGACCCAGGCTGTAAAAGCAACTCACTGTGATGTTGTGGAGTAACATTAGTGTCGGACTATTTGTGACCATTATATATTTAAAATGTAGCTCTGTCAAAGATAACATGTTTTACATCTGAGAAATGAGTCTCTGGTTTTATTTTGGTTCATATGAGTCCTAACTTCATGTCAAAGAAAATAATGGAGTAGAGAAAATGTGATTGAACATTAAAGGGCATCAGAGGGCTGCAGAACTAATGTTTTGGCTCCACTCATTATGTTGCTTAAATACAGCATGCATATATATATATATATATATATATATATATATATATATATATATATATATATATATATATATATATATATATATATATATATGCTACCTCTAATTTGCAGCAACAATAAGTACAAGACAAAATGCATTTCATAACTCATTTATAGACTGACTCTTTTTTTTTAAGGTTATATAATTTCCCAGAGGTGTAAATGCTTTGTTGCATGTTTTTGCACTTGAAAATTCCTTTCTGTTGTAAAGTTAGCCAAATATTAAAGAAGTATTGTAGAACAGTAAAATGTTCTGCCTGTAATTCATATCTTTGTTGTTGTAAGCCTCAAGGGACCAAAAAAGAAGTTATTTTCATTATATATATTTTAAATTAATCGGCTATTTAATCAGTTATCTGATTTTTTTTTCTGCCAAATATTGGAATTCAAGCAAAGAATCCATATCGGTCTGGGCCCCCAACTAAACAGCACACTGGCCCTCTTGGTGGGAAATTTGAACACAAAAAAACCAAAAACAACCAAAAAAAAAAAACAAGACGAAACACTCGACTAACATATAGCAATATGCACACTCTGCAAGATGGAGTTTTCTTTTACCAAAGCACGTCCAGTTTAAAGTACCACATTAACGCAAAACGTGCTAGTTTGGGATTCTAACAAGAACCTTTAAAGTTCTTTAATAAACACCTTAAGTGCATATATATTCTCTTCTTTCTGGAGTCTGTGCACGCAAAATCAAAAGCGATTAATAGATCCAAACATGAATGAGATGTGATCGGGATTAATGGAAATTAATCCACAGCAACCCTGCGATTAATCTGATTAAGAATTTTAATCGTTTGACAGCACTAGTATTTATTCAAGTATGTACACTATTGCAGGGCTAAAGTGGTGCTGCCACAATGAGTAAGAATGTTTGATGGAGCAGACAAAATGAAGTAAAACCTGCAGGTTTCTTGAGTTCACCACAGCTCACACAGCCCTGACAGGCGACACATACATTCTGCTGTTTGCATTGAGTCAGTGCACTGAAGCAACCAGTGCTCTGCTCACTGTCTGAACACCTGAAAGCTGCACTGTCATCTGCTGCCACTGCCATCGCTGCTGTTCTCAGAGTTCCACCTTCATTCCAGCATCCTCCTGCAGTGTCTAATGTAAGCCGGTGCTATTTTCTATACAGTATCTTACTGCTGCCACGCTTTACTTCTTATAGTGCTGAATTTTCAGTCCCTGTAGGGAGTGATGAGGTCCTAAACAATGCGACATATAATGCCAAATATCAGAAAAAGATCCATTTTGCACGACTTGTCTGGTTTAAATGACGCCAATTGTTGAGTGTTGATGTGGTTTAAATGATATTCGACGTACGGATAATGCCAGCTAACTGCAGGGACAGGGAACCCAAACAGGGAATGTTTTGAAAGTTGCACTGAAGCTAAAGCATTTTTGTCTTCAGTCATGGTGGAAAACAACTAACTACATCCACTTAAGTACGATTTTGAAATCCTTTCTCTTTCCATTGTGGACGACTTTTAGGGCTGAAACGATTCCTTGAGTTATTCAAGTAATTCGATTACTAAAATTCCTCGAGGCAAACTTCTCTGAATCAAGGCTTCATTGCATCTACTACATACTAGACCCCAGGACACCAACTGGTGGACCACGGTCCCAGTCCGGACCTAGACCTATGATCAATAAATGATAAGGGGATTTTAAAGTTGACGGGATGCTTCCATTTTAACCGATGCAGCTTTTCTAGTGTTTACGGTGTTTAGCAGATCAGAGGCTGAACTATGAAGGCACTTTGACATAGTCAGACTTTCTTTGTGTGAGTTGGCTCGACAAAAACTAAAACCTCAGTTAACAGGTATGGAAGTTGTTTTCAACTTTCCTTGTCAACTCAGACTTTCTGCTTCAAACTCATCCACACAAACAGCAGTGTTTAATACATCATTTGACTAGTTTTCCACACAAAATGAAATGATTGTGTTCATCTGCTTCAGTCAACAGGTTGTCTTAATGGAGAACAATGAGGAACATAAAAATTTATGATGATAAAAAGCTGCAACTGTAAGTCAGTTAAGTTAAACTGATCAGTTTTCTTATTGGTGTTCTGTCAGCTGCAGTACCAGCAGTTTAAATGGACCAAACATAAAAACATATTCATGTGATTTCTGCATCATCTAAAACTAAATCTAAATACTACACTATATATGTACAATACCCCTGTACTACACTATGTATGTACAATACACCGCAAATGTCCGCCCATGTTCCACTAGGACAGTTTTCTGTTGCACAGCGCGCTCATTTCCACTTTTGATGCTATAATGCGCATGCCAAGCGTGGAATCTGATTACTTGATTAATAGCCACAATAATCGATAGAATACTCGATTACTAAAATAATCGATAGTTGCAGCCCTAGCTAATTTATACTTCCATTCCACTACACAACATTACATTGCACTTTCTGCTCCACTACATTTATCTCACTGCTTTGACACTGGATGCGATAGATATAATAGCGAGCATTTAAAAACATAATAACACATTGTTAAAACAAGTGGTTTCTAGCCTTTGTGGCTTCTGACAATGAGCAGTGTAATCAGAGTTACATCTCAGATATCTCTGAAGAGTAAGCAGCTTCTTCAAACATTGATTTTACCTTCAGAGAGATCAAACCAGCACTATTAGTTTAAAATATAACTATATTTGATGAGAAATCTTATGAAAAGGAAGATTTTTCATGCAGGAATAGGCATTTTTACATTGCTGCATTTTATCTAGGTCAATATTTTAAATATTTGCCCCATCACTTATGATATATATGGGTGGAGATGATAGAATCCATTTGATGTGATTGATTATATTAAATGTGGGCGGGGCTTAGTGAACACAGCGATGATGGAATCTGGAGCCTCCATACGCCATATTTATCTCTGCAGGGCAACAGTTATGAGGACAAATCTGACCTCAACCACATTCTCAAATCCAAAAAAATATTTTCTGCTAATTACTCCAAATCACATTTCATTGATAAATGCTCCCTGAGTGCAGATCTCCTCAAAAATAGTTTTCTGTTTTACAGAGGAGGATGAAATGCATTTTGATCACAAAAAAACTAAACAACGCACAACACATGTAACAAAGTTTTACCTAACCATCAACAAAGGGACACAAGATTACAACTGTATGATTATATTTAAATAAATATTATTGTCATTGCATGGGGACTCGGGGAAAAAGCTGTTCTTTGTGTGTTTTGATGGATTTTTCTGTCAGATGGAACATATGCTTCAGTTTCAGTCAGTGCGTCAGTTTTAATTAATCCCGCTCAGTGTCATTTTGTGTTTCACTTGTATTTTACACCTAATCGTAACCCAAAATGCACTATGCTGCACACTGAACGCATCCTGGGGGTACTGAAACAAAGCCGATGCTGTTTTTTTCTACTTTCAGTGCACAGACTGTTTAAACTCTGGATGCTTTTCATTAAGTTAACGCGTCTCCTCACTTCCCTCTTTACACGTCTTCAGCTCCTCCCAGTGAGCAAATAAGAGGCAAAAAAGAGACTCTAAATGAGAAATCCTTCATTCCATAGCATTAGTTTTAAGGGCTGGCAGTTGCTCATGAATTCCTGCAGCTGTATCACCTGTTAGCACCCACAAAGGTTTCTAATTAAAGACTTCCGCTTCGGATACACCTGTGTTTTCTCACATTCTTTCCAAATCTGCTCGTCTCTTAGAAAAGCTTCAGTAATTGGAAGATCCTCCATGATGGTGGAGGGAGAACAATTTCTAGGTTGAGTGTATAAGCAAGGAAACATATGTTAGCATAATGAAAAGCACCCATAGTGGTAGATTAATATAGCTCAGGCTGAACCAAATGTCAGACAGCAATGGATCGTGACGGATATGCATAATGTTAGATGCAGCCTTTAAGTGCTCAGAATGTTTTGCCAGATGGTGTAAAGATGGGCGGCCTTAAGGTTAGAAGAGGTCAACTGTAGGTTTTCTAGCCATGAGACACCAGAAACAGTAAAACTTCACCAGAGAAACATCTGTTACAGTGTGTACCCATCACCGCTGCTAATGTGACCTTCGGCAGAGCATTTAGCCGAGTAGCTCTTGGGTCTGAGCAAAGGGTCACGACAGCATTTGTTTCTGTTCAGATGGACAGAGAAGTCCGAGTGGAAGAGCAGGACAGATAATGCAAATGTAAATGGGTTCTTTACCTGTTGACCCGCGGTTTTTCTTGCCAACTGTCCGTCAGCCAGAGAGAATGAGATGAAAAGAAGTTGGAGAAGAGGGGAGATATAGAGCGGGAGAAAGGGGGAGAATGGGAGAGATACAATTTAGATTTCAAATATTTCCTCAGGGTGCAGTAAAAAAAAAAAAAAAAGAACAACACATTTAGCAAATACACAAAAAGAGAAGCAAAAGAAAAACCGGCAGCTCTGTGGTGTCTCGGAGTTTTCCAAAGCACACTGGATAAGGAGGCTCCTTTCTGGAAGAAGGAGGAAAAAACATGCAAACAGAAAGCAAGAGACACAGAAATGGATGATGGGGAAGAACAGGCAGAGAGGAAGAGAGAAATGGTGTGTTATCATGGAGTCCAGAGGAAGACGGGCTGTTTGTAGCCCATCCATCAACTGCCAGCCACTAAATTTTGTCTCTCTCATTCACTCTTTTCTTCTCCCCCTCCGTCTTTCTCCTCGTATTTGTCATAAGTCTGGAGGTAGCAAGACTGTAGGCTGCAAGAAAACGATGGCATTGACATTCTACTGGCAGAAAATCTACATTCACTATTCATCTATCAATACGCTACCCCCTCACGCTTCTATTCAGCCACTCAGCCGCTCACTCAACTCCTGAATACCGAGAGTGTGTTGGTGTGTTTCCATCCGCAAATGTGTGCAGTGAAAAATGTGCGTTGGGGCCGTAATTCAGATTCTGACGTATCGCATCAGCATCAGCACAAAGTTCACTCAGCCACACACACTAACACAGAGTGAGCGAAACAGCTGATAAGGAAAAAACAAAGCAGCTAGAAGACACACTGAGGAAAACTTGAGAAGAATAAACAGCCAGACAGTTTTCATCATTTCTATTGGAAATACAAACTAATCTGCTGCAGACTAGGCCAAGTATTAAGGTATTGAGCCTCGAAACTTGTTGGCACCGACTGAAATGTGTGCACAGCAATGAGTGTCGAAAACTGTCAAGCACTGAAAGTTGGCATTAAGGATGTGATCAGATTTGGAATCTTGTTGAGAAAGTAAATCACAGTGTTGCCACTTTTAGGCTATATTTTTCCGACACAACTTCTTGTGTGGCTGTTTGTGCTTTGATGTTAAGCTGAGAAGTGTTTATAATATTTAGTCCACACTTTCTGATACATAGTGGGGAAAAAAAATACTATTGGATTTGACAGCAATGTGACGCCACACAGGAGCTAAAACGAAAATAATCAATGTTGCATTAAGGTTCTAACGGTAAAAAGCCTTTTATTAGGGGCAATTAGAATAAAGGCTTTTTGATTTTTACACTTTGTGACACATTTTTTTGGAACTTCACTCTTCTTTTTTATTGACTTTCCTCTCAGTATAATGCAATACAGCTCAACAGCATGACAGACAGCTACCCAAATGACTGACTGCATTGGTTTACACGGAGACGGCAGCAAGTGAGACAGACTAAATCCACTAAATTCTCCAAGCAGCTGGAACAATGTAGCTGCCAAACACTTCAAAAAACTGCACGCCGGTGCACCTGGAGAACCAGTGCTGTTGTAAATAAAAAAGGTTGTTGTTGTTTCTGTTTACTGTACTTTATATGAAATTAATTGATAGATATAAACTAATCATGAGATTATCTTTGAAAGAATATTCTCCCTGTGTGAATACAAAACAGAACCACACAGTCAGAACAAAAAGTTCATGACAGCAGGATATACTGCTTCAAGTGCTTTCTAAGTGTGCATTATAAAATAGAAGCAGACTATACAGGGGATCTAAAAAGTCTACACAGCCTTGTTAAAACACCAGGTTTTTGTGACGGAAAAAAATGAGACCAAGATAAATAATTTCACAATTTTTTCCATCTTTAATTTGACCTATAAACTGTACAACGTGATTGAAAAGCAGACTGAAATCTTGTAACAGGGGGAAGCAAAAATACAAAACTAAAATACTGTGGATGCATAAATATACACACCCTTAAACTAATACTTTGTCAAAGCACCTTTTGATTTTAATTAGTGCTGTCAAACGACTAAAATTTGTAATCACATTAATCACATGGTTGCTGTAGATTAATTTTGATTAATCATGATTAAATATTCATTTTTAATGCATATTAATAGCATTTCATTTTGCATGAGGAAACAGATTCAAGAAAGAAGGGAATATATCTGCACTTAACATGTTTATTAAACACCTGTACTCAGTGAAAAAACCTCTTTCCTGCAGAGTGTGCATATTACTGTAAGTTGGTGGACTGTTCTGTCTTTGGGACAGCATGCTGTTTAGTGCAGGGCTATTCAACTAAAATGCAAAGAGGTCCAGTCAGAGAAAATGCATTAAAGCAAAGGTCCAGAAAATCTGAATGTTGAACTAATCTTGAATTAGTGTGATATATGTTGATGTAATCTAGCAGTTTTATTAGTGTCTGCATGTAATCAATAACTGACCATCAAATCAAATAAATTCAGTACGGTTCAGAAACATTTTGACAACATTCATTAATAAATAACTTTTAATGTAGCTGTACACCTGAAAATAAAGTGAAAAATAATGACTGAACAACCTGAACCAACTTATATACATCTTTAACATTACCTAGATCTCAAAAAAATTTAAACAGTTAAACACTTTTACATTCTGCGCTGCAGATGCGTTAATTGTGTGAAAATTTTTAATCTGATTAATTATGGTGCTGGATTAATCCGCGTTAACGTGCTAATTTTGACAGCCCTAATTTTAATACATTGTTTTTGGGTAGAAGTCTATCAGCATGGCACATCTTGGCACTCTTCTTTAGGTAACCCCACAGATTTTCAATCAGATTCAGGTTAGCCATTCTTTATTTATTTATTTGACTTTTATTTAACCAGGTAAAAATGTGTGAGAACCAGTTCTCATTTACAAACATAAGCTGGCCAAGAGGCCCCGGTAGGAATAAATACAACAAAAATAAATACACATACACAAACTACATATAGAACAAAAATACAGAAAAAAACATGAGAACTGGGAGGATACAGCTGGCCGAGACAAGGGAACATATCTGAGTGTCTTTTTTGGATGCATGTAGAGTCAATCAGGTCTTTCTTTCTCTTTATTCCAAAAGGAGTAACCCAGCCATCATTTCAGAATTCCAGTTATGAAAATCAGGATATCATGCCTGGAGCTATTCCAAACTCTGTGGGGTTGGAAAGGATCAGCTTACATTGTGGAAAAGGACACAACTTGTGGGGTGCAAAGGGGATATATTTTGTATATTTTTTAAAACTGGGTTAACTGTCCATTAAACTGAACCTTCTTCTTCTCAAAAACACTCCCAGTAAAGTAGTGAAGTTAAAAAAAAAAAAAAATTTAATAATTTGAGTGCAGAAGTGTGGACACCCTCTTATAACTGGGGATGTGTCTGCATTCAGAATTAACCAATCACATTCAAACTCATGTTAAACAGGAGTCAGTAAACACCTGCCATCTTTCAAGTTCAGCTGTTCTAGTCTGCTTTTGCTGACTTTTTCTTAGTCACATCTTACAGCAAAAGCCATCCATGGTCAGCAGAGAGCTTCCAAAACTTCAGAGGGATCTCATGGTTATAAAAGGTAATAGTCAGGAGAAGGGTCCAAAAGAATTTCCAAGGCATTAGATCTACCATGGAACACAGTGAGGACAGTCATCACCAACTGGAGAAAATACAGCGCAACAGTCACATGAGCAAGTACTGGACATCCCTCCAAAATTGATGAAAAGACGTAAAGAAAACTGGTTAGGGCGACTGTCCAGAGGCCTACAGCAACATTAAAGGACTACTGGCTGTGTAGTACATGCCACAACAATCTCCCGTATTCTTCATATGTCTGGGCTATGGGGTAGGGTGGCAAGAAAGAAGCCTTTTCTATAAAAATTTTGCAAAAACACATTTGAAGTCATCCAAAAGCATGTGGGAAAATGTGTTATAGTCTGATGAAACCAAGGTGGAATTTTTCTGGCATAATTCCAGAATGTATAACACTGCACATAACCAAAGGAATACCATACCCAGAGTGAAGCATGGTGGTGGCAGCATCATGCTTTGGGGCTGTTTTTCTTCAGCCTTAGTCAAGGTGGAGGGAATTATGAACAACTCCAAACAACAGTCAATGTTGGCACAAAACCTTCAAGCTTCGGCTAGAAAGCTGAAGATGAAGAGGAACTTCATCTTTCACCATGGCAACGACCAAAAGCAAATAGCTTCACCAAAAGATGATTAAAGTTTTGGAATGGTCTAGCCAGAGCCCAGACCTGAATCTGATTGAAAATTTGCGGGGCAATCTGAAGAGGACTGTGCACAGGAGACACCCTCGCAATCTAAGAGTTGGAGTGTTTTTGCAAAGAAGAGTGGTCAAATATTGCAAAGTCAAGATGTGCCATGCTGATAGATTCCTACTCAAAAAGTTTGTCATAAAATCAAAAGGTGCTTCAATAAAGTATTCGTTTAAGTGTGTGCATATTTGTGCAACCATATTATATTTATTTTTATTTTATTTTTACTTTCCCCTGTTAAAAGATTTCAGTTTGTTTTTCAAATCAAGTTGTACAGGTTTATAGGTCACATTAAAGGGGGAAAAAGTTGTGGAATTGGTTATCTTGATCTAATTTTTTTACATCACAAAAATCTGGTATTTTACCAAGGGTGTGCAGATTTTTCATATCCCCTGTATAGTCCGCTTAGTTTCTCTGGATGCTCCATATGAAGTACCCAGAATCCTCAGGTCATCAGGGACAGGTTTCCTGTGTGTTCCCAGAACCAGAATCAAAAATAATAAAGCAGCATTCAGCTATTATTCAGCTATTATGCTCCTCACCTGTGGAACAAACTTCCTGAATACCTGAGGTCTGCTCCAACTGTTGGCTCTTTTAAATCAGGCCTGAAAACCATATTGTTTACTGCATCTTTCTCTTAGATGCTCAATCTAATTTCTTGACTTTAAATGCATCTTTATTGATTAAATATGTTTTACTTCTATGGTTTTAATGTATGACCTTAATTTATAATTAATGTTAAAGTTCTGTGTTGAATGAATTTCTTTGTCATTGTAAAGCACATTGAATTACCTTGTGTATGAACTGTGCTATACAAATAAACCTGCCCTGTCTTGCCTATATTGCACACTTAGAAACACTTGAAATAGTCCTGCAGTAAATCCGGCTTTCATGAAGTTTTTGTTTAAACTGTATAGTTATTCTGGAGGATGTAGATTGTGGTTCTGTTTTGTATTCACACAGGATCTTCTTTCAAAGACAATCTCATGAATAGGTTCATGTCACAGGTTAAAGGTCACATTAAAGCTGGAAAAAGTTCTTAAATGATTTATCTTGGTCTCATTTTCTTTACATCACAAAAACCTGGCATTTTAACAAGGATATGTAGACTTTTAAGATCTACTATACATGCTGTATTTCCACCAGTAATATTTGTAATGAAGCTCAGTTTGTAATTTTATCAAAAACAGAATGTCCAAACCAGCACAGAGCACAGTTTGTGCTGTCAAGTAGTGATATTGGTGAGTCTGTTACTTTGGCGAGTCCAAAAAGGGGGTCAGCACACACACAAATACAAACAGACACACAAACATGAACATGCAGAGTTTGGTCTGGGGGGCACACAGTCCTGCATCTGTATTCAAATGATGTGTCATTCTGAGTCATCTTCAGTTTCAAACAGAGGAACCAGTGGGACATCAGGGGACAGCAGTGAGAGAGAGTTCACAACACCACAAAGCATCTGACATTCACAGAGTCAACTCCACAAAAAACATTTTCAACTAACTTTCCCATCTTTCGTTGTTGTCAGAGTCCTTTCAAAGGCCTTGGATCATTTATCATCTTATAAATGTTTTCACTGATGAGCGTTTCACCGCAGAGACAAACCGCTGCAGCTCAGGTGTGTTCTGTTTTCGTCTAAAACCATCACAGCTGATATTAATGTTGTGTGTTTTAAATGTGGTTTGAGGTGAAAATATCGTTATGTGTCTAAGACTTGAGGATGATTTGTATTCATAAATTCACTGTTGTGTATTCAGCCGCCTGAAGGACCCACAAACAAGCAGGTCACCATGTCCTCTGCCACTGTGTGTGTGTGTGTGTGTGTGCTGCTGCTGCACAACAGGGAATAAGTACTGTATTTGTGTGTTGTGTGCTATTCAAGACAACAGTGTGCTGCTGTGTGTCCCGGTGTGTTACGTTCCCAGTCGACCTATGCAGGTGTCCACCCTTCAGTCCTCAGCTGTGGGTCACCTATTTGCTGCAACACCCTGAAACCCTCCATGACTCACCTCCACCTGCCCGCCCACAACACACAAACAACCCCGTCCCTCCATCTACGCACCAACGAGACTTTGTTTGCCCCGGGGTGATAGTCTAGCCTCCCGCTCGGACTTCGTTCTCCCTCATCCACCCACGTCGACATTCATTGTCACATTTCTCCGAGCAAAAGAATGCTTTTTAAGCAACACGTTTTGGTCTTTTCTGTCTCTCTCTCTCTCTCTCGGCTGTTTTAAACCCAGACTTCAACCACAAAAACCCTTACCATTCCAATTTACCCTGTCAATCTCAACTCTCCCTTCGCTCTGGTCCTTTTTCTGGCTCCAAAACACACACACACACACACGCACTAATGCGCGCACACACGCACACACACACACAGAGACGTACGTCTATTTGAAATTCATATCTGTAGCTATACGAATGTAACACTCCAATTTCCAATAGTGACACTTTTACATAGGAAACACATGGACACACACACACACACACACACACACACACAGTAAAATAATAAGCTGGTTGAAGTGTTGACCTTAGACCTCTGTGCCAATCTTGAACGACCCAGGTGGTAAAATTTCACATTCCGTTTGCTTCCTCTTCATACACCCGGTTGTGCATCTCACTCGTAAATCTGACCAGAACTGAAGAGAGCTGTCGTTCATATACTTCATACAAATAGGGCTGGCCTGAATAGCAGTTTCTGGGCTCCGGATATTCGGGCCCTATTAATGACGAGTATCCGAATATTCGGTCCGCTCCATAACATCCGACTTTATAAATTTTGATTTTTGCACAACCCTACACTCTTCCTGCATTTATTTCAGCCAAATCCCAGCACTGGCTCAGATTCTCCCTCCGTCCTTCAGCGTGGACTCCTGGAAGGTTACATCCTTCTGCTGTCTGCACCAAACACCCGCACCAGTTGACCTTTCCAATTTACCATGTCAATCATGTCCACACAAACACAAATAACGTACACACACACACACACAAACACACAAAGTTGGTGTCAATCACCCTTACATGGAATTCCAAATGTCACCAAGTTTGACATTGTCTTTTCCAACTACCTGAAAAGAAAAAGGGTTATCTTATCCCCTTATTATTTTGCCTTTCATTTTTCTCTCAGAGCAACCCCCTCCTTTTCTTTTACGCTGAGCCTCCCTCACATCACATCTCTGTAAAACTTAAAGTTTATTTGTGCCCAAAACAGGTGTCTGCACTCAAATATGCACTTGAGATAAAAGCCCACCTGCCCCCAGTTACACATCACCTCCAATTGCCTCAAGAATCAAACTAAAAGCACAGAAATGAGTCAATGAATAAAAATATGCCACTGAAATTGATAAACATTCAGCAGCAAAAAAGAAACAAGATACATAAATCATGGCGGTAGCATGTGATGGATGTGGATGTTCAGGTCATACTGTGAGCTTAACGATGGTGTAAAAAAAGAGAGACATCATTTCCAGTTCGATAGAAGAGTGCTGCCTCTTTGACAGGAGAAACAGGAAAAAATGAAAAGCCTCTAATCTTGATGGAGAAAATAAAGAATGTTAAAAGGCAAATGAGGGATGAAAGACAAGTCTTAGACAGGGCAAAGTGTAAGCCAAAAAGGTGTTGCTTGAACTGAAAATGCAGTAATGTGATGCAGCTGTGTGTGTGTGTGTGTGTGTGTGTGTGTGTGTGTGTGTGTGTGTGTGCAGGTGTGTGTGTGTGTGTAGGTGTGTGTGTGTGTGTGTGTGTGTGTGTGTGTGCGTTCTCCTGTCCTCTGCCCACCACCTCAGGGTGAAGCAGCAGATGGAAAAGGGGGCCGCAGAGACAAGAACAGGAGATGCATCATTACTAAATCAGGTTGTTTCCTCCTTTTTTTTCTCTTCTTCATCCAGAATGCTGCAGGGTAATCCCCTATCTCACACTCCTTCTTCACTGTCACCCAGTCTTTGCCTTTATCTACTTCTTTCCTATCGCTTCTCTGTCGCACGGCACTGAAGAACTGTGTCTAAGAGGCCCTCAGCATATGTAAATAAGGTTCCTATATAAGAGGATACTGAATTTTAAGTCCTTTAAAAACAAATGGTATGCCAGCCAAACATTCACTGCTACCCTGTGTAGATTCTGCATTTGACACAGTCCATTCATTTACTACAAGCCAGTGAGTGAGGGGACCAGGCCTAGAGGAATATTACAGATCAATGGAGGGTAACATGTCCTGGCATTTCCTTGGGCACTTCCTCGAAGGCTAAGACACACGCTCACAAACTCACGGTTTTTGGAGCAGAATAAAAATACGAATACTGTAGTATTACTGTAGAAGCTTTTATTGATCCCTTTTGGGAAAGCCCCCGGAACAAAACCGTGCTAAATCATTAACTAGAGATACATAGAACATTCTCAAGGAATACATAATAGAATTATGTATGTTATCACTGTTTTCCAGTCCTGGCTCTTTTTATACTGTGAACCAAAGCTCAATCAAGTCTTTGGCTGTTAGGTAGAATCAGTGGACCGACATTGTTCTGTGTGAAATCTGACATTCAGAAATATTCCAATTATTAGTAAAATAAATACATTTACAAATGCATGCCCTGAAAAAACAGATGGCAATCAAGAGAAAGTATATCAGTCAAATCCTACTTTGGTTTGCTGGTTTCATGATGTGCTAATGCTAAACCTTGTATATACGTTAAAGTTTTAGAAAAACATTATGATATCATATGTTGAGAACATACAGTGGCAAGAAAAAGTATGTGAACCTTTTAGAATTTCAGATCAGATTTTTTTTGTGTTTTTATTATTTTAGGCACATTACTACTCAGTTATGTGACGATTGCCGTACGTTTCTCCGTGTGTTAATCTGTCTTTCTGTGCACAACATTATTCAAAAACGGAATGCCGGATTTGGATGAAATTTTCAGGGAAGGTCAGAAATGACACAAGGACCAAGTGATTAGATGTTGGCAGTGACGGGGCTTATAGTCTGAATCCACAGATTCGTTAAATATTTCTGTATCATTGTGAGATAGCGGCACGAGTCACTCTGACTACATCAAGTGAACACTACCTGCCAACTTATCAGCACTTATCTGTCGGAAACCATACAAGGACTGGGCAGCCTTGGCAGAGTACTGCGCTCTCTGAGTGCTCTTCTTGTATTTGTCAATACCCTTGAATTAGATGAAGATCAGCTCACATTTTATGACAAATTAATGCAGAAAACCATGAAATTCCAAAAGGTTCACATACTTTTTCTTGCCACCGTATCTCTGCTTGAAGCTGATTGTCATTTCTATTTTATATATATATATATATATATATATATATATATATATATATATATATATATATATATATATATATATATATATATATATATATATATGTATATATATATATATATATATATATATATATATATATATATATACTTTTTTTTTTTCTTTTTACATTAAGGTTGCAAACCACTTGGCATTCACAGCATCAACAATGACAACAATATTTATATTTATTGTATATTTATTATATGTTATAGCACCTTTCAAAATAAAAATTATGAGGTGCTGTGTAAAGCAATTAAAAACACACAGTATAAAAAGTAATTGGACAAAAGAACACCGTATAAAATAGTGAAGTCGCCACAACAAAACGGTGTACTGGTTAAGAGAAGATCTTATTACAAAAGCAGGTTTTCAGTACTGTTTTAAAAGATTCAGTCTGAGCACCTTTGGCAGTAAATTTCATAATTTCGTGGCACGAACGGCAAAAACCCGATCAACTCCTGTCACAAGGCAAGATTCAAAAGTTTTCTGCCTTAAACAGCCATCAGGCAGTAGTTGCCTGATTGTGTAAAGCTTTCAAAACATCGTATCCATCAAATCCATCTTAAAACTAAACGGTAACCACAGAATGCCAACAACAAAAGGAATAAAGAGTTCATTTCTACTGGAACAAGTTAAAAGCAGAGTCTGATAAAGTTACTCTTATGATACTGGAGTAAAGAACATTATAGTTAACGAGTTTGGAAGTGATAAATGCGTGAATGATCTTAAAAACTGATATTGTGCAGCCTGATCCTGATCCAGAGTCATCTTCCGTAGCTTGTTGTTACTGTCTAAGGCATCTCCAGTACTAAAAAGCTGTGAAAGCAGCAAACAAACCTTCATTAAAACCACTGAAATGACCACACAGCTGAGCAGAAACTGATTCCTGTGAAATGCAAAATAGTTTCACCCAAATCAATGCAAAGACAAGAACACATGGCTGAGGCATGAGGGGACACGAAGCTCAAGAACCAAATTGCAGCAGGAAGCTTTGCTTTTTTTTTTTTTTTTTTTTTCCCCAAATGGCAGCGATTTCCAATGCCTCCCTGAGGGTAATGATAGGATTATTTATCAGGATTACTGAAACCTACAAAGACTGTTATCACCAACAAGATGAGTATATTCCGGGCAAATGAATAAATACAGAAGACAACACACTCAGTGGTAATTAGGCCACTGACTAATGTCCACAAGATCATAAATTCTAGAGTTTGCCTTGGAATTTTAACTGCAATCTGAATGAACAGAGGAAGAAACTGGAATCGCTAAATTTAGATGATATGAGATTGAAACAAACAGCAATCATGAGGAGTGCCCCGACAGTTAGCCTATAAAATGCCAGAAAATACTGCAAGATATTTTCCAGACCCCAGGGTGACCCCTGAAACACCATGTTTTGGCAGACTAACAGTGCCAAACCTCCAAATAATCATTTTACTTTCCTATAAAACAGACACTGGAACTACTGTCTCATGCTTGGATGCTTCTGCCAACCAGTCTACATCCTTGTCTGCCCTTGACTCATATATGCGAATAAGAATCTGAAGGAATTTAATAAAAAATACTGAATGTTTTTTTTTTAACTTTACTGACATGCAATTTCCACCGACAGAAATGCGGCCTTCAATTAGAGACTATATGTTGCTGCAAGGGAGCCACAAATTCTAAGACGCATATGTTTCACACACATATTCAAACCAGCAGCATAGAAAGTTACCAATTCAGTATTCAACCAAATGCAAAATACAGCTACAATCTCCTTTTCTGTTCCTCAGTTATGGTGCTGAATATTGGCCAAAGAGTTTTCATGCAGAACATTAAGATGTCAAAGTAAATTTCACCTTTAAACCACCACTTCATCCTGACCCTGATCCATTTGTGCAAAATTTTGACATAATTAGCATGTGAATTCAAGAGATAATGTTGACCATTAATTTCTGAGTCCAAGTGAACGTTTGTGCCACATTTGAAGAAATCTTCTCCAGGCATTCCAATATGTTGCATTCACCAGAACTGGATGACTAGATGGACAACAGGAAAACATAATGCCTCTAGCCAGAGCTCTCACGCCTCACCTGCAAGCACTTTCTGTTTTCCTAAATGCATTGTGCATCTCATTCGACTGTACCTCTGGTAAGAATGCAGACAAACCCATATTAAATTGCCGTGCATGTCGGCTTCTCACTGCAACAAAGAAAAACACATCTTGTTTTTACATTCACACTGACTGACTCGGTGTCTGCATGTATAAGCGCAGATTTGTGTGCGTGCGTCGTTCCGTCTCCGTACATATATAAAGTGATCCCTCAACGGGCCAAGAACACTTTGGGTCTGTGGCTGATTAATGGTTTAATTGATTAAGTGGCTCCAAGATTTATTGGTTGGGCCTGGCTATAACAGATTCATTAGAACAGTGATAGATCAGTGTGATCTGGCTGCAGCTGTTCCGCCTGGCTCCGGACAGCATGGCCTGGTAATGGACATCATCTGTCTGTCTATGGACCACAATATGTCCACGTGCACACACGGCTGTCCGTGAGTGTGTGTGTGGAACACATGAAGGCTGCACACATCTCTTTTCTTCAATCACTCCAAACAACCAGGCTGGGGAGGCAGGAGTGGTGGGGAGGTAAGTAGGGATGAGGAGAAAGAAGGGCGGAAACTATTTTTGGATTAAAGACCCTGTTGATCTATTCCTGTTTTCAGCATCCCCTCTCAATCTTCAACTTTTACACTCTGCCACTCTTTCTTCCTTCCTATCCATCTCTATCTGTCCTCAAAGCTTCTCCAGTTCTGCTCGCTGCTCTCCTCTTTCTCTTTGACTCTCTGTAATTCCCCTTCTGTCCTCACGTCTTCCCTGCTCGTCCTCATATCCCTTCTCATTCTTTATGTAATTCTTTGCAAGAGCTTTGTTTGCATTGAAACTCTGGTAAGAAACCCTGTCTTACCTTTACACTGATAGCGCAGAGGGCAAGAGGGCAAACACACACACACACACACACACACACACACACACACACACACACACACACACACACACACACACACACACACACACACACACACACACACACACACACACACACACACACACACACACACACACACACACTCTTGCAGCATTGTGTAAGAACTTATAAAGGGATGTGAGACATGGCTAAATTTTAGCAAGGCTTTAATAAATGACAACGCGCCCACATGGTCATTCAGACTACAGTGTCATCTGAACACACAGTAACTAATGAGCACATGGGGCATGCAGTATATTAGCTTGTGTGTAAGTGTGACTTTAGAAGTTACGTGAAAGCATCACCGAGTCTCTAATTTTGGCAGATCTGTCACTGACAAAAATACAGACACATTTAAGTGCAATGTCACCAGAGACACACACGTGTGCAGTACTTTTCTAGCTGTGTTTCTACATAAATGTCAAAAAAATTAGAAGTGCCTTTTGAAATTTTGCACAAAATTAAAGCAAGAAAAAGTAAAACAGCGTACACTTTGAAATCAAAATAGGCTAACAAGAAAACAAGAATCTGGTACGGTATCGGTTCATATATTTGTTAATCATTAGCATCCCAACACTGGACCCCTCTAGACCAATTCATATGTTTGTGGAAAGTGTCTTTTTTGAAAAAAAAAAAAAAAAGCCAACATTTCTCAGCTCAGCCGCTTTATCTGTAGATCTACAAGCGCAATTAATCTCAAATGAACTTCCATACGATACAAGAAATTATACCATACCTACACACAAACACACAAAACATAAGTCAAACAACCAATGACACGTTCACCTCTCTTTGCACCTTCATTCTGCCACTGAACATATTTCCCTTCCTCAGCACCTCATCATCTCTATGAGTATTTACCCATCCTTTATCTTTCTTCTCTTCCTTCAATCCAATCTTTCCTCTGCCGCCCTGCCTCATCATTCACCAGCTCCGTTTCCCTTCTCAAACGCTCTTTTTCTCCTCCTCATCTATTGCTTCAAATTAACATCTGCTGACTGGCCTGCTACTCCAGTAACCTGTTAGACCCAGCAAGTGCCCACTGACACATAGAGACAATCGGCGTGTTTGAATTCAGAATAATATTTCATTTATATTCGGGATCCTGTGAAAAATTGTTTATGAAAACCCTGGATGTAGCCAGTATGTGCTGATACAAGCTGGCATATGAACAGCGCATCCCATCGGGTTGCTCGGCTTGGAGTCATGAAGCCTTGCGCATTTTCACACAGCCATGAGTATCAAAATAAAGCACCACCACTGACACAGTGGGAAAACTGTAAAACATCTGTCTGCATCAACATAGCATCCAACATGCTGAAATAAAGCTCCTGTTCAGAATATAAACGTTCATGCACATTCCCTGACCGACATATACACAGTCTGGGGTCACCGAGTGTATAACCAAGTAGTGATAACGGCAGTTATGTGACTGACAGCATCATTAAAACCACAAGCACGGTGCTACTTATCTGTGCACTTAACACCTCATTCAGCATCTTGTGTGTTTTGTGAGTTTGTGCATTTGATTTCCTGAGCGGAGTTAAGATGCCTACCCAGTATTTATCTGGAGATGTGCATTAGTTAACCTCAATGGTGCATCAACTACATCCCTGCCAAAGTAACAACGCACTTCTTTGTTCAAACCTCCTATTAAACCCCGATGCACTGTTTCTTCAACATGAAAAATTGCTTCATTCTCACTGCAAGACACACAAAACCCCAAAACACACTCAGAGGCTGAGTTAAAGCGTAGCATTGTCCCAGTAACTACCAACCTCATTACTACAACCTTCACCCAGTCATCCTCAGTACATTCAAGAGCTGAATCTTTGCTTTCAGTGGCTTCTCCTTTTCACATTATATAATATGCACCAGAATTTATATGTGAATTAGCAAAACTAACAATAATTTAAACTGGTCTCTTAAAAGCTAGTGAAAATGTCTTTTTGTTGATGTTTAGCAATCGTTCATGGCAAGGGTGTCACACTCATTTTAGTTCAAAGACCACATACAGGACCAGTAAAATCAGACCTATCAACCTATAAATAACCACAACTCCAAATGTTTCTATTTGTTTGTGCAAAAAAGCACATTCTGAAAACGGTCACACTTAATGAACGATCTTTTTAAAACATTATGAACAACCAGTAATTTTTTATGAAAAATAAGTGCAATTTCAACAATATTATGACTCAGTTTACCCTTTACACATCACAACTTATAGATGAGAGTATATCTAAACCTCAACAATATAGTATTTTACTTTACAGTCAAAACAACTTGTCAAGATCTAGAAATGATCTGGACTTCAACTGGACTTCTCTGGTAGGTTCTCGAAGCACCTACCAGAAAAGTTCAGTTGATTTCTACTGGAGCTCCTATGAATCCCTGTGATATGTGGTTTTATGAGATCATCTTAATCAATTAAAGGTTTTCTCCGGACAGGTTGGAAGATACTGGATCTATCTGACTCCTTCCAGACTATCCTGGCTCAAGCACTGTTCCCCTACAGGAATTTATCTGGTGCCCAGCGGTAAACAATGTTGGCAGGAACCTGTGTCACACTGAAGCTTGTTCTCTAGCTTTTTTTTTTTACCTCCGAAACATCTGCTTGTTCATTGATTCGTGGAAACTTGTGTCTGTGACATTTTGTCCATTCCCTAAGGACTGGACGCCTTCCTCAGTGTCTGTTACCTTCTTTTAGCCTATTGACTTACTTTATCAGGGTGAGGATTTGAGTGGGTGTGCATCTGTAAACCGCTCTGTCACAACTGCATGCATGGGCATCCATTCTAATCAGTGTCATCACACTGTAAAACACACTTGCAATGAAATCCACAACTAGGCGGAACAAGTGGAGCATCCACACTGAGGCTTGTCACACTGACACAGTCTATGAGTCAGCCCACTGTCCATCCTTCCATCACTCCCTCTCTCCATCTGTACACGAGGGTTTTAATTATAGAAGCACACAGGAGCCTCATTACACAGAGAGAAGAGACTGAGAGAGGAAAAGACAGAGATGGGAGGTGGGGATCAAGAGAGAGGAATCGGATCCCTTTGCAACTGAAATATTGAATATAATAATTCCAGACACAACCAGTTGTAGCAGGAATTAATCAAAGCACTGATTCATTAGCCAAGCCCCTTTATCAAAACCACTGAGTATTAGTGCCTATTTGTATGATTATGTATGTGTGTGTTCCACATCTGCAGACTTTAAATTACCAGACTTTTAATACAAAGGAGATCGTTGCAATCCTAATGTGTCCTTGCACAAGGTTAGATCTTTCAAATTAACCTAGTGGGCCTGTGGTAATAGATAAAAGCATGTTAAAAGAATAATGTGTACTGCCTGTTGGTACCCAAACTTCAAGGTTCCCATGCTAATGAATGCATCAGTGATTCTGTTAAGTGACCTTCAGGATGGTTATCTGTTCACTATCTAACTAGCCACTGGACAGCTTGACTCTGTCATCTGGCCATAGTTATTTGGCCCTCATCAGAGTTTCTCTCCTGACCAGCATCACTGAGAATCTTCTGATCAACCCTGTCTCCCAAAAATGATGCTCCAAATAACTTTTATGTTTTTAAAGTAATGGAATGTGGTTTTGAAACTTTACAAAGGTAAGACTGTGGAAAGGTTTTCAGTTTGAAAAGGCTACATGAAGTCCCCATAAGGAGGAAGTCGGCAACAAAACTTTCACCCAAGAGACCGTCTAGGATCATTATTCTTAGATCTCCGTTTCACTTGTCATTTACTTTATTTATTCCTTTTCACTTGCTGTTTGGTTAGGTTTAGGTATGAAAAGTAGACAGGTAGGTTTAGGAAAATAAATTCACAACAACTACAGGTGGGAAACTTGGTTAGGTTTGGACATGTTTTGGGTTAATGTACAACCCTTTCACAACATGTTTGAAGTTTCTCTTATGTTATCTAGGTTTCCAAGGTGACAAGTCCAGCCCCATCTAATATCTGATTGATTGGCTGAAAAGGAGCGACAATAAAAGAAATAAAATAAATAGCAAAGATGCATTGATTGGAAAGAAATTTAAAATATGAGACAAACCATAAGTAATTACATAGAAAATATATTTGGCTAGAAATGTAATTGAGAACACATTTTACTTGTCTAGGAATACAATATTTGTAGGGCTGGTCTGAATAGCAGGGCTGCACAGTGGTCTAGTGGTTAGCACTTTCGCCTTGCAGCAAGAAGATCCCTGGTTCGCGTCCCGGCTTTCCCGGGATCTTTCTGCATGGAGTTTGCATGTTCTCCCTGTGCATGCGTGGGTTTTCTCCGGGTACTCCGGCTTCCTCCCACAGTCCAAAAATATGCTGAGGTTAATTGATTATTCTAAATTGCCCGTAGGTGTGAATGTGAGAGTGATTGTTTGTCTCTGTATGTGGCCCTGCGACAGACTGGCGACCTGTCCAGGATGTCACATGCCCTATTGGTTAGGGTAAAGCAATATATTGTTTTGTGACAAAATTAACATAAAAGTGGAACAACAAAGTATGGTGGATGTTGCTAAATCACAGAACCAAATAAAATTAAACAAAGGCAACAAACACAGTTCTCAAATTAGCTGAAGAAAAACAAAATAAATAAACTTGGAAGCCAAACCTAAACTCAATAGCAATAACCACAACAAACAGCACAAACTAATACAAACAAGTCTAGAGTGCACAGAATTAAGTAAATAAAGCAGGTGCCTTAAAACACACATATAGAAAAACACGACACACGAGTCACCACCCCTCAGCGGCTACGAAACACATTGTATACTAACAGTTTGTCACCGAATTAGCCAGCTGCTAATAAAAGCTACAGTCTTCACCAAGACACACGTAACTGCTCACTGAGTTAACAGCTGCTAACAGAAGCTATATGTCCGATTAGCTACACCTTAGTGGCTATGGAAAACACTTAAGACGCACACAAAACACGAGAGGGACCAGGGCAAACTGTTCACATTAAATCCCAGCCGCCCCCAACTGAGACTTTGGTTGTAGATTTATAGCAGGTGTGGTGATGGCTGGGGTCTTGTGGAAGGAGGAGTTGTGGTGGTGGACCAGTCCGACGGGTTACTGGAGGATGTGGTGGAAGAGGTCTGATCAGCAGGGTTCAGCCTCACAACATACAGAACTTGAAGAATCTGCTGCGAACATTGCTGCCAAATGCCACTGGGCTCCTTCAGTGGCCTCACAAACTTGAAGCTGTTCTGACAGCACTCAAAGGCCCAACAGCATATTCGCCTCGGGTGGCCGTAATGTTTCGGCTCATCAGTGTACACTGTGGGCCATATTCTGACATCTTTAACAGAATATTCTATCCAGTAATTCAGAAAATAATACAACTACTGCCTTCAAACCTGGTGTTAGACGCAGAGAGAACTCAAGAAAACACTCTCTGTTACATGAAGTAACACTTGATTGCTTTAATGCACAGTATGTAGAGGAGAGTGACTGATGGATACTAAGCTTTTAATCAGTTTTAGCCTAACTAAGTGAAACAAATTGCCTCCACAACAGCAAAGCTCTTGTGAATATGTGCTATTTGAGAGCAATCACAGATGGCCACTAAGTAAAGGCTGCTGTGCAAAAATTTTGGAGTTTTTTGGCAACTAAGCGTGAACACACTGCAGTGCCTGAAGCCCATGTGGTGCTTTCTTTTGTCTCCAAACTCGATTTTCAAAAGAACCTATTTAAATCTGTTTTCCACACCAAGTCCTGTATTTGTTGGGTTAAACCAAATACATGCACAAATAACAGGATCAAAATAAGTTGAAGGGCCTGCTGAGAGCTGCTGGCTCATTGCACAGACTTGGTAACATGACACCTGGAGTGATCACAGTGAGAAATGATTATCAACTAAAATGTGAACGTGAGTATAGAACTGCAACTTATTTTTGATCATTTGGTCTAAACGTGGCCTCTCACCAAAGAGAAAAATGTCCACAGTTTCTCAAAAACCAAGACGATCAATGTCCAAAAGTTGCAAATCCAGACTACAAGAAACCAGAATCTCTGGAATTCTACGCGGTATTTAAATTGACTTATCGTTTATGAAACAAGATAAACTCATCAGCAACAGGTGCCCCAGAGGGCTGTTTTGTACTTCTCTGATTACACACACAACACCTCAACACTATACATGAGAAAGGGAAATATCATTACTATAATTACTACATCGTTATCCTCTCTTTTAACACCATCTACACAAAATCAAATTAAAATGTGCCCTTCTTATCTGAGAACTGCTGCTGTTGCCAATTATAGCTTAGTACCTTGATACAGAAAGGCCTCCGCCAGCTAATAGGAGTAAAGTCTAACAGACAAAACCCGAGTGTGGCTGTGAAATCTGAGTCATTTTATCTTGCTGTTAAATAAAGAATATTTGCAGCTGTTCCTAAACATTGCCATATTTTCTGTCTGTAATTATTGAAGAGCAGTCATATGAGAGGGAGAAAAAAGATGTGGTGTCACCGCTGAGTGCGTACATCTGCACTCATAAGGCTGGTGGCTGCAGACACAGCATCCAACCTGGCTTTCATTTTGTTTTTAGGGGTCACCAGCCAAAACATCTGCAGAGAGTCACTACTCCACATGCCTGTCTGCATTCTCCTCTCACCGGGGCAACTAAAATCTCCCGGGGTGTTTTCCCTAACCAGCGCTAGAAGCTGCATACAGAGGCAGATTGTGGCGCGGATCAGAGCGTTGCCATGTTGGATAGAAAAAGGTTTCTATGGTGTTCCTTGAAGCCCACCAAGGCATGATGCAGCAAAAATGCAAAACACCCCGAGAGCTGCGGCACTGGAAACAATCTGACAGCACACAGGCATACGGGGAAATCTGTGATCCCACTTTTAAGCTCGTAAATGAGGGCTTCCAGGTGTCAGGATCTGCAACACTACGACGCGCTGCACCTCACAAAAACACAATCGTACAGTCAGTCTCTCCAGGGACACTAAAATACCTCTAATTAGACGCCACACAGAGCGACTGGGATGGGACCTGGAGCGAAGACACACACACACACACACACACACACACACACACACACACACACACACACACACACACACACACACACACACACACACACACACGTGCACAGAAAGATCCACAGCAGGCTCTCGTTTAAGACTCAGCGGCGTGGAAAGGAAACATCTGGAAGGGAGGGAATGCGATTAGAGAAAGAAACAAATGACACAAAGACACGTCATATGCAAAAATAACAACACGTTGTCACACACTACTCTCACACAGTGCACATAAAATACTTCAAACCCCAATTTCCTCAAAGCCTTTAAAAGAAACTTGTCTGTCATGTGCCATATGCTGTTTGGAAAAGTTGTCACTCTTCTCTTATCGCTTTTCCTTGTCTATGTCTGTTTTCCTAAATGACACCGTGAACGTGCACACAGCAGTGTGTCAGTGAGAGTGTGTGTCTCTGGGTTATCCTGAGGTCAGCAGGCTATTCTTCGGCTCCTGACAAACGCCACTGTGTCACTTCTCAGGGCCGCGGGGCGACAAACCCTTCCTGATGGAGGAATAGGGGAAAAGAGGATAAATGAAAGAAACTGAGTGATGTAAAATGGCAGACACCAGGGGTGACTCCAACAGGAGACGTAATCAAACTCAGACAGACTCTGTTCCAATCATCAGACCGAGGTAATCAAACTCAGACTCCCACACCCTCTCCAATGCACACACACAATGAATGATTAAAGTTGTGAAAGGGCATAAGGTTATTTTTCGATGCATTTATGTGCATGGAGCCGATCCCTCTCGGCCGTAGTGTCTCTTTGATTGCTCTTCTGTATCTGTGCTCTATTCAGCTACATCATGCCTGGTTTCATTACGAAAATCAGTATTGTGCAGAACCATGAAGCATCAAAAAAAGACATTTTCAAACAACTTCCTCCAACTTATTTCTGGAAACTTTGTTGCCAGGAGATTGTATTAACTTCCGCCAGTACAGTAATGATGGAGGTACAGTACGTGGAGCATTAGCTCTGCCACCAACAAATGATTTTCCATCAACTTAATTAATCTGACAACCATTTTACAGATATGTAGATTATTCTTAACCGGTGGTGTCAAACATACGTCCCGCGGGCCAAAACTTGCCAACTAGATGGTTCAATCCGGCCCATGGGAAGACTGCAAATAGTACATTTTTTAAAACCGTAAATTTAAATAATTTCTAGATCCTGACATTTTTTGTTTTTTTAAAGCTATTTTTTTGGGCCTCTTCAGACAGGCTAGTAGAGAGGTAGACAGGAAAGTAGGGAGAAGAATGGGGGAAAGACCTGCAGCAAAGGGCCGTGATCTGGAATCGTACCCAGGCTACTGGGTCGGGGTGGCCCCTGAACTAAAACGATTTGACATCCCTGATCTCAACGATTAATTTTCCTAAAAAAAAAACAAAAAAAAACAGCAAAATGACCATTTCATTTCAACTTAGCTTGATCAACTGTATGCCATTCTGAAATGTCATAGTCTGAACTATACACAAAGTTTTACATATTAAAGTTAAAAATTGTAGAGTTAAACTAGAAACTCCAACATGTTAAAAAGCAATTAAAAAGAGGCCTCATTATAGAAGTCAGCAGTGCAACTCGACAAGAAATTCAAGTTTGACAAAGTACAAAAGTTCAGTCTGCATATTAAACAAAGTGAAACATGAGCACACTGCATATTTTAGAAATACAGAGCAGCTGAAGCATTTTCGTTTCTCTTTATTACTCTGTCAAGGAACGGGTCGGTGTTATGTGACGATCGCCGTATGCTTGTCCTTCTGTGAATCTGTCTGTGCGTAACATTACTCAAAAACAGACTAACAGATTTGGATGAAATTTTCAGGTAAAGTCAGAAGTGACACCAGGACCACCTCATTAAATTTTGGCAGTGATGTGGCTTATAGTCTGGATCCACGGATTTGTTAAGGATTTCTGCATCATTGTTAGATAGCGGCACGGCGTCACTGTAACAAGTGAACCAAGTCAGTGCCAACTGCAGCCGACCAATGACTGTTACTTCACAACAAACACACACTGACACTGAAGAAAGACATTTGCGACAGAAAATTGAAACCTTTTAGGAAAATGCGTTTTTTATATTTATATTATTCATAATCAACATCACTGATTATGCCAACTAATTGTGGCAGCCCTGTAGAGCATTTTAAAGGTAAACTCCACAGATTTAATTTACTGGTCAGTCTGTGAAAAGAATCATAAGAAGTCTTTGTCAAGTATGAAAAAAAAACTGTGAACGAGGTCCTTTAGGTCATGTCAGCATGGAACTAAAGACACCAGCTTGAAAGTGAATGCATGTGTTACAAACTGGTATTGTGAAACAGACAGACTGAGAATTTGCGAAGCAGTTGGGATCTAATGAAAAGATGCTATGAATAGCATTGAGGGACTAAAAGTCAGAACATCACGGTCTCCGTTACATTGATTTTTTAAAAAATCTAAGTCTTGCTACTCTTGCAACTTCATTGAAGTGAAGCATTGAAGGACCTGAGCACTCTTTTAAAGCAAAGCACTCTGTATGGATGTGACATTCCAAGCTATTTTTGCAATTCAGCAATTATTAACAAGTGTGACATTACTGTCTGCTCTATAGAACATACAAAGGCAGCTGATAAACTATTGAGCCCAAAGCTGGGATACCACTTAAAGCACTACACTAATTATGGCAGCATGTACCGTTCACATCTGCCACAATTTCCTGCCCTCTCACTCTTCTTTGTTATCCTGCCTTTCTCTTTTCCTCTCGTCACCCTGCATACCCTCTTCTCTCCACTCCCCTCCTCACTCCTGTTATACATAAGATGTCCACGCATGTGGGATCAAAACCTCTGCATCTATTTTGTCTTGCTTTTTATTTTGTAAAGGGCATGTGTTTGATGATGTCCAGTTATGCTGAGTGTTTCTGGGTGGTTGTATGTTTACATGTCTGTATGCTTTAATGTCTGAGAGTCAGTCTCCCTACAGTGACTGCTCTCTTTGGGGATACTTTGCTGCTCTAATGGTCTGATGTACAAATCTACAAATACCTCCACTGCTGTGAAATGAACAGCAGCACACAGACAGACACACACTCTTCTGGGCTTCTGGGCAACAGGGAGACTGACTGCTGTTTTGATTGACAGGCTGAGGAGTGTGTTGGTGTGTGGCTTTGTGTAAGTGTGTGTGTGTATGTGTGTGTTAAAGGCAGAGGGAGAGGGAGCAGTGATTGCAGGTATGCATGGAGCTCAATTAATTGGAGTAGGGATCCTCATCTCCTGTCACTAACAGAAGTACCCCAAGGCCATTAGAACTGTCTTTCTCTCCAATGCAAACACACACGGTGACTCATACCCTTGTACACTACAACTAAGAATATACTAGCTATCTCCACACATGTCCACCAGGTGGCGCTATGACTGCGAATGGTTATCGGCCTTTGGATGTCATCAGGGCAGGACTCTGATGTCAAGTTTGAAGCAGACTGGAGCATGTACAAGCTAGTTAAACAGCAATTCCTGTTTCATGGCAACACATCAAAATTCCAGGGACTGTCATACCATGCTCTTTGACTTTTGCATAAGATTTCCATTCATTTTGATCACTAACGCCTGTTGTACAGTCATGTAAAAAAATTATTAGACCACCCTTGTTTTCTTCAATTTCTTGTTCATTTTAACGCCTAGTACCACTAAAGGTATATTTATTTGGACAAAGATAATGATAACAACAAAAATAGCTCATAAAAGTTTAATTTCAGAGCTCATCTAGCCATTTTCCATGGTTTTCTTGATAATAACCAAAATCACTTAAGTTCTTACATCAGTGGCATACATGACATTGTACTGCCAAAAACTGTGTTTTTAGGCATTCCATGTTTTCTTTTCTGTTTTAGTCACATGATCCACACAGGAGTTAGTATTTGATTGCATAACCATTGTTTCTGAAGACTGCAGCCATGCATCTTGGCTGCTCTCCACCAGCTTCTGACATTGTCCTGCTGTCACAGCAGCCCATTCCTGTTGCACAAATTCTAACTAATTTGCTTTGTTGTTGGGCTTGTGGTTCTCCGTTTTGCACTTGATGATTTTCCACAGGTTTTCAGTTAGATTTAGATCTGGTGATTGAGCAGGCCAAGGCATGGTTCCAATGTTCTGGTTCTCCATCCAGGCTTTAACTGACCTTGCTGTGTGGTAAGGGGCATTGTCTTGTTGGAAAATCCAGTCATTGGAGGCAGGAAAGAATTTTCCAGCTGATGGAAGAAGACTGTTTTCAAGAGTAGCCCTGTACATGACCTGGTTCATTTGCCCTGTTCCACCCATACTGAAACAACCCCAGGTCGTCACTGATCCACCCCCATGTTCTACTGTAGAGACAGACAGTCTGGTTTGTAGCTTCTCCAGGCTTCCTCCTAACCAGTAAGTTGGCTGAAGTGGGCATCAACTGGAAATTGGATTCATTACTGAAGAGAACTTTAGCCCAATCATCAACAGTCCAATCCTTGTGATCCCAGCAAAGAGTAACTGGGCTTTCCTCTGTCTTTCCTTGATGAAGGGCTTCTTCCTGCCCTGTGTGACTTCAGATCAGCTTCAACAAGTCTGTTTCAAACTGTCCTTGCCGAACAAGTCACATTTCTCCACAGTGCCCACTCATTTTTAAGGTCCCTGGAGGTCTGACGACGATTCCTGACACGGGAACGGATGAGTGCACAGTCATCTCGTGGGGTAGAAAGATGTTTCTTGCCAGCTAGCAGTTTGGTAGTACCATGTTGGGCTTGTTTTTTTCTTGGTGTAATGAACGGCTGTCTTGGAGATATTCAGTTTTTTCGCTACCTGTCTCTCACTCATGCCAATTTCCAGCAGTGCCAAGATGGCTGCCTTTGTGGCTTCACAAAATTCTTTATTTTTAGGCATTATGTGAGAGCCGACAACTTCTGAGTTGTGCTAGGGCTTGAATGTCAGCAGGAAACCACTCTAGGCCTTTGCATGTGCAGTGCTGCTGATGACAGGAAATGTCCTTTTATACACCCCGGGAATACAGTTAAGCTTAAGCATGTCAAATAGGACATAAAGTATTATGTAATCAGCTGCATTTTTTGTCATGTTCATTTTATTCTTCAGGTAATGTACCTTTTGTGGCACTAAACACTGAAATGAAAAAGAAACTGAAGAAAACAAGGGTGGTCTCATAGTGTTTTCCATGACATATATACAGGCCAACCAAGGTTGGACTTGGCCTCTTCGAGGAGTTCGCGCCTGAAAATAAAAAAAAAATAAATAACCAAAATCACCAAAAATAACCTGTTGGTGTCACTCTAGGAATAAAGAAAAGTAGAATCATAAAATAACTATGGAAAAATAAATAAATGAATGAATAATAAAATATGTACAGATATTTACACATCTAGAAAAGAATATACAGTGGTCCCTCGTCTGTCGCGGGGGTTACGTTCCAGACCCCCGGCAAAGTTGCAACCATATTTTATTATTTATATATAGTTTAATGCTTTATAAACCCTCCACACACACGACACAACACCACAGAGCAACACTATGTGCAGCGATCAGAGGTCTACTTGAAATGGACAAGGCGAGATGCTGAATGCTACTATACACAGGAGACAGAGGAGACTGATGCTACAGTCGCTGAGCCAATCAGTATCCAGTGCTGTACACTATGCATTTTATTTTGATTAAATATCTTTTAGTATGTTTCAATTATTACTTTTTTAAATATTTTTTTTTATATTGTTTTCATTTTATTAGGCTACAAAATGCTTATTTTACCACAAAATTATTAAAATAATGTAGCAATCACAGAGCTGGTCACTGTGACTAAACTGTTGTGCTGCAATACACAATGGGGGTTTGAATGTCATTATTGTGGTTTCTATTAGTGTTACAGTGTTATTAGTGTTTGTGCTTTATTGTGTGTTTGTGGTTTAGTGAGCCTAGATAGTTTGGTTAAATGTTATATTGTGAGGACCATGAGTGTGAAGTGTAGTGCGACTGTGACTTCCTGCCACAATTCGCTGTCCGTGTGTGACAAAATAAAAGCATCTGCCAGTTGCAGAGTGCTTTAAAGGCAGATATCCTTTCTCCAGCGCCATTCTTCATCACAGCTCGCAACAATAATAAATATGTAAATATATCTATATACTGCAAAATCCCGTGATATAGCAAAAAATCTGCAAAACCAAAACCAATTTAAAAATTTGCAATACAGTGAGACTGCGAGAAGTGAATTTCGATATGGTGAGGGACCACTGTATATACCCAGTAGTGCAAAATGACAACTGCGAGAGTGAGAGCAGTGCAAAAAGCAAGAATTTTGTTCTTAGTGCAAAAATATTGTACAAGTCTTAATTTAAAATGGCCGACATCCTGTTGTGTTTTGAGTATGTGTGTAAGAGGCTTTACTGTGCACTCTGATGTGCTACATATGCCAACCAAAGTAGGTCTATGTGGAATGTGCTGCGGGGGCTCAATTTTACAAATATTACAGGAGGTTGGACATGTTTTGGGCTTCAAAAATGCATTTATTTTGTCGAGAGAAAATCTAATAATAATTCCTTGTATTCCAATGGTGCTCAGACCCTAACAAACCGAAGCTGCACCTTGACTGCGACCCTCCCTCCCTGAAGAGGCTGTAGAGACATGATCTACGGTGTTGACTGTATATTTGAGCACTTAGAAATGATACATGTCCCTCTTTGAAATTCAACCTCTGTCATTCTGTCATGTTCCGTCGGCGCTGATAACGGACGGAAAACGTCTTCTGTAACCGTGTACATTGTTGTTGGTGGTGATAAAAAGCTCCAGGAGCTGTTTATTTTAGAGGCAGGCTGCATTTCCAGCGATTACAATGTGTGACCTCTCACCAAGCTGTTGAGCTGCTATCAATTGTGACTGTTCCAGCTCGACCACGGATGACAGTTAGTGCTTTTTATTTTCAACAGTCTGGGCCACACTTACAGGGTAGTGGTCAGGGACATGCAGATAATGGATCTGTCAAGTACGTAGGTCACACAGTTGGTTGTCTACCACTTTTCTCAGCTCTTGTGGGCTTTATGGATTAGTCAGGTTTTGTTGACTGTCGGTACAAACAGCATGAACATACAGAAATGTGACTGTATCTTCCCTGTTAATGCCTGAGCTTTTGAGTGAGCGCAAGACCCACACAAGGAGCTTTCATCAACAACAGTCCTGACACAAACAGGATGTCGGCCATATCCTGAGTCTACACCCATGACTTACTTCATTAATTCTTTCTGTCTCTTTCTCCACCAATTCTCTTTCTCGCTGGTTCTTGTCTGTTGAGCACAATGCTTAAATCAAAGTAAGAAACAGGAGAATAGAAAATAGGTATCTCATTTATTCGGGCGAATTTATGAAAAGAAAGACAACATTTTTAGAAATTTGACTGACAGCTATGAACTTCTGCCTTCAGATCCCGAACAGGCTGCTTAATGGAATGGAAAAGAGAAAAGGGGGTAGACAGGAAATGGAGAGAACAGATAGGACAGGAAATGTAAAAGAAAAAAAGAAAAAGAAAGAGAGGTGGCACAGATGAACAAAAACACAATTTGCATAAGTTCCTTCATATGATTTCTTGTGTCAGCTAACCTGGTGAACTGCTCATCACTTCAGTTCAATTAAATTTAATCCCATTTTGCCATATTGGATTCTTGTTTTTCTCAAATTCCCTATGAGTAAACCTCGGCTGATCTCTGTCAGTAAGAGATCCAGCCTGCAATTCACTATGTGTAATGTGTAACATATACAGTAAATAGAAATACCAGGGATGTCCCGATGCATGCTCAAAGACTGAGATCAGGGCCAATCAAAGCATTTTTTAACTGATTGGGACCATCTAAGCGTGACTGCTGCCATGCAGGTGTTGTAAAGGAAAAGCAAGTAATTTATGCTGTGTTGATATTTATTTGAACTACATATGTAACACTTTAACATTTCTACATTCTTTACATAGGATATTTTGCATTTTCTATTTTCATGTTATATTTTTATTTAACACACATTTTTGCTTATTTATCTGTATTTATGGTGGTGGGAACTGTACTCTTTCTACTATAGCAACCCAATTTCCCCTCTGGGATTAATGAAGTATTTCTATTCTATTCTATTGCTGTTCTAGTTGGTGTACAAATGATTTGGTCCACAAAAGGGGTCTTCTACATATATCTCTTTGTCGATCCCGGTCATTAAGTGTCACAGAAGTCTTTGTCATAGTTACCCATTGCTAGCTAAACTCCCACAATGCCCTCTGTTTGACTCTTGTTCTTAACCTGTAAATAATCAGTGTTGGTTGTGTACAGTTTTAGCTGCAAAGCTGAACATCTAACATGCTTCAAATTCATCTGGAATGGCATTCCTATACCTATAACTAATTGACTGATGGGCTGTTAAAGGGTTAAAAAATACAAGATCTATTGTCTCTACGTTGTTCTTCCTGTTTTTAGTACTCTTTGTTTGTCTCCCTGTTTTTCTGTAATGTCTTGTTTTTCTATTGTTCCCCTATCTCCGTAGCCAATAACTGAATCAAATATACTTTTATATAGCAAAGGATATTTACTCAGGAAATGTTTATTGGAAAAAAAAAACACACACGTTGCACATGCAGATGTTTATGACCGTAGACTGATCAGTGAGGCCTAACTACACCCTTACCATTCCTAACAATGCCCAAGCGAGCACTTCACGCTGACAGCTGTAACAAGGTACTGTGCCTATATTTATGTGATTGTGTGTGTGTCCATGGGTGCGCATTTGAGACAAAGGATGCCAAAGGATACAACCCTGTAAAGAGAATCTAATTAAAACTCTATACAGCCACAAGGGACAGAGAGCTCACTCCCTCCCTCTCACTTAACCATAGTGAACACTTCAGCTGAAGGACTGTTAGACAGTAGAGTCAATCCTCTTTCCTCCGAGGAGAAAGGATATAGAGAGAATCATGCAGCAGTGAAGTGATTCACTGATAACAGCCATGACAGAGAGGCTAAAATTCAAACATCAAACTTTGCAGCTCCTGTGAATGAAGGTTATTTCCCCCAGAATGAAGAAGGGGGGGGGGAGGGGGGGGGGGGGGGTCAGAAACCTCACAACTCAGTAAATACACAACACAACACACTCAACCGCTGGTCAGTAACAACTGAAGCTAATGCAGTAGACCAGCCAACAATCCTAAACACACTGTCAGGCTATAACAGCAGATGTGGATCTCAACCAGCTGCTTCAATTGTTTATAAGACGGCCATAAAGCAGGAAAAGACTACATTTAGTAGGGATGAGATCATGGATGAAGAGGCACAGACCTGTATAGTCTATAGAGAATCTACTATCTACACAAAGATTAGAGTCTTTGCATGTCACAGTGTATGAATGGATCATAGCATCATATTCATGACAACTTAATGTTGGTTTCTGACAGCTGGTTTCATTTTAGATCTAGTTTCAGAAACATGAAATTTGCTTCAAGTCTATCTTTAATCAGATCTTTTTGTCTTAACTCAGACGTCTTTTTGACGTCAGTTGATGCTTTGGTAAGTTCAAATGTCAAACCAAAGGTCAAAAGATGATTTGTCTGTTGTGGAGTTACTGCACTCCCTGCAAGCCAATTACTGTTCTTGGCAAAACAACTTGTGACATGGCCTAATATCTGCTTATCTCTACAAGACCATCTGAGTGCACATTCTTCTGTTGCTGCATTATGTTCACTTCAGATTTCCAGGGTTTCATATGTAAGAAACCAAACCTGCCAGCTTGGTTGTAGGTGACTTCATATATCTGCACAACGTAGAAGAAGCAACAGTGTAGAATTGCATCTCAACCACTTCAAAAGCAGGAAGGGATGATTTTCACATACACTTACATGTAGATGAGTTTTAGGAGCGAAATCAACCAGTGAAGAGGGACTTCAATTTGCTAATAATGATGTGAGCATATGTATGTTGCTGCTAATCAAGAGTTCATATCTGCTGCTGCTCAAATCATTTTTAAGTTGTATCTAGAATGCAGGTTGTCAACAGTAATTAGGCTACCACTGGGCCACATACTGGGCCAAACTAAAAGCCCACATTTTAACTGAATATTTGATATTTTCTTGTAAAGTGGATTCAGATCTATCAAAATGATACTGAGCCTCAACTCTAGTTATAAGACACAGAATCTAATCAAGCTTATCTACAAGCAAAAAAAAAAGAAGTAAAATAAAATCCAATAATGATCAGGCAGCAATTACCCAGCAATAGAAATTCTCTTCTTTGGGGGATTGATGATGCTGCTTCTTTCATTTAGAGTAAACTGATTCTGACGTTGCACATACTGTTAATCAGCAGGCTTGTTTGCTCCGATGCCAAATCTTACACCTTCAGTAAAACTGTCTTGTGTTTTTGTTTTTTTGTTTTTTTTACCTGAAATGCTCAGGTAGACAGCGGGACTCGTCACATTCTCCCCAGTCATCTCGTTCACAGCTTCTACATGGTAACGTCCTGCATCCGTTGCAGTGGTTGCCAAGACAACCAGCTGATTGTCCATAGTGATTGCTCTGTAGGGCACAAGTAGGACACACACACAACAAGGGCTTAGAAAACACAATAATAACATCTTAAAGTAACACATGTCTTCTTCGAGCAAGGCACTGTCTCAGACAAGAACACTGCTCAAACTAAGACTCTTGTCAAGAGAGGAATATTTGGTACACGGATCATTTAGAATTCATAAGGGGGGGAGGAAACGTTGAATACAAGCATCAGAAAGGAAAGAGGATTCGGAGAGCTTAAATAAATCTCTTCTCCTGTCTCAGATTGATATGTGGCTCATTTTGTGCATCTTTCATTCTTTAGGCCATTCTTGCTGTTTGTGCATTGTCTTCTGTTCTTCCTCCTTTATAACAAATCATCCTCATTTCCCCACATACCAGCAGCAATCAATACAGGCATGCACAGTTGCAAACCCACAAAATCTAAAATTGTTCTCACTAGAGCACACAGAGATAAGAAAGGCTCACTTACAAACAGATTCGGTGTTGCTGTTGCTTTTCAGGGGAGTATAATAGGAAGAGTTGATTTTGGAGGGAGATGGTGTGGGAGAACGGGAGGGTAAAAAATATATATGCGTAGTGCTCAGATTTTTATGTGTTTGAACTTGTCTGTCTGGCAACAGATGCCAGCAGGCAGGAAGCACAGGATTATGTTTTCAGTGATGCTACTTCTGTTTTGAGCATGTCAGTGGATGGAAATCCCCCCAGTATTCTAACCGGAGAGCTGACACTGAAATAAAATCAATATGACCAAAGGGAGAATAAAGCATATTAAAGTGAGATAACTGTCTTTTATTCTTACAGACTCAGTCTGTTCTGTGGCCTGTACAACACACACACTGCATGCTGTATTCATATTGAAAAGGCCTGTGAGACAAACTTCTTGGGAAATATAAATAAGAAATAATAGAAGAAAAGAAGCTACGACTGTGAATACTGAATGTTTAAATCCATTTTTTATGGGGAAAAGTAGTGTGCTTACATGTGGGTAGACATTATTCTGATGAACCAACATCTGCATGTGTGCATGCCGGTAAGATATTTGTATTTGTCTTGAGCATTGTCTTACAGTCCTGAATTGCCAGCAACGGATGTGCCCCAAAACCTGATCGGCACAAAGCCAACTGGCACACCAAACGATGCATGACAACCTGAATGGATACCAACAACACTGCAAACAATGTGGACTAATAAACACAAATGTTCACATGGTTCTGAGCATCTAAGCCTAAGTTGAGAATGTATTTCAATGTCTTTGCCAACACGTTAAAGCTGGAAAAGATTAAATTAGTTTCATTTACAGTGGCGTCTCAACTACATGTTGCTTTTAGAGCATCAGATGATAAAACATTTGGCATCATCAGTCCGCCCTTGCTGCTATGTAATAAGCAGCATGCAGGCACAACCAAATGGAGCAAAACCAATGTGATTATCAGCATCCATAGCTTAGATATGGATGTGTTGAAGCCCCACAGTCCTTCACAGCAAAGTGTTTGAATGAGCAACAAATGAAGATGGAAAGTATTGATTGAGGAGAGAAAAGAAGAAGAAAAGAAGAAGAAGTGAAGAATTCCTGAGCCACAGAATATCGCAAGGTTGTTTGACGACACTCCAACAAACACTCTCACACAGACAGAATTCCTCGGGTCTAATTTTATTCAGTGTGATTTCCCAGGAGAACCTCCACAAAAGCCAGAGCCTCAACCCCAACACTGACACTGGCTGTTTGTGTATGTTGTTTTTTGTATGCATGTATGTGAGTGCTTTCAACCGCATCTCACTGCCTGAAATAGAGGCTTGAACCAAACCTTCCTCTTGTTCTCTGTCACTTATTCCTCAGCGGGGACGGATTGTTCATCCTCACCGAGGTCTATAATGCAATTTATAGCTGTTAAGCTCATTAACTGCGCTGACCCGCCCATTTTATCACATCTGTTTTTATCCGGCACATGCTGATTAATAGACGGCGAAACCGAGCTTCCACATGCCTACAACTGAGTGCGGAGAGAGCCTGGGAGGTTCAAGGGAATCTAAATCCGCCAACTTAACATTCAAAGTCAAAGGAGCTCTGTAGGAGGATGTATGAGAATGCAGTAAGACCAATTAAGATAGCATATTAACATCTGAGCATATGTTGAGTTAAAAGTATTTGTTCATGGCGAATCTTCCCTCATTTGCATATCCCATTTATACGTGATGTTTACATGTGGAATTACTCGTGATGACACAGGCTGATGGCGACTGCGATTTGCTTCATGCTTTCATTTATTCCAAATTGGGAGGTCTCGGGCTTCATTTCCCATTAAATCTTCACATGGAACTTTGCTATCGAAAGGCAACATAGAGGGGGGGGGAATGAAATATGCCAATAAGAAGTGAGGCAACAGAGATTATGGGCAAAAAATTCATTAAGAATTCCGTTCGAAAAATAATAAAATGTCCTTATTCGTTGTGAGTAGCTGCAGGGTGGTTGTACAATCTCATGGTAAGAGTTGCACTGAAGCAGGACACACTGTCTGTTCATTCTGACTGCATATATCATCTTGCTGAGACGATAATATGACATGAATTTAACCAGCGACTCGCTGCTCTCTTTTAGGTTTTTAATTAATTAAAGTGGACAAAATTGTTCTGGCTTTTAATGAAACACAAACTAGATTGTAAAGCAGCACATGACTCTGCATGCTTATGCGCATGCGAGTGAGACAGTTTCTCCAAAAGGCAGAAGAAATTCAATACAGCAATCAGCTTCATCCTACCTCCTCTTCTCCTTCTGCATTCCTCCCTGCAGCCCTCATCTTCCCTCAAAGAATAAAAAACAACCTCTCCGACTCATTCTCTCAAATCCCATTTTCCATTCTCACTCAGATTACAATCTGTGCATTTCTTTCTTGGTTTCCTTCCAATTTTCTTTGAATCCCCCCCCCCATATCACACCATCATTCTCCCTCCCTCCATGCAACTGTCCAGGCTTACCATCCTCCTCTCTCCTCCCCCCCGACTTCTCTGAACCAAAGCACCGAGCCAGATTGGTCTTTCATTTAAGTGTCTGGCCCCAAGACTTAATAAACACTCATGGGTGTCCGCAATGCAACACTGACTGCTGAAAACACACACACACACACACACACACACACACACACACACACACACACACACACACACACACACACACACACACACACACACACACACACACACACACACACACACACACACACATCCGAATGTGCCAAGAGCTAATTAGCACACACGTCGCAGGCCAGAGGATGAGTGAGCGAGATAGTGTGTAAATGTGTTTTATATCTAAGTGTGTGAGTTCTGGGGACCAACTCTGCTGCCAACGGAGCCCATCCTGTCCCCGCCTGCCCTCCTCCTCCATCTCCGATAGGCAGCGTGCCACCTCCTTAACCCACAATGCCTCTGACACACACTGAGACTTTGGGGTGGAGGAGTGTGGCAACGGGGCAGAAGGAGGGATCCTCCACTGTAAACCAAGTCCAGACAGCAGGCTTTTTGGCAGCTTCGTCTCCAGAGCGAGTGCCTGCCAGCCAGCCAGCCAGCCAGCCAGCCAGCCAGCCAGCCAGCCAGCCAGCCAGCCAGCCAGCCAGCCAGCCAGCCAGCCGCCCACACATCACGCTGCATACACTCACACACCTACTCACACGGGACCATTCACTGAGCCTCACGGCCGCTTTAACTGCCTGTTTACTTTGGTGTTTAAGTTGGTCGTCACATGACTACCTTCTCTGTGTCGATGATTGATAGCCAACACACTCGGGCTCATATCGGTTGAATGCCACACTATGCGAGCCTCTGTGTAAATCCTGTTTATAAATGTTTTTCAAGTCATTTTGTTATTACAACTTTATGTTGGGTCGAGGTATTCAAATTCTTTAAGGATTCCTGTACTCAAAATTGCCTGTCAGACTGAGTTGTGGTGCTGTGTCCTCTGTCCCAAAGTAATTGGTAACTATAAAACTCAGCTGCACTGGGGGAAGCTTCTGGATCATCAATATATGCTTTGATATCTTTTATTTTTGGCTTGTGTTGGAGTCTGACATTAAAAACATAATAAAGCCAAAAACCGAAAGAACGTTATATTGCCTCAGGGGATTGCACACGTCTTCTGAAAAAATGCCAATCAAAGCAACAGCTATGACTGTCGAAACACTGCTTTAGGTATATAGTTGTTTATTAGTGTTAAAAATCAAAAAACCTTCTGATGGCGTGCTGCTGTCTCGCAATGATACAGAAATTTTTAACAAATCCGTGGATCAAGACTATAAGACACATCACTGCCAAAATCTAATGAGGTGGTCCTTGTGTCATTTCTGACCTTCCCTGAAAATTTCAACCAAATCCGTGAGTCTGCTTTTGAGTCATGTTGCTAACAGACAGACAGATTAACAGAAAGACAAACGTACACCCATCGTCACAAAACTCCGCTGCGTTCCTTAGTAGAGAGAAAATTGTAGAATTTTATTAGATCAAACAACTAATATATTTGACCTGCTGCCATTAGTTGTCATAACCTATGATATAAATGATGAAAAGGCATCAACATTTAATTGAGCCATGTTTAATTTTACTTTAATTCATTCAAAGAAAAGTATCACTGTGCAATTTCTGCAACATGACATTAGTCGTTTTTGTGTCCAGTCATTTGTCAACTACAGCTTTAGATGGCAGTGGCTGTCAGTTTGTAAAGACCTCAAAAGTCTGGAAGCACCACAGACAATCACAGAACTAAAGGTGGGTTGCACAATATGCAGATATTCAGTGATCAAATACACAAACACGTGCACGACTTTACATCTGTTTGCTTGTCTCCTCGTTTATATTGTATTTTAATACAGTCAAACTCCTAACAAAGCTCTTCTCATTGCTATATTTTTCCATTGTGGATGGAAATTGGAGTTTTTTAATTGAGAAACAAACAATACTAAATATTTATCGTAACTTCATCGGACTCTAGGTGAACCTGAACATTTTCTTCAGCTTGAACGCACACTGACTCCGGGTGAACACAAAGTTGGTATTTGAGTATTTTTCAGGAAGTTTCTGGCAGCCAGTTACTGTTGTAATGCTGTGGAGCAAATTGGGCACAAAGAGAAGCTGGAAGTCTCAGATGATCTAAGGTTTGGTATGCTACTGTAATGTAACAGTAGGGAATGATCCTGGTGGTAAAAACAGAAAACAATGAGAACTTTTCTCCAACAGTTACATGCAGTTTTGGAAAATGACAGATCTGTTTTTGTAATGGGATTAAACTAACTGAGTTAAGACTGAGGGCTGGAACGCTGCCAGTTCCTCTTGACATTCTGCTGCCAGTAGCTTGACAGTGCCTGCTTTACTGATTTTCCATGCGTAGTTTAAATGAACCTATTGTTAACACCGCCTGGAGCTGGAGATTTGTTTTACAGTATATTTGCTGAACATTCTTTAATCCTTTTGCCCAAATGCAAGGGCTCCAAAGAATTATCTTTACAAAAAAACATGTGTTTAAGTTTCTGAAAATGTGGGAAACCTACAAGTCAAGTTAAGATTTAAAAGTTCTGTCAACTTATCATGTCATCTTCTTTTCTTTGCTGCTTTAAAAAGTGAGGCTTATTCTGTGTGAAACTCACATTTTTTTTCTCAAGTCTAAAAAAAGCATCAATATTTTTTTTTTCTTTTCCCATCCCAGCAGTGAAGTGATGCAGTAATGGCACCAATTTACAGCTCAGCCGTCATGAATATAAGATGTGTTTGCTGCAAACAAAAGGCCAGCCACAGCTCCAAAATTCAAAACCTCACAACTGCAACAGAAATTCATAGATAGGTCTTTAGAAACACAGCTTAGTATGATGTTATCAAAGTGTGTTTACATCAATAATGACTTTTAGCACAGCAGCAAAACTGGCTTGCAACTTCAAAAGTAATCAATACGCTGCATAGCCTTCAATCCATCAATTTTTTCTGCTCTTTAATAATGCTTACGCATCAAAATCTGGTTCAAAAAGGGAAAACTGTGACATTAATCACGCTCTAAGCCTCATACTGCATTCGACAATGCAGTTCCTAAAAGACAACCAGAGGTGAAGGAGAGGAACTGGACCATCTTTGGCATTCGTGCTGTGAGGCAGTACTTCCAAAGCCGTTATAAATAAATCCCTCAAACACTTAAAACATTAAAAGTCTGCTGCTCTTGTATCTTGTAATCAACAAAAGGGAGAAAACAAAGCATTTACAAAACAACTCTGCATCTCTATAATAGGCTTGTTGGAGCCGAACCAAATGAGAAGAAATAATGGAACGGGGCTGCTGATGCATCAAAAATGCGCATCAACTATTTAGAAGGCCTGGATTTAGTCTATCTCAATTTAAATCAAGGCCAAATCATTTTGGACCGCATTAAAATGATAAAAGGAGAACATTCATGTCTATTAAAGGCACCCGTCGGGCACATCCAGAGCCACATAATCAAACCTGTGAGCATGCAGCCTCCGACGGGACACGAACCGTATGATCTAAATGATGTGATCACTCATAAATGGATATTTGAAAAAATACAACTACATGCAATTAATCAATTAACTGAAAATGAATGGTAAACTATCCCGCAGCGGTTTTCTCTCATCAGAGATGCCGGTAAAGTCCAACTTTCTGTCAGTGACGCCGATCAATCAGAAGCTGCTGGCTGGGTTGAGGTCTGGGCTCAGTGAAGGCCAGTTCTGCTGCGTCAAACTCAGAAAAAAATACGTCTTTATGTATCTGCCATTGCACTTGGAGGCGTGTCACATTACAACACCACGCTTGTGTTGTCTCTTTAAGAATGATTGTATGCTCTGCTGTGGAACTGTCACAGAAACAGTCGAGTGTTTTCTGCAGTCTTACCTGAAATAAAAAGAGCCTCTGCTGATATCAGAGGAAAATGACTACATTTGTATGAAACACATAAAGCTGAAAAGAAGAGGGGCTCTAATTCACACAGGCTGCAGAAAGGCTGAAGGCGTGAGCACGCTCATAAGACCGTCATCAAAAGTGAACGTGTGATGAGATGCATCAAGGCAGGTCTGATTCAGCTCAGTGGGTGACTGATAACCACATTGTCTGTTTGCTTTGTGGCAATTAATCTAAGCAGCACATCACAGATTTTAAAAAAAAAAATGAAAGGGAAACAATTTTAGGGAAATGGTTCAGGGGATATGACAGGTGTGTGTCGCTAATACATGGATTCTTGGGTAAAGTCAACTGTTGGACAAATTGATTTCAACAGTATTATAATGTGAATGATCTTAATCTGGAATATGATCCGCCTCTCTCTACTGATGGTGTCATTATAAAATAACTGTTGAAATTCTGGACGCACGACACAAAAGAAGAACAGCAGCAGGCGGGCCAACATCCTGAAAGACGTGTTATTATGAATTCTTCTTATCGGAGAGTGCGCGGACTTGAATGCAGATAATCACTGTTACTGTACGTTAATTATGTGAGCTCTGTCTCTGGCGCCGTGTTAGCTCGCCGTTTAATCCCTTAATTGAGTCATTAGGCGGCAGCTGCCTGTGCAGAAGTGATCTAAGTTTTCTCCTTCATATATGAGCCACTTCTTTAATGAAGAATGTTTTTTTTTTTAAATTTCGTATGTTAATAAATTCAATAACAAAGTTAGCTTGATGTACAGCCTAGTGCATGTTATGCTGTCAGTCCTGCTTCAATGTTGAGGTTAGCTGAGGCTGTGCATGTGAAAGCACTAATTTACTAATGTCTGGCAGTACACTGTCAGAGTTAATGTGTTTATTCATAAATGTTGCAGCTTAAGAGGAGGCAATTCTCAAGTTCCCTCTCTGGCAGTTTTAATTTCAGAAACTTCCACTACTGAGTATCTGTGCAGCAAACAACCATCTGGAATCATGTTAATGTCCTTGTTCTCCCGAGTATAGAAGCCGCACATCATTTGGTGACTTTGTGCTCAATGATAGGTCTGTAGTGGCCGATACCGAAGATAAAAATCACCACTTCAAGTCAGAACTGTCTGAGTAAAATCAGAGCAACAACAGGATGCAGAGATTTGTGAGGTAGATTAACAAGTGACTACATCTGTGGGGAGAATTCTGATTCTGATTTTATCTTAAACACACTTGTGGACAATTTAGAGTTACCAGTTTACCTGAGCATGTTTTTGGACTGTGAAAACCCACGCATGCACAGGGAGAACATGCAAACTCCACGCAGAAAGATCCCAGGCCCAGATCCAGCCAAGCTGCAAGGCAACAGTGCTAACCACGGAGTCACTGTGCAGTCCCAAACCAAACCCACACATCAAGACATTTTCTGTCATTATATATACGACCCAGGTCCCCTCACACATCAAAACTGTATTTCAATTTCTGTCCACACCTTAGTGCTGGGCGATATGGAAAAAATCATATATCACAATATGGATTATTTTATATCACGATAACGATATATATGACGATATACCACAACAAAGTATGTTTTCAGTTATTCTCTGAAAAGTTTGACAAAAATTTCATTGCTTACTTTTCTCCATGAAACTTTGACCTGTTGCTAGGGCTGGACCCAAATATTCGGTCCCCATGGTGGTATGCGAATATTAATTTTGAGATCGGAATATCATGAGTTAAGTAACGTAAAGCATGTAGCAAACCCACGTGAGAATCAAAGAACGTAAAGCAGCGTCATGTAGCAAAAACCACAAGACGGAGTTTCTTTGCGAAAAATCTCTTTTTTATTCTACTTTATTTTCACGTGTATAAACTTAGAGTATGCATAGTGACAAGAAAACACTAATACAATCGTCACAGGCTATTTAATGATAAATTTGCTGTAATAATTGATAAAATTAGGTTAGAAACGATAGAAGAGAAATGGCACGATAGACACTTTTCTATCGTTCTCACGATATGTATCATCATATCGCCCAGCACTACCACACCTTATTAATACCTCAGAAAAGCCCGATCTAAAGGCATTCTCGGCTAAGTTCTGTGTCATGAATCTTGATGATTTTTCCGCTCGGTGAAATACAGCCCTGCATATGTGACTGCACGTGAGACCAATAAAGACATGTTGGGGAAAAAAAGAACAATGGTAGAGATTACAACAGTAATGAACACTAATGTGTTTGTGAGAGATTTTAACAGCCCCTTCACTGACTCAGAAAACATTTCCCTACCTTCCACCCTACACACTCTGCAGCTCTGTGACTTGTAATTAACGGAGTGCTTAAATCACAGGCTCCAATCCTCAATCACCTTTACAGTTTGTTCAATTGGTCTAACGGACTCAGAAAGGGAGACCTTTCTGTGGTCACTCGCCGCCTTGGCCAGTTGCCACAGCCGGTAAGTCCACCATAAAACCCACACAGCCTAAGGCTTTCAGTCTGAATGTAATTGGTGTGTGCATATGAGAGGCAGAGAGAGAGTAGGAGTTAGAGGGGGCTGCTGGACAGGCTACGTTTGTTTAATGTCCCCTGGCATGGCCGGAGGGACCGGCAGAGAGAAGTGGAGAGGCGACGAAACAGGAAAGAAAAGCAAAGCAGGGCAAGGGGTGAGATGGAGGCAGGAAGAGAGTAGAGGACGGAGGGATGAGGCTGGATGCTGAGTAAACAGAGGAGGTCGGTTTTTCTCTCCATTCGTTGTTTGTTCAGCTACAAGAGCTCCACCACTCACTTCCTCTCTGCCTCTCCTTTATGTCGTTCACACACTGGCAACCATTCACCTATGCACACACCGAGCAGCATTTGCTTTTCATGATACAAATATGTCATAACAGGTTGTATTCAAGCTGCAGTGTAAGACCACGTTCTTCTCATGAGGGGACTGGATGGATGACAATGGCTCCTTTTGTGTGACTGTGTGTGTGTGTGTGCAGCTGAGTGTTGTAGTCCCATTAGGTGGATGGATCTCTAGACGAATGGTTATTATCCTAATTTGCACTAATTATGTCTGCTTCCAATTAACCGCACAACTGGCAGTGACTTCTCTCCCTGTCTTTCTGCCTCACACATTCTCTCTTTCTGTCTTCCTCTCAGCCAGAGAAACACACCTGATTCTCAAACACCATCTCTCCCAGCTGTTTGGCGACACAGACCGGCTGATAATCTGCACACTTGAAAAAAAGCCGTAATTTTCTAATCCTGGTTCACGTGACTGCTTGAACCTGAAATAAAGAGAGCGAGTCCAGCCCCATGCTTTATATTCTGCTTTTACAAAACAGGATTCCCTTGAATTTATCTGCAGGCAGGACTGGGAGACTTCGTTTCATTTAGTAGTTAAAGCCGTTAAAGCTGCAGCGAGTAGAAAACTGGAAAAGGCAACATAAAAAACAGCTCTTGTCTTGCAGCACTTCCCTCTCTCCTCTGTCCCAAACCTCTCCTATTAGACCAACGTGAGCAGCGATAGCGTAAACACAGTCGGGCTAAATGTCGATATTCACCTGTGGCTTCAAACAGGATTTGAGCTCCTCTCTCCAAAGTCAAAGTCTTCTGTTTATGCCATTATGCCACAACGTCTTGTGCCCTCAGTGTAGCTCTTTATACTCTCTTTCATGATTTGGGAGAAAATAACAAACTGAGACTGAGCCAAGTCGAGGTGCAGAAGTCTAATTTCCTCTCAGAACACTTTCAGTATGCTGGAAATTTAATATGAAGTTTTCTGCACACTGATGCCAGAAAATACTGTCCAGCCCAGCTTTAAGAACAGACAGCTTGAATTGGCTTGTATGTTCAACCTCATATAAACCAATAAAGCCATCTTCATCTAATAAACTATTACTTGATTGGTTGACGTTTGAAGACACATTTTTGCACTTTGCAAATAAAGTGATCAATCAATTAATCATAAAGATGATAATTTTGTTGTACTCCAAACTAAACACCTAAAAGTGTGTGTAATTTATCACATTAACTGTGTTTCTATACAACTGTCAAGCAAATCTGAAGCACACTTATGAATGTCTGAACAGAGTGGTAGACACCAGAAACAAAACTGACAATCAAGAAGAAGAAACAAAACAACATTTTTGAAATTTAGAACATAAAAATAGAGAGAAGTCTTCAGGAATTGTTTTCTAACGGGAAGGTTGTAATTATTCTTTCAGGTCGGCTGGTATCGGCCAGCTGAAGTCAGCTGATCTCATAGGAATGAAATGTTCATGACTTTAGAACTTATTAACACAACCGGTCGAGGCAGACGGCTGCTTTCCCTGAGCCTGGTTCTGTCAGAGGTTTTTTTTTCCCTCCCTATCTCAGGTTTTTTTTTCGCTCTTTCTCACCATGACTCATAGGTAATCCAAAGGTATCTTTGGATTGTTGGGTTTTCTGTTCTCTGTTTATAATCCGTAAGGTTTGTACCTTACTATGCTAAGTGCTATCAGATGGCATATGTTGTGAATCTGCACTGTACAAATAAAATGGAACTGAAACTGAATTAAACAAAAGTGTTTCTGTCTTCTGAGAAGCGCATAAACTCTTGCAAAATTGGGCAAATATTCTCAAATTTTGTCATTTCCATTTACTTTTTCTAATGCAATACTTCAAAAGGTATGTGAAAATAAATTACAAAAACACAGCTACTGGTGCAAATGTTGTGTTGCTCACTAATTGAAAACACACAAATCCTTAAAATACAATCAGAGATATTACAGTGTAACTTGGTGAATTAAATAAATGGTGCCACATAATCTTTAATACATTTTCATTATCTTATGGTTTGCAGTCTGTCATTATATAAAATAACCCTAATTGAAAAGATAAGACGCCATTGCACAGTCGTACTTTTGTACAATAGTACAACGAAATTTGAGTCTCGTCCACATCGATGCTATAAAAAAAATGACATGCAATTATCGAAAGATAGGCATATACAGTTAACTTAACATATCAGTTATGCAATTGTCAAAAAAACATATACAATTATAAAAATAGAAAAAATGGGGCTATCAAATGAAATTAAATTAATAAAAAACAGACATTCTAAACATCAAAGTATCAAAATGCAATTATCAAAAAAATAAAGACTACATATATAATATAGAAACATTACATGCCTCTATCAAAATAAATAATGTGCAGAATAAAGAGTAGTAAAGTGACAGCGGTATAAAATGAGCTGTAGACAGAATAAGTTGTGTAGCATTTCTAAAAGTTGTAAAACACAAACTGTTGTCTGTGTATTATTACACTCTGTGGATGTTGCTTAAATATGACAACAGCTTTAATTTTGTTCAATGTTAAGTGCGGCAATTTGACACACAACGCATTGTGAATAACAGATATTGTGTACCTGTGTAAATATGTATGCTCACACTCGTACTCTGTATGAACAGGGTCACATATTGTTATTGAAATGTGGACAAATTGCTTCCTGGGGATTTAAAGGTCAGTAGTACTACTACTGAGTAAACAAGCTTAATGTTCCTGCTCGATTATCAACAGTGCGACACGACCACACAGTTACAGCATCTCCTGAACAAGTATTTTTAACTGATACACTTGTTACCATGGTGATACAAAATCAATACAATGCAAAACAAACAAACAAACAAAAAAAAAAAACGATTCTGCCTAGAGGCAAAGACATTTTAATTTATATTGTTCTGTAAAAAACATAGACTCTTGCTCTCATAGATCTTGTGTTGTGCACAAAGTCCTGCAGCTACACTGTCAGTGAACGCATCACTCATACTGACCTGTTCTTCCTACAAAAGCTGTGCACAGCGACGGAGATTGCTGTTTTCTTGAAACGAGGGAAAACATTTGCAAGCACAAATTTAGGACACGAGCCTGAAATAATTCCAAATAAAAGGTAGGATTTGGTCAGGACTGGGCAGTGTGGACGTGTGGATCTGTATTTCATGGTCACTACAAATGTATTTCAGTGTGAAAAAACTTGATCGAAAAGGCACGTACATGAAAGGGCATTTTGTTATTTTTAGACAACCATGTCTTCACGAAATCAATTCATGTAAAAAGGCACCAAATTGCAGTGCTCGGTATAAATGCCACGTACCTCCTCAGCACCAAATTTACCCGCTCTGGTGAAAGCAGCTCGTTTTGGAGGCAGAAAATTGCGCAAGAGCTGACGTAAATGTGTAAGCTGGTTCTGCAGAAGCACAAACTAAAGAGGTCCTTGAGTGTGGATAGAGTTGTGTGTAGCAATGCACATATTTGAGTGCATGTGTGTTTTAGTGTGGTGTACTGTAATTATCTGCTGAACGAAGGTGATGGTGATGAATGAGAAAACTGTGGCGTGATGCAGCAGCGTTACGAGGGGAAAAGAACATAAGAATGGATAGCTAAGTGTTTGAACTGCAGACAGAGGACACCGGGTCACCATTTTAAACACTGCAAATGCATTTCTTTCTTGACACAAGACCCCAAGTCATAAACACTTAACTCCCATGTGAATACATAAGCAGAGAGGTTAGAGCACAGAAAGCAAGAGCATAATTTCCCGAGAGCAGGAAGTGCGAAAATTTAGCTTTTATTTGTTTGAGAGAGAAAGAAAAACTTGTGACCTTCTGGTTATTGATCCACCTCTCTGATCTTGAGGATGCAATCTTTTGGCTCTGATATTAACCAGTCAATCAGTATTATGTTCTTTGTGCTTGGATGTCCCGGGGATGTCTGGAAACTTAAAGATTTATCTACAATGTGGAAGAGGGTGAACCAGCATGAATGAAGATACTCTCTAGAGAGACAAGTGTGGAGTGAGAAAAATGTACTTACGACCTATTTTACATTTTCATAATTCAGTTATTCACTTGGTTTATTGTCTCATCTGTTCCTCCTGCGGTAATCAGCTGCCAGCCTCCAACAGAGTGTCAAAATCAAACCTTCGTCATTCACTCCTCGGTGCACAGAGCAGTTTTTCACTCTCATTCTCACTCATTCTCCCCTTTGGTTTCCTTCCCTCTGTTTTGTTGATAGGTTAAGAACTCTTACCGATGACAGATGTGGGTGTGAGTGTGCGTGTGTGTGTGTGTGTGTGCAGTCTGGTCAGTGATGGATGTGTGTGTGGCAGGTAATTAAAAGTGTGATTAGTGGATAATTAAAAGAGGTCTCTGTCTTTAGAATATTTAACGACTTTAGACAGAGGACACACTAAAACACACACTTGCGCGCGCGCACGCACGCACACACACACACACACACACACACACACACACACACACACACAAGCTGGCAGGTGGGAGTGTGTTGGTTCAGACTGTAATGGGGGAATAATGATTTCTGAGATGATATAGGATACAGGCAAGGAGAAGTATGTATGGAGGTAAAGGGAGGGAGGTGGAGATGGACTTAAAGAAGCAGATTAGATACAGACAAAAGACACTTCACCTTTCAAAGATACACAACCTGAGTATTAATCATCATCAGCACGGGCCACACAGGCTGAACACACACACATACACACACACACGGACACACAAACAAACACACAATTCTCTCCATCTTTTCAGTCTGTCTTTGAATGATCAGCTCAGACAGAAGCAGATGCTCTCTGGCAGACAGAAATAAACGAGCAGAGAATCATTAAACCTGCATTCCTACACACACAGAGCTGACGGAACTGAACATGTAAAAGGAATTAGAGCTCAATTTACACCTGGTATTAAAGTGATATTAAAACACAGGCTTCTGCTTATTAAGAGGTATTCGAATGGATTCTCTGCACTGTGATGTGATGTCATCTATCCACAGACTTTTCAAAGAATCTAACAAAATATTGAGTTGATACAACAATGCTAATAGCCATGCTAGTAGCTCTGTGAGGTAGGACTTATTGACGCTGACGCTTTGAGCTGCATGTCAACATCAGAAATGGTGACACGCACACAAAGACAATGCTAATAATGAAATTATATGTTTAACAGATAAAATCTTTGGCATATTCACAGTCATAGTTTACTGTGACAGCATGATAATATTTGCTAATATCTGCAAACACTGCAGCTGATGGGAGTATCATTAATCGTGCTGGTACGCAGCAATGAAACCAAAACTGTGGACAAATTAATGTATGAGCCAGATAAATGAATTGTTTAAAATCAATCCAATAGCTGAAGAAATATTTAATCTATACCAAAACATCAACCTGCTAGAGCCCATATATGAGGTGAAATTGAAAAGTCCTGAGACTGCCTATAAAAATTTAAGACCGTACCCAACTTGACCACCATCCCAGTTGAAGACGTCTTTTTGTGACATGACACGGTGCTCCCAGCACTTCTGCAACACTTCTTCCTGGAAGTCGTGCTATGTAAACATGTTAAGCACCATCTGCGGTGGGTGCTAAACCTCCTAAATGTGTCAAAAGAGCGAACCATCAACTTGAATTTCATTTTGAGGAAGGAGGAAGGATTTACAGGGCATCAAATCTAGTGAGTAGGGTGGATGGAGAGCAAAGGTTGGATTGTTGTGGCCAAAAAAGTACATTCGCATGTCAGCACCAACATACCATCACACAACAGTTTAAGACAAATTTTTCCCCTCTTACACCCTGCCTTGACAGTCTGACAATTTTACGATGCACAACCTCATGAATTCCTCTGTGAAAACTACAACTTCTTCTTTGGTGGTAACTGCAGACCCTCCTTTATATCACCTTCACATCATGATGATCTTCCACTGGAGATAGGTTCATCCCAGCTGCTGACTGCTGCAGAATTTGTGGCGTATCGAGGAATTGCAAATGTGCACCTCACAATCGTTGCAAAAACGCAAGTAGCACAACTCCAATCACATAGTCTCTGTTTGAACATGTTGCAGGCATGCAACCACAAACAGTCCCAGAACCTTTCAATCGCACAACGTAGAACAATTTTAGGGTAAAGCAAAGGTAGTTTCATCAAACATTTCAGTCTATATGTAAATGGTCGGACTAACAGGCCTAAAACAAAGATGATAGGTTTGGGTAAATATAATCAGATACAGGACAATGTTTTTACTTTTCATTTGGGAGGAGGTTGTGTTTTCTAGGAGGTGAAAGAAATGATGGTCAGGCAGTTTTTGCCACAGAAAAGAGGAGAGAGGTAGAAGACGAGCCTGTGGATTAGTTGAGCCATCCCTTGTTTCTAGAAAACCATGGAAGAAATATTTATATTTTTAAAGAAGTATCCGTTATACTCTCCCAGTGAAGAGAAGGAGCAAATGCAGTAATAGGGAAGCACATTTTAGTTAACAAAACAGTTTTCTGTTGTTCAAAGTAAATTTTTCATTGATGAGTAATGAGTCTGAAAAATTATTGAGATGTCTGAAACTATTTCACACGTGTCAGTGCATTAGCAAGCTACATTGTGAGGCTAAGCATGAAGTTAGCTCTGAACTGCCTGGATGATGCACTTTTGTTAAATGGTTTCTGTGGGATTAGTTGAGCCAGAAAGCCAGGGTTAAGATGATTACTGGTAAACAATTACATTACTGTAATTCTGTAACATATTTTTACATTTTATAACCAGAATGATGTGACATTTTGATTCTGAGACCACTGGAAGACAGACAAGGCTTCAACTTTTTTTAAGGATTTGGAGAGAGCTGTAGGAGAAGTAAAGAATGGGAAATCCATACGTCATGTGGCAGATGAAGATCGACAGAATGACTTTAAAGTGATTCATAGACAAAAAAAAATCAATAAGGAACCAGAACAGGGTTCAAGAGAGCAGGATATGTCCACCAGATCTTAGATGAAGAAATGGAAACCGATCTTACATTATATCAGGTATAAAATTTTTAAGTTAACTTCAGCATAACTGATGGCACAAATTTTCGCCAACATGTTTTCTCCAAAGGCTCAATTTACCCCTTGCCAGAGGCAAATTGAGACAAGAAAACAATTTTTTGGAAAGCCATATTTGAAAAATTGTTTATTTTAGATCCAAACTAATTATTCCCAGGGATGCCCCACATCCTGAAGTATATGTGCATGTTTTAATTTTTAGACATACTGTCATGCCTCCACTGTAACGACACCTTGAGCAAAAAACTGGCTCATTTTACCCCACCCTCCCCTACTACTGTACCCTGGCCATGCAGAGAGTCCTGCTGGTTCTACACCATGAGTACTTCTTCACAAATCTGAACACACACTATGAAATGCATACATAAGCTGCAGACGAGTACGGCTGAGATCTAAATGGGAGTTTTGGAAATTCAGCCACAGTTCTATGATAATATGTCCTGCATGTGTTTACACCTTTCATTAGCATATGTTTTCTTTATTCAGACAGTCAGATACAGATGGCATGTTAATACCAGATCCAGGGGTCTTAGTAAATGTAAAGTATTAGCTTAGTATTAGTGAAAAAAAAAACAAAATAAAACAGTAATGATGGTTTGCTTGATATAATATAAATAATTTAAAGGAAAATAAACAACAGCAGTTAATAGATGCATATTTTGCAATCATCTGTGTCAGACTCACATCTGTGTCCACAGTTGAGGAAGCTTTTTGTTCGTCCTCCTCTTCCCTCTTCTGCTGCCCGTCTCCCTCCCTCAAGTGTATGAGGCAAAGTGAGCCTCCATCATTTGGGAGAGTCGTTAAGTACAGCCTCAGACTTAATGTTTTTTCTATAGTCTACTTTTAAAAAGTTTTCTTTTTACGTTAGTTGTTTGAGAAAGGTGACTGAAAGAACACAGCAACTGAAATGCAGACCCAAGTTAAGGACAGATGACAGCAGACAATAAGGCTATTATCTCAGCAAACAACACTTACATCTGACTGCTGGCTGGGATGTGGAAATAATGGAGTTATCCACTCTAAAATATTTATAGTTTTGTATCAAGATGGAGGAGAAAATGTACTTTATTAAAAACATAATGTTTTACCTTGTGGTATATGTGTAGGTCTACTGATGGCCTACAGACTTGGAAAGCACATCAACAGTTTTAAACAAAGCTACAATAAATTGCTTTTGGCAGAAAAAGCAATGAATATTCATGGATCGACAGCAGGCCCTAAAGTGCTGTCTTCATAATGCAATTCTTTCTGACTGCACCTTGACAATGAATAATATTACCAGAAAATGCAATGCAATTAAAGCAACCCCTTGTTCCTTGCCTCCCATCGTCACGTGTCGATCCCTCTACCCCCATGCAGTACAGTGATAACATTAAAAATTAACCAAGTCATCTGATTTCTTTACTGCAAAATTCATGAGTAATAGTGTGACAGTAGAACAACTCGCCTCTGGACATGTTTTAGCAACTGCCAGTCTTTTGCAAGCAGATAAAATGTACGAGCAGAAACATTAGAACTAAATTAGGCATAAGGAGAAAGAGACATAAATTATAAAATGGCAATGAAGTCTGAGGTTAGATAGATGCATGTAGGTATTATATAAAAAGATAGACACATGCTGGCATTGCTCTATTATTCCAGCAGTCAGTAAAAGCCAGAGCAAAGGCAAAGGTAGCCTTTCTGCAATTAGTCCAAGATGCAAGTTTATCATTATTATCATTTTGCATCTGCGACTGCGTACCTGGAACCAAGTGATAAAAAAAATAAAGCAGTCTGTGCTCTGTGGGTGTGTTGACGAAGCAGCACTGAACAATTTTCTTAGTCACTTTGGTGCAAAATTGCTGCAACAATTTCCTCATAAATGCAAAGTAATTTTCATGGCACAGTTCAGCACGGCCTTTTTCCACTTGCTATATTTTTTTTTCACATACTGTAGATTATCATGTGCATAAAAATAGAATTTTTAATGTGACTGAAGAACAATTTTGTCAATAGTATCATCTACAAGAGTGTGATGGGGTGATATGAAGGTCCCCAGAAACGCCAGCAGTTTGATTAGGGAGTCACCAATGAGAGGGGCTGTGAGCAGTTTTCAAGTATGGCACCGCAGTGCCATTAATTATTTACACCTCTTGACATGGCAGCAGAATCTTCACAGTAAATAATGTTTTGGAATTTTGTTAGAAAGCCATTTCTTACAGGTTCTAAATTCAACAATGAAGTCATTGGCAGTGACACGGCTGTCCTCGAGATAAAAACTGAGTAGAGAAAGCACAAAATCTGCATGGTTCCAGATGTATCCAAGAATTGTTACAGTTTATCTATCTTTATTAAATATTGGCAGAGCAATGTGTACAGAGGCATATCCACATAATCAGTAGCACAACTAAATTCTATGTTACATGCTACAGGAAACATACAGCTAACATGTGGTGTTGGTTTGGTCTGTAAACGTGTACCTGCCCGGCATCAGTGAAGCTCAACTCAAGCTGATCTGTTACCTTATTATCTCCAAATCAATTCAGGGTCTCATGCAACCCATTAATGAGAGACCTGACCTGACCTCTAATTAAATACAGACTCAGGGCTGCTACTGAGGTGTGAAGACAAAAGCTCAAGGCAGAGGATCCTGTCAGGGAACACAATGGAAAGAGGCAATAAAGAAATAATAAAAATAAATGGAAATAGTGCAGAGACGGTGCAGATTGTCGAGGCAGAAGCAGCCCTCATGTTTATGGATTATGTTCACTTGTGTTTCCTTCTGCTCAGACCAACTGCACAGCAGAATATAACACTCACATCTCCTCCAAACCTCGCATACTTAACGTAACTTAATTATGTTTGTAGTAGGATGGCATCATCATGTGATTGTCAGCAGGCAGCTAACGTAGTGTTCACTTGTTGTCATAGTTACAGTGACGACGTGCCGCCATCTCACAGTGATACAGAAATCTTAAACAAATCCAGAGATCCAGACTATAAGCTGCATCACTGCGAAAATCTAATGAGGTGGTCCTTGTGTCATTTCTGACCTTCCCTGAAAATTTCATTCAAATCTGTTGTTTGTTTTTATATATATATATATATATATATATATATATATATATATATATATATATATATATATATATATATATATATATACATATATATTTGTATTTGCTCTGATCATTCGTGTTTTCATTAAAGAATGGTTCATATTTTAAAAATCCTGCCAGGGTATGTAAATTTTTGAGCACAACTGTATATGGCTGCTTTGACTTCCTGGGTGGAATGAGAGATAAGAGAAAACTTAGAAACTCAGTTTGTAACTCCGTTGCTCTCAATATGTGTATAAAACTAGTGTTATCAGCAACAGAGCCAGGTCGTACATCTGCTGCTGTAAAAACCTCTGACACTCTTGTCCATGTTCACATATTCTCTACACCTTCATGCTGTGAATCTGTTAGCACTGCAGACCGCTGAACTCAGTGTCATTGTCATAAAAACAGTTTTAGACGACTCTGACTGTGGCTTGGTGCATTATGGCGCTGGAAGTAAATCTGTCTAACCTTTTACTAGAAATGGTCAGATCTCTGACTTAAGAGTCTTAGCTTCAGACTTTGCTACACACCTCAGGCTCACTAGTTCTGAGAGTTGATAATTTTTAAAGGATTTAATTGGAAAAAGGCCAAAAAAAGTTTTTAAAAAAACAGAATGTGAACATAGATAACCCCCTCCTTAAGCACACATTTCAAATGTGCAAAGACAGTGAAGCTAAAAGTCACCATGCATTTGTGGAGTCAGATCCTGCCCTATTTCTACTGACTGGCTGAAATCTCCTGCAACAAGCAAGGTTTTCTAAAGCCGGAAAATGGAGGCAAGAAGAGGTGCAGAAGTCTAGTTTCCTGTCAGGTCACTTGAATTGAGAGATTAATTTTAAATTTGTGTCCAGTGATGCCAAATAAAACACTGCCCATCCCAGCTTCAACTGTTTTTTTTTTTTTACAACCTAAAAGTGCACACATCGATGCCCAAACCATCGCTGCAATCTCAGAGTCTAAAACTGCTCAGCATTTCCCTTCAAAGATCTAAGTTGAGCTGAAGGTCAAGGCAGAAGGAATACCAGGATTACCATTTTCCCTTTGAAATGGGATCAACAACCACTAATACCACCTGACAAGAGAGAGAGACTGAGGAGGAGAAGCAAACGAGAGACAGAACAACAAACACACATCTGCTGAAATGAAGAGAGGTAAGATATCCAAGCGAAAATGGAAGGCTTTACAGTGGAGACTTTCCTTTCTGTCATTTGTCGCCACATTAGGGGACCAAAGCAGCAATTCAATTATGGAACAGGACAGAGAGAGGGGAGGGAAAAAAAGAGCAGAGGGAAAGGGAGGAGAGGTAAATTGGAAAATATCAAGTTCAGGCAGGCATCAAAAAAAGAGTTCCTGTTCCTTTTTGTCATGTCTTTCATTTTCTTCTCTAAAATTAATCAGTGCAGGAATCTGGTGTGAAATTCTACATTTTGCTGTCTTATCACAGTGGTTTATCTTTACTTGTTACTGCCGAGTCACAAAAAGACTCTCAACACATTTTGTTTGAGTAAATTTTGCAGACATTTCCTATTTTTCCATTTTTAGAGTCGACAAACTGTAACAACCTCTCATGAGGAGGATTATTTGAGCATATTTGGTTGCAACTCTTGAAAGAGGACAGCAGCGTCATTCCAGAAGAAAAATTCTTGCTCCAGATCTAAAAATGTCTTAATTTGTCTCATTAATAAACAGCATCAACACAGAGTCAGGCAGAAATTACACAGAACTGAAGACGTACACGGAAAGCTAGAAAGACTGGCAAGTTTCATCTGTGAAGTAGATGATATATGATCATATATGTACAAAAATATCAACAAAAACTATTGGTCTATTTCTTCTTAATTTAATTTTGGAAATCAGTACAATGAATATTTGGCCACTTTATTAGCTGCACCTGTTCAATTGCTTGTTAACACAAATAGCTGATTAGCCAATAAATGCAACTCAATGCATTTATTTAGGCATGAAGACGCGGTCAAGACAACTTGCTGAAGTTTAAACCAAATGTCAGAATGGGTAAGAACGGGGATTTAAGAGACGTTGAACATGGTATGGTTGTTGGTGCCAGATGGGCTGGTCTGAGTATTTGTCAAACTGCTGATCTACTGGGATTTTCACAAGCAACCATCTCTAGGGTTTACAGATAATGGTTCTAAAAAGAGAAAATATCCAGTGAGTGCCAGTCGTGTGGACCAAAATGCCTTGTCGATGTGAGAGGTCAGAGGAGAATGGACAGACTGGTTGGAGATGATAGAAAGGCAACAGTAACTCAAATAACCACTGGTTACAACCAAGGAATGTAGAATACCATGTCTCAATGCACAACACATCCAATCTTGAAGAAAATGGGCTACAGCAGCAGAAGACCACACTGGATGCCACTCCTGTCAGCTAAGAACAGGAAACCGAAGTTACATTTGGCACAGCCTCATCAAAATTGGACAACAGAAGATTGGAAAAATGCTGCCTGGACTGATTCAGATGGTCAGAATTTAGTGATAACATGAAAGCATGGATCCATCCTGCCTTGTATGAACAGTCCAGGCTGCTGCTGGTGGTGTAATGGTGTGTGGGATCTTGACACACTTTGGGCCCCTTTGAACCAATCGAGCATCATTTAAATGCCACAGGCTACCTGAGGATTGTTGCTAACCATATCCATGACTTTATGATCACAGTGTACCATCTACTGATGGGTATTTCCAGCAGGATAATGCACCATGTCACAAAGTTCAAACCACCTCAGACTGGTTTATTGAACATGAAAATGAGTTCACTGTACTCCACTGGTGTCCACAGTCACCATATCTGGATCCAGTAGAACCTTTGGGATGTGGTGAAACGGGAGGTTGGCATCATGGATTTGCAGCCAACAAATCTGCAGCAACCGCGTGATGCTGTCATGTCAATATTGACCAAAATCTCTGAGGAATGTTTCCAACACCTTGTTAAAGGTATGCAACCAAGAATTAAGGCAGTTCTGAAGCCAAAACAGGGATCCAACCTTTTACTAGCAAGGTGTACCTAACAAAGTGGCCAGTGAGTGTACATCAGTTTCAGAATGTTGGATAGCCATTTCCCCGCGTTTACTGTTAACATACTGTAAACTGAGATATACAAAAGCACATTTTTCCATGTTAAACTCTAACTTCAACTAAAATTTTATTCGTTATCTAAGTCAGTTTATGTAATAGAACCAAATGAAAGCCCTAACATAGGGGATTGTAGAGTACAATATACAAGTAAGTATGAGAAAATTTCAGCACATGGCTCTTCTTAGTGCAGCCACGTCTTAAAATCCTACATGTCTGGGATGGTTTTGTAATCCCAAAAATAACTACATCATATCATTGAGAAGAAAGTCACATACAGTATCTAAGCTTCTGGTGGCTCCAGAGATTAAGTTCCAGACACAGTGGATTGAGATGAGCTTAAACTCTTTAGTCTGTATTCATTTCCTGTAGTTTTTTATTGTCTTCTTCTACCTCTCCCTCAGTCACTTTGATCCTCCCCTTTGGCTGCCGTGAGAAACCGAGTCATTTTGAACTGCGGCGTTGCTGTCACGGATAGAAGACCTTTCAAATGGCCGGTTGTATTTTCAACCTTTGGTGGGATCTAAGCCTAAACATCCTTTGAGGATCTCTCCAAATGACGCTCTTTTTATCTTGATGTCTCTTCTTGCTGTCTGTCTAATACACACATGAATATATGCAATCACTTGCACACAAACACACACAACATCTGCTTGCAAAGTTCAGACACCGAGAAAGTTCCTTCTGTTCAGACCTCTGCTGTGTGTGTGCGTGACGGAGAGCGGCAGAATAATGAATCGTTCCCTCTGTTAAAGTGGTGTTTGACAAATTAAAATGAATGAATGCTGAGACACACATGTGCACACAAACACATGCACACACACCTCCACAGCATATGGCAGCTCAAGCCAGGTCTGAGGAGAAATATTTCCCAGAAGGCCTGGTTCAGACACTGATGGCTTGTGACATTAGTGCACCCTGCGCTGCTCAACTCCCCAGAACAAGAAACTGAAATATTCACTGTCTGTCCTGCCATGCTTCTGCATAGATCACTGCCTTTATTTGATCAATTGAGCTCCAAGCATTCCTGATGAATGAAGGAAGAAAGAGAGTCCTAATTCTCCTCATCCTGGCTGTCCTCTCGCCGGCTATTACAATCACTTCACGTCCATCTGCCACAGGCCTCTGAGCTAATTAAAAGCAGCAGCTCCCACTTCTCGACCTGGGCTGCAGGTCACAGTTAAAATATATATCAGTGTCTGCGACGCTTAGGTGGCAGCACTGTCCCAAACTTGTTTTGACTGCTGATGTACGGCGGAGAGGAAAGCACTCAATATGTCTGAAATTCAGAGCTCCGTGTGAAAATAGCAGGAAAGAAAAATATTTTGTGAGGGAGGAGGGGAGAGGGGAAGCAAATCAGAGAGATGGCAGAGCAGTGAAGAGATGGAGAGGACGGGGAGTGAGGGTTCCATTAGATTAGAGCAGAGTATGTGGGAAGTGACAGCTTGTAAGTTCGTGGCTGGCCAGCATTTTGAGGGCTAGGGAGTTTGGGAATGTTCATAGACAGACAGGACGTGTGTGAGGGTGAGAGGGGGAGTGTAGACAGACTGTATATGTGTTGGATATGCAGAGTGGGTTGGGGGCAGGCACGTGGACATAAATTGAGAGCAGCGAGAGAGGCAGGAAGACAGACAGCGAGATGGGGCTGGGGACTCTGGGAGCGATGCATATCGGATCAATAAACTTCATAAACGACATCATCAGCTCGGTCACCACGAAGACAGCCAACCGCCAGGCACCATCTGGCCCCGTCTCACCGGACCGCAGGATCAGCCAGCGTAACCTCGCACACAAACACGAGCGCATGCAGACGCTGTGCAAATATTCACTGCACTTGCTCCGGCACGCATGAGCGCACACAGAGCCGCTCAAGCCAGGTAGATGCAACCGAGACCGGTCTGGAGAGACAGATTGTGGGTGTGTGTGTTTGTGTGCATGCACCACCGCAGCTAAACAATTTATTCAGGAACAGAAGTTTATGAGTTCTATGAAACACCATATCCTGTAGCATGATAATGACCGTAAAAAAAAGAGAGAGACAACGAAGGACAGCCAACGGAGAGAACAAAGCAATATAAAGAATAATTCAGAGGTAGAAAAGTAGGAGTGAGAGACGGACCAGGGAGGTGAGAAGGGGGAAGACATGACTTGTAGAGACAAGAGGGGAGCTGTGAAGAAAGGTGCAAATTAGTCTTTTCTATGAAGGTTCAAAGGCAGTGTTATGCATGAATCTTCATCAGAGTGTGTGTATGTGGGCTGCAAGCAAATCAGAATATTTCATTTCACAATGCAGAGAGGAACATTTTTTTTTTTTTATCCAGATGACATTAATACCTGAAAATGATGTGGGGAGATTCACTTCTTCTTGTCATATTACAGGTTGTTTTTTTTTTTTTTTAAAGAGCAGGGAAAAAAGTGAAAAACATTTAATTCCAGAATGAATGTGACAATATATATTAATATAACAATATCATTGATCATACTGCTGTATCACAAAGTATATTACCATTACGAGACTTTGCCAGTGGCAGAACCAGCTGTCATTTTTATATAGTTGCCATGGATACAAGTGCAAAAGCCTTGAATTTTGAGCCCCTTTCAGGCATGGGATACGTAACATGCATGATTTCATTGAAGTGAGGGCACTCTGTCATTCAGACATGGTCACGTTTATCTTAATGATCCTCACAGTATCATTCAGACATGCCAATGACAGTGATGGACAGAGCTGCAGGACATAATTAGTCATACATGTGAATTTGGACAGTGACATACAATGCATTATAATGCAATAATAAACAAAGACTAAAGGTGCGTGTCCACTAGATGCGATTTTCCCGCACGGCAATGCACCGCATCTGAAAATCGCACGGAGCGGGCCGCAGCTCATTTGCATAAAGTAGGCTGGACTTCTACTTTATGCAAATTCGATGTGTGCAGATTCCACGCATCGTGAAACTCTTCTCAAACTTCTAAACTAGTCGTTGGTGACCTAAAACAAGGACAGATTCAGCTGCTGCACAGCTTATTTCTCGCCTCAAATGCTTTCAGAAATAGTTTTCGCTGAAGTGCTTTCGAAATAAAAGGAAAGTTTGTGGCAGAGCAGCTGTGTTTTTCCGACTCATCTGCCGGACCATCAAGCTGAAAGCTTGGTCACGTCACCACGTAGCGGACTGCTGATGCTTGACCGCTGTCATGTGACCATGTTGTGGTCCGCTAGTGACCGCCCGCCATCTGTGCCATTTTCAGATGCGGTGCGTTGCCATGCGGGAAAATCGCATCTAGTGGACACGCACCTTAAATCTAAACTAACAGCATGTCCAAATGACCAAATAAAGGCTGCAATTATGATTTTATCGATGTGAGATGATGATTAGTCAAACTACAGAAATTTAAAATATGTTTTCATTGTTACTCATCTACCTGTCGCCACATGTTGGCAGCTGTTTTAATTATCTGTATGTAGCTATAGGAAGCATCCACACAAGCAACGATGCCACTACTGCAAATATCGTATTAGTAGATCCTCGTATGGATCCGCCTGCAGAATAGTGCTTCAGGCAGTATGCAATAAACTCAGAGGAAATATTCATATAAACAGCTGGAAACAACAAACTCAGCTGAACTTTAGTTATTTTCATGGACATTTCACTGTGTAATAGCTGTGAAATCGGATCACAAATTGAAGCAAAACTCAATATACATAAAAAGATGTTTATGATCTTGGCTACTTGTTTTTCACGCTCTCTCTGATCTTTGTTGGAATGTGGAATAAGCCCTCCTTGTTTAAATGCTGTCAGATGAATGGAAATGGAAAGAGCCTCAGACTGTCTGCATCCAAGTTTCACACCAGTCACAACTTAACATAACACAGCACTCCAGCGTACAGGAATAAAGAATCACATCTTATCAGTTAGTGGGGAGAAACACACTCTTCACTTTATGTCTTATGAGCACATGGCATTAACACATGTCCTGGGTGATCCGATTATAAGTGGACAGCTGTGACCACAGGTGTGAATGAACCCAAGATGCATTGAGGGTCCACTGAAATTCGATCAAACAAAATCTATAGGTGGTCTGGATCACATATGGCTACATGGTTTAGGAAACGTGAAAGCAACTGTGTCCAGCAGAAACTGTAAAAAGGTTTCCAAAATACCCATCGAGATATATCATGAGTGCTTCAAACATCCTGGATGGTTTGGTTTTCCTGCAACAAGCCAAGAAATATTGTTTTGATTTCTTCATCTTCTTTAAATTCCTGACAGACTAGGCGTGCAAAGCGCATTTTTGCCGCCTGCCAGTTAAAAGAACAACACATTTGTTCGTTTCAATTATAAATGAGGTACTATTTATTTGCATAGAGGACCGGGACAGGACATCATAATAGTTGGTGATCAATAAAAGGGCAGCAGGAAGCGCTTGTTGATGATCCATTATTTTAGAATGAATACAGCAATTTTCTGCTCGACTCCATTTGTCATTCAAGGAGTGTGAATATGTGTCAGACGTAAAACACAGAAGAGCTGTTTAAATCTGAAAAGATTTGTTGCTAAACATTAATTAAGTGAGCATTAAGGAGGTGCTCAGTATTCTATGGATTTGTCTCCGAGTCTGATTCAGTTTCTTACTTTGGAGGTTTGGGTTAATCAGCCTCAAAGACTATCTGAAAGAGCATTAAACACACACTTGAGGGAAATTCGCACAACTCCCTATATAAATTCAGACTAGATACTGAATTCGAAATTAAGACTCACAGTTATCACAAACTGCATATTTATGCTCTTATATTTTTAAGTAAAAAAGCACAATATTTTCTAACTTTCAACACAGAAAGCACGATGGCAGGTGACATAATCATCAACATTGAGGTGCCATCATTGAGGTGACTACACCATTTACCAACATATGGCTACAGCTCACATATCTGCTATTATGTCTATAAAGAACATTATGTGTGAAATAAAAGAAGTGAATTGGTGAATTGCTACTGTTGAAGCATAGACGGAGGTACAGCATCAGATAGGAAGACATGGAGTGGTGCAAACCTAAAAATATTTGGGTTTGGACCTTGCCAACAGACTGGACTATACTATTCTTCTTCAGAAGATTAAGACCTTTCGATGCATGCAGTGAAATGCTGCGTATGTTCTACCAGTCAGTGGTGGTCAGGGTTTTTTTCTATGCTGTGGTCACTGGCTGGTAAAGAAGGCTGGTTCTGACCTCGGCAGGAGTTTGGACTCACTGAGGACTGTGGTTTAGAGAAAAAGCACAGTGAAGTGCATCCTTAACAACACCAGCCACCATCTTCACAACAACCTATCTATCTATCTATCTATCTATCTATCTATCTATCTATCTATCTATCTATCTATCTATCTATCTATCTATCTATCTATCTATCTATCCATCCATCCATCCATCCATCCATCCATCCATCCATCCATCCATCCATCCATCCATACATCCATACATCCATCCATCCATCCATCCATCCATCCATCCATCCAAATAACAGACAAAAAAAGCAACATTATCTATTATTATATCATTATTATGTTTATATGTGGACAGAGCTTTGCAATGCACAGTGGTTGGCTCAGATATCAGTAAATGCAGTCTGAGCTTGTAATGAGCGGGTGATCAAGCAACAAAACAGATTTTCAAAGTGAAATCTTCTCCCGTCTTAATTTACTGCTCTTTGTCAGCCGTTTACCAGTAAAGTAGATAAAAATGTGACGAATCTCTCAGTTTCCGCCTGCTTCTGTCTCATGTAGCTCTCTTGAGCAGCGGAGAGATTCTTGTGGAAACTCAATGGAGTTAAATGAGACAGAAATGATCTATTTCAAATTATTGGACACAACACACCTCCTTCTCTCTGTATAGAGTGTGGTCCAAATAAAATGCCTCCTACATTCAGCACCAAGCTTTTGCTGTGTAAAAAAGAACCTCTACTAGTTATTACCAGAATGTCACTGACATTGTATTTCATCAAAATGCCTTCATTTCTTAGGACTTTAGTGGAGGCAGTCAGGTATTCAGTACAGTCAAGCTATTTCTGAAATAAATAGCTGAGGAAGCCCATGAATTTAATGAGTTATTCTGATAGTAAAATGCATGGACTGTGCATTTTCAGATGGAATGTGTTATTTTTTTTTTCTCAACTTAATCAATGAGACCCGATTAAGTTTGCTTAATTTGGTCGGATGAACATGGATAAACAGCCTCTGGTAAAAACGCTCCATTCCCATCAGCTTTAACTTGCAGCAGATGGATTTGGTTCTGGATTCAAATCGTTTTAAGCTGTATAAAGTTGGAAAGTCAGACATACACTTAAAGGGTCTATAAATACATTTCTCATCATGTGGGCTCCATTCTTTACTCATTTCAAATGACTCAATTTCCCTACAATGTCAGAATAATATACGCTTTCACATGTTTTTTTTTTTTAAATTTTTTCTTTATATACGTATATTTATAGTGAAAGATTGGATCTATATAACCTTTGCTATATGGCTTGATGGTGAGTTATAAGGGACAATATTTCTGATCCGGTAATATGTAAACTTCTCCCTTTTTTCTCTCTTTCTTTTTTAATATCAGAATCAGAAAAAAACATATTTATCCCCGAGGGGCAATTAGGAAAATACATACATGCAAAATATACATGCACGCGTATGTAGGTTTATGTTTATACACACATTTTATGGATACAGGTGCAAGTGCCAGTATGCACATGCCTTTGTCTGTATTATTTGTGTATAATTTTGCATTGTGTGTGTGTGTGTGTGTGTGTGTGTGTACACACACACACACACACACACACAGGGGTGGCTGTGGCTCAGGTGGTAGCGCAGGTCGTCCAATGATTGAAGGGTCGGCAGTTCGATGCCTGCTCTGTCCTAATCATGTGCTGTTGTGTCCTTGGGCAAGACACTTTACCCACCTTGCCTCCAGTGCAGCTACTCACACAGGTGTATGAATGTTGGTGGTGGTCGTAGGGGCCGTAGGCGCGGACTGGCAGCCCAGCTTCCATCAGTCTGCCCCAGGGCAGCTGTGGCTACAAATGTAGTTTATCACCACCAGAGTGAGAATGTGTGAGTGAATGAATAATGGATCCATTGTACGCGCTTTGAGTATGCCTTAATAGAAAAGCGCTATATAAATCTAATCCATTATTATTATTATTACATAGCAGCAGCAGCTGCATACAGTCAGTTCAGTTTGTGCAGAAAACGAGTCAAATGATGCGCAAAACGCTCCTGTTTGTGTGGACGAGTTTGAAGCAGAAAGACTGAGTTAACAAAGACAGTTGAACACCACCTTTTTACCTGTTAGCTCTGACTGAGGTTTTAGTGATTTGTTGAGCCAATTCACGCAAAGAAAGTCTGACAATGTTAAACTATCTTCGTGGTTCAGCTTCTGATCTGCCAAAAGCCGTAAACACTAGAAAAGATGCGGCGGTTAAAATAGAAGGATCCCGTCAAATTTAAAATCCCCTTATCATTTACTGATGATAGGTCTGGTCCGAATACGACAAGGGTCTGCAACCTTTAACAGTCAAAGAGCCATTTGGACCTGTTTCCCACAGAAAAGAAAACACCGGGAGTCACAAAATCCTTTTGACACTTACAATGGAGACAACACTGCATATGTCGTTTTTTACCTTTATGCGATGTACCATATTTTCTGGATTATAACTTGCACTTTTTTTCATAGTTTAGCTGGTCCTGCGACTTACACTCGGGTGTGACTTGTATATATTAAAATACATAATTTCACATGTTCTTAAATGTTATTTCACACTGACCGACACGACCACGGAGTAAACATTACTTCACGGCAACCAGGAGGATGCGCCATGCAACTTTCCTGCATGTCATTGGATGGATCGACAAAGCATGGGCTTCAGTGACAACCGAAACCATCCTGTCGGGAATCAGAAACGGCAGGTTAATTGGAACTGGAACTGATGCTAAGTCTGACGACAGCCACGCAGAAGAGGAAGCGTCGCTTCATCTTCCTCCGGAGTTGGCAGAGCTGTTCAGAAGTGACACGGAGGATGAAAAAGTCAATGGATTTAGTGATTTGGAGTGAGATCTAGAGTTTGGTAAACTTGTTTAACGGTATCTGTGGATTATGTTCATTTTGTCGTTTCTTATTATAGGACAGCGTTACTTTTATTACTGAGTTGTCAGTTTAAGTAACACGATTCTATATTAACGGTATCTTGCTTTTTGGATTCACGACTTTGTTATTTTTTATTCCTCCTATTCATCCTCCCTGTTATGATCTTTATGCTATAGTGTATCTGAATAACTGTTAATATGCTACATTAACATACCATACACCTATTCAGCCTGTTGTTCTTTATTCTATTGTTATTATTATAACTTGCCTTTCAAGATGAAATATCTGTTCTTGGTCTCGGATTTTGTAAAATAAATTTCCCAAAAAAATGTGACTTATAGTCCAGTGCGACTTATATGTTTTTTTTCTTCTTCATGATGCATTTTTTGATTGGTGCGACTTATACTCTGACTTATAGTCCGAAAAATACGGTATAAAAAAACTATAGTGTGTTGCATTTATGATATCAATGAACTGCTACAGAGGAAACGAAATTACATTAACCCTAACTCAATGAATACACGCAAAATAATAGGCAATTAAAATATGTATTAGGACTAGGACTTCAACGTGTTAAAAAAAATAATGCATTTAGTCGCACTTTTCTCAGTTCCCTAATTTCTGGCACACCGGTAACACTGATGAACACTCCAGCCTAGTAGGTGGCGGTAATGAACCTCAAGTCTGTTTTCCAGCCGTGAAGAAGATACACAGGAGTGACGTCAGCACAAGAAAGCTGGCTGAACAGTGAAGGAAGACGAGACCACATTGAGTTTGTTGGGCGGAAAGTTTTCTTTTAAAAATCTTCCTGATGGCAGCTTGGATAAAAGCCTGGTTGTGTGCAAATTGTGCAACAAATAGTTTACTTATCACCGCAGCACTTCAAGCCCACGGCACCACGTCATGCAAAACATGTAGCTGTTAGTACCAGAGCTAATGTCAGATACTGGCAAATGGTGTAGTCATCCCATAATAGACCACTTTTCGAGACACTGAAAGTGTTTGAGTTTACTAAAAAATCTAAAATGCTGAATATAATCACTACACTTTGAGTTTGCAGTAATCTGCGAATGTGGTAGACATGAAAAATACACAGATAAATGAATGAAACAGCAACAATCTCGTTGTTTAAGTTCACGTATATGTCTATCGATCCATTCAGTCGTCAACCAGCATTTATTTAAATTGAAAAACATTTTATATATATATATATATATATATATATATATATATATATACACACATATATATATATACATACAGTGAGTAAAACGTGTAAATAGGCTGGTGTCATGGAATAATCAGCAACAACAACAAGGACTAGTCGTTTTCTCTTTTTCACAGATAGCAGCTGAAGGAGGCTAATGGTGCAGTGGTGATGCTCCGACAGTAAACACTTTCAATGCAGGTAGCATCTTGAGTAGGAAAATAACTGCAGTCCACTGTCATTAAGCTACACTTAATGAAGCCCCATTAAGTTAACAGGAGAACATTATCCATGTTCATTCAAATTAAAAAGCAAAGTCAAACTTGATGTGAACCAGAAACCAAAAAAAACTGCTTATGTAACCTGACTCTACAAAGCTCTCTAAAAAGCACTTTTGAGGTGGTGACTGTCATTAAAGAGTGAAAAAGTTGCTGTCTGGCCGTTTACGTGTACAACAAGGCCACAGACAATTTCGCGCAATAACACATCGGGGAGCAGTTAGTGTTCTTAATGGGTAGTTAGTTATCTCAGAGTGCGAGCACAGTCTAATAAAAGCACTGAGGGTCTCAATCTCAACACCTACTTTCATTGATGAGTAGATTTTAAAAGCTACATAATTTAAGGTACTGTCTGAATCTATAGCACATTACTTTGAAAACCTTTCACAGCAAGCCCACTCGCTGCTCTGAATACCTGCATTATTAACACACTGTACGAGCATTTTCCTAAATAATGACAGTGACAGGGATATCTGTTGCAACTAAGAAATAATATGCAAATTGCAGGCATTTCAAAGGAGTCAGACAATGGCATCAAGCGACAGGCAGTGAAATACAGCTTACACAACACATCCAGACACCCTCATATCTTCGCTGTACAATTAACATAAAAGAATGTCTCCCGTGCACATAAAACCACTTAATAACCTTGTAGATTTGAATCACTGAAAAGTCCATTTTATCTTTTCTTGATAAAGTCTATTGTGATGAAAAGGGTCAGTTATCTAAATAGCCTATTATTTATAACTACTGACGTGTGGGGATTAAAAAGAGCATCTGTAGCACACTAATTAATATACAACTGAGGAATAAGAACTATAAAATTAAAATTTTATCTCGAGTGGTGTTTCGTGAGACACACTTTTTACTCTTGAGCCTGCATATAAACACATGCGGGCGCTGGAAAGAGGCAGGAAGTAAAAGAGCCACTTACATTCGGTTGTTGGGGATGATCTTGTGTCCATCCTTGTACCATGTGACCAGCGGTCGTGGGAAGGAAACAAGAGGCGGCGGGTTGATGATGGCGGCTCGGCCCTGAGTCACCGTCTTTCTTTGCTCCTCAGCAGAGACGTTCTCCAAAACTTGAGGGAAGAGAGACAGACAAAGAACATTTGCATCAATACCAACGTATCAGACGACATTTATTATGCATAGTTCACCCAAATACACTTTGTTCTTCACATACCAGCTATTAGCGTGACACTGAATGCTCACAGTTTGCGTCCAGTTAGAATCAATTTTTTAAAAGGTCAGACCAATCAAATCACTGTGGGTGGTATTATTTAACTCTTACTATGAATAAGAAAGTCCTGTATTAATTAATCCCTTAGTTAGGTAAAAGTATGTAAGTAAGTGTCAAAATGTAAGACAAACAAGTATTTAGTTTGAATGCATCAATACTTATTCTGCACAACAATGTTCTGTAGCTGCGTCCAAACTCATAGGCTTTGAAGGCTGCTTTTGAAGCGGTGCGACAAAGGCCGTCCCATTTCATTAAGACGTGAAGACTCCTTCGAATGCATTCTTTTCCTCATCGCAAAAGATGCATCAGGTGGATCCTTTGCAGCCAAACATATCCCAAGATTCACTGGTGACGGTTCGATCAACAGCCGAAGTTTTAACTGCTCACAACTTTACTGAAACGATGGATTCATCAGCGGCAGAAAATTAGAGTTCTAAAGAAATCATTCACAATGAAGAAGCTGCAGTTTTTTCTTGAAAAACTACTCAAGCTAAATAATCGATTCTGAAAGCGGTTGCATATTATTTTAATTGGTGACAACTAGTCGGCTGTTACAGCTCAGTCCAATAGCTAACGATACAGATGTTCAAAACCCAACAGATTTCTAAAACTTTGACTAAGTTACGCGATGTTATTGATGTGGGCCGCCACATTTTAAAACTTTCCAGTTGTACAGCTTCAGTGTTGAGTCATATTTTGGTGAGATCATGGTGATTTTATATTTTAAGTTCATATTAGTGTGAATGCTAACACATGTAAGAAAGCTGTGAGCGCGTCTTGTTTTTCAAACAGTTTAGTCCGGTACAACCACACAGTACAAGCACCTCAAGTTCATCAAGTGCATAAAAAATACTAAAAACAAAGATCACAACTTCAGGATCCATTTCAACTGAAAAAGAAGAAAAAAAGGAAAATTACAACGTCGTCCAGGTTGCTAAACAACAGGCTACGGGAGGCAACAAAGGAAGCAAGAAGTCCGTCGTATTTGAGTGTCTCATAAACAAACGCTTAGATGCAGCTGCTGAATTGGGACATGACTTGTGTGTTCTTCCTATTAAATAATGTTTTGAATATTACTGCTACACCTATGTGGATGCTTTCTTATGCTGTAGATGTTTAAGGTTCAGAGAATGTTACCAACTTCATATACTGTTCTGTAGCTTAAAACTGTCATGTGTCGCATGTAATGCAAAAAGTAGGATACCCTTTTAGTTGATTACATTCAATATTTTAAGATAGACCGTTTCCTTGGCAACCAGAAAAGAAGTAGAACCTTAAATTTGCACTTAACTACAGTATTAGAATAAATGTACTACAGATACATTCCATTACTGTTGAGAGTCTTATACTGATTTTCATTTTATAAAACTGTCTGTTGTTTAATTCCGTCCAAACCAAAGTCTAAACCTATTAAATTAACATTTTAATGAGTCATTACTGTGAAAACATTTGAAGACAATGAACACTGTGCATTGTAAGGTCAATCAGCAGTTTCAGTACAAAAGAGTTTGGTTTGGTGGAACCTTTTTGTTCATGCACTGTGACAACTTTCATCTATTTTTTATGTATAATTTTTATACATTTCAAAGCAGGGTAACTTAACCTTCATCCTGTTCAGGTGGCCAGGATTACTACACAGATGTGGAAATTAATGTAAATTTAAAATAATTTCTCGATCTTGACAAGCTGTTTTGTACATAAAGTAAAATGCTATATCGTTCAGTTCCAGATGACTAAATGTTTTGTGCCTTTGTAGATACTGTGATCTGTAAGTTGCAATGTGCAAATAATAAACTGAGGCATAATATTGTTGAAATTGAACTTATTTTTCTTGAGAAATTTCATATTGTTCATAGTATTTTGTAAAAAGACACTTCATTAAATAATAAATCATTTTCAGAATGAACTATTTAGCACTAAAACAAAAGGAAATATTTGGAGTTGTGGTTATTTATAGGTTGTTATGCTCCAATTGTACTGGTCCTCCCCACTTGAGATGAAATTGGGCTGAACTAAAATGACTTTGACATCTCTGCTATAGTCACAAAAGTTTTCGGAGCTGCTTTCTGTTTTTCTGTTAATCTGTTTTTGTTGTCAGGATTGAACAAAATTGAGTGGAAAAGCTCTCAGAGCCACCAAGCCTAGCATTCATCAGTCAGTGAGCTAATTAGCTTCGCTGTTAACAGTCTAATGAACAAATAGTTTATTCAAAGATGTCTCAGTACCAGCAGCAACAGTCCAGACTCAAACAGAGGAGGCTTGATTGAACGGTGAATATTAGACTCCATCCCCACAGAGGTCAACACTGTCCAGACAGCTTGCTGTTGCTCAGTGGCACAAATTTACATGCCCAAAGTTTACCAAAGGAGGGATTCCCCTGAAAATAACTGAATATTTTCCATTTTAGATGCTGCTGCGACCAGGCCATTAGTCTTAAAAATGTCACTTGTGTTTCATTTCTGGATTAAGCTTGGTAATTTTTAATATTTACCACATATTACATTAACACGTTAGTCTGACTGAATTGAAATTGCAGTTGGAGAGGAACCCTTGGTGTCCTTTTCTTTTCAATTATAACAAAAAATTATTACATTCATTAGTAGATTTGGGATTTCACTTAATTAGGTAAGCGACTTGCTGGTGAGAGCAAAGTTGCTGCAGGTTAAATTTTTCTTCTAAACAACAATGCCATTAAAAACATTGGTGCTGTTGTATCACCAAGTGTGTGATTCTGTGTGTACTTACAGGCCACCTGCACCTCTGTTTTCCTTTGTATTACTGCTCCCATCCTGTTCCTCACGATACACTGATACAGGCCAGCATCAGTCCTCTTCAGAGACGGCATGGACAACCTAAAGACACAGAGAAGATGAGAATGAGGGTGTGTTCATCCTCTAAACTGTAAATGAATATAAAAGCGGGCAAAATGTGAGTGAGGTTTGATGACAGGCGAGACAGAACAGAGAGAAAGTCTGCTTGTCCGTATGTGTTCGCTTTTTAAATTTCCTCTATGACCAGGATCTAAGAGAATGGAATGGACCAAAATGTTGTAAAAGTTTCCCAAAAATAGAAGGGAAGGCGGACAGTCTACAGCGTGTGTCTACACGTATGTGCGTGTGTGTTGTATATGAGAATGCTTTTGACTTTTTTTTTCTGAGAGGCATTGGTAATAGGGTTTTAATGGACTGTGCTTCACTAATGGGAAGCTTGGCATAGCATCTAGGTTGGAGACTTGCTGGACCAACACACTAACGCATAGACACACATGCACGGACACCGGCGTGCACACACATGCTACACACTAACCGGATAGACACAGTAAAACTGGACATCGCTTTGGGGCTCATTATGAATAACAGGACAGCCAAGTATTTAACTCCCAGGCTGTCAGTGTGTGCTGCCAACATACACAAACCCCCACACACACGCACACGCACACACCAACACACACCAACACACACATGTACATCAAAGACTCACACACACAATTCTATCTGAATCAAGAATGACACATTACACAGCAGCTCTGATCCTGAAACAGATTTTGATATTGGACTCTTCCTCATGCTGGATCTCTGTCTGTGTTCCATTAGGTTTCTTTAATAGCCGCTAGCGGTGGCCTATCGCTGTTTTTTTTTTGTTTGTTTTTTTTTTTTTTTTTAATCCAACAAGTTTTTCTTTATATTTAGCACTAAACACAGAGCCCAATGTTGACAATATAATTATTTCTCAGTCAGTTTTCCTCGTGCACTCTGAGCCTTGCATGTGAACTGAAAGTTTCTTTGTCTGATTTCAGACGAAAATTTCCCATCAGTTTTTACAGTTAGACAGCACTGACTGCTACAACTCTCCCTGTAGCATCCATGTGATTCATAGACTAATATTGACTGTATTGCTGCAAATTAGAGGTAAGTTATAGTACAGGTGAAGCTACTGGCAAAACATTATTTTTATAGCCCTCTGATGCCCTTTGACATTAAATTACATTTTCTCTACTCCATTATTTTCTTTGCCATTAGGTCAGGACTCATATGAACCAAAATAAAAACCAGAGACTTTCTCAGATGTCAAAACATGTCATCTTTGACAGAGTTGCATTTCAAATATATAATGGTCACTAATAGTAATAATAATAATGGTAATAGTAATAATGGTCACAAATAGTCCGACACTAATGTTACTCCATAACAACACACACAGTGAGCTGCTGTTACAGACTGTGTCCCGTTATAGTATTTTCTGTCAAACTGAAACTAGGAGTGACATGACATCATGACGGTTGCTGAAGACAGACAGTAATGTTGATCATTTTAACTTTTCGGGCCTCCTTAAACGCGCCTCAATACACAGCTTACGGAGTGATGAACGGTCGTTCTGTAGCTACTCTCAAATATTTTGTACACTTATGTAATTTCTGCATTTACTTACTGGCTTTCAAGCTGTTAGCTAACGCTATGCTAGGCTATTCCGAACATAAACAGACAGGGAGTAACTTAAGCTAGGTTAGCACAACTTTAGCAATACAACGTAAATGAAAAGCATGACCGACGCAACGAAGCACGCATCGCTCGTCATGACCATAGACTGTATATAAAGATGGCCGTAGCTACCGTGATGTCACCCGTTGGTTTCTACACGGAGAAAATGAAGCCAGGATTTTGCTACTTCCTGGTTGACATCTTGGATTTTTGGAGCCAGAGACGAAAAATAAGCCGTTTCTCAATTCTAAGTACGCAAGTTTGTACTCGTGTACTAGGCGAGAATGAACTTGCGAGAACGTCGAGGCGAAACACATCGAGGCTAAAGTGCAATTGGACCACCAGCGTATTTGATGACGTCACCGCCTCAGTTCATCTGCTTCGGTTATTTTCACCGTGAAAAACAACGAAATGGAACAGATATAATAACACAGCCTTGCATGTTCATGTTTCAATATTAAAAAAGTTACTGTGTAGACATATTCAGGTTTGTGAGTCATTATACATCTTTTTTTTAATGTTTTAGAGCGGCTGATTTATTGACAGCTGTAGTTTGTGATGAACTGAAGCGTCTCATTCTCACTTCTATCAGTGGATCCACAAAAAGTTCAGAAACTGATTGCTGAAAAAATATTAAACTTTCATGAGGACACCTCATAAACAGGGATGGATGGTTTACAGTTTTATTATTAACATTACTAAAATACGTTAGTCTACATTCTGCATACATACCTGGTGTTTGTCCTCCAACATCCAGAGGTTTATAGTCTGACAGATACACAAACATCACTATCATATCAGTCAATCTTTAGACTGTATATAAACTGTATATAAAGATGGAAGAACAATTGCTTTTTCAGATCAAGCAGAGGGAAAAAATTATGGAATCACGCTATTCTGAGGAAAAAATTATGGAATCGTGAAAAACAAACAAAAAAGCACTACAACACACCACTAGTACTTTGTTGCACCACTTCTGGCTTTTAAAACAGCTTGCAGTCTCTAAGCCATGGACTTAACGAGTCAATATTTTATTTCTTCTGCTTGATGTAAAAAAGCAATTGTTATTGACTACCACAGTTTTTTTTCTTGATTTCTTTTAGTGTTTCCTGAAGCCATAAAGTTGCCATTTTAAATGACTTTAGTTTTGTGGCATGTGTGTGATCTACTTTTTTTTCTAAAAACTTAAACAACTGAAGTAACACCCTCCAAGACTGGTGATTCCATAATTTTTGCCAGGAGTTGTAGCTTAAGACTGAACCTGTTTTTTCACCAGGCTGTTTATTTCTGCTGTAAAGATACACATTTTAACATGGTGGTCTATGAAGACTGACTCGCTTTTTAAGCCTGAAGTGGACATTTAAGGAACTGCAGTTTTTGGTACAGTGACATCATTTTTCAGCTTCAGATGTTACCACCTGATAAATAACGGAGGAACTATTACAATGCATGATGATGTGATTTAAGACTACACTGAATAAGACTGTGAATATAGAATTTTACTGTAAACTTGTGTTTGATATAAAACTGAACCAAAAATGTATGTTTAAATTAATTATCAACAGGCTTTCTGTCATTATGAAACTAGGAGTATTATTATATTACACTCTATTAAGCCTTGGCATTGATTTCATTTGAACACTGGAGGGGGACACATTCTGGGAATTCTTCCCTCTGAAAATTTTGAGCCTCCAACATTTCATTTCCTGAATTTTTGTCAGTTGATATGCACCAATTTGAGCTTTTTCTGCATCAATTCATTGTGGAAATGTCATTATTTATGTAAATTTAAACACAAAATGCAGCCAGCAACTGGCAATTCAAAATGCAAAGGAGTACAATTGTGTAAGACTGTCAGGCATTCTATACTGCTTTCAAGTATTTATTCTATTTATTCTGAAAAAATAATAAATGCTAATGAGTTTAGAAATACCTGGAACTTTGCAAGTTTTTGGTTAATGCTCAAAACACTGAAATCAAAACACACATATTGGTGTTTGATATACTGCAGAAAACAGACCCACCTCTGTCAGACACATTGTTGTGCCTATAAGTAATATATAGTTCATAAAAGTATTTTGCTTTTTTGTTGTTTTTATTAAGGGGGGACACATCTAAATGTTCTAACTACTGATTCAGCTGTTTCTCTTGTCTCTGATCCCATTAAGTATAACTCACTTCGCCGGTAACTGGCACAGGATTTGGCTACAGAAAATGTTCTTTGTGGAAAAAAAAATGTTTTGCAGACATTGAAATGATCTGGTCAACTGAAAACAATGCAAATATTTCTTCTTTTGAAAGTCTAACTTGGTCTGCTGATGTGTCTTCCCCCCATTCCCAAACTATATGTAGACAGTAGAGGCTGCAGTAGTTGAACTGACAATGAAAAAAGAAACGCGGCTGAAGTGTCCATTAATGTAAATCATTTTCACATACCGAGCTACTAATCTGAATTCATTGCTGTCCAGTACATTAACCAGCACAGGAGGTAAAGAAAAGTCAAATATTCTAAAAAGGATGCCGGGAAAGGAACCAATTGTGTTCCTCTGTATAGGTCAGAATTATTCTCAGAATTTATGTGGAAAACGCAATGAGCTGCATTTATATAGTGCTTTTATTCAGATTTCTTCAAAACGTGTCTCCCATTCAGCCATTCACACACACAAAGCCAGATTTCCATCATTTCAGAGGACATTACTGACTGACTTAGATTATTTTCTTAACATTTACCCTACTGGGTAAACAGGACAGAGCACTCTGGTGGACTGTTGTCTGCGGTCTATGCTCCAGGAGGAGCGATGGGCCGAACTAACTACTTACTCTACTCGCCCAACCATAACTTTAGTCCTTTGACCTTCAAGTTATTTGCTCATGTTCCATTTTTATTTACTGTGGGCTTAGTTTTCACTGCACTATAAAGTCCAACATTTCTATGGAAACTGCACAACTACAGATAGAAGTAAAGACAACTCAGAAAGTTTTTAATTGTGCAGTATAACAAAGTTTTTAAAAAGTTGATTTCTTTGATTATTTATCTTTACAAAAACTGAAAAAACCTGAAGTCAACATGTACAACATTTTGTCAAGTGCCCACAGGTGCTACCCATACATAGAAAAATGGTGGATCAACATACTATAGATATTATACTTATTTTTACTTATATTTCATTCTTTGTATAAGCACAGTCTGCAGTTCAGCCAAAAAGTTCTGGATTTTTCCCGTCATATGACTGTTGGAGGTGAGTTACTAACGGCACCAGATTGTTAGTGTTTTTTATACAATTTGGTTACTGTAAATGGTTTAACTTTGGCAAATGTTTAAATAAGACATGTAGGATAAAGTGATTTTGAGAAAATATCAAAATTTGAGCGTAATGTGATTGCGCTTCCTGACAAAACAACTTAGTTCAAGAACCATCAAAAAGTTAGACATAAGATGTTTCTTACATTTGAATTACTAACGGCAGCACTGCAGAATTTTTTTTTTTTTTTTTAGAATTTGGTTACTGCAAGTGGTTTAACTTTGACAAATGCATAAATAAGACATGTAGTACTAAATGATTGAGAAGAAATATCCCAAGTTTTAGTGTAGATGTGATGACTTTTCCTGACAAAACCTAAAGTCACACATGATTAGTTCAAGAACCATTGGAAAGTTGGACATCATATGTTTTTTACTGTTTTTACAGGTTCTTGCTATGAAAAAAGGTGGAATTTTGGTGATTTAAATAAAAATAACATGCGTTTGAAACCAAGTCTTCGCCCCAATACGTCAATGTTTACATTATGGGACTTACTTTTCATTTACCAAAAGGAAGGCGAGTCCTTATGTGACTCCTAAACAGACTATGTCCCCACAACATGAGTAACACAAGTGCACACACACATTTTTACACACCAGTGGCAGTAAGGAACCGTGCACAGCAACGGAATAAACAAATGAGGTTCAGTGTCCCACACTACAGGCCTGCATTCAACTAACAGCAAAAAAAATGGAAATGCATCATTTGTGAAGGTATAACATTAAAATGAGGCTTAAAATTCCAGATGGTCACATACACGCACGCATGCAGCACCCTGCCAATTCAGCATCGCCCCAGCCTCACTGAACTAAAGTAGCCAGAACGCTGAGAGCGGTCCAGAGCTACACAACGCCTCCTGGCTCGAGCAGCGACTGCCTACAAAATGCTGGCTCAACCTCCTCCTCCCTCGGTGTGTACGCATTCCCAAGATTCTCTCTATTTCTGAATGATGTGAAAAACAATTTTGTTTCACAGCTGCAGTTTTGCCGAGAGGGACTGCTTAGTTCTTACCAACCAGCACACACTGGGACAGAGAAAGACAAGAAGAGAGGTACAGGGAGAAAAGCAAAGAAATAGCTCAGACATATTGATTAGTTCTCCTCTTCTTTCCCCAGACCATATACATATTTATGGCGCTAATGTAATTATTAATCTCACTTTGGCTGTGCTGTCTAAATGTTGTGACCTTCTCTAAACACACTCCATCACTGGCTCTCGCGTTGCAGCTGTTTGTACATGTTGTAGGCATGACTGAACACGATGAAAAAGAGGAGGAAGAAAGGACGTGAAGAGAGGCAGGCGTGCACTTAGAAACAACAGACATATCCATGACAAAAAGGCACATAACCAGGCAGTAGGTGCCAGCTGACCTGTACTGTGGTGTCCAGTCTGTGATGTTGCTGTTGTTGAGAGTCCAGCGGTACTGCAGAGGCCAGCTGCCTCCAGCCAGGCAGGTCAGCACCAGCCGGTTTCCTTCCAGCACCACCTGCTGCCCCAGTCCACCCCCTCGTAGGTAGGGAGCCACTTCTGACAAACAGACGGAGACGCGGAAAGAAAGGGATGTTATTTTTGTTATTTGAACAAATCTGCATTCTTCGACAACACAGCAAATTTCAGATTTCATATTTATTTAACATATTTAGCAGCACAGAAATGACAAAAAAAAAATACATATTTTGCATCTAAGACTGGTTGGAAAAAGACACTGACACAACACTGTTTGCCAGAATTTGTGTACTAAGTTGGACTGCAGTCTTCAAATTGTGTAGCAATGTTTTCAGATGCCATTTAGCAAATGTCAGATCATATATGAAAATTTCTTCATATAGCACCAATAAAAGATCTCCAGCTGTATTTACTTAGATGTACTTGTTCCCTGCTCTTGTCTGTCGGACTAAAATCTACACACACACTTAAAAGTTTTCCTCTCAAAAATCTTCTAGAAAGTTTCAGAAACCTTCCTATTTTTATGTAAGAAACATGACTGTATTTGTGGGAACGTGTTCTGAATTCTCACTCTAATGATTTTTTACTAAATAGAAGTTCTGACCTAAATGTCCTTGGTATGCCATATTTAATGTTAACAATGCTATAAATCATGAAATAGCTTTTAATATATCGCTGGATATAAATGTATGACCTTAGGGGCGACGCAGCTATGGCACATGATGCATTCCAAAACACTTGCACAGCGTTTTGTTTTCTACGTAAGCCCACACACCAGGAGCGTGTGCATGACAACATGCATCACCGCATCGGCACGTCCTATTTCCCAGCACTGATGTGCATCAATGGTCCAGAAAAGCACCAATTCCATCACATTTACTCCCTGGAAAGACACACCGTAACTTGACTACTTCTGCCTGCACAGAGCATCTGCTGTGTTGCTGGCGTTACTGAAAGCATATCTAATGTCGGTGTACATTGCACTTCAACTTCTGCATGAAGGCAAAGGTCAACCTTCAGTTCACAGCCAGTTCCACATCTGAATGTTTAAAAAATGAGACTGGACATGCAGTCCATCCGTCAAAAAAGTACAGTTGAAGAAATTTACCCAAAGTCCTCATTCCAAGTTTGCTGTAGTGGGGTGATTATTAGTATACAGGTGTAACAGGCCAGAATAACCCCCCGGCCTGGGTATAAACTGACCTTGGCCAAAGTATACCCCGGGGTATACTCTGGCCTAGGCCAGTTTATACCTGTTGACACATAAAGGATTAAGCATGTTAAACTCTTAATTGTTAAGTTATTTCATTTTTGTTTGTTTTGTTTTGTTTACAGAGAGGTATGCTTAGCAAACAAATCATTATGAAAGACCATAACTAGAATGTCCTTGTGCTAACTGCAATTTAAAAAGTTAAAATCAAAGGAAAATCTGAATAGCATACTAATATGAAATTACACTGTAAGCAAAACATTACCAAAGGAGATCAACATTGGCTGTTGTGAATTTCAAATGTTGCTGTATAAGTGATTTCAGTACAATATCTATTTATTTTACCTTTGTATTGTGCTTAAATTAAGATTGGCTTGATTTGTGCCCCATGAATAAACCATTACATCAGCATAACATCTCATAGTTTATTTTGCCTAAAATCCATCCGTCTATTATCTATACACCGCTTAAACCTCATTAGGGTCACAGAGGGGCTGGAGTCTGTTCCAGCTGACAGGGTGAAGGCAGGGGACACCCTGGATAGGTCACCAGTCTGTCACAGGGTTACACAGAGAGACTAGCAAACACTTTCACATTCACACTTACGGACAATTTAGAATCACCAATTAACCTCAGCATGTTTTTGGACTGTGGGAGGAAGCTGGAGAACCTGGAGAAAACCCACGCATGCACAGGGAGAACATGCAAAGTCCATGCAGAAGTTCTTACAGCTGCAAGGCCACAGCGTAAGCCAGCGATCCACCGTGCAGCTCTAGTTTGCCTACATGTTTGATTTAGTTCCATTGATTTGTGCTTAAATTAAGATAAAATTCATTTGATTGATGTAATCTCATATTACGTGGGATGTATTTTAGCCTGGAAGGGTATATTCTGGGCTAGGTTATTTCAGCCCCCGGGGTATAAATTGGGCCAAGCTGAAGTATACTTTGGCCGGGGGTTTAACCTGGCCTGTTGCACACAGATCAAGTCGATCTTAGTTTAAGCACAAATCAAAGACAACACAAACAGATATTATACTGAACTCTGTTGTACAGAAACAATTGAAAGCAACACCAGCAATCATAATGTTTTGCTTAAATTTTTCTTGGTTTTCAATTCAGTTTTTCCTTTGATTTGAATTTTTTAAAATTGTAATTAGTTCAAGGACATTCTAGTTATGTTCTTTCATAATGATTTGCTTGCTGAGCATGCTTCAAAAAAAAAAACCTAAATAACTTAGCAATACAATAATAACAATTAGGAATTTAACATGCTTAATCTTTATTTGTCAACAGGTATAAACTAGGCCAGAGTATTCCCAACACAGAGCGTGAGTCTGTGAAGGTAAGATGACCTGGAACATTTACAGAGTAAAACAATGTATACGGTTGGTCAGACAGTTTACAGTATGTAAATACAAAAAGAACACTGGTCAGTTTGCAAAATGTCCTTATTGTTGAAAGACAAGCAGTTTTTTTCAATGAAGATAACATTAAATTATGAAATGACTATTCTAGCTGGAAACGGCTGATTTTTAATGGAATATCTCCATAGGGGTACAGAGGAACATTTCCAGCAACCATCACTCCTGTGTTCTAATGCTACATTGTGTTAGCTAATGGTGTTGAAAGGCTAACTGATGATTAGAAAACCCTTGTGCAATTATGTTAGCACATGAATAAAAGTGTGAGTTTTCATGGAAAACATGAAATTGTCTGGGTGACCCCAAACTTTTGAACGGTAGTGTAGTTGCTAATTAATGACAAATGGTGATGGAGTCAATGGGTCTGGAAACAACAAAGAGGTAAGAAAATTATCAATAACAGTGGATAATGGAATGAAGGAGTGACACTAGAAGGTATCTGTAGCAAAAGATGTGCCATTTTCTTCATCAGTACAGATGACGATGATGAAGTTGCCCAGTTGAGTTCGTTGCATTCTAAATTCTACGTGCATCCGGTTCTACACCTCGACTGATATTATTTTCCTCTAGATACCTCATTCAGTCCCTTGTGGAAATTCTATCAGGAAATAAAGACTTATAGTATATATTGAACTGCTAAACGGCCATGGATCCAAGCAGAGATTTGAGACGACTGCATTTTACAGTCACTCTCAGCGTCCAGGTTGAATCTGGTGGTAAGACTGTTGAAATCATTTGCACTGCCTTACAAGGAACATTTTCTGAGCGGCTCAGCTGCAGCTGCTGTCTAAACAATGCCATCCAGTCTTTAACACTTGGCTCAGGCATTCAGACCTGGCCCATCATCACACAGCATAGAGGCATCAAGGGTAAAGAGACTGTCCACGGCCACTAGCTGCTGGATCTGTCAGTGTGAACAAAAATCAGCATCTGGGCTTTGGGCTGGTTTAAGTATGCATACACACAAAAACTGTGAAGGAGGCAAATCTGTCTGCTTGCTACAGTAAATATGGACAGGTCCGTAACTCTAATATAGAGTTTTACATTCCCTCCATCTCTCTCCTTCTGCTGTCAACTGGATTGTCTCTCCTCCCTGCCGTGTCAACTTTCTCATTTCTGTATCTCCTGCAGCCCTCTCACTTCGTCTCCATTGTCTCTGGTCCCTTCTTTATTCTTTTTTCCCAGTGGATGTCTCAGGGCCACATTTTTTCTCCTTTCCTCTTCCTCTACTTCCCACTGTTTCACTCTCTCCTTCTTTCTTCCAGATTGATAGCTGCCTGTTCGCTGCACAAGAGGGAGGTGTTCCATCTGAGACACGAGCCACGGTGGGAGTGTTTGTGAGTGAGCCTAAGGATTTATTTGGAATATTCTGCTTCTACACAACAACGGCTGGCAATGCAGACTCCAATGTCATACTGCTGACCAGCTCTATAATTCAATGCTGTCTGCCTGCTGTGTGTATGTGTCAGAGAGGGAGACTGTGTGTAGCTGCACACTTGTGAGGATCAGGCTGAGGTATAGACCTTGAAAGTGAAGATATTTTGGCCAGTTTTCACCTTCGAATGGCTGATTGAAAGTTGCTGAAGGAGCCACATTATGCAAAATCCAATTTTTGGTTTCTACAGACCCCAAAAATATGAGAAGCAACCATCCCCTCACTTCTTTTCTTTCTGCATAGATCAGAAAGTGCATCTTCGTGTAAGTCTTTAAAGTTTGCAGCCTGAAAAGAAGAAAGAAGAAAAGCCACACTCCCAGCTGGCTCTATCCAATCATGTTTCAATGCAAGCAAACTGCATTCTCAACTATGGTTTTAAATAAATGTATTTAATCTCTTGCGAAGTCATTCTCTCGCTTTTTGGTTTGATTTAGGCACCAAAACTACTATCACACTACGGTTGACACGTTCACAGTGATGACTGCATGCTTGGTTACATGTAGCTACCAAAAATACTTGAAAAATACTGCAATTAGGTAAAAATACGACCCTTTTGCTGCATGTTTGAAGCTTCTCTTGCATTTTCTAGATAATCAGGGCGACAAGTCCCATCTCATCTAAAATAAAAATACATGACATAAATATGTTGAACAGGAACATATTTATGAAGTTACAAACATAATCCAGCAGCAAACCTGTTTCCCTCCAAAACTTAATTGGGAAACTGGTTTAGTCATATAGGAACATCATTTTGTGAAGACAAGGCTGCGTTCACATCTGCAAATGGCTGTTTTCAGAATCCCCTTTGCTGTGGGAAACAACAGCAGCTTCCAAGCAGCAAGCTACACACTACAAATAGTACGTTTTTTGCAGTACACCAGGCCTGCTTGGTTCTATTGGTGAATTAGTCCTTTTAAAAACAGTACCTGCCTCTCTGCGTGCAAATGTTTCATCTTAACGACGTCCCTGCCGGTATTTTGCAGGGGAAGCACTGCTACATCCTGCACTTAGCACTAACCGGGACAACTGCTTTTGTTTCAGGAGTAATGATGTGTGTTCACAGGGGCATTTTTTCTCGCACAGAAATGTGCAGTAACTGAATATCACCTGCTTGGTGGGCGTGCTCTAGTGAACCACTAGGTGGTCACATGACAGCTGCTTTAGCTTCAGTCCGGTAGAAGCATAGGACCGACATGGTGGCTCAGATGCAAACTTTCTTTTTTATTAAGAAAACAGTTCAGCAAAAAGTATTTCTGAAAGTATCTGAGGCAAGAAAGAAGTTGCAGAATCTATCATCGTTTTTGTTTAGACGTTTTACAAAAGTTTTGCAATGCGTCGGACCTTCGTTAACTGAGCTTCATTTGCATAAAGTAGAAGTCAAGTCCACTTTATGCAAATGAGCTCAGGAGCGACGTAGCTCAAAACGCACCGCAATACACCTGCGACATGGGGCATTTCATAGAGACAATGGGATAGCGAGCTGTGGGATAGCAATAGGAAGAGAGAAGCTGACGGATCCTATAGACACACACCTTTAGTGGAATGATAAGGTGCAGCCAGACCATTCTCCTGCACTGACACAGAGCTGTGGAGATAGGTCTGACTATGTGCTTGTGTGAGCTCTGGTCGGAGGAGGGTTTGCAGAATGAGTGTTGTTGCCAATATAAAAATACAAACAAGTGTTTGTGTGTACATCAGACAGGAGCTTTAAAAGCCTCACCAAATATGACCCTGAGTTATAATGGCACACCTACCACCATCTATGGCACTTTTTTCATACATAATACCTCATAGTGGATGTTGCGTTTTCACTCCTGCCACCCTACTCCACTCCGTATGGCTCTTTAATCCTTTCTTTGCACTTTAAAGACAGTCCATTAGGAGCTATAGACTGACAGAGGAGAGAACGAGGTCAGCTAACAGCATGTTTCACTCACTGACACTGTTCGTCTTCTCGTCTTCCTCGCAGTCCATCTGTCTGTCGCTCAATGTCAACACGTCACTCTCTCTTCCCCGCAGTCTTCCCCTTTTTTTCCGACCTGTCTGTCTTTCTCATGAGCTCCGCTACCCAACCACCTGTCTGTCTTTGAGGACCACCTTGTCTTTGCTTTGTTCCTCCCTAGGTCCATCTCTGTCAGAGAGTGAGGCAGCTCAAGGTCTCCTCTTTTGACTCTTCAGGAGGAAAGCTGCCTAAAAGAGAGATTGGCCTTCAAATGTGACTGCAGAGTCAGGAAAGGAGACGCTCAAATACACACTTTTTATTTTTTTCCTGCTGCATCACGTGTATGTCTCCACTCTCAGGCCGGTCTCATGAAGCTGCTTAGGCAGATTCTGGGAGGAATTCAATTTGCTGGGGAGATGAGCGCGCTGATAGGCGAGAGAGGGAAGAGAAAGTACAGACAGAGGAGGAGAGCAGGGTTACCGCTCCGGGGCTGATCGTCCGCCGTGATCCCACCTTCTCCTCCTCATTCCTCTGCACTCTTACAGTGAGTAAATGCATGGTGGAAATTAAGCCCAAAATGACTCGTCCTTTACAGATGAGCCGGAAAAAAATCATCATTCTTACATGGTGGGGCTTTAAATATTCCAAAATGAATACAGAATTTTACTGTGTGTTAGATGTGAGAATTTCTCTCCCTCAACACAGGGTCAAGGTGGTGACGAACTGTTAAGAGCACGGATAAAAGGCTCTCAGGTGGTCCAGTTTGCATTCAGATACGAAGAGGAAAGCCTGTGGTGTAAAATGCATTTCAGACTTAAGAGAATGAGAGTGCCGGGATGCTACAAAGGTTGAGCTATGGATTTCATTTCCTGCCTGCTTAATTACTGGATATGAGTATGTGTTTGTGCCTATACAGTGTGGGTGTGTGTCGGGTCAAAATTAGGGCCACTCACTCCAGAAAAATCACTTTATCTTCATAGAGCTGAACCCCTGCTGTGAGACAGGGCTGCCAGAACTGGCTTGTCGCTATGAATACTGATTCTCTGGTAGCCTGTCTCACCCCCTCTCTCACATAGACATTCAGACTCACCCTTCGCCCAGCTTTTTTGATGCATGGGGTTGAAGGGGAGAAAAAACTAACTCAGTCTCTTTATAAGTAATTTTTCTATGAATAAGTGCCTACAAGCTGCATGGCTAAGCATTTTTTTTCTCCACGGTAACAGCAGTCTATTTGATTATGGGGTGCAAATGAGTTCTATTCCTTTTTAATCTAATAAGTCTGCCTGCGCTTGTTTCAACAGGCATTTAAAAGCACTTAATTGGACTGACAGTGTGTGAGGCGAGAGGAAGAATTATGAGTTGGGTTTTTGGCGTGTTGCTACGAGTCAGAATAGAAAGTTGAAAAACAGGGCTAATTAATTGAACAATGTAAAGTGGAAGGCCTGAGAAATTAGATTTTATTTCCCGTTGAAGAGTTCAGATAAATCAAGTGAAAGCATACGCACGTATCCAAATTCTGAAGCTAGAATAGCTCAAAATTGTCACTGATGAAATACTTTCTGCACAAAGCTGACAGAAAGGAACATTACTTCAACCTCAGCAAACTAGACACCCCCTGACAGCCAGAGAGGAGCACATATTGCACTAATGAGTAAATACTGAGATCAACATGCCAGATAACAGCTAGTGTATGATTAGAGGCATAACCTGAATCCCGAGCGAACACAAATGTTCAAATGTTCAAATGTTCCGTTGAAACAGACATCCAACAATGCAAAACTTCCATGAAAAGCTGGAAAGAGAGACAAAGGTGATAAAATTCTGCAGAGGGAGCTGGAAGTGAGTGAAGGTGAGCTGTGGCTCCGACCTGAAAGCTGATGAACTGGATTCTAAAATGATTCTCCCTCATGGCAAACTGGCATACTCTATTTAAAATCGTTTTTGCATTTCTTCCACTGAGCGATGTTGACAGGCCTGATTCCAGACGTAAAAATCAAACATGTTAAAATCATTTTAATGAGAATGATGGGTCTCAGCTGGATCAAAAGGCAAACGATTAGAACCATCAGGGCCGACACTGTAGGATTTTATCTCCAAAATGTCAACACCAGCTGGGTTAGTTTATCTTGGCCCAATCAGCTATGACGACGCACAAGTCAGACCTAAAAGCAAAACCCACAAAACCCTGAACAAGATAACTCTCTGTATCCCTCACACACTAATTACGAAGACTAACTGAGGCGATCCACTGACCAAAGATGATGACAGTTAAGCAGAAAACACCTGCTGCCTTTGATTGCGATGAAATCAAAGTGGCTCAGACGATCACCCACTGATGCCGGCAGGCCTCCGCTGAACTGTAAGACGGTGAGTGCACGAGGAACCAAACTACCCCGGACTAGAAGTACTGCACACTAGTCTGTACAAAACAACAAAATGATTCTTCTCCTTCATCTGTTGTTGGATGGAGCAGCGCACAGGAAGTGAGTGCAGAACTTTGATGAGGAGTTAAACTGGTATCTTTTCAAGTCGACAGCTGCTTTAATTGACTACTGAATGTCAGGCTGCCTACAACAACAAAGCATTTCTCACTGAGGACCGGATAACACCCGCCTAACCTCTCTTCCTGCTGAGACAGCCAATCACAGCTCCTTGCCCCCGAGCTCCTTCCTTGCCTGCTCCAATCATGGTCTCTGCAAGCTTTGACTGATAGCTGCCTGCGAAGAGCTGGCAGATGACTGACTGATCCTGATGCGCTGATTGGCAGATGTCAGCCCGGGAGACATGTTGCTAACGCCATCACACACACACATGCAGACACACACGAGTACATACAATCAAAGGGCTTTGAATGCAGACTTCAAAGTCAACGAGCTTGAGTTTCTCTGTAGGAAATTCCTAAACAGCCTCGACAACAAAAAGTCGTCGAGGAGAATCGCAATCAGAAAACAAGAGCTGTTTCTGTCTGGTTTCACATTAACATACTGTAATGCTTGATGCAGGTATTGTAGCGGGTGAAAGCAAACAAATCTGCATAATTAACTACATCAGCTTTGGCTATTTGCCATCTTGGCCTGTGCTCATTTAGTGATTGGCTGGTGTATATATATATATAGTATAAGCAAGACTCCCCTGTTAAGCAAAACTGTGATTGAGCTGTCGATTTAGAAATGTCAGTTTACTGCCATCTCTGGCATTTATTAATGTCAGTGTAACCATGTGAGTATATATTTGTGAATGTGTTTACATACGTCTCTACAGGACATCAGGCTGGAAATGTCAGTTTTTAACACATTGCACTTTAATTGAACAAGACGTTAAAGTTTAAAAATCTACTTTGGTACAATAAGAGAGCATTTTATGTGTCATCTCATCGTCACATGTCTGAAGGAGTTATGCCATGTTGGTCACAGTGGTGCAGATCCATGGATGGAGGATGTAAAGGGGATAATAAATGGGGCAGAAGGGATGAAGCAGAGGGGTGGGAGATGCAGAGGTGGTATGGTGGGGAGGGTTAGGGTAATCAGGTGGAAGAGACTGTGATCAGTGACATTTAAGAGGTGGGCCACACTGCAGGGCACATCTGCTAGGACACACACACACCGAAACACACACATACCCACAAACAACTGTCAGCTTCCATCTCCTGATGAGCAGACAGGCAGGCAGGAGGAGCAAGTAGGTGAGCTGGCGTGTTGGGAGGGAGTGAAATAAATACCTCCCACAGAGACGGCGGCCTCATCTCTGAAGAAATCTGTGCACGTAAACGACTGTGAAAACACCTCAATCCTTCTGAAAAGAGCTGGGCAATTAATCAAATTTGATTTTCAATTATGATTTTGGCTTCCAACGATGCTGAAAACGAGATAATCGGTAATTATTGTGGCACATTTCGTTTCGCAGCGATGCCCTCGTTTTGTCTGGTGTGAATCCGGTCTGAACGTTCACCAAGCACTGGACCAATGACACAACAACATGGAAAGTGAGTTGCTTGTGTTGTACCCACTCTCAAATATATGTTGTTTTTATCTAAAAAGCTAAATGAAACTGTAGAATTGTAGAATCAGAAAGTCAGGAGGCAAGTTGAATTTCACCCTACTGATGATGCGTTTTTAATTCATATCTGCTCACTATGAGAGAAAAACACTGGTTTAGAAATTCAGTGCTTAGCTGAGGGGCCACTGGTGCGAAACAACCATCTGTGAGAGTCGGAATCTGAGACACAGTACATGATGATACCTGGTGCAAAATCACTTGCAGATGACCTGATTTATGTCTGGTTGGGTTTATTTGACTGTTTTTTTTTTTTGTTTTTTTAAATTGAATTATATTAGTAGTTCAGGGAAAGCCACCGTTAAAAACATTTTTTTAAAGTAAAACAAAAATGGCATAAGCCACTGTTAAATAATCGTGATCTCAATATTGACCAAAATAATCCTTAAGATATTTTTGCTGTAACCAAACAGCCCTACGTCCTGGTGACACACACACAAACAAGCACCTTTATAATTACTCCTCTGTTTTACTCTCCTCACTTGCTTTTTAATCCCCCAGACTCACCCTCCCTCTACCTTCCTCTCAGTGCTTTACATCCACTCATTAAAAACCTTCCTGCAGGTAGAAGACAATCTTTTATTTACACTCACGCTATTAATCAATCAGACTGGAGTTGTAGGACAGATCTGGAAAAGGAGGACACTGTGGAGTGGGTGGTGTGCGTGCGCTTGTACCACCATGTAGTGATCGGGTTGACCAAATTCCTGAACCTGTCGGACACGATCACCACGCCACCTTCACATCACAGCCACTGGGCATCACACACACACACACACACACACACACACACACACACACACACACACACACACACACACACACACACACACACACACACACACACACACACACACACACACACACACACACACACACACACACACACACAACACACAGACAAGCGACCTAGATCCACACTGATATCGAGAGATTTCACAAACACGACTGCATTCAAATGTGATAATCTGACAACACGACTGCAGGCTACATCACTCTCACCACACTCATCACACGTTGCCACAAACCAGGGCTAAAACATATCACAATAAAATGTTTTATTTCAATCTATATTCATAAGCACTGCTCATTGTTAATAAAGACAATAACAAAACAGATTTATTGTGAATTTAACCACGTTAGTTTGAGGTTAACCACTTAGCCTGTTCATCAAACTACAAAGATGATAACAACCATGAAAACACAAATACATGTCTACGTATGTGGGGTGGTATGGCTCAGTGGGTAGAGTGGCCGTCTTGTAACCGGAGGGTTGCCGGTTCGATCCCTGGCCTGGAGAGCTCATGTCGAGGTGTCCCTGAGCAAGACACTGAACCCCTAACTGCCCCTGATGGGTCGTGGTTAGCACCTAGCCTGGCAGCTTCTGCTATCTGTATGTGTGAATGTGATGTATAATGTAAAGTGCTTTGGGTATCATTTCAGGTATAGTAAAGCGCTATATAAATACAGACCATTTTACATATAAATAAATAAGGATGAAGTAGCTTTAATAAATATTAAATAAAGATAACAAATAAAACCTGTGGTTGCACAGAAATTACCTGGATGAAGTTGCCCACAGCGCAGAGAGATATAAGCTCTGATTGTTCTGATGGGTTATTTGTAATAAAATTCAATAATTTCACTCTTCTGCACTGTAGAAAAATTGCACTCTATCTACCCATCAGTTGGTTCCTGCTGATCATGCTACAACACTTGGTCTGATATATTTTTAAAAATCATAATTTTAAGCCTATCAATTGATGGCTGCAGTGATTTTGGTGACACTATAGTGTATAAGAGTTAAATTATTGAAAATCTGTGTCATGTCTCTCTTTGCTGTTTTAGTGGTTTTGCAATTTGCAGACGGTCCCTGTGCACTCGTCGCACAGCCGGCTGCTCATAGACACAAATGTGACTTCTGCAGTCGAGCCTGCTGGGTCTCTTTTTGTTTGCTATCTGTCTGGAAATATGTGTGGTATTCTGCAAGGACAAAATAGTTTTTATTTTGTACATTGTAGATTAATACTGAAGACACACTGAAGTCACTGTTAACTTATTGTACTGCGCTGAGAGACACAGATTTTTGAGTGGTTCAGTATTTGATTTCCTGTTTGGTTTTGTGTTAAAAAAAAAAATCTGCAGTAAAACCTAGAACAGAACCCCTGAATTGTAATTTAAGTTAAACTGGGCTGAACTGGGGCTGCACAGTGGCTTGGTGGTTAGCACTTTCGCCTTGCCGCTAGAAGATCCCCGTGTTCCCAGGGATCTTTCTGCATGGAGTTTGCATATTCTCACTGTGCATGTGTGGGTTTTTCCCAGGTTCTCCTCCCACAGTCCAAAAATATGCTGCATTGGCAACTCTAAATTGTCTGTAGGTGTGAATGTGAGTGTGATTGTTTGTCTCTATGTGTAGCCCTGTGATAGACTGGTGACCTGTCCAGGTGTCTCCTGACTTTGTCCGAAGTCAGCTGGAATAGGCTCCAGCCCCCAGCGCCCCTAATGAGGTTCAAGCAGTGTATAGATAATGGATGGATGGATGGATGGATGGATGGATGGATGGATGGATGGATGTACTGAACTGTGTGGGGAAACTGGGGCGGACTATCGCCTGACTGGACTGAACTCACAATTGCAACACACACATTCATCCATTCACACTGATTGCTGATTTGTTTTTGTTAATACAATTCTAAATGCTGAACTGGGTTGTGGTCTGTCTGTTCGTTTGAGCATCGCTGTTTTGTTTTTGTGCTTGAATTCATATGGGCTTTGTATGGTTTGACAATTTGACTATTTTGTTCTCATTTTCTTATTTGTCAGACTTGACCCCTCATTATTAATTGGTGTCAAACCTGCTATGATGTAATGTTTACATTAAACTACTAAACAACCTATCGAACAACTTCCTTTCCCATCATTTTAACATCTGGGCCCAATACATATTCACAAATGCGTGATATCCCATTTAAACAGAGGGAGACACAAATTCAAAAAGAAGCATGTGGTCTTCTGAGAAATTAAACCATTAAAATCACTTAACCCACTCCATCTCCCTGTCTTTTTCTGTCAGCTCCCGACTTCTCATACTTCTAATTGTTCTGTTTTAATATCCAAATCCCAGTTCACCTCTCAGAGAATCTCAGTCCTCTCTTCTTCCCCCCCAACCCTGCAACCACCTTCATTTTTGTCAAATTTTCCAGTCCACGCTGTACCAAAGCTCACATGCCCAAATATCCTCCTCACACCTGTCTATGCTAGCCATCATCCCCTCTGACAGCTGCCACTGTCCTGACCTTGGGCTACTGTGGGCTACATGGGTTTGAAGTGATTGACGAATTGTATCCTTTCATTCATTATTGAAGGCGGAGATCAAAACTCGCGGCACACAGGATATCGGTGTGACGGGCCAGCAGAGCAGACAGAGGTAAAGAGGGGAGGGAGCAGGAGAAGGACGTGGGAGATGGAGAAGGTCATGTGAGCGAAGATGTGCAGGTGAGGGGTGAGGAGGGGAGACACACAGGGAGCAGAGAGCCGGGCAGACGGAAGGGGAAGCATCCTAAACAGCACATTTTTTTTCTAGTTCACTCTGCACTCCTTTTTTTTCATTCAATCATTAGTTCAGAGATCCTACAGCTCAGTTTGTGTCCGGCAGTCTGCTCACAAAAGGCTCCACAGATTTAAAAACAATATAAAATAAGAACTGGCAAGAAGGGAAAGTGAATAAAGCTTTCATCATTTAATAACCTCATTCTTTCTCCAGTTGTAATTAAACGAGAATATGGCTTTTATGGGAGACAAACTTAATATGCATATCTCATTTAAACCTCTGCAAGCCATTTGCACTGTTTGCTAGTTAAAGCGCTTGTTACATGTGAGCGGCTAAGTTTAAATTACCTGGGACTGTCTCACCTTTGAGGAAGTCGGAGCAGATCATATAAATATCTCAGGTTATCAGCTACACAATTCTTCCAAATTTAGTTTGTAACGACATCCATGTGATCTCAGTGAATCATGCGTGACCTCAACAACCCTAATAGGACATCATGATGTAAATGCAGAAGAAATCCAGTGACTAAATGAGTTGAAAATAGACCAACAGGACAGAATAAGATTGTCCTGCACAGACTTTGAGTATTTTCCAACCCAGTCGAACTACAAAGTTCACTCTTACACCTAAAAATGCACCCCGGAAAAGCAATATATCTGAAGTCTATGAATTCAACCCTGCAGGGAAACACTGACGTCAGTGCTGGTGATGAGTAATTTATGCTCTGCTTCATTTATAATCGTGCCAAAAAAAAAATTTTAAAAAGTTCCGGCAAGACCAGAAGCACATCTCCGGCCTCCAGCCTCACCACACCCTCTGAACTTTGTCACAAAGCCGTCACGTTTCATTTCCCTCTCCAGCCTTTTTTATCAAATCTGCCTTCATCACTGTCCACCATCGTCACCCTGTGTTCACCGCTCTCCTCCTCTCATCTCCATCCAAGCCTTGATTTTGAGCTAGACTGAAGAGCGGCTCTTTATTCCGAAAGAAACGCATGTTATGTCCCCTGGCAATGGCATTCAACTCTTACCTGTGCGAGAATGGAAAACCTTAACAGCTTTAAGTTTTGATTCTGCTTTTCCGACAAACACATTCACTGTCTTTGTCCCTCTGCCCTTTCCTTCACACATTCTGACTAATTTGTTGTTGTTGGGTACGTGGGAGGTCTTTCAGGCTTTGTGTGTGTGTGTGTGTGTGTGTGTGTGTGTGTGTGTGTGTGTGTGTGTGTGTGTGTGTGTTGTGTTTATGCCCGACTGTGCTTGAGTCCATATGCTCTGTGAAAGCAAGTATGTGTGTGCAAATGTGAATGTTTATTTCCTCTACTTCCTCCTCTCCGCGGTGACAACATCTGCCACCAACTGCAACACACACCACGTCTTTCTTGTCTCCCTCGCTCTCCCCCGAATTCCCTCCCCTCCTGCCTCTCCCTCCCCAGACAAGGGCAGCTCAGTGACACACTGTTTGAAGGACAGACTCCGTCTCCGTAAACGCTCTTCTTCTTAGAGACTCAAATTAATTCAATAACACTGAAAAATGTCCTTGCCGAGATATGATATGACTTTCTTTTCTGACTGTTTAGTTGCTTCCACATTTGTACACGTGAGAGCTTAAGAACGATGTAGCTGGACATAAAAGGTCAGACACAGCGATCTCAGCACAGATGTTTCCAGTAATAGCAAACAAGTCAACTGATAATGACTAAGAAACTGCAGACAGAGAAGCGTTTGAGGCATATGTGCTCATTGTTTGCTGAATAATTCATTGTTTAGCTTTTCAATTTCTCAGCGTGTCAGTGAGGCAGTGGAGTGGGTATTTTTAGATTTCTTTTGGATAAAAATTTAAGAGATGCTTGCATGGTCTAAAGAGATATCTTTAATCATCTCGCTGTCACGAATACTCTTTGAGACAGACTTGAGTTGTGCTTGTTTGCAGATACAGTTTTCTCATTTTCTCTGAAAAGTCATTAATGGGGGTAGTCTTCCCAGTTTAACGAGCAAGGTGGTGGCCAAGTCAGTCAGTACTTTCTCTTAGTTTTCCCCCAAATCAGGAAATCAGGATGATACATGTCTGAAGTGTTTCTAACAGCAGGCGCACCACATGTCTCCAGATACCTCACTGGTGATAATATGTGGTGGAAAACTGTCGACCATAGTACTAATATTCATTATAAGACTCAGACTGAGCCACACAAAGCTAGTACAAGTAAATTCCAGTGGATGGTACGAACTTCTGAGGGCTAACTGAACAGAGCTTCGGTCTGGACTCAGGAGAAAAACAAAAACAACATTTGTGCCTTCATACGACAAACAAGGACACAGTCATCGGCACATAATGCAAAGAGACAGGACAGTTCATTCAAACACTGCATCACCTGAGTTCATGTCAGGGTTGATGTGAGTCTGTGTGCGTCTGTACAATCTAGTGAATCACTGGACTAAAATGAGACACGCAGAATGGGATTACACAATGAAGTTTTTTTTTTTGTTTTGTGTATTTCCAACTCGTCTTCAAGCTCTGACGTGGCAGTTTGTTGCTAAGGTAATGAGTAGTTTAAAATACTTCATCTGGTATTTACTTGGAGTGGAACAGTACACAAATGTCAGGGTTCCGTATGTACCTTGTTTTGGAGTCACGGTTCAGTACAATTTTGGTACCGTGGAGAAAACAAAAGAGATGCATAAATTAATATGCAGGGTTCCACTCGTAGCACTGTTGCTATCAACTTTCTCAGTTGGTCGCATCGGCACATGATGTGGTCACGTCAATGAGCACAGCCTTCTACGAGCAGATTGCATTTTAAACATCAATATCTCAGTCATTCATATCCACTTGATTTTCAGAACCCAAAGCCGTAATTGTGATTAATATGTGTTTAATTTACCAGCTCCAGGGCCGCATTAACCATCATGACTTCTTCTTCTTCACTGGCTCAAGCGGGACATTCCTGTCTCTCTCAAAATCAGGTGTCTGAGCTGGAAACCTCTTCTTGTTTTGCTTGTTAAAATGATCAGCTATATGTCGCTTCATCACTGGGACACAGTAAGAGCTACATGGATCGTTTCACATGTCAAGCAGAGAGAGTGCAGATGAGGAGAGACTGATTGAGGCAGTGAAGAAGATAAAGTACTAATGTCAGTCACAAAGGCTTACAAAGAAACTACCCAAACAGCCCAATGATCATCTTGCACCTGCACGAATGCAATACGGTGAAATGTTAACTCAAAACCTCTCAATAAATGGCTGTAGTCTGGGGCCATTCTGTCATTTATATTGACAAATACACTGCCTGTCCAAAAAAAAAAGTTGCCACTTTTTCTCCATTGGACAATTAATATGTGAATACGTTTCAGCTGCAACAACTAATTTAACCCCAGATGATGCAGTGGGTAGCTTTTCATTTCTTCAGCAACCATGTGGGAAGACATAACCTGTGAACGTAGAAAGGATGTTAATCTGTTTCTGAAGGGTCAAATTATTGGCCTGCTTCAGGAAAAGAAAAAACCTAAGGAGCTTGCTGGAACTACTAAAACTGGGTTAAGAACCGTCCAATGCATTATTGATACCTGAAGGATAGTGGTGAACCATCATCTTTGAGGAAGAAATGTGGTCAGAACAAACTCTTAGATGATCGTAGAAAATCAACATTGGAACTTACAGCCATGTTTAATAGTGAAAGTAAGAGCATTTCTACACATACAATGCAAAGAGAACTCAAAGAATTGGGACTAAACAGCTGTATAGCTCTAAGAAAACCACTGATCAGTGAGGCTAATCAGGAAAAAAAGGCTTCAGTTTGGACTCTGGAGCAATGAAAGAAGGTCATGTGGTCTGTAGGGCTGGACCTGAATATCCGAATATTGGGTCGTGACAGTGGTATCTAAATATTTATTTTGAGATCCTGCCAGTATACCAAAACACTCATACAACATACTATAAACACACACTAATGAACACATGCAGTAACTGGCCATGAGGGAGAAAGCTGTAGCTGGGAGCAGAGAGCTTATAATAAGGACTTTTCTTTTTCTTTTTTTTTTTAACAAAAAAAGTCCATTTACAAAAGCTTTGCCCAGAGAGAACGACAGATACCTCACCTCCTCTCTCAAGTACATGAGTTACAGGTACGGGACGAGAGGGTGAAAGAGAGAGACGTTTGAAAACTTCAAAGCTAGTCAAGAATTCAGAACTCAGAGTTCAGTTTCTCACAATTTGTAAGTCAATGTGGTGTCTGTGCACACATTTGTGCGTGCGTGTGTGTGTGTGTGTGTGTGTGTGTGTGTGTGTGTGCCGTGCCGTGCCGGTATCTAACAGGCCACATACAAGTTGTGAATTCAAAATCTGGCACAGAAAAAAACAGAGACGGAGCAGGCAGCCATTTGTATTGGATACAGTCCTTCTCAGCTGAACAGCAGTTAAAAAGGACAGCTGCTTTCAGGTGAGTCTATGCACAACCTCTCACTGTATTGAATGCCCTCTCACTTCTTTTCAATCCTCCGCATCCTCTTCAGGATCTGCCCTCCCTTCTCTCTTTGCTTCGGCACATCATCTCCATCTCACCCTCCACCTCTCCTCCGTCTCATTCTTTCCCTCCCATGCTGTCACTTAGCATCGCCACCGATGATGGAGCGTCCCATTCCGCCCCCACACAGTCAGCACTTTTATTCACTCACTCCTTCATTTTAATGTCTCTCTTGATTTCTTTCCTTTTATTATTTCTATCTGCTTTAATAAATACAATGACCAAGGGTGAGCAAGAAAAAAAGAAAATACTAGACAGGCAGGGCACAGGCTCAAAACCATCAACAAATGCTCACAGTCTTGAACTGTTGTTTCTTGGTTGCAAATGCTTCCCGCTAACACACATCCACAGACACAGCTAATCCATCTTCTGTTTCAGTCACACAGAACAAATTGCTGCAGGTCAGGACCTGCTTCTCCTTTAGTCTATTGATGAGATAAACAATCGTCCTCATCTCTCTCCCCCTCTCTCTTTCTCCCGGTGACATCACATACCTGTATTAAATGTGACACTCGTTAATCCACATTCGGTCAGCCACTGCATCTCCTGAATGCACCGATCCAGGTACACAGACCTGAGGCAGGAGAGCTCATGAATAGCTAATAGGAAAGAGACAACAACGCTCTGATTCACAGAAAATGGCCTTTACACCATCAGCTCTACGACTGGTTCGGGGGAGATGGATGGAAAGTAAAGGGTGAGAGAGTAAAGCGATATGTGTCTGGGAGAAAGAGTAAATGACAGAGAGAGACATGGAGTGTGTGTGTGTGTGTGTGTGTGTGTGTGTGTGTGTGTGTGTGTGAATATGAAGGAAAAGCAATTTGCGAACGTGTAAGAGAAAGAGAAGGAGAAAAATGGAAGGTATTATATGAAGTTATTGGAAAGCAAAAGAAAAAGTAATTTCACACACAGCCCATCTGCCAGTCTGTCTGAAAAGCTTATCGGCACACATGATAAACAAACATGATAAACGAACACGTAAGACAGTATACTCCAGCCTCTCAGACACACAAGTTCTCTACATGTGCTCTGCGGTTAGCGTGCTAGCAAAGACTTCAGCATAACCTGGAAGGTGTTTATCATAATCCTGTCTCTCTTCACCTTCACCTGTCCTTCTCTGTGTTAACCTCCCCCTTCTCAAGTGTATTCCACGGGAGTCTATATTATGGGAATAAAAATGCTCTAACAGTCTAATGATTTGGTCTTTGCCATAGTGACACCCCAGCTGTAGCACAAGGCTGACAACCCATGGCATAGCTGCTTTAAAGAGACCACGTGTGTTTACGGAAAAGCTAGTAATGACAGCCAAAACTCAGATCTAGAAAGAAAACGACAACAAACTACAAGCGGCACGACTGAGAGTGACACTCATTTTGTTAAACAGTGACAGTAACAAATCAAGAGTTAAAAGGAAATTGTGATTTTAAAAAATGGGCTGTAGTATTTTAAGTAAATCAGCATCATAAGGGTTACATGAGTGAGATGAAAACAGGAGATGTTTATTCAAGGGAGAGAGCAAAGCAAACAGACACAGTGACAGCACCAATAGTACAACAACTGCTACTGTTTGGGGGGTCCTCTTCGCATACAAACTCCAAATATCACTTTGATAAAGTCTGGGTCTAATTAATCAAGCTAATCAGCAGGGGGCCTGGCAGCTAGTCCTCCCTGTTCTGCAGACTCCCTCCCTGGCTGCAGCAATATACTCCCAGTGGAGAGAGACTATGGGCTCAGAGACAACAAATAAACAACTAAAGCAACCAAAGCAAAACTGTGGCCACTGAATTATCATAATTTAAGAAAAATACTCTTTTTCCTTTCAACAATATGTCATTTAATCTCCCACTGACTGAACGTTCCCATGTCTAGCTTTTTAAGAAAATAAGACATCTCCACCACTGTACTACGGTGAGCTAATGACATAAATCTTCACTGATGGGTCGAACACATTTACTATTTGCAAACATCTTCTGCATGGTTACTTGTTTTTGTCTTACTAGCCCCGTAATGCATTATTAAATTCACTTGTAATGCAAGACACCTCATGCAGAAAATATACTCAACCACAGAGAATTATAGTAGAATTTATTGTGCTATTTTAAATGAGCATCATAATGTGACGTTCCACACTAAGCAGAAACTCGTGCGACTCCATTTCCAAGTGAAAAATGTAACATTGTCAAGCAAACTAAAATAAACATTAAAACTAACAACTTCTAAAGGATCTCTCTTTATAGACTGTTATTGATACTGAAAGAAACAAAAACATAAAAATGTTATTCTAATAAATTAATTTACCTGGTCTGAGACTATTTAAAGTACTGATGTATGAAAAGCTGCATGATTAAATGTGCACGATTTTATGCTGCTTCTTTATTCTCTTATGATGTGCATGATGAATTGTAATTTTGAATTGTGATAGACAGCGGGGTTTCACTTTGATCTTCCTCATGTGTGTAAGCTGGAGGGTATAAAAGTGAAAGAGCAGACACTTCAATTAATAGATTTCTTAAATATAGAACTCGCCACATATCTTGTCATAGCTCTGGACCATGCACGGCGTTTCATGCCTCGATGAAAGCATTTCGTATGTTTTTGCACTGGGTATGGCTGTGACTTCCTTCCAGAGGTCACACATGGCCAGAGATAATTACCCTGTTGGAGACGTAAAATGAAATGTTGGAAAAACAAACACACAAGAATCACAAAGCTCCATCTCTCCCAAACTAAAAAAGGACTTGATGTGTGGAGTCACACCACCTCTGCGCCGCTGAAACTTTTAGCAAAGCTTTATGTCTCCTGAGATCTTTACAGCAGACGCTGGCATCCACAGCAGGAATGTCACAATCACTCTTGCTATGTGGGTGCTAAAGGCATAGTTGTGGTGACAGGGACAACATTTTCAGTTTGCAAGAGACGCAGGCTAATTCAGCACCTCCCAAAATGATTTCTTTTCTTTAGCAACATTCTGCTGTCTATTCATTCATAAAGGAGGGTATGTCAATGGTTTTAGATGTATTATCAGTGATCTGAAAGGGATGGAACTCTACAATTGGTCAGTATTTGTTTCCTGAGCTTACATTTAGATCCTATTTATATCTGCAATCCAATAACTGGATATGGAAGAATGTACTGCAATGCAAGGTGTGAATACATGCATAATACATTACAACCTGGGCTGGTGTAAATGCAATCTACGAGTTACAGATGTTAGAGAAAGAGGCTTGCAAAAAGATGAGTGAAGCTCATCAGCACAGAGCTGGGTTGGCTACAAAGAGGATGTGGACAGGTAAAAAACACATTTGCAGTAATTACACCGCCAAGGAGGCGGAGCCTCGGTGGAGTTATGTTACGATTGGCACTGGTTTGTCTGTCTGTCTGTTAGCAACATTACTCAAAAATGGACTAACAGATTTAGATGAGACTTTCAGGGAAGGTCAGAAATGACACAAGGACCAACTGATTAGATTTTGGCAGCGATGCGGCTTATAGTCTAGATCCACGGATTGGTTAAAGATTTTTGTATTACTGCAAGATAGCAGCACGGTGTTAGTGTAACTATGACAACAAGAGAGTACTAAATCAGGTGCCTGTTGACCATCACAGGATTGCGATCCTACTACAAATCCACCTTTTGTATTTGTCAGGTAGTGGTTGTGCCAAGTCTAGATTTGATTTAATGATAATCGCAGGTAACCAGCTGGTTCAGGTGCTGATCGTTTTCAGGTATGACTTTGCAAAAACTGACTCACGTAGAACTCACTTAGACGCATCACATTTGTTGACTGGTCTACCCTAAGTCCTAAGACCATCTAAGTATATGGAGTCAAGAACCTCTTATTTCAATTATCTATAAATATGCTGAATATTCTCTCAGTGTATTTGATGCTTTCAAATAGCTTTTTTTAGTCTTAAAAGAAGTCCAACACAAATTATATATGTTCTAATTAAAGCAGTCAATGAAAAACAGTAAATCTTAAATGACAATTAACCAATTATCAAAACTAAACTTAATGAGTAACTGAAAATTCAACAAAGGTCTATGATCTGACCCCATTAACCAACTACAGATTATGAGTCAGTATTTAATATTATTATATCATTATGATTTCCTATACAACATACAGCTTCCCCTCTATTCTTAGTCACTTTTCTGTCTTGTCAAAGCGTCCAATCAACACTGAAGGATAAATGATGAAAATGTTTTTTTTTTATTAAACAGATGTAAGCAGAAATTAAGATTTGTGCGGGAGTTTATGCTATTCTAATTTTTATTCTTACTGCAAATATGCATAGATTCCAAATATTCAAAATATTCAAAAAAATATAGTAGTAGTATAAAATATCTGACCAAAACATATAAACACAAGTATAAAATGTGTCTGACAATATAAACATAAGTAGAAAAATATGTCCTAAAAATATAAAGAGAAGTAGAAAATAATATGACCTAAAATATAAACATAAGTTAAAAAAAGTCCTTAAAATATAAACTTAAGTAGTAAATAATATAAATGAATAATATATCCGCCATATAAAAATACATCAGTTCACCGCTAGATTGTACAAAATTTTTTCTTCAGAGACATACTGTGTGAAATACTCCCACTCAAACTCCATAAACTATCTGAATCTTTATCTTTGTTATCATGTATGTTAATGGGCTTCATATACATGTTGATGAAGTCTATAACTGTCTACTTTACTTCCTCTATTTTATATTAAATATTTGGATCTGTGGCAACATGCATGTTTTCATTATGTGTTACTGTTTAAACAGAACATAAAAGCAGCCTCGTCACAGCCGCTCGATGACAGACATTGGTTAAGCTAACTTTGCTAACTAATATGGTCTTGTTTACACTGTCAAACAAAAGCCTGCTCCTCATGGCATTCATTAGAGTTTTTAAACTTGTGCCATTCTGACAGGCCAGTTTCAAACTGCATAATTGGCACACCGCCTTTGTCTTGTCATCTCTCAATTTAAAGTGTTCCCTTGCAGTGGAGGTCTTCGGCGTTTTGTCTTCCCTTTAACTGCCAAGGTGAACTGGAGCGTGACATTCAGTGCTACTGAGAGGGATGTCAGGTGCCCCGACCAAGGTGTATATATCTCCACATTTTAACTGTGCAATTACAAAGTATAAATATAAACAAGTGTGTTGACAGAATGTGTTTTTGCAGTTTGCATTTAAAAAAGAAGCCTGAATTCTAAATAGCTACACAATCAATGAATATCCAAACAGATAAATATTTAAATTATACTGCCTGCATGCACTCCAGAATATGTGGCCGTGGCAGTGCACAAACTTGTACAAACTTCAAGATTGCCTATAGAAGGCTCGCCCTATATAAATATACTGTAAAGGAAGTTGATAAAACCTGAAACTATCTCACCCATAATAACAATAATAAAGAAAACACACAAGAGTGCCATTTTTAGCCACCATCATGCAGATGCAGGTAGTACTCCTGTGGCCACGGCAGCGTAACAAGGCTAACACTGCTGTGACCTACAGTCAGCAGCTCCTCCTTGCAGCAATATCCCATGACCGCCCCTCGGGACAGCCCAGCAGAGACAGGTAATAAGCTGCAATCTTACTGCGAATGCTGGAGTGCAGGCAGGACAGAGATAGATGGTACAGTAGAAATACATCCCACTCACACACACACACACACACACCAAGACACCGACTGGACCACGCACACAAGTACACTTTGTAAAAGCTCCACTGTGAGGATGTATTTGTGACTGCAGCCTAATTGGAACATTCATTATTGTTACACTGAATTACAGCACTGCCCCTGATTCTATTGATCCTGGAGTGTGTGTACACACCTGTATGTGTTTGTGTGTACTTCCATGCACATCTTTATGGCCAACGCTCCACCACTAAACAGATACTTCTTTGATCTGACTCTTGACTTTGACCTTTTAGACTGCTTTCATTCAGGTCCTCACAGTCCCTGCTGCTTGACAGACACAGGCACTTATCAGAGTCTGTCACACACACACACACACACATATATATAAACACACACACACACACACACACACATATATAAACACACACACACACACATGCGTGGTGACAGGTCCTGTCTCCACTTGACAGGGTTTTATATCAGCAAAGACATCAAGCCGCCCACACCCACCAGCCCTCCCCCTCCTGACCCTACGACCATGCCATGATGAGAGATGGGACAGTCTGCTGTGTGACAGATCCACTCATACACTGACACACACACACACACTCACACACACTGACAAACACAGCCACAAACGCACAAACATCCCAAAAGCTACTCTTTGTCTGAGCATAAAATGATAGAGGGTAAGGCTGCAGTTAATGTATGGCTCTGTCATGCGTGCATGTGTCTGTGTATCACACGAAAACATGCTTGCACTCGTGCTTGTGTGTGTGTGTGTGTGTATGTGTGTGTATGTGTGTGTGTGTGTGTGTGTGTGTGTGTGTGTGTGTGTGTGTGTGGCAGCCTCTTAACTGAAAGCTTTGTAAAACTCTTGTTCATCATAACTGTGATGTTCTAGCCCGAGGGCTTAGCGGCATAAAGCAATTTCCCTTTCGTTACACCAGGCGTATATTAACCTCCAGAAAGCGTCAAACACACAAACACTGAATCAGACACACACACACACTGCTCTCTTGCCATTTATCTGTCATGTCAGGTATAGCGAGGACTATTCTCTTGAGTCAGTTATTTATAATCTGGCTGTGTACTTCCTTATCAGCTTGCTTGTCTACTGAGTAAAATCTGTCTCACTGTAGGTTCCGTGAAGGCTCTTTCTGAACAGCTACTGAATGCACAGTTGGAAGAAGTCTAGAGGTAGTTAGAGGCAGAGTTAAACCAGCTGTCTAACCCGTCACCAACTTCGCTGCTTCTTTTAATGCATCCTTACAAATTCTTAATAAATTGTAAATGGTACCAGTGAACTAGTGGTGAGGAGACATCCCATATGCATGTGAATGATAACAGCGATCTTTGTTCTTCATGTTTCCTGTATGTATTTACAATCTAATACCTCCACCAACAACAAAACATCATTACATAAGTACACTGGTTTCCTGAACATGGATATGTTGCTGTACTGATTAAGTAATGAGGTCCAATTAGAATTTATCTGCAATTAATCGAGGAAACAGATGCAGACAGAGAAATTGTTGACTTTGTAGGAGCTGCAAACAATCCACAGCAAACAGGCATCTTTTCCAATTCATGCGTGATAATCCACAAATTTGAATTTTACAACCGATGCAAACATGACACAAAATTCCTACCTAATGCTGAGCAAACCTCAACTGTAACAACAGTAACAAGAACCAAAACAGGCCAAATTAACACAAATTGATGCATATATGGCTTAAACAGCACTCACATGAGCAGTGTAACCCATGCATACATTAATCACACTGATAATGAAGTAACTACTGTGAGTATAAAACATTTTCATCGAGTCATCTTGTTCCTACTCCAACAATGAACATATGTAGGGTCAGGAGCAGAATGATTTTAGTATGAAGACAACATGGAAGGATACTGAAACTTTGCACACAAACAGATGACACTTCCATTTCTTACTATCCCAAATTTCATCAACCTCCCCGTGATTTAAGATGTCCATCTGGCCGTTTGGAAATGTTTTACCTGGGTCAACTTTGATTGGTCATAACTCCCATTTCTACTAACATATGAAAGTTTTCTAAGCATTGGTAATGTCATTCACATAGTATTCTCACAATAACATTGATCAAATAGTATGTATTAAAGATATACTTTCCCTAATTTATTACAATCATTTGCAATTTTTGAACAAATACTGTATCTGAGAGGTCTTTAGCATAAAATTGAGTCTTGTTTGCCAGAATTTGCTGCATTCTCTCCATTCACCAGAAACTTCGGAACAAATGTGAAGACTCTAGGATGTATACTTCAACAGATATGGACATCTGAAAGTGGCATCTTGTTCAATTTCCAACTTGTGAGAGATTCATTGAGAATTTTCTCTTAGGTGAAAAATTATGAACCACATTTATTGTTACCCACACAAGTTGTACCTGAAAGTACTTAGACTTTATTAATCCCCGGAGGGAAATTAAGTTGTTACAGCAGCATGGATATTTAATAAAAGGGAAACAATACGGGAACACAGAATATTAGAGTATAAAGATAAGATAAGAAAAGGTAAGAAAAGACAAGATAAGATAAAAATATATTTCAAAATAAACCAACAGAATATACAAGAGTGACAGAATGTGCTTGGATGTGCAAATGACATAAGAAGGTGCAGATAAGTTTAAGTACATTTATTTTACAGAACTAGAAGGGAAAATAACCCCAGTACGTATTAAACAAATGAGGTGGAAGCCAGAGGAGACCGTGAAAGATTGTCTAACTGCCACCATCATACATAGCTGAGAGACCAGGTGAGCTGAATCCACCTGACAGCCCGACTCCGCCCACTAGACACCTGCAGGGACAAGCAATGATCCGTCTCTAATATACGGCAGGTTAAAATGATCACCTCTCTCTGCAGCTGGGCTAAATAACGAAAATTCATTCTTAGCTATCTTGTGTCATGCACCTCTAAAAGCAAGAACATGTGCTGTGTTGCACATTAATCCTAATAAAATAAAAGAATGGCCTTAGTGAGGACATGTCGGTCTGGTTTTCAGCACCTTTTCTGCGACTCGCTGTGACTAGTTAAAGTGGTCAAATTCTGGCACTGCTTCACTCCAGTTCACCGTCAGCTGCAGCTGTTTAGGTCTGCTAACTCATCCCATGTACAGCTTAATAAAAACAGGCTCTCATTTACACACTCCATTTTTATTCGTCCCTGGACTTGTTGCATTTATCCATCCCCTAGGAACTATGAAGAAGTGATTATCTACTTCCAGCTAAAGTAGACAATTTACCTTTCCACAATGCCTGCTTCTTCGTTCTTCCTCTCATTGTGTATTTTTAAACCCCCCTTTAGCATCTAATGGTATCTGTCTTTCCTACTTGTTTCACTCTTTCCTGTGGTCTTAATTTATCCCCATCATTTCTCATAATCACCTCCCCACCCCCCAGTATCTTCCACCATTCCTCCTGTCCATTTTTTGTCTTACCAGAGATGGACTGTGGAATTTAAGCCTGCAATATCTAATGAGCAGCGAATGACGAACAAGCATGGTAGAATGGAGAGGTCAGCATAGGGAATGCTACATGAGGCAGGACAGGCGAGAGGAATGGAGTAGACTTGTCCAAGTCATACATCGTAAGAAGCAATTAATTAATTAATTAATTAATTAATTAATTAATTAAGAAGTGCTTGAGAGAAAGTAAGAAAGGAGTACATGGTGAGAAGCAAAAATGGAAAGAGAGAGGAAAAAAACAAAAGACTAGACCACAGATGGACAGCCACTCTGCAGGCTTCCATGATAATATAGCTGCATCCCCCGTTAGTAAAGAAACGAGATAAATAGTGGGAGCCAGAAGTAAGACAGTTTCAGTTAGAGATGCTTGTGTGGAAGTACCTTTGCATGCAACAGTTAAGTGTGATTATGTAGAAGATTTCTATAGTTAGACATCTAAATGATCTGTTAAAGCTTAATGTGCATGAAGAAAAACACAGGAGATAAAAGAGAGAGAGAAAGATTAGGAAAAATGTGAATAATTTTAAAAGATATTTATTATAGTTTGTTTTTATGGTCGCTTCTGTCAGTGATTCATGTTCGTCTGGAGTGCTGACAATAATTACCAATTAATTTAATAATATTGGAATGCATCAGGCCATTAATCAAGAAAAAAAACAAATATATGCTTGTTTAAGCTTCTCAAAAGATCCTCTTCACTGAATTTTATGTCATTATAAATCAAATATTTTGGAAATAATCTGAACAAAATAAGCAATTTCCATGTAGATGCAGACAACAGTTTTCATTTTGTGGGTTGACAAATAATTATTTTTTTCAAAAATGCCAAACATTTGAGAGTTTTAATATATCACAGAGGAGAATTTGGTGTTTTTCCAACACAGTTGTGCGTTATTTTTACATTACAGTAAAGTGATCGGGAACAAATTTGATTCTGTTGCATATTTAAACAATTAACTGAATGAAAGAATAAAACAATCACGACATGTTCTGTAATAAAAAAGTAATTTTTTGAGGAAAAAGTAAGACAGAATAAAGAATATCTTTCAGTTGAAATCTGAGCATATGTGACTGGTTTAATCACCAACAGACTGTTCATCATTTGTTCAGGTAAGAGGCGAAATTGAGACAACTCTGTAAAAAAAACATACCAGTAAACGACATAGCGGAAGAGAGACCAGGAATGTATTATTGTGTCAATAAGTGAGGATGTTTGCTCAGGCTGCCAGCGATTCAAACTTTGGATCTCTGCCGCTTACATGCAGGAAATAGGAAATTACCTTACAATTGTCGCAAGTAACACCTGGTGTGACCTCCTCCTCCAACCACACCAACACCAAAGCTCCACCGTGCTCCTCCGAGCCAGCCGACCGTCTGAGGTCAGCGACGAGACGGACCTTAAAGATCAACAGTGGTGCTCTCCGTGGTCAAACACTGGAGGTTTTGATTCAGGAAACACTGCGACCTTTTCCTCCTCTGCCTCCACAGCCCTTCCACCTTTTCTCTCCTCCGCTGATCCATTCATCACACAGACAAGCTGTGTGCTTTAACTCGTGCTCGGTGTCACTACGACAGCTGGTCTGAGTGGAGGAGGAGGCAGATAAAGAAAGTCAGATGAAAAGGGGAAAAAGAGACAGAGACGGTGCGGGGGATGCTGAGAGTGGTCGGACAACCGAGATAAAAAATCTGTGGAGCAACAGAGACTTCCGATGACAGCGTGTACATTAATGCTTCATCCTTCTTTGTTATCCGCCAGTTTGTAAAGTGTCAGTTCAATACAACTCCCTTTTTCATTACTTTGAAAGCAACCTTGAAGGTGTAGTCTGTGATTCCGAAGAAAGGCTCAGCTATTCAGCAAACTTAGGTAGCTAACTCGTGTCTTATTCACCGGTCCTGAAGCCCTCTTTCTCCTTGGAAACTCTGGAACAGCGTCGCGAGGATCAGTCCAAGCCACGTTGTTTGTTTCCCATTTGCTGAGCCAGGGTTGTATATGAACACTTTAAAAAAAAAAATTTTATTTCAGTGCACACACACAATGGACAGCTAGCGGACCGTGAGACCATATTTGTTGAATCTGAGAAAAAGTGTATTGGATTTTTTTCATCACTGCCTCTACTTGTGTTTTTTCCTGCAACAAGACGGTAGATGTTTGTGTGATTTCCTTTATCATCCTATCAATACTGTTGCTTTTTTCCCAGGTGTAAAGTCTGAAATATAATTGTAGTAGTGTGCCATTAAAAATAATCGCACGAAAACATCAAGCTTCGTACAGCTAAGTGGGTGAAATTTTGAACAGTTTTTTATGTGGTTTGTTTGTATCGGTTGCCTGTTGTGCAGACTCTCATTTGAGAAAAACTTAATTTCCAGCAAGTTCTACATGACTCATTCAATCGTGTACCAATGCCTTTCTGCCTGTGTGTGTGTGTGTGTGTGTGTGTGTGTGTGTGTGTGTGTGTGTGTGTGTGTGTGTGTGTGTGTGTGTGTGTGGAGATCCCAATTTGCTATGATATCTGACAGCACCTCTCTAATTCCCACACAAGGCCAAGTGGTGGGTAGGTGGGAATTACTACTGTTACATACTCACCAAGCTGATTACCTATCGACTGGTCTACACACGCTGGCCAAGCCTCACTGTTGCTGCATGTTTGTGTGTTTAGGTGTGTGTGTGTGTGTGCGTGTGTGTGTGTGTGCGTGTGTGTGTGTGTTGCATGCACATGGGCACACCTGCATGAGACAGAGTTATCGGTGACAATCTAATTCTTCCCATCTTGCAATCCTTATCGGAGTTCTTTTTAGACGTAAACAAACAGAAACAATCGCGGCCAGACTTTTACCTGGCGGGGCGACGTGACAGCCACAGCAATCAATACAGTGACAAAGAGATGACATCACTGACTAAGATGAACCCAGGTTAAACACTTATCGATCCAATCAGCTGCTCAGCTGACACTAATGACCTCATCACTAATAGCCATGGCAGCCAAGTATTACTTCTAGACCTCAAAGCAAGAAACTAGTTATTTGTTATCTACCATTAAGCAACAAAAAATACATCTTGTGCAAGATAGAAGAGTATTACACAACTCACTTTAGGTTAAAAGGTCCAGTGTGGAGAGTTTAAGGAGGTCTAGTAGCAGAAACATAATTTAATACTCAGAATTATGTTTTCATCAGTGTACAATGCCGTGCAAAAGAATTTGAGGGGGTTAGAAGCAGAGTGGTCTAACCCACAACCCAAATACAGCGTTACAGTGTCGCTTCAAACGTTAGACCATTCTTGAAAACACAAAACCTTGAACCTATTTTTCTCAAAAAACTACAGAAAGTGGATTAGACCACTTTCATTTGTTCCCCTACATAAATCTTCTATTTTTGCATATTTGTCACATGTAAATGTTGCAGATCATCAAACTAATATTCATATTTATCTAATATTATACAGAGATAACCACAAAGTGTCATTTTAAAATAATGATTTATTGAAGAATTATTGAAAACCTATATGACCCCTGTGAAAAAGTAATTGCCCCCCTGAACCTAATAACTGGTTGGTCCCTTGCCAGCAACAACTGCAGTTAAATGTTTGTTACAGCTTGTGATCAGTCTTTTACATCATGGAGGAATTCTGATCCACTCTTCTCTGCTGTAATAGTTTTAATTCGGTCACATTAGATGGTTTTCCAGCATGAACTGTCCTTTTAAGGTCTTGTCACAGAAACTCAGTTCGATTCAAGTCCAGACGTTGACTCCAAAACCTTCATTTAGTTCTTGTTGAGCCATTCAGAGGTGGACTTGTTTGTGTGCTTTGTGTCTTTGTCTTGCTGCATAAACCATTTGTGTTGGGCTTTAGGTCATGAACTGATGGTGGATTTTCTCCAGGAGGATTTTCTGACAGAGAGCAAGACAAGTTGTCCAGTTCCTGTCAGGCCTATCAGTCTTTTACATCACCATGGAGGAATCCTGGTTCACTCTTCTCTGCAGAATAGTTTCAATTTGGTCACATTAGATGGTTTTTGCTTTAAGGGCTTGTTACAGCATCTCAGTTGGATTCAAGTCTGGACCTTGACTCAATATTTAAAAACTGCATTTTGTGTTTTCTTGAGTTACCTGTGTCTTATTATAAAATTAGGTTTGATGATCTGAGACATTTAGACATTTGTGTGACAAATATGCAAAAACAGAGGATTTCTGTGGGGGGGGCAATACTTTTGCATGTGTCACAGTATGATCATCTGAAAATAAGGATCACAGTGTTTCCATAAGCTTACAATGAGCTCTTTACATGCATGTCATACTTCCACATTAACCACAAATGGACAAACCAAACACTTCTTAGTGGCCACCTTAAATTCTCCTACATGTCTACACCGTCTCATCAGCAGTCTCTCCGTAAGCTCCTAAATCTGTCACACTGGTCGTTTAAATCATTTTCTACCATTCTGCAAAGTTTAATTGTCCAAAGTTGTTTCAACTGTTCTTCCTTGTGAATACTTAATTGTCATGTAGTAGAATTAAAATGTGCCAAACGTACACTGCAGGAACAAGAAGGATAATGGGTTTTATCTGAAGACAAAATTGATTTTAGGTTAAATATGACCAGTAGGACAGCAAGTAGATGAAGTAGAATGAAAAAAGGAGAAGTGAGGTAAAGGTACATATGTCGTGACAGTGAATTCCTCAGAGGGTTTCCAGGATTCAACAAGTGACAACTTTGTAATACTTGTAACAATGCGGTTACTGCCATACTGCCAAAAAAAGCACAACACCACCCTTACTGTTTACTGTAGATCCAAACATTTAAAAGTCCAACCGCAGACACTTATTTTCTCCAGAGCCACTGTTTATAAAGTCCAGAGCTTCTGTGTTGGCAAAAATCCAAACACTGCCCGAAAGTCATTTAGCGTAGTTTCAGTAGTTAATGTTATTAGTGCAGCAGGACTGCACTGAAGTTGGATTTAAGGGATGTCCCGATGTTAAAACAGAACAACATGAGGTGATGTCAACCATTTGTTGTGACTTTTTAAAACAGCGTTGTAACGACTCAGGTCTGATATAATGAAGCATCAAACAGGTGTCTTACCGTTTATTTTTTCTCCTCAGTCAACTAACGCCATGAAAACTATGACAATAATGGACATAGAAACATTCCAAATACACTAAGTTTCACAAGAAGTGTCTCTAATTAGACAGATTCCAAAAATAAGCTGGTTTTCTGTTGTTAGACGGGTCCATACAAAGCACTTTAACAAATAATGCCAACAAATGTAACACAAATAAAACTGAAAAAGTCACAATTAGTGTGCGCTTCTCTCAGACCACACAGAATAGTTGTGTTTTTAGCCCATACCGTTTATCCGACCCACAGTCCCACAGGTGTGACCCGGAACTAAACTGTGGTTGTGTGACTTGTTTTAGCTTCCATCAAACAAATATTGTAATACTGCAATACGTTTTAACCCAAACATCAATTTTAAACTTGTACATTTTCAAAGTTACCTTTCTGAGCATCTTATTTATTGTGCTTTTAATTAGTGTTAATGACCGTATGAATTTCAATATTTATGAAATGATGACAGAAAATAACTTGAAACTGGAAATCTCAAAAAATACAGTGTTTTAAACAGTTACAAACGTTATGTTTTTCTGACTTAATACAAAACTCTCACTTCAAATTTGTTTAACCAGGCTTCACCCCAGTACGAAATTAAGGATCAGCCGATGAGGGGTTTTCGGGGTCAATATCAGTGCTGATTATTGGTGATCGAGAAAGGCTGATAACCCAAATTTGGACAGACAGACTAACAGGCTTTGTCTGAAATCCCTTCCCATATACTATACAGTACACACAATTTCCCTTCCACTGTTTTATTGGAGTTTCTCAGTATAACATTTATGTGCTACACAGCAGTGCCCTCAAAAATTTCAGTGGCAAGTACACTTTTGCTGCAACCTCCATGCAATCAGTTGCAGTCTATACTCTGTATGTAGAAATAACAGTTTACACCTTATAACGCTTGAAATCCCCTGCTCACTATATGGTAAAATAAAAGAGAAAGACCAAAAAAAATTACATTTCTCATCATATTATAAATAAATTATATCCCTTAATGCAAAAAGCAAACTTTAGAGTTACATTTTTATCAAATCTTTGTTTCAGACACAGTCAAACAGCTGAGATTTTCAGTTAATACCAACCTTTCATAGAATCGTCACAGTAACTGAAATCAGCGGTTTAAATATGGTTCTAATATACAACCATTCTGTCAACAGCAATTCTTGATGTGACATTATACCTCTGAAAGCAGTCTTTCTCAATGTCTGTAAAACAAAACTGCAGATTGGGAGACAATATGAACACTAATTTGCTCATGGTAACTGGGTTATATGGGCTCTGTTATCTGATATATAGAGAATGCTAGTAAATGAAACTTTCACATGTGGGTGTTCCACTGAGCAAATAAATAAACAGTGTTGGGTAATGTAGCAATGTAGAGAGGACCAGCACGGTAAACATGGATAACGAAGAACCTAACATGTTGTCAGGAGTGTTAGATCACAATTACGTTGCTTGAAGACAAGAGCAGCAAAGTGCAAATGTTACCGCACAAGAAAAGAGATGTTTAATCAATTTCTCTGTTACAAAGTGGACAAGAGCACTATATTTCTTAAGGAAACTCTGCCTAACTTACTCATAGTAAATACCATACAAGCATAAAGAGTGATACAGTATGCCGCATGAACAAGACGTAAACTGTTAAAAGCATAACAAGACAAGAAAGTGATCGAGTCTAGCTTCACTTAATTTATATTGAACTCACTGACATCAATCTGACACTTTCACCCCAATCAAAGTTCCATGTCTTGCAAGTATGAGACCGCCAGAGAGGAAAAAAACAAAGCAGAGAAGGCAGTCAATTCACAACCATTACTGGAATTGAATAATTCAAGAAAATCTGTTTCAGGAGACACAGAGAAACAAGAAGGAAACAGTCAAGAGTTGAACGGGGAGAAAGACGTGCATTAGCAAACAGTGAATTAACAGGGAGCAAAAGCCCTTCCATTTCTCTGATTGTAGCAACCATTATGAGCATCCCCCTAACACAAAAACACACAATTTATTGCAGCATTAGCATTTAGTACTAAATGGACTGATAAACTGCAAAGAAGAAAGGAAAACAAGAGAGGGAGGGTCAAGCAAATACCACTCCATCCCTGGAGAGCGTGGGTGAGGTGTGTGTGTGTGTGTGCGTGTGCGTGTGCGTGTGCGTGTGTGTGTGTGTGTGTGTGTGTGTGTGTGTGTGTGTGTGTGTGTGTGCGTGTGTGCGTGTGTGCGTGTGGTGGTGTTATGGGAGATGTATAGGCCAGACAAACACGGTGCTTTTAAAAGGTTAAAAAAATAAACCTTTCATTCAGAAGTCCCTCACGCACACGTAACTGTGTCCGAGCGGAGACACAAAACGCACGCGCCCTCTCGATTCAATCAAAGCAGCTGCCATTACCCTGGCAACACGCAATGAATCATGGGATTGATGATGCGCCCTTGCAAGGGGACAAGTAATTTCTACTGCCCGGGAGATGAAGGGAGGAAGGAATGGATGTGGAGAGCGAGAGAAAGACAGAAAAAGAGGTGGAGGAGAGTTAGCAGAATGCAGAGTATCATCCGAGGGCCTGGAGCCTGCCCCTCGCCTCCTGTCCCGACCGCTGCCCCCATCGACCCGCTAACAAGAACACAGAACCTTGAATGGCGGAAAAGACGAGTAATAGGAAGGAGTGGTGGATGAGGCTTATCGCAGACGAGGGCTCCATACATCATTCACACTCTTTCTCCAGCGGGGTGTGTGTTTGTGATTGGTACAGAGAATGTACAACACTGAACAAAAAGACAAACTCTCCCCGTCTTCGAATCCTCTTTCTGCAGTAAGAGAAATGGAAATTCAACACCACGCCATTGAATCCTCATATATTCAGACCAATATCTCCCAATTTCACACAAGCAAAGAGGTGTGCACAGAAGCATGCACAAATCTGCTGCCGAACATGCACACACCCACACACAAACCAGGGTAAGGTATTAAACCCTCTTTCCTTCAATCCTAGAGAGCAGACCTGTACCATCCTCTGCGGATTAGTGCGAGAGAAGAAAGGTGAGAATGATGGGACCCAGTGAATGGAGGAGACAGAGAAAGAAAGACAGCAGGAAAGGTAACAGTTGGAGAGAGACAGAGAGGAAAGGACGAGGGGAAGACTGACAAGAGGCAAATCAGGGAGACAGATGTGACACAGACTGTACACAAAACTGAAACAACACCACCTGCCATGTGGAGTACTTGGTACTTTTCATTACAGAGAATTCATCCGACCAAAACGAGCATTAAAGGATTATTCTGGTTTATTTCAACCTGCTGTATTTCCCATGAATGTGACTATTGTGGCTCAATGCTAACTACACTCTGACCAGAGATGTGGAGAAACGAGTTTCACAAAACAATGTGCAAACGACATCTCTTCCAGCTTTGCATAGTTGTCATTCATAAATGCTTCAGATCATCAAACTAATTTTAATACAAGAAAAGCACTCAGAGAGCACAGTATTCCGCCAATGCTGCTCAGTAGTTGTATAATTTCCGATGGCTGAAATCTTGAAAAAAATTGTGGCAGAAATCACGGCACTATAGAATGTGGCCATTCAATATACATGTACTCAGACAAAATGACGCTGCACCGAGTACAGGCGTGTGTTATGCATGTGTACGTTTTGTACAGATACCAAATCACATGATCTAAATATGCAGCGGGCAGGAGGAATTGATGGGACTCGGAAACACCCCCACAATTTAATCAATTATTCCAGATAAGTCCCAATAAGTTCATAGCAGTCGATTTGCAGTAGGATCGCAATCATGCGATCGTCAGCAGGCAGCTGAATAGTGTTCACTTGTCATAGTTACAGTGATGCCATGCCGCTATCTCACAATGATATAGAAATCTTCAACAAACTCATGGATCCAGACTAAGTCGCATCACTGTCAAAATCTAGTCACTTGGTCCTTGTGTCATTTCTGACCTTCCCTGAAAATTTCATCTAAATCCATTAGTCCGTTTTTGAGTAATTTTGCTAACAGATAGACAAATAGACAAATACACCAACGCCTCCTTGGCAGAGTAATAAGACAAAGATAAACTACTGCAAACATTTAACTGCAGCTGTTGCTGCCAAGGGTGGCTCAACCAGTTATTGGGTTCAGGGGGACAATTATTTTTTCACTGGGGTGATGCAGGGTTTTCAATAAATCTTCAATTAAAAACTGCATTTGGTGTTTCATGGGTTATCTCTGTCTAATATTCAATAAATATAGATATTAGTTTGATGATCTGGAACATTTACATCTGAGAATTACGCAAAAATACAAAATTTCTGTAGGGGGCAAATACTTTTTCACGGCACTGTACACTGACGAAAACATAATTCTGAATATTATGAGTCGGTTACTATATCTCCCTAAACCCTCCAAACTGGACCTTTAATATAAAGTGAGTCATGTATTACTGTTTTATGTAGGACAAGAAGGTGCATTTTTTTTCAATAAATATAAATATTAGCATAATGATCTGGAACATTTAAGTGTGAGAAACACGCAAAAATAGAAGATTTCTGTAAGGGGGCAATTGTTTTTTCACAGTACTATATATCGGCACGAGTCATGCAAGCTCACTGCTGCCACTTTAACATGATTCATTCCAAACTTTGGTTTTCAAGTCTGGCCTGGAACTTCAAATATTTTACTACCTGTATGAGGGACAACCTAAAACCTCTCATATTCATTTGTCATTTTGTTCACATGACTCTAAAACACGAACAGCTAAATCTAATAGCCGTTTACCAAATGGGCCGCTATTAGGACGGTCGCACGCCATTTCAGTTGGATGGTCAGCTGTATTTATTTGAACTGGAGGACAAAGAGCAAAAAAAAAAAAAAGTTGGAAAGTCAAATGGAAGATTAGAGAAGAGTAATGTCTGCTGATGCCAGATTTGAAAAATCCTGATGTGTCCATCGTTGACGGTAATTCCAACTGTGTAACCATAGCGAATCAATCTGTGGCTTTCATAAATGTTGCCTTCCGGCACATTGGTACTTCACCTGCACGACATCAATTGTAAGGACAGACCAAGATGGAACAGTCAGTCCTCCATATCGGAGCTAAGAGCTGTTACAACTGGTAGAAACCCATTTTATGATTTTGATGGTGCATCCGCTGCATCTCTCCATCACAAACACATGAGAAGCAAAAAGATACATCACATTCACAGACCGGCCTTGATAGAAAGATGTCGTTGGTTTTAGTCAACAAGACATCCTTGGTGGGAGTCCTTGTTGTAGCTAGCAAAATTGCGATTACAGGTGACTAATTTTGGTGTTGAGTTTCGATCTTACTCAAAATAATTTATGTTAGCGTTACACTATTCTCATAAAGTGGTGACATGCTTTACACCACTGCATCCGACGCTTTGCATTGCACTTGGTGATGTATGGCTTGGATGCAGCTGCTCGGCCATGGAAACCCATTCCATCAAGCTCTCTGCTCAAGCACTGTTAATGAGCTAATCTGAAGGCCACATGAAGTTTGAAGGTCTGTAGTGAGTGACTGCAGAAAGTTGGCCACCTCTTGGCACTAAGTGCCTCAGCATCCGCTGACCCTGCTCCGTCAGTTTACGTGGCCTATCACTTGGTGGCTGAGTTGCTGTCGTTCCCACACACTTCCACTTTCTTATAATACAGCTGACAGTTGATTGTGGAATATTTAGGAGCGAGGAAATGTCACGACTGGATTTGTTGCACAGGTAGCATCCTATCACAGTTCCACGCTGGAATTCACTGAGCTCCTGAGAGCGACCCATTCTTTCACAAATGTTTGTAAAAGCAGTCTGCGTGCCTAGGTGCTTGATTTTATACACCTGTGGCCATGGAAGTGATTGGAACACCTGATTCTGATTATTTGGATGGGTGAGCCAATACTTTTGGCAATATAGTGTACCACAGGTCCTTCCTTCCTGCTGCAGCCAAACTTTACAATCACGCCTGCTCCCAGTAGTTCAGTTCACCCATTTACAAACTATGCAATAAAAATGTAAATAATGATGCTGTGCAATTTCATAGGAATTTTGCTGTAAATATTGTATTTTTTCTTCTAGAAGGAGAAAATATATCTATGCACTGTGTGCATTGTGTGCTGCTCGTTTTTATTCAAACTGTTCTTCTATTTGCTGCTGCTGCACTGTAAATTTCCCCGCTGCACGATCAATAAAGGTTTAATCTATCTATCTATCTACCTACCTACCTATCTAATTGAACACTTTCTCTGTAGAAGCAATAACATTCAATTTACTTCTCAATATTTATATTAATACTATCTGACTAAAAGTGCAGCTTCACAGATGAACTCATTGATTGTATGATTTCAAGGGAACGTAAGCCATGATGTAGACAGTTCTTCCTTTCTTTCAACCACCTTCTGGAACAGTAACTCAATATCACCCAGACTGCAACCCTGTCTGGGTCAAGAAAACTCCAGCTCCCCCTCAGTTCTCTCTCTTACCTCCCTGAACTCGTTACTTATAGCAGCAATGCAAGACGTCTCGGGTTCCTCGCTAGCTGTACCAGCTAACTTTACAACTAACACGAGCAGTGAGGCGAGTCAGCGCCAAGTTGATAAATCTGGAGGAGAAAAAAGGACCAGACTGGCTCATCAACAACCGATGGAATCACCTGCTAACAAAGCAGCATACCAACAAACCGTTTCCCTGTTCACAGACTGGTATGTGAAAATACCTAACTGTCACACTCGAGCAGACACACACCATCTCACACACACACACACACTTCCTTTTTTCTTCAGTTAAGTGCATTTAGTTGGATTCTATAGTGTGTGTTTTAAGCTTCACAAGAGCGAATGCTGCCAATTTCTACTATTCAGACCTCCAAAAACTCCTAACCTTTACTTGCTTTTGATGTGGTTATTTAATCATTCCTCCAAATTGACAGCTTCGTCTACTTATGGGATTGATGACACTGATTCAATAACCCTGCTGCACCAACACCACATCACAAATATCCATTTCTACTTACTAGGAAAAAAATTGTTCACAATATTCCAGAAGAGGTAATGTGTAACGCCAGTACCCTCCATCTGCACACCCACACACACCAATACATAGTGAATAATGTGGCAGACGATGAGAGTTGTCTCTGCTCTCTCTGTCCAGTAATGCACCTTTCATAAAACCCACGCAATCTGTTCTGCCAAAGTACCACATGGTGTACTTCAAAATGCACATCAGCACATCCAGCTACACGGTGTATGTGTGCATCATACAGGTGTCCGTTGTGTCTCTGCATGCTCCAAATAAGGGTTACGTCAGCAGAAATACTGCTCTCAGTGATGGCTGCTATAATTTCCTGCAAACATTTGGCATGCTCACCAGCGAGCAGCGAAAGTCAATACTAATTGCCATTAACATAATGACTGCAAATGAGCATTTGGGTCTTCGGGCTTTATGATGCCAGTAAAGTAAAATACTTAAGAAACCATCCCACAATCTTATCTAAATTTTCCATGAAAAAATATCTAATTAGTGTGCTAACATTACTGCAAACCCTTTCAGAATCATTCAAAAGCTCTTCTGGCCCCAGTTTTGTGAGGATGCAGATGAAGCCCGGTGACCTTATGCCAGTAAAGTGACAATTCTATTGGCACTCCAGGCTAGAGTGCTGCAATACACACTTTGTCATGCAATGACATCTTGAGCCATGACACTATAATCAGTACAAATTGGGTTGCACTGAACAGTTTCAGTGGCAGAAATTACACTTCTTCTGCTTCTGCCTGCAAAAGTTCATTTCGGTGTAAGTGCTGGCATTTTGTGCTTTTTTCATGGCTCTAGTTTGCATAATCATGCATGCACAAACTTTGCAAAATCACATAAATCATCACTCGACGTACGGCTGGGTTATAACTAGGGCTGACCTGAAAAGGGGTGGGGTGGGGTGGGGGGGTGAGATGAGACGAAAGGAGACAAGGCGAGACGAGACGACTATTAGGATCAGTTCATATCGTAACGTCCGACAGGGGACATGTCGGGCGAATTGACAAGCCGAATATCATCCGCGTGACATCGTTTTTTCTGAAGACCAAAGGTTTCTCCAAGCATTTTCTGCACAGATCACCACAGTTTACAGTCAACATGGTTCATTTGTAATGAGCAAAGTCCAGAAAATACTTCAGCCAAGACCGAATGAAGAGAAATTGAAGAGAAGAGACGAAAGAGCTGCTGATCTCATGCCACGGTGTGTTGAAGTCAATTTTTAAAGATCGATACACTGATAACCTGCATAATGTTTATAGTAAAGACATTGTATCTGTCACGCACAATGTAAGACCATTCATTTTGGTTAAAAATACCTTTTAGCTGTCAGAATGTAGGAGGACAGTCTGTAGTGTAAGTATTTCCTCTGAGTTTCCAAATTGTTCCATAGCAAATGCAGTGTGAAAGTTTTTACTGAGCTTCTGTCAAAGTGCCTCTCTGCATACAAAAATGATCAAGTTTTAAACTCTGTCTTCCACAACATTTTTGCAGGCTTGTTCAATGCAACTGCTATTGTAATCATAAAGGTGACAGGAATACGAATAATATCATCATGCAAACATAATGGCTACAGTAGTTTGCCCAGATCCATTCCAAACTTCTGTTCTATGCATAAAACTACTGAGCTATGTCAGGACCACTCGCTCCTATCAATCTTCAGATCCTCATCACAAAAACACTGATTAGAAGAAGTACAGCAGGAGGATGTGGCATCTGCTTCCTTTCAATTGTTCCTTTTCCAGCAAATGTAAAACCTACAGAATGATGGGAATATTCATGGATGATTTACTCTTCCTAATCCATGAATGATGCGCTGTAATGCCAATGCTGGTGATAAGATCGTGTTGTTGTTGCATGTTATCACCAACTATGGCTTATTAACACACTTAGACAGGTTGTTTTACTCGAGATAAAAAAAAAAAAAAAACAATCTAAAAGGCACTGAACAGAGGTACATGATCTTTGAGGAAACTTTCACTTTTTTGGCCAGGACAAAAAAAAAACCTCATGACGACAGGAAAGCTGTGAAACTGGACATTGAAAATCACTGTTTCCTTCTAAAGAAACTCAGCTGCATCAACTCCAGTCTCTACTTTGTGCAAAAGGGCTGCACAATCACGGCATAAAAGTCGTAATCATAATTACCATGCCGATGTTGTGACCACAATTATAAATCATGTTTATGACTCTTTGTGAACCAGGGAATGTGGGCTGCTCAGCCAGTCTGGAAGCTGAGGGACAGATTGGACAAAGTATTTGATCACAGCACAGCAGGGACACATGTCACTTAATAGTCAGCGGTCATAACTACACAGCAATGCAGGCAGAGCCACTTTAACTGTTTTAATTTATAAGGGGTGCTCAAATTTAAGCTGGATGTTTCCCAATTGATGACACGCCAAGATTTTATGGTTAGTAATTTAAAGGAAAACCATGATATACAGTTTATAGACGGCGTATATTCTTAGGTACAACACTCGCTGCATACACAAGTCCTTGAAATTCTCCTTAGTTTAGCACCGAACTGCACTGTAAGAAAAATTCAACTCACCTGAGGAAGCAGATGTGTCCAACCGCACAACACCAGCATGAAGCAGGGAAGAGAAGCAGGAAAGGGGAGAAAAAAAGACAGAATTAGTCTTATTACAGTCATACATTCTTTGCACAAATGTAGAGAGGAAACTGTTTTTCTCTGGAGGTGTTGGGGGAAAAGACTGCTCAAAATATACGACACAAGAAAAAGAAATACGGGCCAAATGAGCAAACACTTTGGATTTGTGGGTTACAGCATGCGGTTGTACTTGTCCCCCTACCAAGCTATACACATAAACAAATTAAAAAAAAAAAACTGTGCTGTAAAATGTTGGTGGCAAAGTGTTTTTATAGCCGGAAAAAGTCTGAAGATTGAATGCATCCGCAACAAAGAGGTGAGCAGAGGAGAGGCACAAATGCACACTCAACTCCTCATACAGTTCCTTTCTGTGGTGCTGACGGGAGTGAGTGTCATTGAGTTTTGGAGTTTTGCATCTTTCAGTTAGTCCAAAGAGGAGAGATCAAAGTTTCTCGCTTATCGGAGCTGCCTATCACACACTATCCTCCAACTACACACACCCTCCACTGCATCTCGCTCTTTCTTTTACCCTCTTCTTCCTTATATACACAAGAAAGAAAAGAAATGAGACACAATGTGAAACAGAATAGCGAAGAGTTGTTACTGGAAAATGAAATAGGAGGGGAAAATGCTGTGTGTGTGTGTGTGCGTGGTGTGTATGAGCTGTGAGCCGCAGCATCTGGGGTTGCCATTTGAGACTACGTCTACTGGGTGTAGAGTCGGTACTTGGCAATCTGCCAAGACAGGCCTCACACACAAAACACAAAGTGAGCTGGAAAGTAACACACACACACGCGTGTGCGTGCTCAGGGTTGCACACAAAATGGCAAAGAGTTTGAAATCAAATGAGGTAGGGATGCAAAAAACAGCACAAGTTGAAGAAAGTCACACACACAGACTACACCTGCACATACCTAAATATATACATTTGCACTTGATATCAGCCTCCCACAGTGTACAGGATAAATGACCTCATCACTGGCTACTGGTCCTCTCACAGGTTCAAAGAAACCAAGATTATTACCCTGCCCCTATATTGTGTGTGTGTGTGTGTGTGTGTATCTGCATGTGTGTGTGTGTGTGTGTGTGTGTGTGTGTGTCTGCGTGTGTGTGTGTGTGTGTGTGCAGCTTTGAGCGAGCGTGGCCATTCGTGCATGGCTGGGATCAATAAGAAACATGAGTCAGTCGGTGCCTACCATCGCCTATCATGGAGACCAGTGGCCCTATCAACCCTGCTATCTGGCTGTCCTGTCAAACAAGAAAACAACAGAGAACAAAGGGTCAAATGCATCACTGTAGAGTTGTGAGACTGTGGCCCAGAACAGTCTGACCTCTCATCTTCCTTCTCTTTTTACCTTGTGTTGCATTGTTTTGTCAGGCAACTGTTTACTGTGCTGCAGTCAAGTTCAAATAAAAAAAATGGAAGAAATGAAGAAGAGACGGGGCAATTTCTGGAAAAGAAATCTGATCATATCTAACATGATGTCTGTCTTTAACATTCAACTTCAAACATATGCTTTTTAATTGTTAGCATGATGACTAAAGCCTGATAGGATGGAAACAGCTATAATCTATGACCTCAGAAGCTGATCATTTTGTGGCAAATATCACTTATAGAAAAGCTTTTGGGTCATTACATATCATTTCATCAAGTGGTCCCCATCTGACCCCCTCAGATTTTTCTCAATTTTTACATACTTATAGAACATTATATATGATGGAAAAATCCAAAATTTCAAGATTTAATTGTAAAGAGTTCCAAAGTTATGACCATTTGAAGTAGGTAGGGGGTACCCTAAAATTTAACATTTGAACACTTGAAAATCACAAAATTTTCTGTTATATATGGCTAAAATATGGAGTGAAAACGTGCATATTTAATTTGAATATTTAACATAGAAGGATTCATAGAAGCAAGTTGTGCTTGGTGTCAAAATTTAGGGCAATTCCTGTACTTCCACATGGTGTCTTTTATTTTGTGATACTACCTACCCCACATGCTGATATTGACCTTTGAATCCGAAGGTCGGACAGATATTTTTGATTTTTAGCTGTTCATATATCATACATAACATAACATAGGACCTTTATTTTACAGAGATCCATTCCCTAGGTAGCCAAGATACAGCACATAAAATTTCTAATGAATAGGATGATTAGTTTTTGTGTAACAGGTGGCCAAAAGTAGCATTTTAGAAGTTTGCGATGGATAAAATCTCAACTCTCTCATTCTCTGTAACATGCAATTATAGATTTTAAGTAAATATTTTCACATTTCTTAGGACTATGGATTCCTATGAAATGATCCTGAAAATTTCAGACCTCTAGCTCTTTTTGTTCAGAAGTTATAGAAGCTTGAAAATAGCTGAAAATTTCAAGTCTTAATTTTGGTTGCAATTTTAGGGTACCCCCTACCTACTTCACATGGTCACAACTTTGGAACTCTACAATTAAGCCTTGAAATTTTGGATTTTTCCATCATATATAATGTTCTATAAGTATGTAAAAATTTTGAAAAATCTGAGAGGGTCAAGTGGGAAATTTTCTTAAAATCTGTTGATTTCATATGGAATGACCCATTTTCCTCTCCCAGTTTTTAAGTGACTGTTCTGTCTCACCCCTCTGCACCTCCTCTCTCCTCCCACAGTCTGAGCACACCAAAGTAAAGTGTTGAAAGCAGAAATCCTATCGCTGTTGTCGTCTCAGCGTCTCAGAGCTGTTTGGAACTGAGAGGTTGTCATGAGGTCTCCACCACAATGGTCTTTGTAGTTGTCAGAGAGATTTAAACACTGTCTTTAGTGCTGTCACACAAAAACACACACAAAATCACTATAATTGAAGCACAGCTCTGGACTTCTTCAGTTCACATCTGTATATCGTGTGTGGTGTGATGGCGCAGTAACATCCTATTCGTTTCGGGATAAGTGAGGACAACGGTGCTAAAATAGCTCATTCTGTGGCTGTGCAGCCTTGAAGAGGTGTTATAATGAGACATAACTAGTTATGGCAGCTCATTCTCTATGCTCTTCCATACCACATGGACATAGTCAAACAGTCTCTTGGTCACACAACGTCTACACTCTCGCACACACATTAACGGCCAAGGTTAAGGTTATCACTGAATGAAAGTACTGTATTCCAAGTTGGTGACAGAGGTGACGTATTTGCCCTGACTCACTGTCTGTACCATTACTAATCTCACATGGTGAATAAAAGGCTGCAAGCAACATACATGAGGCTCTCACACACACACAAACACACACACAAACACACACACACCTGTCAGAGACCACAATGGAAACCCCCACAGGGAAACCCCATAATACCTTGCACCAGTTGGCCAGAATGGTAGAAAGAAACAGATGGAGCAGTGAAAAAAACAGATGATGGAGAGAGGAGCTGAGCGCAGACGAAGGGTTAGAGAGCAACAGGTAAGGGAGGCAGGGAGTCGGGGGAGAGTAGCCAGGTGGAGGGTGAAGGTAAAGGAGAATGGTAAGTGGAAACAAGGACAGAGATGGATTCTGAAGAGGAGGGCCGAAGAGAAAATTAAGGTTTAGGAGGGCGGTGGAGGTGCAGGAGGGCAAGCAGAGAAAGTGAAAGGAGGTAAGAGAAAACGGGTGAGGGGGAGAGGGAGAGGGAAGGGGCAAGAGGTGAGGACAAGAAGATGATGTCATGGCCTTAGAGGCAGTTAATGAAGACGGTGAAATCAGTGTGGGGACGGGGGAGGCTCCGGGTAAGGAAATGGCCCATCTGCTGCCCAGCCCGTTGGGACATCACAATCACCTCCCTGGCTCCCACTTCCCACTTATACAAGCGCTAACGAGGGGACGGAGGAGGGCCAAAATTTTCAGAAACTGAACCTAATTTCCCTCTGAGGATTAATAAAGTCATCTAAGTCTAAGACCCTAAAAGATGAATTCACGTTGGACAACCACATAAATGTTGAAGAAAAGAATGAGCGTGATCCTGGTGCTATCGACCTGATGCACATTCCTCAATGTCTAAAAAAATGCTGCTTCTTCTCTAAATGGTAGCTACAGAGTCACATTTCATGAATCTCAGCCTACAGCCCCCTGGTTTACTGCTTTATTAACTGTAAATTTGTTAGTCAAACCAACTATACTGTATTTTATAAAGTATATTTCAGGTATACCTAATAATGTTTTGTGTTTTTTTGCCCTGATCTGATCCAAGTCATTTACTATGTAGCAACTGCCATCACCAATCCAATACGACGCCATTTTCCTATATAATACACACTACAAGTAGTGAAGATATTCTATACATTTGGGTAAATTGGCGAGCACAGTTGTGTGTACGTTGGGCAAAAAACACTGCAGCTGGAGGCAGGGGAAACTTTTTGCTAGGCAATCGAGTTTTTATCCACATCCTTTCATGGTAGCACCCCTGTTGTTCCAATGCGGGAGTCTCATTGAAACCAATAAGGACCCTGAGTTCTTGATGTTTTGCTGTGATTTTTCATCTTTACCCTCTAGAGTCTCGCCGCTTCTTCTTCTTCTTCTTCCCCCTTTTTCAGAGGAGGCAAACAACAGAAATAGTACATTGCAGCCATTATCTGGTACAGAATAAGGCTGAAAATAAAGACCATTCTGACAGACAAGAACAAGTACTCCATTTGGTCGGTAACACCGAGGTGACTATAGGAACAGTTCTCACATAGTGTGTTTTCCATGTAGAATTCTTTCTACAGTGACATGTTATATGAATAATGCTGTAAATTTCTTTAGCATGACAATGGTCCAGTAGCTAGTAAAGTTTGGGCTGAAAGAAGGTTTCATTTTAGTCATCATCAGTAATCATTGATCACTTTTAACGACTTATTTCTTCATAGAGACAAGGAGCAAAACGGCTTAATTTGAATTTTAAAGCTCAAGCCTATTTATCAAGGACTATTAAACTATGAAACTCACACACAAATAAATACATTTACATGCATAAATAAAAATAAGTATAAAGTGATCATCTTACTTTAATACACAAGTAAGCAAGTGAAAGTCCATGGTGAAGCTGACCAAGTATCAGAAGACAGGAACCCCCCAATGATCTACCTGCACAACCACAATGTCAAGCTGGAGCAGGCTACAAAAAATCAACATCAAAATCATCAAAATCAGTGGACACATTGAGGTAAAAAGAGTTGTGGGTGTGGTATGGATGCCAAAATCTGTCTTGCAAGGCCACCTTCACCTTTCAGCCAAGCTTCCACCAGGTGAGGTCTACAGGTACAGACTTCAAGGGAAAAGACCTGCATGGAAGCAAACTCAAGACAGGTTTTTACTTATTACTCTTCTTAGAACTAATTTTAAAAATGTGTTTCTCTATTTATTCACCTATCTACATATTTCAGTCTATTTTATGTACAGTGTATAGCTTTTAATCTTTTATTTTGTTTTTGCAATCTTTGACTTCTATTTCTATATTTTAAAAACTGATTTTTGATTTAATTTTAGTATATTTACTTACCTATCTTATTATATTTCATTTGATCTCATCTGGTGGTCTTTCATTGCATGTGTTAGGATAGTGTTTTCTCAGTTCCTCTATCCTTGTGTTGGAGTGCTTTATTTCTAACATGACATGCACTGAAAAATGACATAAATAAAGTCTGATTGACTGATTTGATAGATTTTACTTATTACTCTTCTGAGAACTAATTTTATTCATTGATTTCTCTATTTACTCACCTATTTACATATTTAATCTATTATAGTTTGTTACTTTATTTTTATCATTTCTTATTCTGTATTCATAATCTGACTTCTATTTCGATCTATCCATTTTAATAATATATATTTTATTCTATTTATTTACCTAACGTGACATACAAAAGTACTAAATAAATAAAGATTGATTGATTGATTGATTGATTGATTGATTGATTGATTGATTGATTGATTGATTGATTGATTGATTGATTGATTGATTGAGGGCAAAGGGCAAATAATAGGCTTTCACACGCCACCAATTGAGAACGTTTGGGGTTTGTCCATGTACCTGTACATTTGGTGACATCTTTGCATTTGATACAGTTAAATCACCTTCCACAACATTTTATCAAGCAATTTTCTTATTGATTCTGATAAAATGTTAATCGATGGTATTGCTTTTATCCTGAATAACTTCGAAGCTAACAAAACTGACACAGAGTTCTGGCTTTCCAAAACCACTGGCATTGAAATGTATCTGAACAAAAATGAAGTGAAATCTCTGTCCAGCACCATCTGAGACCTGAACATGCCTGTTTGCTCTCAATTATGATTAATAACCATTGTTGCCAGATGCAAAGGTTATTTTGTGCTCTCATACTGTCATGAAACCCTCTCCACACCTGTCCAGTCAACATTTAATCTCTTCTAGATGCCAGGAAAGGTAATGACAGAAAAAATAAATAAATTACATCATAGCACACTTCCCTCAGAAAAACACTTTAAGCCCTATTTCCTCTGAGAGTTCCTCTAAAGAGATCATTTGAATCAGAACCATCTAGCTATGCAAACAGCACTTTGTGGTCTGTGTTGCTTTTCCTGTTGAAGTGTAACTGCTGGTGAGACACATTTGATGGGAAAGTAAAGCTCTTTATTAAAACGCTGAACAAAGAACCACAATAATAACGTTTTGACAGTACTACTACCTCGCATGTCGAGGTATACTGTTTACATTGAAGTCATTTTCCAGTGGCTAAAGTGAAAACTGATTGCTGTCGGTGTGAATGACATTACTATTATGGAAAACAAGCCTAACTGTACCTGTGTGAGCCGTTGGAGGGTTTCTAGTTGTTAAAGGCAGAATATCTCAGCCTCTTCTCCAGCTGTCACGTCTTAATTCTATTAAACAGAACCATTATTAGATATAAAACAACAAGAAGCAGCTAATTTTCCTCAGGATCACCTTCTTAAAGTCTATGATAGACCCCTCATGTATACGGATGAAGGAATTGATTAAATCCATCCAGTGATTCATATGAAATTAAATTGCAAATTTCTGGGTTTTCTCGCAGAGAAAAAAAATGTAAATGAGGTGTTGGTTTAACTTTATGACGGCACCCCCTGGTTTTCCATTCATTCGAGAGGAAACAGTTCCGTATGTGTCGACAGAAACCTTATTCCCATACAGTCAATCCAATCTGGGATAAAGCAGTAACAGTCTCTATAAAAAGGAGATCAGACAGCGACACAGTCTGAACAATAAACCATCAGCTTTCCTCCTATAGTCTCCTACTTTGTTAAGATATGATAAGCCTTTGTTCATCCCACAGTGGGAAAATGTGCAGCATAAACATAAAAAATATACCAAATTATACATAAGCAATCTAAAAAGAACTACTATACAAAATTAATGTACACGGTCAGTGGTATTGCACAGATTGTTTTGATGAATAGAAATACTGATAGTATTATTATTGCACAAATTGCACATAAGTATATAGATAATTAGAGAAACAACATATACTTGTGTATGTAGTAAAATTAATATTTCAGAAGGTTTCTAAAGAGCAAAATAATCATAATGTACAGAATGTATTAATATTGTACCAAGGAGATGTATGATAGTTTTGTTTTGTTTTTGTTTTTTTGATCTACTGGAAGCAGTTCTGGTTTGAGGATTAGCTTGTTCAATGACCAAAGCAATGAATGAATGTTGAATGAATGAAACAAACACTTAGTGTGGTAAAATGATCTGCTAATATCAGTTTGGGCTCGATACCTAATAAACCTCTCAGCTGCTGAACGTTATACAGCATGTAAATCTACCTGCAAATGTCACATAAGTCTGGTTAAATGCTGGTGTGGCGCTGCCTTTTCAGTAACGTGTGGCCTGGCGGTGGATTCCAGTAGCTTCTTAGTTTTACAAAACAATTCACGATACATTTAGAAAACACCTTAAATGGCGTTATTTTACAAGGCAAACAGCTAAATATTATTTATGTTGAATTTGATTCAGTCCAAATGATTGTTTGGGTTAATTTCTGTGTTTACTGTATAGCACTGGATGAGGTGTCGTGTTTAAGTTTAAAATCCCAAAAATGAGGTGGCCAGGGAACAGTTAAGGGCAAGTAAATGTATGTAAAATATACACCAGAACCTGACTGATATATAGGCAAGATTTTATTATTAGGGGTAATTAGAGAATATTACCTTACTAGAGCTTATATATTGGCATGCGCATATAAATTGATGTTTTTTTTTATACTATAAAACATAGAGATATGTTAATTTAAAAACAGTATCACATAGTTTCTGTATTTTCCCATTAAAATCACCAGTTATCGGTGCTTACACAAAGCCAACAAAAGTGGAAAAAATATCAAAAATGTTAGGATATCTATAGTATGTTGACACCTTTTATGTTGTAAAAATGTACAAGTTGAATTCAGGTTTTAAAAAACATGCGTTTCACCCATGATTTATAGAAATATAACTTTGCTATACTTGCATAAAAGACATTTTTTTAATTCTCTGGTCGCATCTCTACAGAAACAGCTGTACATTGAGGTCCTTAGATAATTAAGACAAAAACCTGCAGTTGAAAATAAGCCCACACTGAGTAAAAATGCGAGGGTTTCAGAGGATTAAAGAATCCTGTGCATAATGTTGTATTGAGCAATGAATTTTCACATATTTTTTACCTCAAATATTAATATTATTGGAAAGTTTTCCTGCTGTTAAGAAGAAAACTTGTTCACTATCTTCAGCTGCACTCTTACTTTTTATTTCATGAAGGTGAAAAATAGGAAAAAAATCACACAGTAATAGGAAATGTCTACTCGTCAAGTCTCAGAAGATGAACGAACATGAACTTGTTAGACCTTAATTCACGCCTTAGTACTTCAAGATGTCTCATTAGGAATTGTCATGTGGTGACAGTTGAATGGCTGCTAAAGTCTCTTACTCTTTAAACCCTGCGGTAATACTCAACAACCACAGGTTCCTTTAAAAAACTGACTGAGGATCAGACAACGAATTTAACTGACACCGACAAAGGAGGAGACTATAAAAAGATATCAAAGCAGCGACTAAAAGGTGTGTTGGGATTCAAAAAAAGCAGCATTTGAAGAAAAGAATACCATGTCAACTGTCAAGCTTGGGGTTAGAAACATAATGCTTTGGGGTTGCAGGAAGCATTGCACTGATAAAGGGAAGAATGGATTCCACTTAATATCAGATTTCGGTTCGAATTCTTGATGCAAACGTCCTGCAATCAGTTAAGAAGCTGAAATTGAAAAGAAGCTAATGGATACAACAGGACAATGATCCAAAACATCCATCGTCTCAAAATCCACCATAAACAATATAAAGGCACAAGTAAAGCTTTGAGAATCAGACTTGCAATCCCCATAACATCACTGAAAATCTGTGGGGAGATCTTAAAGAAGCTGTGCATGCCTAAACATATCTCAGAGCTTCAAGTGACCTGCAAGAAGGAATGAGTGAATATTCCTAAATCAAAGACACAACTGCTGTGATATCTGCCAAAGAAGAGGCTACTAAACACTGACTTAATAGGGTGCCGAAACTTTTGCACACTGTTATAAGCACAGCTTCACTTTTAATGTCTGTTTTCTGCAGAGTTGGAGTTGCTTCTTTTCATTTTCAAAGTCAAAAAATATGCAATTTGCCCAGGGGTCTTTTAAACTTTCAAGATCATTTAGGCCACAGTACTCACACTGTGAAAATCTGACACCCGCACATGCTGACAAATCCAGCACATTGCAGGAAACCCCAGGAAAAAGCAGGAGACAACCATCATTGAACACATATTTTACACTGAGGAAGAAGCAGCATTCCTTCTGTCGTCAATCCTGTTAAAACAAAACAAGTACAAAGCTACTGAGGGGCAGATTTAATGCACTGCATCATGTACTCAAAGTGCATCAGCATTTGGTCAAAAATAATGCAAGATGTTTTCTACATGGACGGCTTAAACAGAGTGGATCGTGTATCACAAAGACTGTGGGAATATCACCCAGGATGAACAATGGAAAAACTGCATACACATCTTTTATGAACATTTCATGAAAATTCCCATTTCCCATCAATCATACATCACTGCCACTCCTTTTTCTTTGCTCTATGCTCAAGCACACATACACACAAATAGAAATCATATACGCCCCCTCCCTCCTTTTCCACAGTGCCAGAAGATGAAATATAATGAATAAAGTTGTGTTTATCTGTTGAGCAAACTAACTAACTGGCGCTGGGCACAAACATACACAAACAACTCTTCATTCTCACTACATCCCTCAGTTTTTTCCCCATCTTTCCTCCGCTCTCTCTCTCTCTAATGAGGCATAAAGTGAAAAATTCTCTGTACCCATCACAGAAGTAAACACAAATTTTCAACTTTTTGCACTGTAGCACCACACGGAAAAATACGACTCTCCTGCAGCTGCACACCATCTTGTCTGGAATCACCCTCTCTTTTTCTTTCTTTGTCTCACTGCCTGTGACAGCTGCAACAGACAGACGGAGTGACAATGTCATTAGACGGTGTCAGCATCATGACATCTTTTTCATGCCACATTTTGTCCACACCACACAACACACACGGGGTGCACATTCAGAGAGTCACATACATCAGCACATCATATTCCCAAAATCACAATTTTCCTGGAGCCCAAGTAAAGCACGAGGTCGTCAAGCACAGACCAGTTTTTCCCTGAAGGCATGTACCCAGCCTGTTTGTTGGTATGTGTACAGGGGAGGGTTAGTTCCTCAGTGCAGTGTGACAAAACACAAGTGAACAAATACACACAGACACACAAGGACTGGCATATGCAGTGCACTGAATGGGAGCACAGCACAACCTGAGAAAGCATTTGACATTCAGCCATATATATATATATATATATATATATATATATATATATATATATATACATACATATATATATATATATATATATATATATATATATATATATATATATACATATATATATATAAACAATGAAAGTATGAAAATGAGGGAGGGAGATGGTGGAAGTGCTTTGCTGTCACTGAAGAAAATGTAAATACCATGTGCGGCACTCGCCACGCAACCCATGGAGAAACAACACACAGGACAAACGTCCATTTACATGAGCTAGAGTATACGAGGTGTGTTTATCAGAGCGTGTGTGTGTGTGTGTGTGTGTGTGTCTGCGCATTACTATAATGTAATGCTTATCTCAGTGGATTATGCTGACTTGCAGCTATTAAGAACTTTAACACATTCAAACCAACAGGGAGCTATTTCTACTACTCAATAGGCCGTCTATCACCCTATTGTCTGTTCCTGTGTGTGTGTGTGTGTGTGTGTGTGTGTGTGTGTGTCTGTGTGTGTGAGAATATGCAGTATGCGAGCGTTAAGCCATCAAATGAATGTGAGGGTGGGAAAAAAAGAAGTAGATAGTGGAATATAATGGAGGACAAATGTAGAGGATGTAGGCAGTGATAAGAAAAGGATGGCAGGGACAAAGAAAACGATAGGGATGGATGATAGGGAGAAATGCGTCGAACACAATGGGTAAGTCTGTCACTGAGGGGGTGTTGACACCAGGCTTCTATCACAAGAGACAGAATGAGACTTGATATAATATGATGTGATGGCAAGGCATGCCAGGGATGTTACCCGGCGCTGAAGCACACAGGATGTGGATCAGCATCGCACTGATCACCACCACAACCACACATCAACGCTGCTCACACAGACAGACGCATGGCACGCATCCATGTTTACCCATCTACCTGTCAGGGTGCATTTGTGCATGTGCAATTTGATGATTTCCCCCCCAGAAGGGATAATCAAAGGAGCCTCAAATACCTGAAGAATCATCTCCTCTTGAAAGGGGGAAGAAGCAGCATGGGGGGGGGGCCCTCCAGCAATGTTTACCCTACTCAGAAAGATCCTCGCTGCTACAGCCTTCAGCAACACGGACATATTTCATCCAGCACTAGAGATTTCTGATCAAACACACGTCACTCCTGCCGCATGCCAGGACTGAATTTAAAAAAAATAATTATATGTGTGCACTAGCATAATGAATTCAGATGTGCACATGTGTTATTGAATATATGTATGTTTTTGTACACCTAATGCAAGAGCTGAGAATGCTTGAGGAGCATGGACATGTCCACGAAGCTAAAAACCAAGACAAAAACAGGAGCCATGCTCACCATTGAAAGGTCTCATATGCATATTCATACTAACATAAATGTGGTCAGAAGAGTCCAGGGTGTGATGGATGAGAGAGGCAACACAATCAGTTTTGCAGGAGATCAGGAGATGATGCCTGTGGACTGAGATCTGCAACTTAGAGCGCCTCTCACACACATACCGAGCTGTAAAATGCACCTATAGGACACTAGACAAACTGAAGTTGAGGAGCGTCTTCTACCTGTCAGAGACTACTTCATGATGTACTAATAGGTCAGATAAAGTAAAGTGTGAGATGGTGGGTCTGAAGGAGAGAAGCGGCGCTGAAAAAGCAGTTGGGCACTGAGTATCGTCGAAGGAGTTTGCATGCAGGTTTGTGTGATCACCTTTGCACTTGTGTGGCTGTTCTGGTCTATGCCATGAATCATTGAGGTCAGAGATGGAACGGATTGCAGGAAGTGCTAAAATGACCACTCTGTCCTTTTGCTCTATCCTGCTCTCAATCCACCCAAAGGGATTGTTGTTAAATCATTAAGGTTAAAGAAATGGACTCTAATGGTCACACTGTGTTAAAGTGACCATTCTGCATTGTCTGCCTCTCTACTTCCTTCACTTTTAATCTACATTATATGTGAGTTTCTATAAAAACTTCTCAGCTGCATCTTTTTTTTGACAGGTGTGAACCACCTATCTCAGGCTACAATTTTGGCTTGACAGAAGCACTTTAGCTCACAGCAGGAAAATTGATGCATAGATGTAAAGGGTAAAGAGACAGGCTTAAAAAGAAGCAGTCAAAGGATGAAAATAATCTGTTCAGTCAGTTCAGATAAATTTGTGAAAATGAGTGCATCTTTCCTTTCTTAGAAACAAGAGCGCTTCAAACTGCTGTCTACGATATCATCAAAAGGCAAAGCTGAGAGATGCTTCATTGAGAGTAAATAAAAGGCCAGGCATTTCGGATGATGGGAAAGCACTGAGGGTGATCCTTCGCAGATGCGGGCAAGATTCCTTGTTAAGAGCTCTTGAGATGCACAAACAAACATTCAGTAAAGTCACAAAGCCTCTCCGTGATACGTTTCAATTAGCAGAGAGAGGAAAGAAAAGGATACTGATATAATGGCAGTATTGTTCTTACCATCTGAATGCTGTTTCGACTGTTGTTTCACGAAATATGCCATTATGTTCACAAATATCAAAGGAGTAGATGTCTATTATAGTAAATGTATGGTTGTGGTGCTCGTCAAACCATTCCTGAACCATTTTAGCTTTGTGGTATGGTGCATTATCCTGCTGAAAGAGGCCACAGCCATCAGGGAATACCGTTTCCATGAAAGACTGTACATGGTCTGCAACAATGCTTAGGTAGGTGGTATGTGTCAAGTAACATCCACATGGATGGCAGGACCCAAGGTTTCTCAGCAGAACATTGCCCACAGCATCACACTGCCTCCACCAGCTTGCCTTCTTCCCATAATGCATCCTGTTGCCATGTGTTCCCCAGGTAAGTGATGCATCCGGCCATCCACGTGATGTGAAAGAAAACATGATTCATCAGACCAGGCCACCTTCTTTCATTGCTCCATGGTCCAGTTCTGATGCTCACACGGTCGTTGTTGGTCTTTCGGTGGTTCACAGGAGTCAGCATAAGCACTCTGACTGGTCTGCAGCTATGCAGCTCCATACACAACACACTGCGATGCTCTGTGTATTCTGACACCTTTCTATCAGAACCAGCATTAACTTCTTCAGCAATCTGAGCAACAGAAGCTCATCTGTTGGATCGGATCAGACCGGCCAGCCTTCCTCCCCATGTACATCAAAGAGCCTTGGACACCCATGACCCTGTCGCCGGTTCACCACTCTTCCTTCCTTGGATCACTTTTAATAGATACTGACCACTGCGAACCGGGAACACCCCGCAAGAGCTGCAGTTTTGGAGATGCACTGAGCAAGTCGCCTAGACATCACAATCTGGCCCTTGTCAAACTTACGCAAATTCTTACGCTTGCCCATTTTTCCTGCTTCGAACAAATAAACTTTGAGGATAAAATGCTCACTTGGTGCATAATATATCCAATCCACTAACAGCAGCCATGATGAAGAGATAATCAATGTTATTCCCTTCACTTGTCAGTGGTCACAATGATACACCTGGTCAGTGTACACATTTCTATTATATCTTATTTTCATATTATATATAGTCTATAAAGTGTTTTTAGATAATGTTGGACCACTAAGTGCCTCCAGAACAGTTTCAGTGAACTTGCATTGATTCGTTAAATTTCTGGAACTATTCTTCCAAAAGATATTTCCTCAAATTTGGTGCTTTGAGGATGGTGGTGGTGGAGAGTGCCATCTACCTTCTTGGTCAAAAACTTCTGAGATGTGGTGACTGTATATGTGGGGCATTTTGATTCTGGAAGAGACCACTCCTGTCAGGATAGAAATGTGTCTCATTAACAGATAAAGGTTTTTCTATCAAAGTGGACATGTGGGCCTTAACTATGTTGGGTAAATGCCTGCCACATCATAATTGAACCACTGGATCCCCTCATAGCAGTCAAAGGTCTTTGCTACCTGCTTCAAAAAATGGTGTTGTCAGTGTTTTCTGACAAAACAAAAGATCTGATCTGTTATTTTTGTCCTGAGTTAAGTACATAAAGAAATTACTACACTCCACAGTAAGTCTTTCAAGTCACAAACAGACTTTTGTCTGTCATAAATTCCACAGCAGTGTTTCTGTGTCTTCTCCATTCTTTTATGCATTCATCAAGTGTCAGACAAGGTGAGCTTATTTATTTAAAACATTTAGGAGTAGCAGAGATGTGAGAGTTTTCTTTAAAGATGTTTCCTCGAGGTGATATACAGTGCAGTGTGCAGTGTGTCTAGCATCACACTGGCAGTTGGCATCCACAGTATCGTGGTAATTGGGGCAATTTATTTTGTTGTGCGTTTTCTGCATTTTATCAATCTTGACTGCTGACATCATGAAGTAGATCTTGAAGCGTTTTCTCAGTTCCAGCATCAGATTGTGACATTTTTCCCGAGGCTCTTGACACATTCTTTTTTCCTCACAAGTGAGAGAATTATCACTGCTCGAGGGCTGCATTTTGTTTTGTAATGGGACTCTTCACATGAAAGCTTGGAAAAGTGCATCAGACTTGCTTCGCTCTGTCACATCACTATCAAGTGAGGGGTTTAAAAGAAGTACAGAAATAAATATGGATTGATTATGCAAACTAATAAGACTCTATGCCCGCTTGAACTGATGACATCTGTAAATTAAAGAGGTGGCGACAGTGCTGAAAGGCCAGAACAGATGCTGAATGTAAATTTGTCCTGCTAATGTGACACTCATCCTTATTTCACCCTGTTATCTCCTGAGGCTACTCCTCTGTGGCGTTCATTGAGTTTGCGTCCGAGGCCTGACCTGTTTGTGTGATCAGGGCTAATCAGTGGCTTGATAGCATGCTAGCAGAGGCTGACATTTTGAAATATTGTAATAACACAGCATCATCATCGTCATTATTAGTGACTGAACAAGGCGCGTGATGTGGAGATACTGTGGGCGCAGTGCATTGAGTGATTGGTTGGGAAGACTTACAGCGGACTGGATGACATCCAGCTGCTTTATAAACTGCCGCCTTGCTGCACGGCTTCATTTTATGTGTTATTCTGAGAACACAAAACCATTTAGTTATTTGCTCAGAAAAAAATGCACCTTTTTTTAAAGTCCAAAGAATTGCAAAACTGTCATCCAACGATTATTTCCCATTTTCATGTGTTATTTTTAACTAACCGACTCTAAAACATCCTTTAGATACATTGTTCAGACTCCTTCAAGCTTTTTTAACCTGTGAAAGACACTATAACGCACTGTAAAATACTAAAAATAAATACTGTTTTAAGATTTAGAATTTCCCTATAACGAATTAGTGAATTTGAGACAAGATGCTGTACAGCGAGTGGAAGAAGTGGGAGCAAGCGAGGTAACAGAGGAAGTATTCTGGTCCCTCCCTCAAATATGGTAATTCATGCTAATCTCTATTCATATACTTAATCTCTTAATTGCTTTAACTGATATGAAACAATGTTGATGCTTGCCTGATAAGGCAAATGTCAAGAGCCTGCTTTCCATTCTGCTTGAAACACACATGAATATACGCTGTATGTCTATGTAGCCTAATTACATATGCAATGCTATCAAAACGGAACACACAGGAACACAGGGAAGCATTTAAAAAAACTAAGAAAATTCATATACAATGCATTAACATATGACATGCATTGTTGATTATGCTGTCACGTCTTGATTAAACAACATAAATACTATGTACACTCTACTGTGAAACGACACACACTAACAAGCAAATACATACAAACAAACTCCTTTATTGTGCCTTGCTCTTTAAATACACAAAGGACAAAACAGTCTCAAACATTTACACTGGAGACAAAAACGCTTTACCTTTTCACTTCCTTGCAAGTTCTTACTTTCTGGGTCAGGTTGTGTAAATATGGACGTTTGTGTGTGGTTAAAGGGTGCGAGGGTGACACAGAAAGCAGTAAACAAATGCAGATTGAGGGTTTTTCCATATAATTTGGTGAGACAAAGACTGTTATTGTACTCCACTATCATTTTGACTTAAGGTCTAGCTAGATCTCTTAGGGGAGCACTTCATGCGCACACACGCGCACACATGCTACCACACAACAAAAGCCAAAAATACATTTCTAAAGGTTTCGCTTGTGAAAAATAGGATTGGATGCAGTGCGATAAAAACATTAGCATACACTTAAAACACAATACAGTCAGAGACTACAAAAAAATGCGTACACACAGCCTGCACTACCCAGAGAGCAACATCAGTAGTGAGAGAATACACAAACATGGCAAAACACACACTCACTGAACAACCTTTCACAAAAGAAAGATGACAAACGAGACTACCCATGACCCCGTTATCTCTTTTGTTTTCTGCTTCTTCATAGTTCCACAATCACATCCTGCTCCCTGAAGAAAGGGGAGTCCTCCCACATCTAGGAACACAGACAGACTGAGATAAAGCTGCAGCTGTAAACTGCACCGCAACAAGGAAACAATGGAGGTGTGAGCTGTCATGGATTTGTTGTTCACACCAGACTGATGTGAAATGACAGAAGACTATCCGAGAGACAGAGAACGTAGGAGGTAGTAAGTACCCACAGTGGCCTCGAGGTCAGCGCCACAGTTCTGCCATTTGACCAACCATTTAACATCATATAAATTACCTGCTGTGTGGGTGTGTGGGTGTGTGTGTGTGTGTGTGTGTGTGTGTGTGTGAGTGACAGTGATCTATCTGTCTTGTGATGAATCCATCCTGTGCACGTGACCCACAGATTAAATCACCTCTACAGGGAAACTGATTACCCTTTTCCTGCAAAGAAGGCAGCAAATACACAAAAAAAACACATGCAGAACACACACACACACACACACACACACACACACACACACACACACACACACACATATGCACGCTCACACACAGACACGTCATCGGAGGTATCACGAAAGGTCAGGTATTGGTCATTGACCCCTGAACTCCGCCATCAGTTACACAGACAAGGTGATGATTTACCCCGTGTGTGTGTGTGTGTGTGTGTGTGTGTGCGCTTGCGTGCGTATGTATGTGTGTGTGTGCGTGCGTGTTTGTGTGTCTGCTGACGCCAGGTCTGTGTTAGAGTACCCCCTCCTTTTTCTCTTTCATAAATTACCTGTCAACTGCAGAACAGATCGAACCGGAGAGAAGGAAGCCAGCGGAGACTGAAAGAGAAGCTTTTATGCCTCTTTTTAAGCCGTCAGAAAGGCTCAACTGTGACAACAGCATCTGAGTGTCGGCTTAATTAAAAACACAAACTGCATTATGAATGATTAATTAGCGCACAACAGGTAAACATCAAATAAGGTTCCTGTTGTACAGACACACCCAGTACAACAGGAACCTAAACAGGAACCTAAACAGGAACTACAACAACCACACAGCTGGAATAATTAACGTGCAACATGACAACAAAAAGACAAAACGGCAATTGTTTTTCAATCACTTCTGAAAGACAATATAAGAGGAAATGAGCGTAGCAGCAGAAGAGAAATGGAGATGATTTCACAGAAATAATAAGAGCCATTGAGATGATACAGTAATAGTGGCTGTTTAAGAGACAAAGGTGGAATCTTACAGCCAGTATCCCAAGAGTCTGGTTATTCAGAAGAAAAGCACAAGAGAGAAAGAGAGGACAGAGTAGGAGGAGAGCACACAAGAAGGAAAGAGGATTAATGTGTCTGACAGTCAAAAGAGAGACAGAATACAAGTCCCAGGATAACGCCCTCAAAAATGCTTCAGATTGTAACAAAACAGTACAGCACTGCAGCATGCAAATACAAACACTGGAAAAACATGCATAGAACTAATTTGTTTAAAACTGCAATATCTGCTCTCTTTAAAGAAACAAGTACAAGACAACTAGTACCACAGTTGTTGATTAATGTAAATTTTCAACCTGGCAACGAAGCTTAGCTCGAAAAAGTACTGCGCTATAAAATACTGTGGGTAGATCTAATTCACATTCAGAAGCTATGAAGTTTGTAAAACTGCCTCTGGCACCGCAAGAGCTGGAAAGTAGACATAGTAAATATCAAAAAATGAATCTACCACAAACAGTGACACATCCACTCTTCTGTTATTAACAGCAATGCACTGACCAGTAAACCTGACCTACAGCGTTACCTTTGCAAAATAAATTATAACAGTCCATAATACTAGTAAGACTTATGTGCTGGAACAGTGTGATTTATGGAGCTGTTATTACTGCCCAGTTGAGCTGCTAATGCTTCCTAATGAGCCATAGCCTCCAACTCAGCACAAAGGACTAAGTAACACAGAAGATTGGAGACAGCAAATATGGCATCACTATGGAGAAACAGCATCAGATGACTGAACTGAGCCAATCCACATGCAGCTACAGGCAACAAACATACTTAGTAAAAAGCACAAACATGAATAGTTTGGGACTAAACTAGCAGTCTCATTAAAATATACAGTTTCCATGTACACTTTTTCAGCTGGTTCAACACTGACAGTACAGCCAGTCATCCACGTCTGCAAACCTCGGTCATCTGAAATCACATCATCTGCCGCGACACCACATGATTTGTGAGCCACAGGATGTTAAAACTGATCGTGTTTTCACTGTGCTGTTAATTAGGGATCGACCGATATGGGTTTTCCAAGGCTGATACCGATGCCAATTACTGGTACTCGAGAAAGGCCGATAACCGATATCTGGAGCTGATAGACATTAAACGTAAAGTTTTAATAGTACGTGATAGCAGAGAACCTGTAATTTATAACTAGGGTTCTTCATTAATAAGGGTGACTATAACTGAATGTAAAATAGAAATAGGAGTGATTAAATTAGGACGCTCTCCAGTGAGATGGATCAGTTTGTCTCCTGCAGTTACGTCTGCTGCTCTTCTCTATTTTCCTCATCTTTCACTGTTCTATCATTTTTATTGTCCACTAAGGTCCATATCTTGAAGCATCATGAATTATTGCTTTCCAGACACTGTTTCAGGTTAATCTGTGGTTGCCTTCTCGTTTAGGGCAAGCTGTTAGTATAGTCTTAGCCACTATGAGAGTAGTTAATTTCCTGGTTTTTGTTTCTTGTTCAGTTTTTGCCGCTTGAGAGACATTTCTGACAACACAGAGCAACCTACAGACAGAGAGAGGAGGCAGACCTGAAGCAATGCAGTTAATTTACAATAATTTACAGATACCAATAATTGGAAATCTCAACCACAATAATCAGTCAGGCTGATAATCGATCAGTCCCTACTGTTAATCATAAATAGTGTTAAATGTATGCAGCACAGCTCTTCCAACGGTGTAGATTTTGTGAGTTGAACATCATCAGTAAAACCAGTATGGCAACAGCTGTCAATGACTTTAATCAAACAGAACACCTCTGCAGCTGACTGTAAAAACTAAGACATCAAGCTTGTAATAGTGCATAATAGAGGGGCTGATAGGTTAGAAAGGTATAAACAGGTGGACAGAGAGCAGGAGAAGAAGGAGTCAAAGAGACTGAAGCCTTAGTATTAGAAAAAGGGAGACTAGAATCACTCAGGCATCAAATGGTCTGTCTGAATTAATCCTGACCATCACACTTTCCCTGTCACACACACACCTCCCTGCCGATGCCCTGCAGCAACAGATGCTAGCAGACAGAGGCTTCCTCCACCTCTTCTTCATCGAATCTCTCTCTCCAATTCTATTTTTCTGTCTCCTCTATCTTTGTTGTTACTCTCGTCTGCAAGATAAAATGCCAGTCATCCTTCGCTCTACTTGTAAACAACAAATGAGGGCGGAACAGTGTAAGAGGAGACCAATGGGCAACAGGGTCAGGCGAGGGAGAGAGGGAAAGGCTAAAAGAGAGAGAAAGGCAGTGGCTATTTGATAGTGTCAGCTGTATAGAGGAGATACAGACAGGCCATTCATCTCAATGGATCAGATAGCAGTCCCCCTGGAGCGTGTGCATGCACATACACACCCACACACACACACACACACACACACACACACACACACACATACACAAACAGAGCCAGAAAGACTGAGAGGCAGACTAGAAAGACACCAAGTCTTATGCACACACAAACCAATCCAGGAATAAAACTACGAAAAGGACCTTGGGGCCAGAAGCCTTGATCTTAGTCTACTAAAGAGTTGCAAGACCAAGACTGAAAAATGGCAGAAGTTCACAGTTTTTCATCGAGTATTTAAGTGTATGAGTGCGTGGGTATTCTTTTCCATCTTCTCAGCATGCCTAACGGCCAAGCTGGAGAGTGGGACAGACAGACAGACAGGGCGAAAGCGAGAGACAAGTAGGTCTGAAAGCCTTTGCATGAATCACAGTTCTCTATTTCACATCACAGGGGAGTGAGGGCATGCACGTAAGCACACGAGGTCTTTCAAACTCTGTAACATTTAGACGGCATCAGAGCTTCAACGCACACAGAACCAGGCCATTGTAGAACTGTCAGCTAGAACGGTCGGTCTCCTGTGGTGAGTTTATAATGGCTGTGAAGGATGTTGAGGCAGAGTGAAGCCGGAGCTGTCCATGCTACATTCAGCCAATACCTCATTAGGCTTGTCTCCCTGACCCCACCAGATTGCTACTGTCCTGCTGTTTTCAGCACTCGTATTTTTAGTCTTACTTCATTCTGAACTTACAGTACAAGACAATGAAGCAGCTTTTGATAATGAAGCAAAAATCAACATGTAGACACAACAATCTGTCTGGATCCTTCTCTTGATCCCTCTCTAAAAGGCATTTGGAAGAGAATGGTTGCTAAAAAAGAAAGATAAGTCGATAAATGAATGAAACAAACACACTTGCAGAGATGAATTCATGGATTTTAGAGCCACATCAGTGACTCATTTTTCAACTCATCATTTAGCCTGTAAGTATCAGAAAACAGTGAAAATGCCTCTGAAAAGTTTCCACAGTGCAATGCGACCTTTAAAATTTACACTGGGTCGTTAGCGACTCTAGACTATATGACATTCCAACCAAATTAATTCAATTAATTTAATTAAGCACCCAACTCCTTAGTATCCCTCTGTTATTGGTATTGTCATATTACTATATGTCCTGGTGTGTTCAGCATTTCTGGTGAGGTGTGTAACGGTGTAAGTTTTTATCATAGATGCTGGGTGCAAGTGGTAACAAGTGGTAATGATTTAAAGGTGGCACTATTGTCTCACCAATACAGAACAATTACAGACACAAAGCCTGTTTTTACTAGCTTGCTGCCACAGCAATATGATGGCGTATCACCTGGGTTACACGTTGAGACAAACAGCATTTTCTTTACCAGTGGAGCACTGTGACAACAACAGCCTTTGCAGATGAAGATGCACAAACCAATTTGGGTGTTATCAGCCTATTAATTGGTCTACTATCAGTGCATATCATACCCACACATATGGATCCATTGTGATCACTTCGATAATGTCGTGACCTCTTACAGTCGTGTGATTAAGTGCACTGCACAGAATGGAGCTTCACGACATTTGGTAAACGTAACAACAGATTGTACTGTAGCCCAAACCGAGACCATTTTCTAAACCTAACCAAGTAGTTTTGGTAAATCAAACACTGAGTGAAAAATAGAAAGTGAAAGCAAAAGTCAAAACAAAACTGATGTCTCAAAATAAAACTATAATTACAGTCACAGATGGCACTCAAACTCAAGTTCACTAACAGACTCTGACACTATATCTATTTACACACGAGTGTTAAAGTTAAAGTGACATTTCCCAAAATACCATGCTGAACATGCTCATATTCATTACATTAAATAATGTAGCGCTATCACCTCAACGTGTTTAATGAAAGTTTATCAGGTGCAAGGAAGTGACGTCTCTGGTTATACATATCAGACAAATGAGATATTAAAATCAAATTTGATCTGTGCCTTGTCTTTTCATTTGCTGTTCTTAACGTCAGCATAAAATTAAAGTCTGAAAACGTTTTTTTCTTCTGTGTTGGATTCATAAACAAAGAACAAAACAACCAATCCATTTTTTTTTCAAATTTTGGATTCTCAAGCAACTATGAAAAGAACGAACGACACACGGATTTGCGTGCCCTGCAGAATAACTATGTGGCAATAAACTTGAGTGGGATTACTGTTCTGATTCATTAGAATGGGGTTAATTAATGAAAATTTACAGAGAGCTGTGTGCAAAATAAGACATTAAACTAATGTCTACAGTGACAAATAATAATCAAACTATCTGACCGGTGTGGTGGGCCACCATTCCTAAATCCTAGCCACCACTCCTTCAAATTTCTGCCTTTTTTTTTTGTTTTTTTTAATTGTCACAAATACACCATCGCCGTATGTCTCCACCTTCACTGCAGAGTCCTGCACTGAGTCGGGTACTCGTGAGTACTAAGGTTAACTACGGATAAATATCTTGCTCAGTATCTACTCTTTGGGGGTTAATACGATGTTAGTTACTCGCGATAGCGTCGCCTTGAAAGTGACATCACATCACCGGGCACCAGGTCAGAGAGTCAGAGGAGTGTCGTCTTGGAAAACAGGGCAGCAACTTACCAGAGAAAAGGTAGACTTATTAGCTTAAGATAACTCATAACAGATTTTACAAGTTAAATATTGATGGCCAGCTAACGTTATGTAACATATCAGTAGCTGAAGTTAGTTGGGCCTGGTACCAACTCAGTCGCTAACGTGAGCAAATTAATTGATAGCATTAAGCCAATATCTACACGCCGTGATGTAACTGCTGACTGCATTTTCAGATGAGCTTGTTCAAATATTTCTCTAAGAAGAGAAAGACACCTGATGAAGATGACGTTAGTCACGTCTCATTAGCCTTTTACTGACTCATAAATGATGATGTAAGTAAAAAGTTACTGTTCACACTTGTAATCAGATGTGATGTGAGTGTAAATTATCCAACGTTAATGTTTAATGTAATTGTATAAGACAAGTAACATTAGACAAGGAGGAGCAGTGGAACAAAGTGAAGGAGAGCAGAGTACAGCAGGGGGAGAGCTGAGTGAAGGAGCAGAAGAGCAAAGTGATGGTGCAGGAGAGACAGATGAGAGTAGAGGAGAAAAATCTAAATGGAAGCACAGGCTATCAGGCTGTAAATTTCTGTACAACAGAGCCTTAGAGCTCTTCTACAAAAAACCCAGAAAGACTAATATAATTGTTCTGAGCCTGGGTGCAAACTTTGCCACTGATTCTACAGCCGAATCAAGAAATTATAATTCATGGTTTTTATTTTTATTTAATTGTATTGTTTTTTCTTTGTTTTTACATTCCGCCTTTAAAAAGCCTCTTTTAACTGGCCATTCAATAAATAGGTTGTAAAAGTAAAATCTACAGTCAAGTGTCATTTGTTTACGCTGCCATGGCTCCAAGAGAACCTGCCCCCACTGTTGAAAAAAATACTAGCGTAAACACTGAATCTGACATCTGTAAAATATGTCAGTTTTCATAAATGACAAATTATTTTTGCTTGATAAATTACTTAAACAAGTGTTAGCAACCATCTTTCTTTAAAATGAATCTACTAATTATATTAACAATAATCTCTTGGTGTTAGAAAGAGAAATGAAGGTATTATAATTGAGGTCTAATAACAGTCACTATAGTTACAGGAACTCTAACAAGTAAGATTAGCTAAGGGAACTGACAACCTGATGCCATAAGATGCACAAAACAATTAAAGACAGACAAGTATTAATATGTACTTACTGTTCTCAGCTCATGGACCTGCTATAAACTCCAGCAGGTGCACAAGGTCAGCAAGGAGAGAGGAATCAGAGATAAAAAAATAAAAAAAAAAAGCAGCATACGGATTGCTCCTATCAAGTAAGTGCAAATCTCCACTTACACAAAGACGACAAACAGAAACCTGCTCAAACTACCAGAGTGGAGGGAGCTCAGGGTAACTACAACTGAACAGAAGGACAAGAGAGATCTCACAGCGAGGCACCAGAATGGTGTTTGTGGTTTGATGAAGAGTGTAAAGGCAGAGACACACATACTGTCTAGACTGTTCTTTCTGCAACACAAAAGACAGTCATGCTCATACCCCTGCGAATAGACACACAGACATACTTCAACTTGTCTGTTCTGAGAATAAGGTGATGATCAAACTCGTGCTCACAGGAATGTTTACATCTCATGTGAAGCCAAATGCTCGATCTGATCTAAGTGGCATGCAGTGTCAGGGCTCTGTTCTGGAAATTCGCTAAGCAATTCTTCTGAACGAGGGGAAAAATTCGCCCTCAGGAGTAAAAGTGTGAGGTAAACCCAAAGTGTGATAATTCCGGCGTCGACAAATCGTTTGGCAAAGATAGAATATCAGAGTGTTTTCCGGCGTTATGTCCTCGGTACATGTTTTTGAGGGTATTTATGTTTAGTGCTAGCAAGATGAGCAACCAGGATTAACTCCCCGTATTCCTTCAACTGCCCAAATCTCTTCCTACTTTTCTCTGCTCATCTCAGCTCATTTTTTAGTCTCAACCTGACTTATTTATCCCAAATCCTGCCTTAGCTTCTTGACGAAAAGCCTTGGCTCCGACCACACCACCATTGCTCTTATATCTTGTATCTCCGTGTTTCTTTCCTTTGCGTTCATCTACACACATTACCTTGTCAACGCAAAAACTGTCAGAACAGGATCAGAGAGGAGGACCTTACACAACTTCTCATGTAAAGAAAAGTACTAGTATCCATTAGTGTGATAACATGAGCTGTTAACAACTGTTGGTTGGTGTTCGTGATCATACCACATGTATGTACACATCTGGAGAAAAACAGGCATGAAAAAAGTAAAAAGAAGAAAGCTGACCAGAAAAATTCCAGTCTGACCAGCCAAAATACCACACATGGTATTTTGGGTTCGCTGTGTGGGTGTGTGTGTGGGCGCACGTGTGTGTGTGTGTGTGTGTGTGTGTGTGTGTGTGTGTGTGTGTGTGTGTGTGTGTGTGTGTGTGTGTGTGTAGAGCCTCAATGATCAAGTCTAAAGCTGTGTGTAGGAGATAAAGCAAGTCATTAGTGAATTCTGCCTCTTAAGACCCCCTAATACCTTGGATGGGACCCTGGCCAGAGGTTAGACTGCAAATGTGTGTGTGTGTGTGCGTGTGTGTGTGTGTGTGTGTGTGTGTGTGTGTGTGTGTGTGTGTGTGTGTGTGTGTGTGGGTGTGTGCGTGTGCATGTGGCATTGTAATCCCAATCCTTTGCCAAGGAGAACCCCGAAAACTGTACACATCAGTAGTTGCTGTAACTCAAACTAACTTCAGTAACTTTTGAGTCAACGCTGCAGCAAGCCTTGTCTGAAATAAATTGAAATGAATGCTGTGCATCGCTGGATCATTGGAAAACCTATTGCACTGATATAATATTTCAGCTGCCTGCAGTAATATCACACAAGTTATGTTAGAAGGTTCAAGATTCACATTTCCACCCAATTCAGAGCAATAGTAAGAAGAATGATGGAGATAGTAAAAGGATAGGGGGTGGGGGTTATGGGCTCATAATGTATCAGAAGACTTTTTGATCAGCGTTTAGTAGGATTAACAGAGCTCCAGATCAATATAACTGCGAATAGGCACATTGATCTGCATCTGTTACTAACTGCTCCTCATTCTGACTTGCTCACAGACACACAAATCCACATATATATATATATATACAAACGCACCCTCCGGAGAACATATGCATCAGCACACTAACAAAAACTATAAAAGCAGTAAGAGCCACTGACAACAATGGTTATGGGAATGTGAGTCTGTCAGCTCCATGTGGTAATACTCTGAAATTCCATGACTTTAAAATACACAGACACACACACATCGCTATCTATACTGCCAATTAGCACTCCAATAAAACTGTCCACAACCACAGAGTGAACCATAAAGTACAGTGTTATAGCTAATGAACTCTACAACTCAGATATGCAGATAAATGCACGTACACTTAAACACAAACACACGTGTAGGTATAACATACACAAAATGAAATGCACACTCAAGAAATGCCGAGCATTTGTAGCTAGAGATGTAAACAAACATATCCACTAAACACACACAATCTTTGGAGCAGCAGAACTGTGCAGGACTCCTTAGTAAAGAACAAATGCTGCCCAGTTTGAATAAACAAATTAAAATGATTGCAAGTTGGACTGAGAGTAAATACAACACTTAGCTAATTACTCTGTCTGAGTCTGACTTTAGCTAGACCCTCACTGAAGTAAACACACGCACATGCATGTAAACAGACGCACAGATACAGTCTAATTCATTTGAACAACAAAGACATGAATAAAAAGTGCTCATTAATGGCATAAGAATTAGCTAAAAGCAAACAAAACGATGCAAGAAGACACGCAAATGCAAACATATTGCTTCTTGCCACTACACATGGGTTTGTAAAGAAGAAAGCAAGCAAGAGAGAGGAGCGGCACCTTGGAACTCGCCGTTTTTACAGAAAAGCTTATACACCTGACTTCCCTCTGAAGCTGTATTTTTCCAGGTCTGGGGAATAAAAAAACAGGCTGAATACAATTCAATTCAGCACCTGACAAAAACAACACACACACGCACACACACAGACCAAACATGCATGCACATCTCGCACAATCCATCTCACACAGTCAAGAAATAGCTCCCAATCACCTACCTCTCCAATGATTTGATGCAGAGAAAAAGCAATTTATTAAGCTGCCTCTTAGGAGCTAGACTCAAACTAAACTGCTATGCTGGCCTACTTAGACACACACATAGACACACACACACACACACACAGAAAAAGAAAAAGAGAGGTAGTCTCTTACTTTGTACCAGTATGCTCATTTACACTTTCATACAAACGCAGGCTCCAATAAGGCATAAAGAGGTCCCAAAAGAGAGTCATCAGTAATCTAGTGAATATAGCAACTAATGGAACTTGCAGGCCATTATTTGATGTGATACAAATTGACACTAACAACCAATCCCTGTCCCTTTACATGCATGCCAGCCGGTCCAAGGGTGGTTCTGTTGCTATAGCTACCAGGAGAGGCAGCCAACTCCTCGTGACAGGCCCTAAACTTTCCTTTGACCTCTTCTTTCATTCTCTGACCAACAATCCCAAAAGCACGTCCACAGGCTGGAGGAGAGGACTTGGAAATTAGCCTGGCTGTAGTGACGGGAAGTTGTGTGATTCTGCTATGTACCAATATGTTCATTTTCAAGGGATTAAGTTGAAAAGCTAGTTAAAAAATAAATTTAAAAAATAAAAAAAAAAAAAAAAAAGGTGTGAATGTGACAGGCATGCAGAGAAAAAAACGCCAGACTGTGACGAAAGCAGTCAAGCAGAGAGACAACGACCCGAATCTGGTCTGATCCTCCAATATTAGCTTGTAAAAAACAACTGCATAGTACCTTATTAACACACACAGATCCACGCCGCCATACCACACACCTTTTACAAACACTCTTGTAAGACTAATATCATGTTGGATTCATTAGTTGAGTCATGGAACCAGCACAGTACCCTGTAGCAATTAACATCTGACACCTGCAGCTTACTAAACAAAAAATATGTGTACATGCCGGCATGCATACATACATATATTTATATTAAACATAATATGAAGAGAGACACACACACAAAATCACATACTCACACAGAGCAACTCCAAACTTCATTCCACTAATACAGTCTCAGTATTTACAACGTGCTTGAGAAAACATGTTCCTGCTTAATTAGATTAAACAAGAGAGTGTGTGTGTGTGTGTGTGCTAGTTTACATGTGTGAAACAACAGGTGAGGCAGGGAGACAGCGTTAGACAGCATAAAAAGAAAGAGGGACAGACGGAGGGAGAGAGGGACAGAGAGAGGAGGAAAGAGAGGAGAGACTAGACCTTCATTCTGTATTCAGGGAGGTGGTGTAGATCGTTAGCTAAATAAATTAGAGCCTTGCGGCTGTGGATATCACACTGCCATATGTCAGAGAGAGAGAGGGAGGAGAAGGAAGAGAGGGAAAAGACTGGTGGAGAGGAAGAGAGAAAAATCTGTTTGCTGCAGTGAGTGTGAATAAATACATAGGAATAGCAACAGAAACAGATGTGGCCTCGGCAAAGAGAAAATGTTGGGATAGCGGTGGGGGTGACGAGAGGAGAGGACAGGAGCTAATCCAGTAGAGTTGAACTGAGACCGGAGTTAAGCACATATGAGCTTGTACTCTCGCCCTGGGCCTTGTGCGCACACACACACACACACACACACACACACACACACACACACACACACACACACTCATATACAGTGAATGAATGACACAGAGATTAATAAACACGCATAAAGCATTTGGAGAGAATGTGGTGGCTGAAGCGTCGATGGCCTCGACACCAACTTGGCTAAGCGCCCCACAAACCCAGCCGTTAGAATCACAAGACCCCTAAACCTTACACTCACTGTTTCCAGGATGCTGTCACAAGGCCTTCCCACCCCTTGATCTATAATGACGGTCATTTCATGAATTACACTGGCGATACTGTCCTCCAAAATTAGCACGGTGTTGCACTGTGAAGGAATTTGCACTTGAAACCACAAGGGGGTTAATAAACTAATGTAAGGTACCTGTGCACTTAATCGGTTCCTACAAAAGGACACAGGGGACACAATAGCTGTTAAAAACTCACAAGCAATTGTTTCAGGTCCACAGAACTGAAAAGTGCACTTCATCGCACAACAATCACCCACTGAAAGAAATGTTACCCTCTTCTGTGTCGGAGGTGGTATGAAGGGTGACAGTAAAGAGTGGGAGCAGTCAATATGAGGTGAGTAATGATAATGTTAACATTTACTACAGCCACTTCCAAAGAACACTTGCCCCAAACTCGTCCTCGTCAGAGGCAATAACTGAAGCCAGAAACTCTTTTATTATCCATTAAATTTGCTCATATAAAATTGCTGACAAAATTCTTATGGTTGACCCTGACCCTGAAACCCAGGTAAACTGCGCTGTTTTTAGCTTTTATTTTAGAGAAAAATTCTTCATCCGTGGTGACGGGGCTGTTTTTCAAGGACAATGCCAAAACCAATAATCACAATTATTAGCAAAAAAGGTGGTCATAAAAACAACATTTGGGATTATTATTCACTTGCAATAAAACTTAAATCTTGTTGTCAAAATTTAGAAAAACACAAACTCCAGCTCAAAACTGATCTAAAATGACAATGTTTATCTGTGTTTCACATATGGTTAATTAAAGTGTGATTGAAGTGTGATTGGCTATTATTTGTGACATGCAACCAATCAGATGCTGGTGACACATTGCTCGAGACCACAGATAAAGAAAAGATGCTGCATCAGAGTCTACAGGAGTAAAGTCAGTGAACTTATTTTGTTGAGAATCATTTTAAAAAATAATTATAACTGGAAAAGCTGAACATCAGATCTGACTATTAGCCAAACTGATGAGTGGTTGACCCATAGTTCTCTTTTTAAACCTGATCCACTTCCACTCATAGGAAACATTAAACACAAAGTCATGTACAATTTGACAATAAATTGCAGCAGAATTAATTCATATGGGTTTGACTTTGACTTGTGGATCACACTGTCAAATCATGTGTAGCTCAAAATCAAAGGAACAGACATCCAGGCACAAGCAGGCATATTAAATGCTCTCTGGCAGTGTGCTTAGAGACTCACACATAACCACTGGAAAAGATTTTCACGTTTTCTCGGGACATTTGCTGCCAAATTAGTGACCATGCATGCAAATGCATTCACAGTGGTTCTTTGTTGAGGTTACAGCAGTTCTACACTCTGCCTTTCTTACCTTCACTTCCCTTATTTTCATTCCGTGTCTGTATTAAACACAAGGACACCACAATCAGGCAGACACGCATACACAGGCGCTTGCAGGCACACAAACAGCAGCACAGCATCTAGAGGGGATTAAACGGCTTAGACATTGATTAGACACACCTGAACCCAGGAGGGAAGGAGGGATCGACAGCAGAGGAGGCAAAAGAAGTGGAGGCGAGGGGGGCTGGATTGGCTGGGAGTATGCGGGGCGTCTATAAACATGTTGGGAAATGAGAGAACAGAGGAAAGGGTGGAGAAAACAGGCAGGTGGGTTTGGGTGTGGGGTTGCCAGAGTGTAAATGTCTCAGAACATGTCCTCTAGGACGGAGTGAGTGGTGGAGGGAGATGGATGGAGGAGAGAGGAGTGAAAATGCTGTCTGCACACACTGCCAGAGAGGTTTTAACACTCCTGTTTGCGGCCAAGGTGTGAAGACCTGCACTCTGGTGGATATCCCTCTCTCCCCATATATGCATACAAAACAGACCTATACACTCAGCACACTCACATCCAAAACCCCAGAATAGAGCTTTTCCATAACAATCAAAAATCTACCCACAACCATGCATACATGAAAAGAGCAGAATAGAGCCTGAAGTCAATGATGCATATCCATGTCTATTTATAAAGTCCTGCAGCCTACACTGGATTGCAACACAAAGCAGCATTCCCCCTTCGCTTTCAGATCTCTTGACTTTTCTATCATCCTTTTGCTCTTCCATGAAGAGAGGAAAAAGTTTTTTTTTCCTTTAAATGACACCCGCTTTATTCTTTTTTCTCTCTTTTCATAAATCATGCAGCAAAATACAACTTCCCATATGGGCAGAGGGAGGATGCTAGTAAAGTCAGAGACACAATCAAGAAGTGCACAGTTTCAATTTGTGTGTATAAATAAATGGCAACACTAATTTGGAGCTTCATTTCATGCCTCTTTCTGGCAAATCTGGAGTAAAAATCCCCAGAAACGATTGGCTTCCTATTAGGGAATTACTGGCCTGGAAAGAAAAGCAAAGTTCTCCATGTATTATTCCTTTTCTACTCCAGGAAAAAAAAACACCAGAAAGTTTTATTTGACTTTCTTCCCTGTTTTCTACTTCTCCTTTCCCTCACACTTTCCTATGAGACTTGTTTGAAATGTGGAGAGCAGAAATTATCAACAGTTTCTTCTTTCCTGTAAACACTTGATGTATCCCAATTTATGCAGCTTGCTTACACACACACACACGCAGCAGTATAATATTAAGACTATATAGGCAGACATAAATGGCCCAAATAAATGAATTCCTGAGTTATTTGTATATTTATGGATGCCCCAACTGTGAGCAGCTGGTAAACATTGCAAAGTCACTGAGAGCAGATGTACTTAAGAGACAAACATAAACATTTATTCACTTGAAGTATAATCACACATTTGTACTCACACTTGCACACAAAAACAAACACACATATATACACGCTACCATGAAGTAATTTGTTTACGAGTGTCTACGGTTGGTCGGCTGCAAAGCCTTCATTTGCTTCCTCACACTCTTACCTCTTTATCACAGAAAGGAAAATTATGTCTAATGTACTTATAATCTGATTATATGATTATATAACTACTGCTGCTAATCTAACACTTTCTCTCTCTCATCCATTCTCTATGATGATCGGTGATTTATGCCTTTAAAAGGAAGTATAAAACCAAAAGCAACGGGTGAAACGAACTGTGAGATTAAACTAACCCTCCTCCACGACTTCCCCTCTCTCCCTCTTATGCTCTCTCCCCTCCTCTCTAAATTATCTGAGAGCTGTAATTAAAAAGTGCACTCTGGCTCTTGCATGGTGCTAACGAGCAGGCCAAAATACACACATGGATACACACACAAATCCAGACTGAATTAAAGATAGTTAAAGCTCAACTAATCTCAGTCAGTGTCGTAAAGAGAGGTATGGGAGAAACCCTATTATTATACATTATTATTCTGAAGTAAAAACAAAGTACTGTGATTTACTGGAGTGTATGAGTCTCAATATTCTCAATATTGATTCCCAGTGTTAATTTTATCTTCTAATAAACTGTGGATATTGGAGCTGTGTGTGAAAACCGAAGTATGAATTCAAAATGAAGATGTCAGATGTGATTTCACCATGGCAGTGCTCCAATAAAAGGTGTTGTTGTATCCTATTTCAGGAACAGCTCTGACCTCCTTTTGTAGTGTGCATGAAGTCAGATTTACTGCTATCCTCGAGTATAAAAGTCACACCTCAACAGAAATCCCTGCAAAACTTGTTTATTTACCAACAGATCAAACTGGCTTTGCATTCTACCAGACAATAATATTTTTGACAATTACAGATTATCATATGATTATCCACTTCTATCGTGAGAAAACCAGGTTGGGGAGTTTAGAGTGTGCCTGACATGGAGTGAAACATTCACCCCTGTGAAATAACAAGCTCACCAGATGTAGTTTTACCCTCCTTAGTTACAATTCAATTACACATCAACAGTCAACAAACCATGTCGCACTGATCCATCCATTCACACAAACCACGTTCAGACAATAAGCAAAGCTCTCCAGACTAAGATATTGAGGCTCATATTGCGAGTCATGTCTTGTGTTCAACTGTTAGTTACAGTCTGTAACACCTGCATGGATGTGCCGCCGTAATCCCATCACTATAACTGAGAAAAAGAGCCCTTCCTCAGTCACAAAGGTATTTATTGTACAGCAGAAAGTACATCCTACCTGACACTCCCAGCTCCTCTGGAGACACATAAAAAACTCAGTTTTGTCAGCACCATCACTCAACCCTATTTGGTATCGAACGCTTCAAGCCCGTACCATGCAGTCTCCTTTGAAAGTTTCAACAATAGCTTTGCTGCACCGTCTCGTAAGTCTGCAGACAATACAATTCCAGGTCTAATTATAAGCATCAAGAAGCGCCAATGCGCTCTTATATGTTCATCATCTTGGTTGAGAAGAGAAATGTTAAACTGCTGAGAGTCAGAATTATTTTGTCTTGCATGACTCAGCCTGCAAAATTGCGAACTGTAAAATGGGCTGCTGTCTGATTTTTTCACTTCCAGATTGTCTGCCTAAGTTGAAATGTGCAATCTTTAATTTAAGAAAATAAGAACCTCACTGATACTGCTGGCCTAGTTTGTGTTTTTGTCTGTAAACTGCTGTTGTAGACTGAACAAAATTGATGATTTACAGTGTAAGAGCTGCAAAGGCACAATTAAGAAAATGTACTCTTCATCTTACCATTGTCTCATCCCAATCAATTTCAAGATGGCACAGCTCTATTTTCATTTTTTAACATGTTGCACAAATGTTCTGTTCAGTAAAAGTGCTTGGGAACTGTAAGGACAGTAGCTGCATCCAATAACTGCACTCAACAGCGATTAACATCAACATATAATATTAAAAGTTCCAAAGAAAATGCAGTGCAACAGATAACTTTCGACACATCTAAGAGAGAAGTTAAAACTCGATTGCAATGCTTTTAGAAAAACAATGGACACATTTAAGCAGAGTTTAAGCAGAGCTAATTGTAAAGGTATAACTGGTATTAACTGGACTAACCAGAACATTCTGCAGCACAGAATAGTCTGCCTGCATCTCATTATCTTGGTGTAAGCCACGAGGCCTTTCTCTCTCTTTCAACGCTTGTCACCACATTTTAGATGTCTGTGTGTTTTGACAGAATTTTTTTTAAAATTAGCAATTGTTCCAACATGAGAAAAACAACTAATTACTTAAACTTTTGTCTTGCAGTTCTGTCAGCACCTGCAACTGGTTAGTGGGTGTTGTGTTCAGTTAGCTTTTGTGTGCGTGCGTGCGTGCGTGCAATACAATGCAGTTTACCATTTCAGCAGAATTGTGCTTCACACAATTGGAACACTGAAGAAAAAAAACTTTTTTTCCATCCAAGTGGTTTGTAATTCTTTAAACCAATTGCAATTACATTGGAAAAGCTAGTGTTCTCTCAAAATAGCAACAGGCCAGGTTGTTTTAGTGAAACATTTGCATGCTGGGAGGACAGTCAATCATTAAAATGGCTAATTTACTGAGGAAAAAACACTAGCACGGCTGCCATGCTGTACAATTCAAATGCTCTGCAAAACTTGAATTTTTTTTTTTTGTGTAGAAGGCTGCTAGCCCAGAGGTTGTTGTTTCTCGTAGTGACAGGGATTAGAAAATGGTAACATGCAGGCAGCAGAGGGGGGTTACAGGCTTATACCTGCAATCTACATCTGGTGACTAACTAAACACTTAAAGGAGGAAAGCTGCATGTGTTCTAGAGAAGTAATATCCATGAATCAACACCTATTACAAGCTAGGAATATTTCACTTCTGTTCCATTATGTCAAACTAGGAGTGGGCGATTTGGACATAAGATCATACGACAATGTTTTGGACTGGAATCACAATCTGTGCCACAAATCTCCCCACAGATTTAGCTGCACTCTTGATCACATGTTCAGTTGCTTTGACACAAAGACTTCGGAATTAAAGTTTCTGCTTCCTGTTGTCGCTCTGACATCAATAGATGTCTAAACGTGTATTCAGCTTCCTCTCCAACTCCACTGTTTTGGAAAGCAAAGCAACTACATAAAAAAGCAAAGTAAAAATTCTTAGCTGGTAGTCGGCCATGTTATTAATCAACAGGCAATTAATGGTTAATACGAGTGAAGCACAATGGACATTGTCACAGGAATGCTTTCCTGGTATACTTTGGCTCATTTACAACAAATAAGCACTGGCTGTAAGTCATTAACCGCTACTGAAGTCCCTGTCTTGGTGGCCTGTTTGTAGCTAAACCCCGAAAATGCTTTCTTCTTGCCAACATGAAACTGCCTTTAGGTCACTACCATGTTAAACACAGCAAAGGAGCTGCAATCTTCCATCTCACTAGACAGCTAAAGCTCCGTGTGGTGGCACAAGAAAATCTACAACACATTATTTCAACGGACACACAAAACATTTCACAACACGTCAGCTGCAATCACAGTAAATATATCCTTTCTTCAATGAAATAGCATCAAGGAAATAGTAATTCTCCAGGCTCTCAGTTTCAAATTTTAAATTCAAAGCAGATATTATCGTGTGTAATGTGTTTTTATATCTGAATCTGGGAAAACATTTCAGTAATATTTGTAGGCCTGCAGCAGAACTGAAGAACCAGAGTGAGAGGAGTTGGGACGAGGCTTATTCTGTGCTTATAGAAATCTAATATCTGTCATCACTCCTGCTGCTGCGGGTCTAAGGTTTTGATAGCTTCCCTGTTTACAGTTGACTTCTCATTTTGTGTGTGTCTGTGTGTGTGTGTGTGTGTGTGTGTGTGTGATCTGTCTGCAGAAGATGAGGTACATTTATAGATGCACCACATGTCTACACAACAGCGCTGCAAATCAAGACAAGGTAAAAGCCACCCATGTGAACAGAGAATCAATAGTATATAACTGAAATACACAACCCTGATACACACCCATATCACGACATGGCACGTATGAGCAAAGGTGAGGAACAAATTTCCATATCAAACTGTTGCTGATGACAGTGTTCACTGCTGACACGGGGCAACATTCAAACGCAGGCTTTAGTGCTTTAGTAATCGTGCTCATAAAGTGGAATAAGGGCAACATGGTGTGACCAGTAAGGTGCCATCCTCAGTGGAATCTGTGATTGCAACCTAGTATGCCAGGCTCCAAGGCTGCCTGTGATTGGCTGATTGAGGTAGACTAATGAATGACTGCATGAAGAAGCTGAAGACTTATTCTGGTCTGATTAATGTGTTTTTCCTCAATGCCAATTAAACGCTGATTACACAAATTAACAACTCTGGGCTACCATAATCACTAAGTGCTCACACAGGGACTCGCGCTGTTGAAATGGGCTACAAACATACGCACACAAACTCAAAGACACACACACACACATACACAGCTGTAAGGCACCACACCCCATTTGTCCTTCTAACATTGCCCAAAGCCCCGTCAAATGCTGCCAGGCCTGGCAGTTGTTATAACCTAATGCTTTTAGCTGCATGTCGTCCAAGATAGAGTTACCGACCACATTCACCAACCACTCTCACTCACTTTCTCACGCACACACACACACACACACACACACACACACACACACACACACACACACACACACACACACACACACACACACACACACACACACACACACACACACACACACACACACACACACACACACACACACACACACACACACACACACACACACACACAGGGCTTCAGACGACAGCTTGTGCCAAAGGCTGCAGTTAGAAGATCTCCCCTCTGGGACGAGTTGCCACCCCTTCCCCTTGTATGGAGCCAGAGGGAAAGGGACAACGCAAAGTGAGATTAAAGGGAAGGAAACAGGGGCAGGAGAGGGGAAGGGGGAAGGTAAATGACAGCGCAAGAGAGGAGTGGGAGAAATAAAAAAAGGAAAAACAAAAGAGGAAAGTTTCTGCAGACTGAATGTAATGTGACACCACTGGGTTGGGGGGGTGACAGCATGGAAAGACACAGTAGCATGGAAAGACACAGTCAGTGCAGGAGGGGAGGGAGGGCATGAAAAAACACAGGAGAGAGGAAAAATGAAAAAGGATTCGCAAAAAGGGATTCGCAAAACTCCTTGAGATTTGGAAACCAGATTCCGGATTGCCTTAAAAACAAGACTTAACAATAAGACCTGCCTAAATTGAAAAGTGCAATCTGTAGTTTTAGAAGATAAGAACCTCACTGATACTGATTCGAATGCAATGCTTTCAGAAAAACAACAGACACGTTTAGGCAGAGTGTTCCAATTATACCCAATCAGAGATAATTCTAAAGGTGTAACTGGTATTAACTGGACTAACCAGAACATTCTGCAGCACAGAATAGTCTGCCTGCATCTCATTATCTTGGTGTAAGCCACGAGGCCTTTCTCTCTCTTTCAACGCTTGTCACCACATTTTAGATGTTTGTGTTTTGACAGAATTTTTTTTAAATTAACAATTATTCCAACATGAGAAAAACAACTAATTACTTAAACTTTTGTCTTGCTGTTGTGTTAGCACCTGCAACTGGTTAGTGGGTGCTGTGTTCAGTTAGCTTGTTTGTGTGTGTGCTTGTGTGTGTGTTTTCCTGTCCATGTGTGTATGTGCAATACAATGCACTTTACCGTTTCAGCAGAATTGCGCAGCATAAAATTGAAAAACCGAAGAAGAAAACAACTTTTCTCCATCCGAGTGGATCCATACAGTCCTCTTAAACCCATGTGCGTAGGTTGTGCTGTATACTCCTGTTTGTGTGTGAGACTGTGCTCCTTTGATAGCTGCTATAGTCTGCATTCTATATTCATGAATTATCTTAAAATCTGGGATACATTCGCTCAGCATCTGCTGGAGAGACACTGCTGCGGGGAAGCAGAAGGACACAAACAAATAGACTGACCTTGTCTATACAGTATTGTTCCTGCACCAAGACAAACAAAACACAACTCTATCTTCCTTCTTCTACCTCGCTCGAGACAGAAAGGCCCAGCTGTTTCACTATACAAGCCTAATACATCTAAGATGCAAGTTAATTAAAAGTAGACTGGCCATGGATGGGACGATCACGAGGTGAGAGCAGAGAAGAAGAAAGAAAGCGACATGGAGATGGGGAGGAGATGAAGGCTGAGCAAATCTTTCAGCAGTCATTGTCTTGAGCGTGTTAAAAGCAGTCAATTCACATACACAAATACACAGACACACAGCACTTATCTATACACCTGAAGCACAAAAACGCTCAGATACACAAAATACACACACAAACACACACACACACAGCCCACACACGCAGTGTGATGAGCAACTGACATCCTAATAAGCCACTATGTCAGATAAAGTGACTCTGAAAGTACATAATCAAGTACATTTTGCCAAGAACTATACTGAACAACAAATTCTAAGGCCAAAAATAAACACACAAAAACAAAAGACCAGCGAAGGTGCGTCTGCTGGGCATGAGGAGCTGTTCAGAAGTGACGGTTGCTGTAATCAACATAATGTTTGCCCAGAGCAGTGGACTGACATTTAGAACAGTGGATTATTGGAGCAAAACCCACACACCACCTTTTACAGAACGCTATCATGTTATTAAAGAGAACTATCACAGATTACTGGTATAATATCAATGGTGCACTGGCTGCATGAGAATGTGTGGTTTCACCGTGCAAGTCAGGTCTTGTTTTTTCCATGCACAACATATTAGTCATAGACTGCTACAAATTGGCACTCAAAAATCAAAAATGTGGTCGGCGGTTCATGAATGTAGGACAAAGAGCCAAGCTGAGCCCTGCACTGTAGTGTCAGGAAACACTACTCATGGCTTCAGTTTCAAAAATTATAGCAGAGATGTGGAGTACTATAGGACGGGTTTGGTAGTCCTAGTGAGAGCCACACAGATATTGAGCATATCCATCTTGAGTTATTCCTGAGGCAAATGTCATCAAAGCAAATAATCTATCTTTTGATTCTCTTCCTGAGCATTGAACAAATGCTTATGTGACTGATTAACTGTGTGGAGGAGCTCTGCTTTGGATGCTCTGTAGCCACATTGTCTCAGTGAAAAATATTAAAAAAAAAAAAAAAAAACAAAAGCCAAAGTGCAGAAGGTAAATGAGAAGAATTCAGCAGAGACTGCAGTCAATCATGATTCAATACAAAACCTTTAAGAACCAGCTAATTGCACATTTTCATTTGTTGTAGGTCCTGAGGGAAGGTTAACCGAGCAGCTTAACACACTTCATCAGTTATTGATTCAAAACACCTCTTATCAGATCAATCCCGTCCTGTGAGAGAACCCAACTACAATGACATTCTGGCCTGAACCGACAGCAAACTTCTGTCATTTTTACAATCAAAAGTGCACCAACAACCTCAGTGCAGTGCAGTGGGAGATGCTGGACCAAGATGAGAGAATTATTAGGAGGAGGGCTGCAGTATCAGCACTTTGAGTCAGTGCGACAGCCAATCACATCAGCTCCTCACATCCCCTTTATAAGCAACACACAATTTAATGGCTGAGGAGAGAGTGAAGGCCAGTTTCTGTGAGGGGAAAAAAAAATTAGTCAAGTAGCCAAATAACTCCAACATTAGTCTATCACAGCCCAAATACTAACATACAACGCCTCAAATATGCTTTTAAGGGCAGAAAATGTCCATTCTGAAGCAAATTTACATTTCAAAAGACAAAAATCCATGTTAATTTTTTAGACTAGAAGCAAATTGCATCAATGCAGTCTGGAAACGACTACAGCAGGCGTGACAGTCAACTAAAACATAGCTGTGTGTTGTCTCTAATGTCAGTCAGCGATTTGAATTAATGGCTTTTTTAGTTGTATCTGAGTTCATTCACACGCTGACAATAAATCCATTTAAATAGAAAAGACACAATTTTAAAAACCAAGTTTCAAAGAAGTGGCACTGAAAACACACCTATGCCTCGCACCGGTAAAGAAAAATCCTTGTACTTTACAATTCTAAAAGTTTGATAATATATCCAATCGAGCAATAGTTCTTAACCTGAAGCCACATCTCAACCTCTTCAATGTGCTACTACAGTTTTACCAACATCCAAAACCCCCAACTGTATGTTATATAAAATGCAGAAAAGCAAGTAACTTTCCCATTTGTGAGACTGTAAACTTTTTACAGAACATAATTTATTCTGGCTGGTAACTGTCTTTATAATGAAATTGACTCCACTATAAACTTTAGATTGTCTTGACTCACACCCAAACATACAAAGTTCAGCATCACCTGTGCAGATTAAACAATAAACCTGGTTCTCCACCCGTTCTGCCGCTGGAGAAGAGAGTGATTCCCCTGAAAAGTCTGGTTATCATATTTTAAAACCTGGTCCTTTCAAGTCCGTTGGCTCATTTACGGTCGTATCTAAAGTGATCCAATTGATAAATTCCATGTCCCCTGTTAATATGAGAAGATAATTAAATGTAAAATTCATTAATGACTGTTATTTTGCTGCCATGTGAAAGCAGCACAAGATGCATGGTGTAATCTAGTGAGGGTCTGCATGAATAATGTAGTTCTATTTATCATTAGTGGGCTGGCAGGAAAGTCCTCCCCTGCATTATCAAACTGCAGTACCAAAATACAGATTATTTTCCCTAAATTCTACACTGTAATATTTAGAAATGTAATATCTATTGTACATTCTATTGGAAACAAGGTGTAAGGTATACACATCCGAAGCATTTCTACAGATGCAGGGAGGACAGATTTGGTACTTTATATTACAGACGCATTCCTGCTGCATTCGAGAATACTCAGAGTTAAATGTCATGTCAAATGGAGTGACACGATGTCAGGTTGAAAACGCAACCAACCAAACAAAACAGTGAGTGACACTGTTGACTGTCATGAACATTGTGCTGAGTCAAACACAGCCACAATGGAAAACACAGCTGAGCCACCAGGTTGGGATATAACTCAGGATGACTGAGGTATGAGAATGTTTGCATCTTTGCATATGTGTGTGTTTGTGCAAACTCTACTATTGAAGAGTTTGCATCAACGGGCAAACAAGATAATTAATTTCTCTCTTTCGCTCGAATGCTTTCATTTTATTTTCATTTGTCTGCCTAACTCTCTTTCTGCTCCCACGTTCACAAGATAAAGTGAATCCTATGAGACACGACTTGTGGCTCAGTGCACACACACATTCATTTTACTATAGGATAACAAAATGTCTGAGAATTGCATGCATTTGTGTGCATGCGTACTTAATGAGATAAATGCATGTGTGTCTTCACTTTCCAATTACAGTGAGTGGAGGAGAAAAATAAGTGGCATAAAGGAGAGAAAGATGTAACACGGGGAGGCACAGAAGGATGATGTGCAACGATTGCAGAGAAAGATCACTTGAGCAAGAGGGGAGTTGGAAGAATGGTAAAGAAAATTGATAAATCGAGCTAACAAACCATTTTGTCTCTGTTTATGACGCGCTCACGTCATTTGTCTTGACTAAGAATCTTTGATTATGTCCGTTTGTTTCTGCGTCATTCTTGTCTAGTCTATCCATCTACTCCACTGACCCCATAACAACCTATTCTCCCTATCATTTTACTTTCTCTTTGAATTACTTCTTCTCTCTCTTTGATTACTTTTCTTCCTATCAGCATATCTTCTCATCCAGCTGTGCCCATTCATTTCCTCATCTGTCAATCAGCCCACCTTTCCCCTCTCATGTTAAAGGAACAGATTATTACCCCATCAAACCTCATGCCAATCAAAAGGACCTTTGATAACATAAGGAAAAACATACACATTTGCTAGATCTTAACTACTGAGTTTTAACAATTCATTTCTACGCTGAAAACAAATCATGAACAAAAACACCAATACAGCACTTTTAATTAATCTTGATGTCGTGTGCACTTTGCTTTAAAGCAGCACCGTTTCACAAATGAACTCTCCCTTCAAATTATGAAAAACCCACTTGAGTTTTGTAAAAGTGGGCCCACTGATGGCAACCCAGTTTCTAGTGGCACTTCTTACTGTAATGTGTTCTGGCTGATGAAAAGACAGCGATACAGAGAATGTTTCCCTAAATGATCATGAATTAAACTAAATAACAGCAAAAGAAATGAAACCATGAGTTTCCATACAAATTCTTTATCATAATCCTCAGAACCCCAAAGCAGTTTCTTGGCATTTTATTTGCTCCTGTCACATTTTTACTCAATATAAATCCCTGCACCCTTATGGCACCAACACAACCATGGCATGAAGTAGAGAAAATGTCCGTTTCTCTATATGCGTTCTTGTCCGTACTTGCGTTCTCGTGTACTCGTGAAACGTCATCAGTCGGAGTACTGTTCTGTACTGTTCCAATTCAAAGAACGCATCTGACTGAGAACAGAAGTAATACCCGGATGTGTTCTCGCTCTGCCCACATTATCAAGGCTGCATCGGACCAGACTTGTGTAGCTTTGGGGCAGCCAAATAACCCAGAATGCATTTTGCGCCGACCAGTGGGAAATGCCGAGGAGGAAACTTTCAGAGGTAACAGAAGTTTTTTTGGGAATACTACTGTTATTATGATACAAAATGTAGTTTTCAGATTATTTCAGGCGAGAAAGTAGTTGTGTAAACGTGAAATATGTGGTCAATTTATCAAGATAAAATCTGATTAAAAATTTACTCCAACAGTTTGGGAGATGTGACCGTCCAGGATAGACGGCTATGACCAGAAGGTCAGCCTCACTGTAGCTGCCGAGAGCAGCCTGATGTCGGCAAGACTTTTAGAAATCTGCTGCTGGCTCTGACGGTTCTATAGCAGTTAAATAGGGATATAAGTAGTTTTACGTTTATCTAACGGTCACACTTTGGCCTCATGGTGTATTTTTTTCATTGTTCAGAGAAAAATGGGCATGAAGTAAGTTAAAGTTAAAATCCATAACAATATTGTTAATGCTTTACTGACTGTGTGCTTCTGAATTATTGTCTTCATTACTTGTAGTACAACTTTGTTCTATTCTTATGACTATTACTGTGCAGTAAAAATAACATTTAAGCACTATTTTATTGGAGGGACATCTGAAGAAACCCAGATCCTCACTGACTGCTGAGAGACTCCACAGACAGAACATCAGCAGCTCCATCTTCAGCATCTGGACCAGCAGGATGCTGTCCAGTATTTTCTAGCATCAAAATTTGAGCATTTTGCATTAAATATTTTTAAGTTGTGTTCAAAAAAGAATTGAACTGTTGAAGCCAGAAGTAAACGTTCCTCTAACATCAGAACTGTTTGATCAGATGCTGCTGATGTTTGAAAAAGTTTCTGTTGTATTGCCTGACAGGCAGAGGAAGAGCTCACCTGTAGGAGCTCACCTGTAGGAGCTCACCTGTAGGAGCTCACCTGTATTCAGGTTCTGAGTACATTAGTTGACATGAAATATTCTCTCATTAATTACTGATGATGTTCAGCATATAGAAGTCCTGGTGATCACATTAAAGTGTAGTGATGTTTGTGTATTTGTCAGACTATAAACCTCTGGATGTTGGAGGACAAACATCAGGTATGCATGTAGAATGTAGACTAATGTATTTTAGTCATGTTAATAAAACTGTAAACCATCCATCCTGTTTATTAGGTGTCCTCGTGAAGGTTTAGTATTTTTTCAGCAATCAGTTTCTGAAAAGTTTTTGTGGATCCACTGATAGAAGTGAGAATGAGATGCTTCAGTTCATCACAATCTACAGCTGTCAATTAATCAGCCGCTCTAAAACAAGTATTTATAACGATCTGACAAACCTGAATATATCTACACAGTAACTGTTTCAATATTAAAACATGAACATGCAAGGCTGTGTTATTATATCTGCTCCATTTTGTTGTTTTTCACGGTAAAAACAACCGAAGCAGATGAACTGAGGCCGTGACGTCATCAAATACGCTGGTGGTCCAATTGCACTTTTGCCTCAATGTGTTCTCACGTTCTCGCAAGTCTAGACTTCGGAGTCCGACTCGCAAGTCCGTTCCCGCCAAGTACGCGAGTATGGACTTGCGTACTTAGAATTGAGAAATGGCCAATGTCTTAAGTAAGCAAGAAACTGCTAAATGCTTCAAATAATTAAAAAAAATGCTGTCATCAAGATAGAAAAAAACCTTGAAGCTCCCACGGGTGTTACCAAAACTGTGAAGAATGGCGGCTCCATACCAAACACGGCCTGCAGTTCAGCCCATTTCATACTAATTGTCCCTGAAGTTTTGTCACGTGATTGTTGGTCACAGCTGAGTCACTAATGGCTAAGATTTATTAGAATATGTAGACACTGCAAACAGTTTATTATGACATTTTGAATAAAATGTTTTTGATGAAATATCATGGTTTTAAGTTCAGATGGATCCTTTGCTAAAAGAACAGCACATCATGAGTAGTTCCACAATCATAAATACCACTAAACTGAATAAATATATCAACAATTCTATGTTTTCATGGTTTCTGGCTTGAATAAATTGAGAAGTTTGGGCGATTTTTTTTAGATAACATGGCTTTTCAAATCCACCGCTGATATTTGCGGTTCATGAGGTTAAATCTGAAAATCAAAACAGTCTTTACAATTAAAAGTACATGTCCGAAGTTCATATGCAAAACTGGTATTAGAACTATGAGTTGTTCTATTTAACCCTTCACACTAAACCTTACTCGATGTGAGAAAAGCTTATAAGAACAAGGACTTGCACAGAGCAGAACCCAGCAAAACACTCCTATCTGTGTGGCAAGTATGGTAAAGAAATCAGATCAGGCTGTGGCAGACACATGAGGGAAAAACCATTAGGCAGAAGTAGACAGCATTAATACCAGCTTTAGTATAAAGTAATGATACAAAATGGAGCTTGGCAAGACTTTTTTTAATGCCCTGACAGAAACTGCTTGGTGGTTTGTTCGAACATGATTACTGATTGTAAGTGTGAGGTCATGCAGCTGATGGTGTTCACAACCTCATTACTCTGCCAAACACTTTCAATAATTCATTTTTGCAGAAGCTTCCTACCGCTGCAGGTAACTTCAGAAGTACGCTGGGTGTGCATGTAAAGCTACAACTGCATTGTGCAAAAGCGTAAATTACAGATCTAAATTGGGACCTACTTGAGGAGGTGGCAATAAAATAGGAATAACTGATGTTATTCAATTACTGCTGCCACTAAAGACTTTCTCTTTTGATCAATTAATCTATCAACTATTTTACAGATTAGTCAAGTAATCTAAACTACTCATTTTGCTCCCAAGAAATCAAACTGACCCTTTCAATTAAGCAAATTATAGTTGTGAGTTTTGTGCTTTATCAGTGTATTTTGCAACCACCAACCCAAATACAGGGGGTCCTCGACTTGTATTAGAGCTTCATTCCTAAGCTTTGACACGAGTCGATTTTTGCCATGAAAATGTAAAAAAAGGCAATACGTCCATCCTAATATCTATCAGTTTACCTATTTGTACAACTACAGTAACAAAAACAGCTCACACTGAAACACAACTCGGTAGGAAAATACCAGCGAAAATGTAAACTGTAAGCCGACTTATGCTTGGGAGCCATAATGAAGTTAGCAAATGTAGCATAATCCAATGTGGCGGCAAATGTAAACAAAGCCGTCTTATAGCCGCGTGACTACTGTACATACAGTATTCATCCGCTCCGTTCCCCGTGTGACTACATATTCATCCACTCCGCTCGGCGCATGACGACATATTCGTCCGCTCCACTCACCAACTAGATCCAGTGAACCAGTTCCAACATAACAACGAAACGCTGTACATTAAACCGAGGACCGTCCCGTAATCGGTTCCGACGTAATGGCCAAACGACGTAAGTCAAGGACGTCGTAAACCAAGGACCTCCTGTATATATAAAAAACTCTCCCCACCATTAACAGACCACACTTATGGAGGTTTCGTCTGTTCTGGCAATGATTCTTCCAGAGTAGAGCCTGTGTGTTTTTTCTTCAGATACTCGTGCATCACACTATTGATGCTGTGGTTAGACACTGAAACTTTACACAGTGTACAAAACCTTTTGTGAAGTACTCAATGCTTTTCAAGCCGGGAAAAAAGCTGAAGAAAATTTTACACTAAACCAAGTCTAGTGCAACTAAGCATCCAACCAAAGACTGGAGCCAAAATGACTGAATACTTCATTTATTTTAAAACATTTTTGAAAAAACTGGGGTGTCCTGTGGTGCCTGGCATCAGTGTGACATCTCACATCTCTGTGAATCGGGCTGGTTCCAACACTTGGTCTGCAGGAATATGAAGGAAGGTGGTAACTAGTGTCGATGTACCATATCTAAATCAGGGGTTTCAAACTCATTCTAGTTCAGGGGCCATATACAGCTAAATTTGACCTCAAGCGGGCGGGACCAGTAAAATCAGAACATAATAACCTATAAATAACTACAACTCTAAATGTTTCCCTTTGTTTTAGTGCAAAAAAGTACATTCTGAAAATGCGGATATTCCATGAACTATCTTTTTGCAAAACATTATAAACAACCTGAAATTTTTTAAGAAACGTAAGTTCAATTTCAACAATATTATGCCTCAATTAACATTTACACATTACAACTTACAGATCACAGAGTATCTACAAAGACCCCACACATTTAGCCACAGATATCTGGAAATGAATGATATAGTACTTTCATATACGATCGAAACAACTTGTCAAGATCGGGAAAATATTAAAATTTCCATGAATTTCTTCATTTGTGGAGTAATCCTGACCACCACCACACCAAACAAGCTAAATGGGAACTATTAAGGAAGAAGGTTAGGTTATCCCCCTTTCTTGTACATGTATAAAATGTATACATAAAATAAAAGTTGTGGCAGGACTGTGAACAAATTTAAAATAGCAGTTACTTTAATGTCGTCTTTGTAATTTTTACACTTTGCAAAGTCATTCCGCTTGCCGGACTGGACCCCTTAGTGGGCCGGTTTTGGCCCGCGTCCCATATGCTTGACACCCCTAACCTAAACGAATGCCAGGTTTCTTAACAGAAAATGCCTTGTAATGAGATAGTCAGTGTAATTCACTTCACTTATCAGTGATTTTAATGTTGTGGCAGATTGGTGTGTTAATATAATACACACAAGTAATGGCGAGACTAAAGATAAATGGTTTTAGTGGTTGCTGCTAGGTGGTATTATTTATACATACACCCCCTAATCATTTTAAGTCATTATGCTGCTCACTTCATTTTAGATAACAAGCACTGCCAAAGGAGGAGCCAAAAGCTGGACTCACAGCAGAAATGTCCATCAGTGCAGAAAGTAAAAAGATGTGACACATCATGTTTATTATCATGACTATTGATCAAACACCAACTTCTAAAAAGCAGGGTTTTGATGAGCACACAGACACATATAAATACGCAGTACAAAAACACAAGCCACCACTTCTAATTCTGGCCACACGCTTCTGCCACACTGACTCTCACTTACACACACAAACTCACACAAACACAGACCGCTGTGGCCCAAGCCAAGTCTCCATACTGCTGGCTGGCTCCTCACAGAGGTATGCCCACCTCTGCCGTGGATCAAAGGACTAAGCTAAAAACCTCTGGCCAGACACACACTCAGACACACAGCCACCCACCCACACACACACACCCACACACACCCACACACACCCACACACACACACACACACACCCACACACACCCACCCCTACACACACACACACACACACACACACACACACACACACACACACACACACACACACAGAGAGACACACACACAGTGCTTCCTGCCTATTCCTGGATGAGATCAAAAAGGGTCTTTTTTTCTTGCTCTGAGCCTATAGCATAAATCACCATACGCAAACAAGTGTCCACAAACACGCACACACACACACACACACACACACACACACATACACTGAGCCACCCTCTCAAACACCTGTGGCAGATCAAACGCAGCACGCTGAGAACACACACCTGCAGCGTGGCAAAGCCCTCGGACTGAACAAGTAAATTATGCTGCTGTAATACAAACACAATGACGAATGCCTCCCGCTCCTCTGCACAGCCCGGCCTGACCTCAGTAATATTCCATGACTACGGATTCACTATGCAAAGATCCCATTCAAATAGCCTGCGACGACTCCACCACTATGAAAACATACACAAACAAATAAAGGACCTCGGCCAGGTGTGTGTGTGGAACAGGGCGATTTGATGTTCAAACATTGAATAATATTGACTCCATATCACTCCAAGCCCAGTGGATGGCACGGTTGGAAAAAAAATAAAAAATAAAAAAACAAAGGCTGGACTAAAAAGTGAAGAAAAGTGAGAAAGAAAAGACGCAGTGAGATTAACAGAAAGTGCAGAGAAAGAAGGAGACAGCCTGGAGTGTGATTCATTGGAAGGTTGCCAGTTTGAATCCCAATACTGAGTGAAACATTCTGGAAGAAGAAGAGAGAGTCACTTTCCTCACCTCACTGTGAGACTGCTCTTAAGCCTTCAACTAATCTAGTGCTGCCACCGAATGACTGGCAGTACAAGTCCGGGGTTTTAAAGGCATTTCCCAGGTGTTAGCAGAGAGAGGGAGTGTGTGTGTCTCTCTGATGTATCTCCAGCCACCTGCTATTTTATTTCCAACAGTTGTTCCTGTGAGTAGGAATCTGTTCCTAGATTGCCTTTTGTACATCACACACAAACCTGAAACCTGTGATTTTTTTCTCTCTCTCTCTTTTTTTGGCTGTTACCTTTTCAATAAATTAGGAGAAAATACTGCTACACAATATACAGTGTGTGTATATTATAAGCTCTATGTGGAAACTCTGGCTGTCACATCTGAAATATAACACTGTCACTGACTAATTACTGCAGTGTGTGAAATCGGCTTTACTTAATGCGCTTCTGATTAATTAATAATATAGAGAAAAAAACAACTTACTGGCAATAATTTCATCTATTCAAGTTTCCCTGTGGAATTTTAGACCTCCAATGGAGATATCAAACTGATTCTTTCAATGACAACTACGGATGCACCGATTCCACTTCTTTTCACTTCCGATCTGATCCCGACACCTGAATTTGGATATCTGCCGATATCGATACTATTTTGATACCAGAGCTCTGTTTGCTTTAATATTATTATCATTATTGTTGATTTTATATGAGGCTGTAATAAACTCCTCTCTACATTCAAGTATGACAATGATTTGTTGATGCTACAAGAGCCAGTATACTATTATGCAAGTTCGATGCAGCGTGCAGAGATCCAGTATACAGAAATACTTTTTGCTGAAGTGTTTTCGAAATAAAAGAGCAAGTTTGCGGCCTAGCCGCCATGTTGGTGCAACACATCTGCCAGACTGTCAAGCTGAACGAGCTGTGGTGACAATGTCGCGGCCCGCCACTGACCACCCATCATGCAGGCGATTTTCAGATGCGGTGCATTTACATGCGAGAAAAATGCATCTAGTGGACACATACCTTCACAGTTGCATATTTGTTTTTAGGACAGGATTTTTCCTGTTAAGCCAAGCCTTCTAGGACATACATGCATACATTTGTACATACCATATTTCCACACAGCAGACATGTTGTGATGAGAAGTTGGTTAGCCACAGTGCTGCTCAATGCTCGCCTGCTAGCTGGCTGCCAACTATGGAATGGATTTCCTGAATGGAGGTGTGTCTCATAACTCCACGTGTCATTGAGACACGTCTCTGTTCAGGAAATCCATTCCAGATTTTGCAGTCAGCTAGCAGAGCAGCCAGCAGGGAATCACTTGTGGAGTCATTTCAGCAGACAACATTAAAGCACGGATATGGATCATGGATCGGAAATCTTCGCAGATGGGATCGGAAATTTCCGATCCATGAACTACGTTGGTATCGGAACCTGATATCGATACTGGATCAGATCGGCCCCCTCCCTAATGACAATGTTCTTGTTTAGTTACGCAAATAGTAGATGGAACACAGTCCTATAAATGGTGTCGCACTATTCCACATATAAACAGATGAAAGGAACACGCAAGATGTGCTACGCAATGCACCAGTAAAGTAGCCTCATCAAAACTGGCAAAAAAAACATTACGTTCACTTTTTCCTTCTAAAGAATACACATAGGTTCAAATCATTAGAATATCTGTTTTGTGCATTATTTCCATGAAAAAAATACAAAACAGACACAGCTAATGCTCATTTCGGTGCATATTTACTCCACCAAGGAATGCGGCAGTTTGATCTTCCGTCTGTTAGTCTGTTGTTCCATCTGTGCGAAACATTACTCATAAACAGACTAACGAGTTTGGATGAAATTTTCAGGGAAGGTCAGAAATGACACAAGGACCACCTCAGATTTTGGCAGTGATGCGGCTTATAGTCTGGATCCATGGATTTGTTAAAGATTTCTGTATCACTGCGATATGGCGGCTCGGGGTCAAAGTAACTATGACAGCAAGGGAACACTACCAATCTACCGCTGTGGACTTATCCATCGGAAATCAAACGACTGAGCAGCCTTGGTGGAGTACTGCGCTCTCTGAGTGCTTTCATGTTTGAAGATGTGCCCTCAGTTTGTCCATGCTTGAATAGTAAGTAAGTTAAGAGCAGTTGCCATGACATGCATCCAAGTTTATCTCAAGGTTCCACTTGTTTTTTTTTTTGGTTTCTAACCAAACTTTCAAGTATTTCCAAGCATGACTCTACACATTGCTGGGAATGGAAAACTGCAGAAAGATCAGTGGTGATACCTCTGCTGTTAAAGAATATGATGTCGCATGAATCCTGTCCATCACAAAGTGTATTCAGCAAACCACACAAGAATTCTCCAGGCAGACAGTACTGCTTTTTGTTTCCACAACAGAATGACTTTTTCTTCTCCATTTTTTGCGTCAGGGATTATAGCCCCCGGTTATGGGTCGCCCGCTGAACCAGTCAAGCTACCGGGACGTCTGAGTTTTTAGGGGTTTAATCAGTGAATGGAGTGGGACCAAGGCTTTAATGTGGAAGGAAATGCACCCGACACATTTGTTCAATCTCAATGACACAAAACCACATGTAATAATGATAATAACAATAATAAATTTATTTACAGAGCGATTTTCAGGGGACTGAAACAACAACCTTTCACATGAATTTTTAAAAAGAGTCAAAGAGTTCTGTTTTGATTCTGAATCAGATCATGGTCCATTTATGACCTGATGTGTCATTAAATACGTGAGCCGCATTGTTGACAATGTCTGCTTCACCCTGCTTGTTCGACAAATACAAAACCACAACATTATCATGAGTTTGTTTTGTTGGTGGTGCTCAGTCTTCACCTAATTTTCCAGTTTCAAACAGAAGAAATGCTGGTGCCAAGCAGTTATGCAAAAAAAGGGAGGAATTCATTTTCATATCATCATCTGTAACTAAAAGAAAATAAAGCTCAAATTATTTTTCTCCATATGTCAGAAAGAAATACTGAAAAAAGTACTTTATTGGTTTCTCATTTTTAATTAAATGTTCACTGATGAAATCCCTCTTCCTGAATCCTTCCCTCAGACCAACCGTAAAAATACAATAATTGTACGCAAACATTACTGAATAACTCTATGAATATGAAGCTCACTATGGAATTATTCCAACCTCAAAGGTTAGTCATCAGTCTAAGCATGACCTTAAGGGGGAAGTACAAAATGCCCTGTGGGCATGCTGAAATATCTCAATAAATATGTTGCAGGGTCAAGTTTTGCACTACTGTGAAACATACAGCAAATGACCAGCAGTATTTATATGCAAAATAGGCTTCACAAACATACATTCCATGTGGAGTGACTGTAATAATTGCCCTGATTAGAGGCTAATCCTCCTGCGACTGTCTGTGGTCCTTTATACAGGCACTCAGCTGTACATAACTTTGCAATGATTATTTCTATCACAGGGTTCAAAGTGCTTAATACCATTAAAACATATAAAGTCTACTACACATGATGAAACTGTCAAAGTAGCTCTTGGTTTCATGTCTCATCGTCCTCTGGTTGCAGCTTGTTTTAAAAACACTGGAAACAGGAAAAGGACATGACAATTTTTCACTCACAGCTTCTCTCAAAAAAGAGAATAAAGCTATGATGCGAGATAAAAATATTCTTACAGACATCCATTGTGTCAATGGATTTTTTTGACATTTTTAAATATACATAGCCTATACGCCTTTCACTTTCAAAAGTGACAAGGTGTTTCGCGACTGCAGTTTATTTTTCATCTGGCACCTTTGGTTTCTCAGGTTTTCTTGTTGTTTTTTTTTCTTATCAGATGCTGTAGGAAGAAAACACCCAAAGGTCTCAAGCAGGAACAGACAGCCAAGATTAAATTCCAGAAAAAATGAAAAACAACCAATTCAGAAAATGAATGAAGCATTGCTGGTCAAGGTACTGGGGTGTCTGTCTTTTCATAGCATTTGCACTTTTGATTACCGCTCCAGAGGTAATATAAAAACATGCACTCATATTTATGTTTACAGTCGCAAGCACCAAAGTCATGCAGTAAATGCTATCCTTGTGCAGACTCTACTTTTCAGTCTTTGTTGACAGGGAGCTGTTGACTGAGCTCTGTATTAGAAGCCGTAGTTAGCATATGTCATTACAGGATAATACTATATTGACAGATGATTTACATTTACATTTAGTATTCCATGTGAACATACTCAACAATGTCTTTTACAAATATGAAATGGTTTATCCTTTTTAAGTTACCTAACCATGTGTGGTGCAGCTGCATGCAAAAGGAAACGGATCTGACTATCATTAGATTGATATGTGATAATTTATGGCAAGGTGTGTCCTCTGTGTATTACTATGCTGATGTCGCAGCAGCTTACCAAAAGAAGCAAGAGACTGAGCTTAAATCATGATCATCTTTTTCAGTTTTGTTTGTAGTCTTTCTAACTCATGAGTATGTTTTGAAGCTTAAACCTCCAATGATTTACTATTTTGCCACTTTAGGGCTGCAAACACAAGTTATGTACACAACACAGACATATTACCACCTTTTAGGTTGATACAGCGAAGTACAAAACTCTCACTCTCTTTAAGTTTTGTTTTTGGTTTCTGTGAGCTCCTGGGGGAAATATCTGGCTCTTTAGCCGTTACGCAGCGGTGGAAGAAATATTGAGATCCTTTTCTAAAGTAAACATATCAATACCACAGTTTCAAAATACTAATAACTACTAATCAAAAGTAAACATTCAGAATATTACTTATGAGTATGGAAGTACTATCAGCAAAATGTTTTTAAAGTGTGCAGTGTGCAGTAAAATGACAGTTTGTGACCTTTTGTCATGTTATTTGATGCATTGCTGTTTTAAAATATATAGCTTATAGTCACTTTAAGTACCCTTGTCCGGCAAGGATGTACCTTGTGCTACATTTAGACCAGTGGATTAAGCTATAAAACCTTGTAGGCATACTTACATATGTATTTCAAGGGAGTGTGGCTTATTTCTGTGAGGCTGAGTCCAGCACATCACTGGAACATTAAATTATTAGCTGCAAACTGTGGTATCTTACTAAGCTGCTAAGGAAGTGAATTATCACTCCTCAGCAGTAAAAACCTAATTCTTGGCAACAACTTTCCCACAGCTGTTCTGCTGTCAAAATAGCCAGAGGTCTTTAAAAAAACAGTAATAATTTGTAAACCAACCCCAGAAAGTCTTGTTTGGACTCATCGTGCCTCCCTCTAAAGTCTTCCCCATTTACCAAATTTACCACTTTCAGACAACAAATAATGACTTCATTACTTTTGGATACAGCTATGGCCCTCAGGCAAGGTGCACAGAAGCTGAATGTAGAGGTCACCACGTTGTTTAATTCAAAATATCAAGTTTTTAACACTGGAGCCAAATGTCAGATGCTCCTCTGTACAACATAAACATTGTTTTCAGGTTCAGACCAGGAGAAATGGAAGAGAAACTGAACTGCCTGTCCCTCAATCCACACTCTGTCAAATATGGCTGGATGCTACATATTAAGGTTGTGACTGCCTAGGGATAACATTAAACAGTAATATTCTCCTAAACTCAAATGAGACTAAATAAATATACAAATACTTTCATAAGGCTGAATTTGAAGCGTTTTTTAGTTTACAAAACAGCATTATCAAAGATTGATTGTATTGCTCATAATGCTTAATTTATTCCACAACAATTAAATCAATATAAACACAACAAATATCAATATTGTTTGTGATTACCATTCAGTATGCAAAATAAAAGCAATGAAAAGCAAAACTAAGAACAATTACAAAGAGTTACATGCACTGAGCAGCTTTAAATAAATTAGTATAAACAAAGCTGCAACTAACAATAATTTCCATCAATGTTTAATCTGCCAAATTATTTTCCAAATTAACTGCTTGAACGCTTAGTGTAAAAAAAAAGTTCAGCTCAGTTTGCTAGCAGACATATTTAAATGTTACACACATTTAATGCAACAAGATTTAAATGTGTGAAATACAGATAAAAAGAAGCAATTCTTCTTCAAATCTGCATGATTATGGTCAAAATATATTGATATCACGATTGTTTATCATAATTATTCCTTGATTTTAGGGATGAAAGATGTTTAGTGCACTTCCACATTCGAAATGCTTTCACCTGCATGTCATGCTACAGTCCCACTAATGTACAAATCTTAAAATACAATTCTTCTTTAATCGATTGACACTATAATTGAACAATGTCTCCCAAACGCCTGATACACAGACAATAGTGAACATTAGCCAGGCGGCTATGCACAGAGAAGCCTCTAGTCTCCCCATTCAGTTATGTGTGGACACAAACCATACATTTTTGGGACTAAAAATGACACTGAAATGACTGATATGAGGCGTTCTAATGTCAACTCTTCTATGCCAAATGATTTTCTCCATGTGTGGAGTTTTCTATGAGCAGAGCATGCATTATAAAATCAATATCACAGTTGAACATGTGCATTGAAAAGCGGAAAGTCAAATTCATCATTAATGTTTAATTGCTTATGCAGTCCTAGTGTAAGCATTTATGCTATCTCTACCAATCTTCCTGTTTGCCAGCCTTTGGCTTTGCAACATCTTGCAGCCAAAAGAGTTCATGTTCTGGAAACACACTGCTGTATTTGGATGTGTCGCTTAAGAAACATCTTAAAAAGTACAAGATAAGCTTTTTGTGTTGCCCCGCTCTCCCCGCCTCCCTCTCAAGTCTCCTCACACGTACACACAGCAGATCAATAGCTACCTCCTCCCTCTATCTTACATAATAAAAAACAGGGCTTAAACAGCAAAACAGCCTCCATTCCACCTGTGTGGCCTGCAGCGATGGATTCTTTTGTCCCTTATGGGAAGACACAGAATGAAGAAAGAATCAGACACCAAAAAGAACAGGAGTTATACCGAAAGAACAAACACAAAAAAAATGAAGAGAAAAAAGTAGCAAGGCTGAGAGGAAGGCAGAGGGAGGCCGCAGTGTATCCCACTTGGTTCATATTTCAAAGCTCTAAAGGATGTTTTTGAGGAAAACTCCTATAAAATGCATCTTTTCAGGAAGACAAGAAACCATTCTGACTGGGCAAAGCAACACTTCACATTACACAAACCTTTTGGCAATTATATCAGTACTTTTATTACTGTATTGTGCGTATATTACACCTTTAACTGACCACATTCATAGATGCACTGTAGTAAAGACGAAAATGTAGCCAACCTGACCTCAAAGACTCATCAAAGCATTTTAGAAGTATACCGTAAGTTTGTGTGTGTGCTTGTGAGCATTAAAGAAGAGATGGATGCACAAGCTGCACTCTCTATTGCATACACACACAAACACACACACACAGGTGATTATCTTCCATTAGGAGACACTGACTGCTTCTCTATAGCTGCCACTTCTGCTCTGAGAAGAAAACCTGTAAGACTGATGGTGGGTTCGCATCAGTCTGACACACACATAACACACACTTGCCCGCCATACATACTGCATGTAGTTGGCAGTCCTGTCAACAACAAAATCTCTTTCACATACCTAGCTTGCACACAGAGACAGGTAGATACACACAATTTCCATCCCTCTCAAACACACACACACACTGCAAAGGTGGCTGTGGAAACGCGGTGATTTGTTCCTCCTGACAGACAGGAAATAAGGGAGTCAACCAGGGACCTCACTTCCTCTTAAACCTGACTAACCTGACATCTATCAGACAACCACACTCCCACACATACACATTCACACACACATCCAGACTGGCTTCTCCTCCACTCTTTAGTCTCTCCCTCTAATGCAAATGCACGCACACATATATTCACAATCCATCAGCCTCCTAAGTCTCTCCTGAGGCCTCCAGAATTCGAATGTGGAATTAAATACTTGTCTGTGGGCGAAGAAAGAACATGTGCAGGACTGTTTGGTCACAAACACCATGTACAGTTCAAAACAGGGCTTTTTCCTGCATAGAGGGGTTTTTGTCGCCCCTCACCCCAAAAAGGTTTAGCCAGCGCCAAAGGAATATCACCAGTGCCAAAATGATTTTTTAAAACCTGAATAAAATAGTTTTTTAGCCGCTTTGTTCAGAGAACAGTGTTTCCTCCTCATTCATTCAGCAGCGGTGGGCCGCCATTCCTAAATCCTAGCCGCCACTCCTTGAAATTTCATTTTTCTTTTTTATTGTCGCAAATACACCACCGCCACATGTCTCCACCTTCACAGCAGAGTGCTGCACTGTGTCGTGTACTCGCCAATACTAAGATACACTACAGATAACTATCTTGCTAAGTGTCTACTCTTTGATACGTCGGGTTAATACGACGTTGATGTTGCAAGAGCACGGCCTTGGAAGTGACGTCAAGTCAATCAACGAGGCACCAGGTCAGAGAGTCAGAGGACTGTCGTCTTGGAAAATAGGGCAGCGACTTACCAGAGAAAAGTTATTAGCTTAGATAACTCATAATATATTTTACAAGTTAAACAGACATTCACAAAACATTGATGGCCAGCTAATGTTATGTAACATATCAGTAGCTTCAGTTAATTGGGCCCAGTGCCAACTCAGAGTGTCGCTAACGTCAGTAAACTATAGATAACATTAAGCTAATATATACACGCCATGATGTAACTCCTGACAGCATTTTCAGATGAGCTTGTTCAAATTTTTTTTTTTTTTTTTTTTTACATTCAGCCTTTAAAAAGCCATTTTCAACTGGCCATTCGATAAATAGATTGTACAAGTAAAATCTGCAGTCAAGTGTCATTTGTTCACGCTGCCACAGCTCCCACAGAGCCTGCCGCCGCTGCTGAAAAAAATCGTAGAGGAAACACTGGTGAGGTTTAATTGATTCAAGTATAATTGACATTCTTGTTTATCAAATGTCAGAAAAAAAGAAAAGCAAATAGATTCCTGGCAAATAAGGGAACACAGAGTCATTGCATTTACTGTGTGTGCAGAACGTTCATGCCCCAGTTTAAAATACTGTGGATGATCTTAATTTGGCATATGATTTGCTTTTTAGAGGACTCTCACAGATTCGGTCAAGCAAGTAATTTATTTTGAAGGTTCAGTCGTTGCTAACCCGCTAGCCTTGGTCGGTCCCATCTTGTGTTTCCCTGCCTACGGGGCGAGCTAAGTTGCTGTTATGTTGGCCCACAGTGTCATTCAGCTTCCTCTCCACTGAGTCTCTGATCCAGCGGACGGACTTCAACTCCACCGTCTTGGAACGCAGCAGGAGACGCAATCTTCGTATCACTCTGTGTTGGAGGGTCAGTCCAACTACAACCTGCAGCAGGTGGAGAACTAGTTCAGGTGCCGCATCATCTGTGATGAGCTAGCCGAGTACTGATAGTCCAAACCGGTGAAGTGGGAGTCAAGACAAGACTCACTGACATTAAGGACTGGCACATGTCTCTTCCTACAAATGGAGAACCATTAGTCACCACCAGGGCAAAGGGGAGAGCCGGATAGCAGTTACTAAACTCTGATGAAAATCTGAAAATAACTAATTCTGGTCTGAATTTTTCCACAATAAAATCCGTATGAAAACAGGATGCAGAAATTTGTGACTTGGGCCTTTAGTTGAATTGATAGTCTGTATATCTAGGCAGCCATGTGCACAGAGTGGTCAAACCCACTTTCTGTAGTTTCTGAGAAAGTTTTGTGTTTTTAATAATGGTCTAGCATTCAAAGGACAGCTGTAACACAATATTTGGGTTGTGGTTTAAACCACTTTGCCACTAAAACCTAGACCATAAAATAGTACAGAAATTGTATAAAAGTAAGGTTTTTTTTGGAAGATAGACCACTCTGCTTTTAACCCCCTCAACAAGAACCGTAAGGGGAAATATTAAAAAGATTGTTTTCAACATTAAATAAGTAACTTTGTGCAAAAAATCCAACGTAAAATGAATCTTAAAGAGCATTTCCTATTTTAGTGACTGAAGTATTGTACAAATATTGACCAAACTGTCAAAAATGAATACTGTTTAAGGAGGTTTTCCCCCACATTGTGATTTCATTAGTGCCCCAGATTCTTCATCGTCTGACCCACAGAAAACCTACCCAGGACTTAGTCTGATTCTTAGACCGTGTGAGCATTTACAACCCTATCATCATTCCAAATCTGGACCTGAAATGGCACCTAACCTTTGTTCTAAACCTGCACCGTTTAAAGCCTTTGGATTAACTTATAATACACAATGAAAGAACACAAAAATACAGAAAGGGACTGAGTTAAGCCAAATCTGTGAGAATTATGATCCAGATTGTATTTTGTAATCCTACGTGGAAAGATCATCATATGATTTAAACTAGTTTAGACTACATCAAAACCCACAAGTTACATGCCGAAGTAATGGAGCGAGCTATAAAAATTTTGGTGACAATTAGTCTCTGATACATATTGCCTTTAAATGTTTTCTGTTATTTTTCAAAAGCTGCAAATGCTTGCCAGAGAAAAGCAGGCAATCCGTGAACGAAAATAAAAAATGTAAGAACAGACATAAGAGTGTCAGAGATGTAGAAAAGACGTGATGAGGCTGTGAAATGTGGACAATGATAATCAGTTAGATGAGGCTTTTAATTTTTAAGCAAATTTCCGTGTCCGCTGTAACCGTTTGACACTGATGAGAGAGAAAGACTTTAGTGTGTATGTTAGCGTGGGACTGAGTGTGTGTGTGTGTGTGTGTGTGTGTGTGTGTGTGTGTGTGTGTGTGTGTGTGTGTGTGTGTGTGTGTGTGTGTGTAACACTGCATGCTAGTCTATTTGATTTGGGTTTGGACATCATGCTCAGAACTTTCCCAGCCCACAGCCCACCATCAAAATGTCCTATCTGTGACCTCAATTCACTTGCATACCCCGTGGTCCAATCAGCACCAAGCTCTGGCTTAGTTGAGCCAATGGCATGTGTCAAATCAAACCTAATCACACACTGATAGATCCGCTAAGTGGGCCAGCATTGCAGTGGAAGTCTTTTCTTGGCCTGGCTGAAGAACAAGGCAGCTTCCCTAATTCATAACAAGAAACTAAACTTCAGCAGTAACACTTAAAATAATTTGACTATCAATGTATTTTTTAGGCTAGACAGAAGAGCAATGGTTTAACAGCTGGGATACTTGAGCCACATTTTTATGCAATTACCTTTGGCAAGCTTATAAATAATGACAACCAGCAGTATTTTTTTCAGTGAACTTTGCCTACTTCCGCACCATTATCATTATCCGCGTTAACAACTAGGACAAAATCATTCTCCACATATTATAAGCTTAATAGTTCATAACGATGTTGTTATATGAACCACTTCTGACTTTGCATTTTCACATTCAAAGTATTACATGGCCCTGTCAGGTTTGGGTTTTTTTCAAAATGTTAGCCAAAATTAACTTTTTTATTTTATTTTTTATTTACCCTTTATTTTACCAGGAAGTCCCTTGAGATTAAAACTCTCTTTTTCGAGGGAGACCTGGCCAAGACAGCACACCATTCCAGAGAATGAAAAATGTTCACAGTATATAAAAACAATTAAGACAATTCAGATATACATATATAAATGCTGAATGATGGTCAAGCTAAAACCGGGCTGTCATAAGAAAATCTGGCACACTTTTTTTATGTTTCAGCAGCATTATTAAAGATAGTGAGGCCTTCTAGACTCTGTTAGTGATGTGGAATATGATTGACATTTTGAAACACAGTCAATGTGACCCATCCTTGACTTCACTCAGAATATAATGTCTAGATTGAGCCTCTGTCTGTGAATCAGTCAAACAGCTGTGGAGCAGAACCCACTCAGCAACAGAGAGGCAGTGGGGTTGAAGACGACGGACAAGTTATGAATAAAGAAAGGAGGGTGGAGAGGTGAGCAGATGAGAGGTGGAGGAAAAGGGGAGAGACAGTAAAATGCTGCCGTCACTTAAACTCTAAAATGAAAGATCGATGAGCTTATTTAAATGTGCTCCCAGAGACGAGCGTTGGCTCATATAAACCCTCGCATTTATGAGGAGGGGTGTGGGCATCGATTGACTGAGAGGAAAGGAGAGAGTGAAAGAGGGAGAGGGGCAGCGGGGGAGGAGGGTGAGAGAGAGAGAGGGAGATCAGGAGGATCAACCTTGGCTCATGAATTTCATCCTTTTCCTCCTAAAATAAAACGTCCTAATAAATGCTGGGGATAGAGGGGTCGGAACCTGGAAAATCTACAGCTTTCGATTGGCTGCTTGGCACAGCTTATCAAATCAATAACCCCACCCCTCCCCTCCTTACACCACAAACCAGCCTAACCCCAAATCTGTCTCACTAATTTCCAATTCAGCCCCTCTACCCCCAGAGCAGGGGCAGTTGGAAGGGGGGCGGCGGGTTTTTGAGGGGTGGGAAAACTGGGGGTGTGGTGGCGAGACCTTGACATTAATAGGGGGACGGAAGGAGCTGAGTCTGCAGGGAGGGAGGCGGCGGGAGGGGAGGAAGACGGAGAGTGGGGAAAGAAGCGAGCAACTTTTGAGACACAGTGTTGTCATACCGTCGTCATCGATTGAACTGCAGGCACAGCTTTCTGAGTGACAACCACGGTGCGCCACATTCCCTCTCCGACACCCCCCGTCCAGCTATACATTTTTTCCTCTTTACCCCCTACCACTCCCTTCTCCCCCACCTGCTCCTTCCTATGCCTTCTCCCTCACCACACTCTGGACTTTCTCACCCCACCATTCCTCCTCTCTCTCTTCACACTCTCACAGGGCATTTTTCCGTCGCTTAAAGAGCACACGTGTTTGCACATAAGCCCACCCCCACCTCTCTTTCACACATGCACACATATGCACACGCACAAACATTCCTCAGACCCCTTCCTCCCTCCATATAACCCCAGCCTCACATTCAGCCCACCACGCCATCTGTGACCCGGAGAAAACGGCATGTCAACATGAGCCTGACCTTTTCTGTGTTTTGGTTTTTGCACTCTGACACACTCCCATGAGGTACATACGCAGCCGCACATACACATTCACACAAACATCACAATTTCTCTACATATATTGCAGCTACAAGAGGGAAAAAGAGCTCATAAAAGCATGTAACAAGGCAACACACCATTTCCAGCTCTGGTCAGGAATCAATATCTCTTCACATCTGTCTTTCCTCTTGCTGCCACACTCCACAATTACTCTACACAACACACACACTAATCTGGACACCTGCCAGCGCAAGCGCAACAGGGTCAACACCGGACTAATAGGAAACAACTTAAATTAATACTGTGTGAGGCTGCGTGTGTCTTTGTGTTTGTGCCAGATCAAGGGCTGTAGTTAAGCAGGTCACTGACTAAGAAGGGGATTATCAGTGCCTGGAAACTGTAACACTCACACCCCCTATATACATCCTCAATGCAATAATCTTACAATCTATGCAAAGCATCATAACAATAACAGTCATTTACACTGTTATCTGTCTCTCTCACTCAATCAACTTCATTTAAATTACAAAAAAGGGGAGGGGGGAGTAATGTTACTGACTCAATAACAATCACCTTCCTCCACAAACATCTCACCTAATACAAACTGTACCTGCTCTGATAAATCACTCATCTTATCTACTCACGCTGCACTGTGATTATACCTAAATACATATATAAATACTAAGTAAATATGTAAATGACATGTAGGTGTGTGTATGCACACACACGCACAACTGCACTCTTGCACAAGTTCTACCTTATCATTTCTGACATTTTTCTAATTTCCTTGAGAACAGTCACTTTCCATTTCACTTCATATACTGTATGAGCATGCTGACAAATAAAAAACTTATGCATTTTGAATCGTACAGAAATATTCTTCAGTGTGCATCATCGCTCCTGGGAGTTAAATTTCTTACCTTGGCCATGCAACATGTGGCAGCTGCTGCCAAGAAGAAGCAGGAGCAAGATGGGTTCGCACCGGCTCCCCGTCCGGGGCGTCCCGGTCCCCGTCATCCTCTGCCGGCTCCCCGCTGCGGGTTCCTCCACACGCTGTCGGCTAATTCCCGGTTGCATCCTGCGGGAAAGGTGCCGATATTGTCCGCTTGCGGTGCTTCTGCAACTCTCTCTCTCTCTCTGCCCTGCACAAGAAGAAGTCCGAGATCCGGCAGCTCCGAACAGATATCAGAGCTCACGCTGTCGCTGCTAAGAGGCTCCCTGGCTCTAGCGTTCAAAACCCCGACAAATACAGGCGGACTTGTCCCTCAGTTGTGCGGCTTCACGGTGAGGCGGCACCGGGGTGTGTAGCTGCGGAGCGACCTGTGACACCTCATCCTCATGTGGATTGATCCGAGCGCAGAATTAATACATCTGAGTGTGTTTTAGACTTTATCGGCTTAATTCTGCGCCATCGAACCACAAATCCACGCTTGTTGTGATGTATTCACCGGTGATTTGTCCCGCGGATCATTTAGCCGGTTATATTAGCAGAGAAGCGATTAACAAAAAAACATGCAAATTATCCGTCTTCAGAACGTGCTCCCAAAATCAATCCAGTAATTGTTTCCGTTCATACCACCGGGGGATTCGGTGTGCAAACAAACCGCAGAAGGACGCTTCAGCTGCGGATGTGTTGTCTGAACTTCACCGGGTGGAAGCAGCTTCGCTCCCCCAAACGCGGAGAGGCTAACTTGTGCCCCGAGTTACACGCTAAAAAATATAAAATAAAAAAACCCAACAGGTTTCCGATTAATGAACGTATTCCAAGTGGTTTTTTTTTTTTATTTTCCCCCAACAACAACCGGGAGTTTTGTACCTGCGAGTTAGCAAAAGCCGGAAAAGTGTCGTGGAAAAACGGCCGTTAGAGACCCGGTAATGTGACTCTCACCGACGCCACTGCTGCTCCTGCGACACCGGAGCCTTTCGCTGTTTTATCCCCCCCAAAAACAGTGAGTCCGGCTACTTTAAACACGTTGTAAATGCGCTGTTTGTCAGTCTGTTCGTACTCACGGGAGTTTCTATGCTCAGTTAGCGAGCTTTTCCGCCGGTTTCCTCCGGTTTCCTCTGCGTCGGCACCCTGTTGAGGTTCGGGGAGCCGACTGAGGCGATACGTCTCTCCCAACTGAACACCTGCCACCCTCCTCTCTGCTTGGCTTTGGGGAGGAGAGAGAGTTCTCCTGCTTGGTTTTAGTCGACTTCCTCCCGCCTGAGTGTCGGTATTTGTTAGTTTAAATTCACTTTTCACACTGATGCCGCCTGTTCTTACGACTCTCCCTGTTTATCGCTCCCCTGATCTATCCCCAAACTCAAAAACTAAACTTCCATTCACTATCATCCGTCGCCGCTGAATGGTGGAGTCCGTTGCTCCCGCTGCTCCTATTGGCTGATCCGAATTAGGGGGCGGGAAGCAACGCCAGTACAGAGAGCATGGTAGACCCCCCCACCCCACCCCACACACACACACACACACACACACACACACACACACACACACACACACACACACACACACACACACACACACACACACACACACACCCTCCCTCACTGAAAACATCTCATATTAAATATTCTCTCATAATACACAACCATTTGTAGTATTTATACGTTTTTAGGTCAATATCATGAGATTTATTAATATTTTATTTATTATGTATGCTACTTCTGTTTATATTGATCTGGTTCTGTCATTTCAAGTTGCCCTTTGCGCTCTTTTGCTTCCACTCTTGCACATTATTTGCACTACACAGAAAACACTTTCAGAACATTTTCACATTCTTATTTCACGCAGGATATTTTTACTTAGTGTCACTGTCAATATCATCATTGCAAGTGCAATATTTCTGGGCAACATCTGTTTACTTTCAATTCATTTTCTGCTTGTTATTTAGTTTACATCTTCCTTTTTTTACTTGTGTTATTTTATTTATTTGTTTATAGACATTGGACCTTGGCATGCACTTAGACACATTGCATTTTGTACTTTGTTTTTTTTCTATTAAATTACTAACCTCTCTGTAATTGTGTATATTTTACTAACCTTTTGTTATCTTATCTCAGAGCATATACTACACTTATTGTGCATTTTGCATTTTATATTTATAATTAAATTTTATTTTTACTTACTGCATATTTCTTCTTATTTATCTGTATTTATGGTTTTTCTGCTGTAACAAACGAATTTCCCTTCAGGGATTATTTCTAGTATTTCTATTATTTCTTATGTATATATACATATACATGTAGTCTGTAGTTATTTTATTATTCTCTTTTCCTTATTCCTGGAGTGACACCAATGGCCAAAACGAGATTTCTTGTACGTTGTGTACTTGGCCATCCAAGCTGATTCTGATTCTTTCTACTTCTTTGTAGTCTGTGCACTAATACTACTTCTATCCATCACAAAATCCACTAATATATGCAGTAATGTTATTTTTCAGAACTTGTACTGGCATATTTTCATTTTTATGTTTCATTGCTTAAATATTTGCACTGCTTGCTGCTGTAACTAAAATTTCCCCACTGTGGGCTTATCTTAATTAGGAATTTCATATTATTAGGTTGTTTTTATTATTTGGTTACAGTTTATTAGAGAGTTTGTATCTTGGTGACTACATATAAGAAGAATCTGGGGAGTTTTCCATCTTGCTTACTTCAAAGAAACCTCACTGTACATTATTTGATGAAGGAGGAACTCTCTGAAGAAACCAGAGGTCCAGCTACACACACTTTACAAAATAGCTGCCCGGAGCTATATCTTAGTACTACTGATAACCTAGTTTCTTCCATGGTGAGGGTCATTAAATGGCACATTAATATTAAAGCCTACAACACAGTGACCTTATCATTTACTGCCTCAATAAATCCTCAGAGACAGACTTTCCGTCCCCCGAGTGGCCAAACAGTCTCCCCACGTCATTTAGCTGTCCTCGACGTACTCCCTTCAAGCACCTCCACCTCACCACATTCATTAATCTTTCCGTCCGGCCTCATTTGGCAATTTGGCTTCCAACTTTGTTTCCCCTGAAGTGGCTGTGACGCTGCTGGGAATTTTCCACAAGAAGGTCCTGTGGCTCAATCTGCAGAGTCGATTTGGATTTTGTCCTGCGTTCCGCATTAAAACGCCTGAATCACGGCGTTCTACTTCCAAATTAGCAAGTAATAGTAGTACAAGAAATTCAAATTTCAAAAGTTTTATTTGTCAACATGCTCATACAGTCTGTGCAGTGAAGTGCAAGGTGACTGTTCTCATGACTGTGCAATAACAATAAAAAGGACAAATCTTCGGAAAACTAGAAAAAGTGACAATATCATAAATAATGAAGTGATGATCTTAAACTAAAGTGCAGTGTATGTTGTGCAAGAGTGCAGTTGTGTGTGTTTGTGTGCATAGACCTACATGTTATTTACATATTTACATTAGTCCAGTGTGCTATATGGATGAATTCTGCATCTTCTCCATTAAAACGGCCAAATTGCTGGGTTCTACTTCCAAATTACGATCAGAACTGCATCACATGATGCACAGAGCAGCGATAAATTAATGAGTAAAGGCAAGAGATGCTTCCAAACATGGTACAAGAAATTCAAGTTTCAAGAGTTTTTATTTGTCAACAAGTGACTGTTCTCAAGGTTGTGCAATAACAACTTGACATTATAAAGGTCAAATCTTTAAAAAAAAATTTTTTTAAACCCCAGAAAATTAGGAGAAAACATTGCAATTTCATAAATAATGATGTTGAGATCTTTAACTAAAGTGCAGTGTATGTTGTGCAAGAGTGCAGTTGTGTGTGTGTGTGTGTGTGTGTGTGTGTGTGTGTGTGTGTGTGTGTGTGTGTGTGAGTGTGAGTGTGTGTGCGCAAAGACCTGCAAGTTATTTACATATTCATATTAGTTCAGTGTACTGCAGTACAGATGAAGGGTGCTATGTTCTAGATTTTGCTTTGTGTTTTACATTCAAACAGCCAAATTGCTGGGTTCAACTTCCAAATTACTATCAGAACTGCATCACGTGATACACAGAGCAGCAATAAATGAATGAGTACAAACAAGGAATGCTTCCAAATATGATACAAGGAATTCAAGATTCAAGAGTTTTCATTTGTCAACAAACATGCTCATACAGTGTGTGTAGTGAAAGGCTGTGCAATAGCAATTAGGCATTATAAAGGACAAATCTCGGGAAAAAACAAGAGAAAATTAGGAAAAATGTCACAATTTCATAAAGAATGAGGTCGAGATCTTAAACTAAAGTGCAGTGTACATCATACAAAAGTGCAGTTGTGTGTGTGTTTGTGTGCATAGACTTAGATGATATTTACATTAGTCCAGTGTGCTGCAGTACAGATGAAGGTGCTGTATTTTATAGATTATGATCTGAGTTCACAGTCCTGAAATAATGAAAAAATCGTGTCAGTTCTTTAGTACACTCTTCACAATCACTATTCAACAGCTTAAAGTAAAAAAAAAACTAAGTCCTTCACTTTCACTCCTACTTGCAAACGAAAGGCTAATTTATTGTGAATGCCCTCCATCTTAAAATAATCAATTTTTAAAAGAGCACCAAAGGTCTCTTATTGTAGGTTTATTGATGGTAGATTCAACATGACTTTAGCAGAGGGATAGAGATGATCAAACACTTTAAAATGCCTGACACTGAGTATACAAAATATCACTGCCAATGATGAATGATGCTTTTTTTTTGGAGTAATGTGGGTAATCCAGTGAGTAAGCCTGCAATTTGCATTTGATTTGAACATCTCAGTCTATTTTCTATTCATTAATCCCCATTTGTATATTAGAAACACTGTACATTATATTGTTTTTTGTTCATTCATTTCACTGTGTATAATAATTGCTAGTGGGAATATTAGGGATTTCACACAGATTAAGACAACATCAAAAATCACATGTACTTTCGAATAACAGCATTACCGGAGCACACCAATAAATAACATGGCAGATGTAGGATAAATTCAGTGATGGAAGAGGATGTTTTACCCAAATAAAAGAAGCAAACTATTTATTTGCACGTCTCTTGTCAGCCTGGTGAGTAGGTGGGTTTATTAGAGATCTTAAAGTACAACAGCTGCCTGCTGCGGCTAAAAATGCGCTGTGAAAGCACTGAGAATGAAGTTAAACTGTAAAACACTACAAAGCTCCATCAAATCAAAGGGAGCTGTCTTTAGATTCACCACCATCAATCCATCTTCACATTCATCATTTGATACATTGCCATAAGTGATAAAATAAAAATAAAGTGATAATTGTTGCTTTAAGTGTAAATCTTAGAAGTTTGATCAGTCCAGACATTAAGAGTGAGCTGCATTTATATCACTGTCTTACAAATGTCAGAGAGAACCCGGTGTAGAGGACTAATTGTTTTGTAATATACATTCACTGGCCAGTTTATTATGTACACCTTGCTAGTAAAAGGTTGGACCCTTTTGCCTTCAGAATTGTACTAATTCTTTGTGGCACACTTTCAACAAGGTGTTGGAAACATTCCTCAGAAATTTTGGTCAATATTAACATGACAGCATCACGCAGTTGCTGCAGATTTGTTGGCTGCAAATCCATGATGCCAACCTCCCGTTCCACCACATCCCAAAGGTTCTACTGCATCGAGATCTGGTGACTGTGGATACCAGTGGAGTACAGTGAACTCATTGTCATGTTCAATAAACCAGTTTGAGATGATTTGAGCTTGTGACATGGAGCATTATCCTGCTGGAAGGAGCCATAAGAAGATGGTACACTGTGGTCATAAAGCGATGGACATGGCTAGCAACTATACTCAGGTAGGCTGTGGAGTTTAAACCATGCTGAAATGGTACTAAGGAGCCAAAAATGTGCCAAGAAAATATCCCCCACACCATTACACCACCATCATCACTAGAACTGTTCATTCAAGGCAGGGTCCGTGCTTCCATGTTGTTTACGCCAAATTCTGAACATCTGAATGTTGCAGCTGAAATGAAATTCATCAGACCAGGCAATATTGTAGCCTCAGTTTCCTGTTCTTAGCTGACAGGAGTGGCACCCGGTGTGGTCTTCTGCTGCCGTCGCCCATCTTCTTCAATGTTGGAGGTATTGTGTGTTCAGAGATGGTATTCTGCATTCCTTGGTTGTAACCAGTGGTTATTTGAGTTACTGTTGCCTTTCTATCATCTTCAACCAGTCTGTCCATTCTCCTCTGACCTCTCACATCGACAAGGCATTTTGGTCCACACAACTGTCACTCACTGGAGATTTTCTCTTTTTCGGGCCATTCTCTGTAAACCCTAGAGATGGTTGTGTGTGAAAATCCCAGTAAATCAGCAGTTTGTGAAATAGTCAGACCAATCCGTCTGGCGCCAACAACCATGCCACGTTCAAAGTCACCTAAATCACCTTTCTTCTCCATTCTGATGCTCGGCTTCAACTTCAGCAAGTTGTCTTGACCACATTTACATGCCTAAATGATTGAGTTGCTTCCATGTGATTGGTTGATTAGCTATTTGTGTTAAGAAGCAATTGAATTGGTGTACCTAATAAAGTGGCTGGTGAATGTATGTCTGATTGGGGTTGTACCACACTTTACTTCGCTGCAAATAACAAAAATTTCCAACAGCCTGCCTGTCAGACTCTGCATGTCTGCTGAGATTCTTCCCCTCACCTGCAAGGTGCTGAAAATTCAGCAGCTGCACACCTGGCTGACCGGTTCCACCCTCCCAGTGGTCTTTGTATGTTTGGATTTCAGCCTCCCTGCCTGCTCCCGCAGTCACCCATCTCCACCTTCCTCCACACCAGCCAAATGGTAGTATGTTTGAGCGTGGCGACAGACTGCTCCTACATTTTGGATGTCTGCCAGTTGCTATGATACCATCACTGTTTGCACAACCTTCAAGCTTGCTCATACGCTGCTGTGGGTTTTGTCTGTCTTTCATGGAGTTACTTTTTTTCTTTTTTGTTTGTGAGCATGACTTTTTTAAAACAGCCTTCTGTCCCACTTTGTCTGGTGCCCTTGAGTTTGAGCGAGGTGCTGTTCAAAAGAATACATTATCACGCTTTAAATACGACGATGCCCCCAGTCACCTCTGACCTCCACTTTCCCTTTTCTCTTCAAACTCTTTTTGACTGCCTTTACATTCACATTCCTCCACGAGCCCACGTTCGTAATAAAACTCTCATTTACAACCCTCTGCTATCTGTCCTGTTTCAGCTGAGGCAGGTCTTGGATATTGCTATAATGTTATGTGAATGAATGTAAGTAGCATTTTAACACATTTTGCTGCAAGGGAAATATTCTCCAGAACTGACCCGAATCATAAATTTGAAAGAAGACTGAAAATTCATAAAGGAAAATGTTGGAGGTAATAAGTTGTCCATATTTTAGCCTCTGGTGTATCAGGCTAGATTTTATTTGATAAAAACCTTGTAAAAAGAGAGCGATTTTGTTGGAAAGTTTAAAATTCATTTCAGTTATTCATATAAGATACATCCATAATTGCTCAATGACTATTCATAAAATGGAATGACTCACCCCAAAGCTAGAAAGCACAGAACCAAGACTTAATGAGAGGCTGATATTTAAAGATGATCCAGTGGATTGTTTTATTATTTTTTTATATTTTCTCTGCAAGCCACCTGACTGGAGGCATGTTTCCACTAAATATTCACTGAGTTCATTGGGTTGTTTTTGTTTTTTTTTTTTTTAATCTAAAAATACATTTAATTTATTGATTTTGTTCATTGTTTTCTGAGCAGGGATAAGTGCTCCATATAAACACACAACACAGGAAAATACACACAAAACAACAGAAAAGATGGAAAATACTGCAATAAAGTACAAAACTTTCATCCATCAGATACTAGTAAGCTTAATGAAGTAATTAAAATTTGATGTACTTTTTAAAAATGTGACAGCAGTTATATTGGCTTTCTTTTCACAATTATAATTTTCATGACTGTTCTGCATTTCTTCTAGAAGCTTGATTACTGTAGGAGCTGTTTGGGATCAATACAATGCATTTAAATCTTAAAAAAAGATAATTAAAACATATGAGTTTGCAGCATAAACAGTCATTTTTAATATAATCTTCTAGGCCTTTTCCAATTTTAACAGTATTGTTACATTATACATAGATATAGATGTTCGACTGTTTCTCAAACCCTTCTTTAGCAAATGGAACTAAGATGAGAATATTTAAATCCCCCTATTCTCAAATATCAGAGGCAATTCATCACACTCGAAGAAAGCCATTTGATATGGTCAAAAGCTTTTAAGAAATCCTTAAATTAAAACCATTAAATCTTGACTTTAGAATATTCTACTACCATTATGTGTTCCTGAGGTCAAGATTGAGCTTTCATGTTTAAATCTTTGCTGTCAAGACCAACTGGACTCACAGGAACATACACTGAAGACGTGATATAAAAGAAGTTGCAATGAATGTTTGGTTTAATAAAACACAATGTTTTACAAATTAAAACTGGGAGCAGCTCGGAATCTTTTCTTCAAGCATTAATTTTGCATAACGTTATTGGGTTTGTCTTGTAAGGCGTCCAGTTCTGATTAGTCATTCATGTATATATACTTCCCCCACTGTTTTTCAGAGTTGATGCCCACACACACACACACACACACACACACACACACACACACACACACACACACACACACACACACACACACACACACACATATGGTGGGTTATCTGGTTCCAATACACAGACTGAGTGCTCACAGGTTTTAATTCTGAAGCCAATTTAGCTTCCAATTACCTGTGTATCCAGTACAATTACCACTGCATTTTCTACCTCCAATTCACCTATTGCTCTCTGTCACCAAAGTATCCTGTTATGGCTTCTCACCCAGAGAGAAACACATATAATTACAAGCGCACACTCACACACATTTGTGCACACCATGCTTCATTTTGTAGAATCACCTCCTACAGATATCTAACCTGACATGTGTGTGGATGTCTATATCGATGCGTCTAGCTGTATCAGCTCTACAAATCTCTCTTACTCTCCACTTTCACCCACTCACACACACAGTGCTCACCCACTCTTTTTTTCCACACACTCACAGTGCAGCGATGGGATGACCTCCACAGAGGGCTTTGTGATAGGGCTGAACGATGACACCAATCTAGGTTATTCTCTCCGAGGCAAACATTGAGAGCATCCCCTGTCTCTTTAACACCTGTTTGACGAGGCTAATGACTTCTGTGCCAGCAATCAACACAGCCGTGCGTGCCCGCGCAACAAACCAACATGTGACGGCGCATACAGGCGCATGTGGAGCTAATGAGCGGCTTCCTGCAGCTCAAGCTGTCATAGTGGTAGAGAGGGATAATGTCAATATTAAGTGACCTGTCATAGCTGTGGAGTGCTGGAAGGATGCACAAAATGGCTGACAGGGACTTTAAAGCACAGCTGTGGGACGCCGATGAGCAGCATCAGTTAGATATTCTTGTTGCTTCAAAGCTCTTGTTCCCATCAGCATAAACTGTTACTTCACATTATGCAATTGCTGGATACGATCCAGTTTCAACACAGCTTGAGTGGCGCACCTAGGAAATCAGCCACAGCATTAAAACCACAAGTGAAGTCAACAACATCGATCATCTGGTTACAACGCAGTGTTCAGCTGGGAAACCTCGGGTCCTGGCTTTCATGTGGCTGTTACTCTATCACCCACTTGAATATTGTTCCAGACCAAGTGCACCCACCCATGGCACTCCCTAAGAGCAGCAGCCCAACAGGACAATGCACCCCACCACAGCGCAAACACCACTCAGGACACGATCAAAGAGCCCAAGGTGTTTGCCTCTAGGTTCCACAGATCCCAGTCAGATCAAACATCCACAGAGGTCATACCCTGTAACCCACAGGACCCAGAAACCACAAGGGTTCCATGGCCATGCTCTGATGGTTCAGAGCTGTTATGACCTGCACGGTATTATTTGGGTGGTTTTAATGTTATGGCTGATGAATGCAAGCATAATAAGACAATATGATGCCTCTGGTGCTGAAGCTGCTGCTACCAAAGCCACGCTGAAGCTACAGAAGCTTGTTAGTTGCAAAGAGAATTAAAGTGCTTGCTTCCAATTGTGCACAGGAACTATTTTCCCTCTTTCCTGACCTCTTTTCCTGCCTTCTCTGGTTTTATTCATGCTTTTGAGAGAAATAATTTCAAAAGAAGACAACATTAAATGCTTATAAAACCCAATGAATGGAAGTTCACTTTTGCAATCGAACACACTTAGAATGGCTAAACTAGATGTTCTTTTTGTGTGTTTTATTGTTTGGTTTCATTATAGCCCAGGGTGATGCTGCATTCTTGCATTTCAGGCAGATGGAAACTTGATCCTCACAAACCAGTGGCTCCACCTGTTATCCGAGCTATCTCCTGGGGCTAGAAGAGAGGGTGTACCGAGAAGAAAGAGCGGGAATGAGGGTGAACCGAGGGTAGCAGGAAGCCTTTCATGTGAAAAACGGGAGCGAGTGAAGAAATGAAGATGGAATTGTAAAGAGTTAGGTCACACCTGTAGAGGACTCAAAGAGACAGGGAGGGATATGGGGATAAGTGTAACACCAGTGGGAGAAAGGGAGGATCGCTGTGGAGAGGGATCACTTCTTAGTGAGTGGAGGAGATAGAAATGGGTGTGAAAATCACAGTCTAAGCTTGCAGGACTCTTTCATGGAAGGAGAATGATGAAAAGTAAGTGAGAAAGCAGACTGAGGAAGGCTATTGAAGTAAGAAAAGGGAAAATATAACCAACGATTTCAGGGTCATTGTGTGGAGTGGGCAGAGAGGGTACAGAGAGAAATCCAAAGCGAAAGGCTCACACTGTGTGCTGGTGGATGAGTCTGCGAGTCTATGATTTTTTTTGTTTACTTTCTTTGTGCATGTGTATGCCTGAGCTCTTAGCTCCTGCCGGGTGTCATCCCTGTAGCAACAAAGCCGACAGTTAATCTGGAGCTCCGCCTCGTCTCATGTCGGCCGGCTCCTCATGTGTCCGGCCTGACCGCAGGGCCTCACAGCTGGCCTCAGAGAGCTGCAGTGCAGACTTGTGGGATCGCACTCTGAAGCTCTTCGCTGTGCACCTGTAATCACATACAATTATCAAGCGTCACACTGTGGAGGAGGAGACAAAGAGGACAAGCCGTACGCTCATGAAGCGCACATAAAAGCAAAGCAAACAAAAGAGAAGTCCAAAACAGAACTCAAACTGCTAAAACGTAAAAAGCAGGTATCACAAAACATAAACAATTGCTTCATTAGTATTACTGTGTGTGTCTTTACCTGCTTTCATGGGCATGTATGAGCATGTGTTGCTGTACACACTTTCACCCGGGGATGCCTGAAGACACTCACACCCAGCACTTCCACAAGGTGTGGACTGTTTTACAGAGATCTTAAAGAAAAGTGATGCTATGCCCTGAGGGAAACACAGCATGCTTTAATTTTCCTCTTTTCCAACCAGTGATCTCTCTTTCTACCTCTCCACTTGACTGCCCTTTACCCATCCTCCTCCAAACTCACGTCTTTTCTTACTTTCATCCAATTTCATCTTTCTGCCAAATATAAATTTCATCCTCCTTGTGGGGATGACAAACAGAGAAATTCTTTTTTTCCCTGTCCATGCCATCTCTTTCATTTGGCTTGGGTTACCATTTAGTTTGGCACATTATGTCCATGTATATGACATGTAAATCTACAGACATCCACACTTAACAAACATGATGCAACATGTTAAGCGTATAAGGTGTGGACACTGATAAACAGGTGCTTCAGTCATGATCTCAAAATACCGTAACTGACTTCATCATCACTGCAGGGTGTCTGATCTGCAGGTAAGTTGCACAGACCAACAAGACAACATGTCGTCTTGTGTCTGGAATAAATTTATCTTGTGATTGTGTCTGACTATTGATGTAGAGAAATCAAGGCCAAAAAAATGAAAAATTTCTGCAGTCAGATTGGCATGCTTTGGTGGTTTTGGTTTCACAACAAAAGGATTCTGAATCTAACTGGGATCAGACACAAGTTCCTCAGCATCTTGACCTTTAATGATGATCCAGGCCCATCCGTTTCTACTGCTATTAATTAGTTTAGTGTTAATTACTGTGCTGGGCATGCTTTCATTAGACTGGATCATTATATTGCTTCACTTTTGTTCACCTCCAATCAATATGTTGCCACACAAACAACAGCTCTGAAACGCTCCAGTATCAACTTTTACCACTGATATGTATTTGAGCACAAGTAGAAAACGGATACAGCCAATGGTAGACTTATTATGGTGATAAGATAAAAATGAACACTCATTCACAACCTGCAAAACCATCACAATTTATTACAGTATTGTAGGTATTAACATCTGAGATAGTCTCTGAATCATGTTAAATAAAATATGTGTATTTTCTGTGCACTTAAAGGATTAGTTTGACATTTGGAAAATATGCTTGTTTGCATATAGATGACTGTTTCATGTCTCAGGGGTAAATACGAAGCTGTTGTGAGCAGTTGGTTCGCTAACCTTCACACTAACAGTGGAAATTCTGCCCACTACACCTCTAAAGCTAATTATGTTCAGTTCAGCTATATTTACAGAGACAACATAAGTCATCTCAGGGCTCTCCAAATAGCAAGGTGAAGACCTTCTGAAATTATAGCACAAAGAGAAACCAAATTAAATCCAATATCTCCTCTTCAACAAGGTGAAACCTCTGGCTGAAACAGGCTCACAGAAAGCAGACATCCGCATCAACCTGGTTGGATGAGGGTGAGGAGGAGGAGAGAGAACAGGACAGATAGGAAATCAGAAAAATATCATAAGATAACAATAAACCCTGGGGAGGTTGGTGAGGCCAGGAACTGCAGATCAGAAACAAATAGCTCTGCAGCCAGAGATACCTATAGTGATGAGGAAACACAAACTACTGGAGATAGAAAACACAAAATTAGTGACATGCAGTAGTGGCATAAAAATGCATAAAGAGAGAGGAAAGGTGTTCAGTAGCAGCATCTTGGTTAATTGGCACAAAACTATTTGACAACATCACGCTACCTGTTTCCCCCTGCTCCTAGTGTTGTGTTAAGCTAAGCTAACCTTCATTATGATGCAGATGTGAGAGCTGTAGTGATCTTTCCATGTAAGTTTGTGCAAAAAGGGTATCGCCCCAAACTACTCCTATAATCCAAACACAGCACTTCAAGATAGAGTACAAAATGTACCCTTCTTTTTCCATCCTTCAAGTCATGCATGAAGCCATGACTTCAGGGTTACGCCACACAGTGAACATGCATGCACCTGGCTGAGCTGGGTACTGGTGCATGTACACCCCTGACATGCTTCCTACATGCACATCTGTCACAGATTCACATCACAGCACTTTGACATCCCACCTCCATATGTCTCTCTGCACCTTCACCTCATGCTGAATTCACTGCGGTTGTCAGAAAAGAATCAACCCAGAGACAAGTGCCTGTCAAAGACCCAACAAACAATACAGATGCTCTGCTTTAACAGAAAGCGTCTCCACAAGAGATTACATGTTCTACTATGTGTTCATATACAGAGAATTCCAACATTATTGTAGCTTTACTGTGCAGTTTGTGAGTACAAGCTGTATGTAGGATTATAGTAATTTCACAGAGTTCTGAGAAAAGAGCTCATGAGGCCCTGCAGCCGCAATAAAGTCAGAACCAGTGAGTGACACACACACACACACACACACAAATATACACACACACACACACACACACACACCGGGTGCTATTGTGAAGATGTGCATGTGAACATGGCTCAGCAGGAGAAGGTGAAAAGTACAAGGTGAGGATATCTTCATCTGTTTTCTCCTCTGCCTCATATCTCCCACCAGACTGCAGAGCCACACTGCCCCCCTTAGGCCAGCCGGTCCTCCAGCCCCTTAAAGGAGAACAATAGTATGTCTTCAAAAAGCAAAACAAAATGTCAAAAGACTTAAAAAATCCTGGACAAAGACAAAAAGACAGAGAACATGTGCAGTTGTGTGTGTTATTCGCTTGTGTCTATTACAACTGTGTGACAAAAAACTTCTGGACGATGGAATAGCAGTTGTGTGTACATGCGTGCACATGCATAGACCTACACGTTATTTACATATTTACATTACTCCAGTGTACTGTAGAACAGAAGAAGGTGCTATATTTTAGATTTTGAATTCACAGTTCTGACAGTATCTGCTACCCTCATCATCTCCACTCTTACCCCAACTGGTCGAGGCAGATAGCCGCCTTACCTGAACCTGGGTCTGTCACAGGTTTCTTTTTCCTCCCCATTAAAGGGGCTTTGCTGGCTCCTTCCCACCATCGCTGACTGTTTGCTCATAGGGAATCTGAGAGGACAAGTGGCCCCATGTTGTGTTAGTAATGTTTCCTTTCATTTCAAACAAATAATCACCAACACAATTTTTGGTTAAGAATATTTATTTTATGTCTTTGATTTACATATTGATACTCTTATGCATTTTAGTTAACATTTAGTGATTAAAAGTTCATTGAACTGATTTGAATTGTTAGTATACCTTTCTCTTTGTTGCTCAACATGCTGCTGAGTTCTTGGTTTAAAAAAAAGGGAGGGGTGGAGTTTAAGGCAGCTTTTTATGCTGGAACAGGAAGTGGGTGGCAGGGGAGCTCTGAATTGCAGAGGCTTAAAGAAAAGCAGCATGAGGATGTTTCTTTGGCAGTTGGGTATATTTTGGATTTCAATGGTATGGAAATAGGTCCCGCCCCCTTTCTGTATGTCTGCAGGCTAGGCTATGTATGTATATACCAATTCTTTTGTGTCATTAAGCAGATTAGATTTGTTCAGTCCAGACTTCTGTTGCCATATAATAATAATAATAATAATAATAATAATAATAATAATAATAATAATAATAATAATAATAATAATAATAATAATAATAATAATAATAATAATAATAATAATGTTTTATTAAATAGTATCCTTAAGAACTAACAATAATGCTTTATTTAGATAGCACCCTGAAGAACAGTATTCACAAGGTCCTTTGACAGTCTAAATATGCAAACACAGAGACAATCACGCAAGACATGAATAGAGAAGGCAGAGCAGTCAAATAAAATAAATAGATGACAATGACAATAATAAGTTCAATGAATAATAAGCTAGATCAGGATACATATCAAACAAAGGAACTAGTCAGTTAAGTTAGAAATGGAAAATCAAGATTTTGAGAACAAAAGACCTAAAGATGACATTACACCAAAGGACTAGGCAGCCAAAATTAAGAAAAAGCAAGAGAGAACATATAAAAGAAACAGGTAAATAGTACATAAATACAGAATGGAACATTAAAACCAATTAAAGGTAAAAGTAAACTTTTGGGTCTTAAGAAGTGATTTAAAATAAGTTACTGATATTGTTTTGTTGACCTCAGTTTATATAAAGGGCCCAGGGTTAGTATTTCTGTTGATACCTTTTCTTTGCCTATGTATTTGAATCTTTTGTAACCCTGTTTTTTTTCTGATAACTGTTTAATTTGGGTAAATAAAGCCTCAAAGTTTAAAAGCTACTCTTGTGTCCCTGCTCTTGGTGCTTGGTCCATATCAGAATCCAATGGTTGTTCCAAACTCTGGATTGTTGGCTTCTCTGTTTATATTCCATGCAGCCTGTACCATACTATGTTAAGTACTGTGAGATGACATATGCTGTGAATTTGTGCAAAATAAATAAATGTATATGTTAGTAAAATACTTTTTTTGACGACTGACCAGTAGCGTGTGTGTGTTTTGGGTTTCCACTTCTTTTGCAGGTCACACCAATCAGAGCCCCTCGCTGAGCAGAAGATCTGACCCTGGTGGATGATGAACTTGTGTGGGAAGCCCGATTTCCCACGCAACCTCATTTTTTATTACTTGTACACACACATATGCACAAATAGAGACACACATCCAAATTTGCTGTCAGCCAGAGCTGAACACCTGCCCTCTCACCCAGGAGGAGAATTGATAGGTTTTGTTTTTTACAGGCATTTAGGTTTAACATTGCAGCTGGAGAACTGAGTGGTGTCTCAGCTGAAAACATTTTATCTCACTATACATCATTCTCTCTCTGTTACTCTCCGTACACTTGGTTACAGGTTTTAGGCTACACTTCAAACCTGGAGGAACGCAGGCCCTGCTGGTTTTCATTCTGTTTATTACTATTATTTATTCATTTCTGTTTATTATTCTGAGATTCATGTGCACTTGGGATACAGTTAAATTGTCGGTATAAGAGAAAACAAAGAGAGACGTGGAACTAGAGGGCCAGAAAATGGTTGCTTAGACCTCAAACCACTGTCCACCACCTCCACTGTTCAGTTACACCACAAGATAAAATGCCCTCAGACAAAAAGGGCTTTTTGTCCCCTGTTTCTTTTAAGGTTTTTTTTTGGTCTTTATTAGACAGGTTAGTTGAGAGGCAGATAGGAAGTTAAGGAGAAGAAAAAGCGGGGATGGGGTGGGGGGCAGTGAGTGAGCTATGAACCCAGGACTATAGCCCCTGTTTATGGGTTACACCCTCAACCAGCTCAGCTATCTAGGCATCCTTTTTGCTCATTCTGAACATATCTTCTTGTGTACTACTGTGTCCTGTGTGTTGTGTTCCATCTTCCAAAGGTACAAATTTTTAAAAAAGAGACAGCCAGTCAAGCGTACAAGTTGCTCTGCAAAGCATCTTTTCTCACTGCACTCCGGGACAACATGGCCTTATTTTTGGACACAATGTCAACAGTATTGACTCAAGGAAGAATTGGGTCCAATATTGAGTGTACTAACAAAATTAGATGTTGCCCACAATCTGACTGATCCACATTAATTTTGCGGAAAAACAGCTCCCATCCTACAATCAACTAATGTCCAACTCAAGGACTACATTCTTCATTTAAAAAAAGACTGGAGACTGAAAAAAATCACTGATCACTCACAATGGTGTCGACCAAGATCTTCCTGTGTGGAGTTTGTACGTTGTTATTGCTTAAAACGACCACCACTGCCAATCTTCCACAAAGGAGAAGCAGAAGTGATCAGAAAGCGCTTTATCAATAACGACACCTGTGCATTATTCACCCAGGCTTTTAAACCATCACCAGCCCTGCCCTCAGCCTCTGTTGACGACCTTGTAAGTAGTATTGGGAACAAAGTGTTGACTATCATTGACTCTGTTCCCCCAGTTAGAACCAAAGTTTAACCAGGAAGGAAGAAGTCATCTTGGAGAAACACTAGTTAAAGCTCAAAAAAGACTTTGCAGACGGGCAAACCTCGGTGTCACTGTTGACTCAGATCTGAGTTTTAACAACCACTTGGAAGATGTTACTAAGTCTGCCTATTACCACTTGAAGAGCATTGCTAAAATAAAGAGTTCCCTGTCTAAAGAAGACAGATAAACTTGTTTATGTATTTATTTTCAGTAGGTTAGATTATTGTAATGGTGTCTTACAGGCCTTAACAAGAAATCAATTGAGCAGCTGGAGCTGATCCAGAATGCTGCTGCCAGAGTCCTAACTAACACCAGGAAACTGGACCACATTATACCTGTCCTCAAATCACTATACTGGCTTCCTGCTAGGATAGAGTTCAAAATCTTACTCTTGGTCTACAAAACTCTTAAAGGTCTTGGACCGAAATGCATCCTGGACTTATTAGCTCCATATGAAGCATCCAGAGCCCTCAGGTCATCAAGGACAGGTTTACTATGTGTTCCCAGAATCAGAACCAAAAACAATGAAGCAACATTCAGATATTATGTCAGGCCTGTGGCTGCTGGGCCCAGATAGTGCTCTCTCCCCTTTCTCCCGCCCCTTTCTCCCTCTCTAGGTGTGTGCGGTTGAGGCTGCAGCGACAGGTGTCTTCAATCCACAATCATCATCAGCTGGCAGGAGCGGGTGGAATGCAGCCAATCAAACTCCACCCTCATCACAATATAACCTGATGCCACTCACCTCTCAGTGCTGGATCATGATACGAGCCAGTAATCAGCTTGTTGCATGTTCACGCCAGCCTCTGTATTCACTCACTCGAACCTCTGGTAATCTTGGCTGTTTTTCCCTTTGTTCCAGCTTCGGGTCCATCCGCTCCTGCTTCGTTCTTCCTGGTTTCCATCCGCCGCCTAGGATCTACTTGGCTGAGCCATCACCCACCTCTGGCATTCCTCCATGACCAACTTGCCGCTGCAGCCTCTCTGTTCCACACCCTGGGTTTTCTAAACCATCAGCCCCCACGACACGTCCTAACCCCTGGCTGGCCTTCCCCCCTCCCCGGACAGCCTGTTGCTCACAGCTTACAGCTAAGACCCCCAGTTCAAGCATCTGTTAGTTTCTGTAGTTTAGCAGTTTGTTTTTCTCTAGTATTATTTTATAATCTTTCTTGCCTATAGGTTATATCTACCAGGAGTTAGTGTTTGCGTTTGTGTAATAATACCTCCTCGCCAGTTCTTTGAAACTTAAGTTCCGGTTGATTCAGAGTTCTTCCAGTCCAAGTTTGTAGTTCTGTTTTCTGAAGTCTTGTAAAATAAACTCATTTCGATTGTCAAACTGTCTGACATCTCATTTCCTGCGCCTGAGCCTTTTTGAGATCGTAACATTATGCTGCTCATCTTTGGAAGAAACTTTCTGAACACCTGAGGTCTGCTCAAACTGTTGGTTCTTTTAAATCTGGCCTGAAAACCATATTGTTTACTGCAGCTTTCTTTTGGATGCTCAAGCTATTTTCTGGACTTTTAATGCATTTTTACTGCTGAATTATGTTTTATTTCTAGGATTTTAATGTCTTAATGTCTACTTTTAAATTTTTATAATCAACTTTAAAGTTCTGTGATGCATTTCTTTGCCATTGTAAAGCACTTTGAATTGCCTTGTGCATGAATTGTGCCATACAAATAAACCTGCCTTGCCTTGCTTTAATGTGCCTGCATAAGTTTCCTCCAACAGTCACGCAGGTTAATGGTGATTCCAAACCTGTCACAGACTCCAACCCCACATGATCCTCTACAGAACAAAGCATATATATGTAAGCTACCTTGGGTAGCATTTTCAGTGGACAATTGGCAAAAATGTATTTATACCAATTTTATAATTGGTTCAATGCTACGAGTTGTACCATACATTGTGCCTTACAATCACATTTCTTGAAGCTTAATTTACTTTCCTCAGGCTCAATTAAATGTTACTTACATAAATGCATAAGCAAAGAAAAAGTATCAACAGAAATACTAACCCTGGGCCCTTTAAATGAACTGAGATCAACAAAACAACATGGAAGAAGTCTGGACTGAACAAACCTGACCTGCTTAATGATGCAAAAGAACTGGTATACATCGATCAAGCTCCGATTTAAGCCTAGGCTGCTGGGGGACCTCTCTTGATGCACTCAGCCCTTCTCTAATTACCTTTATATTTACTATATATACCGTTACTGCATTACATTCACTCTGTTTCTCCCTGTGTCCTTTCTCCGAGTGTCCCTGATCCCAGAGCTGGATGCTTCAGATCTGTGGTTGCTGTCCCACATACTGGCCTAGTCTCCATCATGTCCACTATGGGATGCTGCTGCTGACCTTCCTCCAGCCCACTGCTTCCAGCTGCCCATTTCCACCAATCTGCTCTGCATCACCCTCACTATACTTGCAATGCTCATCTACACACTGTTTGAATTTTACTACCAGCTATATATGTAGTATATTTAATGCCAGAGCCGTACATCATAACAGTAAACTATGAATCAATTTCAATGTTAGCTTGTACTTTGTATGTATCATCTATCTTATCATGCATGTATCCATTTGTGTGTTATATGTTCCTTGTTCCCCACCCCCCTCTTCTTCCATCCCTCCCGCTCCCCCTCCATCTCCCCTTCTACCTCTCTAGCTCTGCAGGCAGATGGGTCCCCCCACATAAAGAGCCGGGTTCTGCTCAAGGTTTTTTGCCGTTAAAAGGGAGTTTCTTTTTGCCACTGTCTCCTTAGGGCTGCTCTGTGGGTTCATATGGGTTCTGTAAAGCGTCTTGAGACAATTTGACCTGTAATTGGTGCTATTTAAATAAAATTGAATTGAATTGAACATTATGACCACCTGCCTAATATTGTGTTGGTGCCCTTTTGCTGCCTAAACAGCCCTGACCCGTCAAAGCATGGACTCCACTAGACCCCTGAAGGTGTGCTGTGGTATCTGGCACCAAGAGGTTAGCAGCAGATCCTTTAAGTCCTGGAAGTTGTGAGGTGGGGCCTCCATGGATCGGATTTATTTGTCCAGCGCATCCCACAGATGCTCCATTGAATTAAGATCTGGGTAATTTGGAGGCCAAGTCAACACCTCAAACAAAATAAAAACTCTTGTATCTTGAAACGCTGCATCTATCAAATGTAATCCATTAGAGGAAATGTGGCAGATTTACTTATTCATCTGAGCCAGAAAGCTCAACTGTGTTAAGAATATGAATCCAGTGAGCCTCTCTGCAGAGCACAGAGTTAGACACTTCGAGAAAAATATGTTTTTTATCTGCTCCTATACAATAAAGTGATGATTAGCCTGTGCATAATGTCAATCACTGGGGTAATCCATGTTTTGTGTGTCGTTTTGTGCTGCAGTTATTTAAAGCTTTTCTAGTTTGTAAAAAAATAAACCAGTTCACGGAGATACTACTGCATGAGGCAACATGTGTGCTGCTGCACTTTAAGAAGGATTTTATGGTTAAATACACATTAAACACAGTCTCTCTGTCATTTTAAAATCCAATTCCACTCAGTCATGGTGTGGTCAAGGCGTTTTTTAAGCAAGCTTTGGCCTTATGTGTCCTTAAATGAAAATAAGTCCACTGAATTCTACGTGAGACTTTATGAAGAGAACTGGTTTTGCATGAATACTAGTACAGCTAGTACCATGAAATAAGGTCTCTGTGTTGAGAAGAACAGCTGAATGAGTGTATCCCAAACTAATGAATGAAACACACAAAGTGTCTCATTAAGCTGCTGCAGGGTTGAACATTATTCTACCAAAACATATTTCCTCATGTTGGAGTCTGTTTAACTAGACAGTAGCTGTTTAGTGACTCTGAAGGCAAACCCATATAATTCCTGTATTTTTCACCACATAGTATCTCCTCATCACCTGTGGATAAGGGTTTGTCATCCTGGGAGATGATTCAGTGGGGAAAAAAAATAATTACACAGATTAACTTTGCATTGATTTTCTGTGACCCTTTTCTTCTAAGATGACAAGTGGAAATAAACCACCTCACCTACCTGTGTATGGAGGCATTTATTCAGGACTTTCCTTTAATTTGTCACTGGTCCATAGATCACAAAGCATTGTGGTCAATTTCTGTGGCCTACAATGACAGAAAAAAATGGTAAAAGTTAGACATGGACCGTATTAAAGGGTCAAGTCTTTGAGTATCCTTCTCCCTTATTTCATGACTCTCTGACCATGCCATTTGGAATGTATTTTCACTAATCCTGCTTTAGGGAAACTATATTTTCTTTTGAGCTCTGTGCTGTGCATTTGTGGCTCTTCTCGGCCATGTTTCTTGGTGTGATGATACAACATGATATAACACAATACGATATCACACGATATGATATGACACAATACAACACGACAAGACACAATATGATATGACACTATATGACATGATACGATATGATACAACGCCACACGATATTAGACGTGGACAAAATTGTTGGTACCCCTCAGTTAGTGAAAGAAAAACCCACAATGGTCACAGAAATAATATGAATCTGACAAAAGTAATAATAAATAAAAATTCTATGAAAATTAACCAATGAAAATCAGACATTGCATTTGAACCGTTATTTAATAGAATTATTTTTAAAAAATAAACTCATGAAACAGGCCTGCACAAAAATGATGGTACCCCTAGTAAAGACTGAAAATAATGTGACCATAGGGACATGGTCACATTAATGCACATTAATGCAACAAAGACATCTTTGTTATCTGTCTTAAAACATTTTAAATACACCTTCGGCACAAATAACAATTCTTGCAAGTAAAATGGCTTAACGGATATTGGAAAAATAAGAAATATAATCGGTAACATGACTGTTGTTTTTCAGCAGAAAAAATGTCATGATTAAAATTAAATTCAGGACTTTTCCCACAAAGCAAGCTGTATTCTCTACATGCTAAGTTTATTAGTTCAGTGATGTGGCGGTAAACTAAACATACAAATAAGAAAAAATAACAAAACACTCCATCTGATGTAAAGTTTAATCTTCATTAATACATTTAAAAAGTAGATATGACATGCCTTTTTGGAATCAAAAATGCAAAAGATTTTCCTTTAAGGATTTTTTTAACAGGAAGCTGCATGTATTGTACGACAAACTGGTAATGAACATAAAGATGAGCAGGATGAAAAGTAATGTCTCCCAAATATCTCCTACTGATCTTTCAGAAAAAAAGCCACGACTGATCATTTTTACATTATCGCACAGCCCATCGAAGAGTCGAGTGCATCCAGTGCTACATTACACAGTGAGGTTTGCATACTAAAAGATGACAGTGAGGATGGTAAGAGGTCACGGAGGACAGGGAGGACAGGGAGGAGAGGGAGGAGAGGGAGGAAAGGGAGGACAGGGAGGACAGGGAGGAGAGGGAGGAGAGGGAGGAGAGGGAGGACAGGGAGGAGAGGGAGGAGAGGGAGGAGAGGGAGGACAGGGAGGAGAGGGAGGAGAGGGAGGACAGGGAGGAGAGGGAGGACAGGGAGGACAGGGAGGACAGGGAGGACAGGGAGGACAGGGAGGAGAGGGAGGAGAGGGAGGACAGGGAGGAGAGGGAGGAGAGGGAGGAGAGGGAGGACAGGGAGGAGAGGGAGGAGAGGGAGGACAGGGAGGAGAGGGAGGAGAGGGAGGACAGGGAGGAGAGGGAGGACAGGGAGGAGAGGGAGGACAGGGAGGACAGGGAGGAGAGGGAGGAGAGGGAGGACAGGGAGGAGAGGGAGGAGAGGGAGGACAGGGAGGAGAGGGAGGAGAGGGAGGAGAGGGAGGACAGGGAGGAGAGGGAGGACAGGGAGGACAGGGAGGACAGGGAGGACAGGGAGGAGAGGGAGGACAGGGAGGACAGGGAGGACAGGGAGGACAGGGAGGAGAGGGAGGAGAGGGAGGACAGGGAGGAGAGGGAGGAGAGGGAGGACAGGGAGGAGAGGGAGGAGAGGGAGGAGAGGGAGGACAGGGAGGACAGGGAGGAGAGGGAGGAGAGGGAGGACAGGGAGGAGAGGGAGGACAGGGAGGAGAGGGAGGAGAGGGAGGACAGGGAGGAGAGGGAGGACAGGGAGGAGAGGGAGGAGAGGGAGGACAGGGAGGAGAGGGAGGACAGGGAGGACAGGGAGGAGAGGGAGGAGAGGGAGGACAGGGAGGAGAGGGAGGAGAGGGAGGACAGGGAGGAGAGGGAGGAGAGGGAGGAGAGGGAGGACAGGGAGGAGAGGGAGGAGAGGGAGGACAGGGAGGAGAGGGAGGAGAGGGAGGACAGGGAGGAGAGGGAGGACAGGGAGGACAGGGAGGAGAGGGAGGAGAGGGAGGACAGGGAGGAGAGGGAGGAGAGGGAGGACAGGGAGGAGAGGGAGGACAGGGAGGACAGGGAGGAGAGGGAGGACAGGGAGGAGAGGGAGGAGAGGGAGGACAGGGAGGAGAAGGGAGGAGAGGGAGGACAGGGAGGACAGGGAGGAGAGGGAGGAGAGGGAGGAGAGGGAGGAGAGGGAGGACAGGGAGGACAGGGAGGAGAGGGAGGAGAGGGAGGACAGGGAGGACAGGGAGGACAGGGAGGACAGGGAGGAGAGGGAGGACAGGGAGGAGAGGGAGGACAGGGAGGACAGGGAGGAGAGGGAGGAGAGGGAGGACAGGGAGGAGAGGGAGGACAGGGAGGACAGGGAGGAGAGGGAGGAGAGGGAGGAGAGGGAGGACAGGGAGGAGAGGGAGGAGAGGGAGGACAGGGAGGACAGGGAGGAGAGGGAGGAGAGGGAGGAGAGGGAGGACAGGGAGGACAGGGAGGAGAGGGAGGAGAGGGAGGACAGGGAGGAGAGGGAGGAGAGGGAGGAGAAGGAGGACAGGGAGGACAGGGAGGAGAGGGAGGAGAGGGAGGACAGGGAGGAGAGGGAGGAGAGGGAGGACAGGGAGGAGAGGGAGGACAGGGAGGAGAGGGAGGAGAGGGAGGACAGGGAGGAGAGGGAGGACAGGGAGGACAGGGAGGACAGGGAGGACAGGGAGGACAGGGAGGAGAGGGAGGTCAGGGAGGAGAGGGAGGACAGGGAGGAGAGGGAGGAGAAGGAGGACAGGGAGGAGAGGGAGGAGAGGGAGGACAGGGAGGAGAGGGAGGAGAGGGAGGACAGGGAGGAGAGGGAGGACAGGGAGGACAGGGAGGACAGGGAGGACAGGGAGGAGAGGGAGGAGAGGGAGGACAGGGAGGAGAGGGAGGAGAGGGAGGAGAGGGAGGACAGGGAGGAGAGGGAGGAGAGGGAGGACAGGGAGGAGAGGGAGGAGAGGGAGGACAGGGAGGAGAGGGAGGACAGGGAGGAGAGGGAGGAGAGGGAGGACAGGGAGGAGAGGGAGGAGAGGGAGGACAGGGAGGACAGGGAGGAGAGGGAGGAGAGGGAGGAGAGGGAGGAGAGGGAGGACAGGGAGGAGAGGGAGGAGAGGGAGGACAGGGAGGACAGGGAGGAGAGGGAGGAGAGGGAGGAGAGGGAGGACAGGGAGGAGAGGGAGGACAGGGAGGACAGGGAGGACAGGGAGGAGAGGGAGGACAGGGAGGAGAGGGAGGAGAGGGAGGACAGGGAGGAGAGGGAGGAGAGGGAGGAGAGGGAGGACAGGGAGGAGAGGGAGGAGAGGGAGGACAGGGAGGAGAGGGAGGAGAGGGAGGACAGGGAGGACAGGGAGGACAGGGAGGACAGGGAGGAGAGGGAGGAGAGGGAGGAGAGGGAGGACAGGGAGGAGAGGGAGGAGAGGGAGGACAGGGAGGAGAGGGAGGACAGGGAGGAGAGGGAGGAGAGGGAGGACAGGGAGGAGAGGGAGGACAGGGAGGAGAGGGAGGAGAGGGAGGACAGGGAGGACAGGGAGGACAGGGAGGACAGGGAGGAGAGGGAGGAGAGGGAGGAGAGGGAGGACAGGGAGGAGAGGGAGGAGAGGGAGGACAGGGAGGAGAGGGAGGAGAGGGAGGACAGGGAGGGAGGCTATCATGGTGGGACCTCAAGACATGTTCCCAATTACACATATATTGTTTTTTTGCCTTCTTTTAGACATCTGAATGACAGATAATTGCTAGTTTTATCTCAAACAAAAAGCTTAAATAAAAGAATCAGAACATAATTTTTTTAGTGGTTACAAGGCAAAAGAGTTGCTAATTATTGTCCGATGTACGTTGTCTTTGTTTCTTGTTTTTTTGAGTGAAAAACAAGAAGTGGGAGTGCACTACATACGGAAGAACATATCCCTCAGCTGTTTGTTCTCACATGTACACACACGCACACACACATCTACACTTACACACACACATCCATCTTTGTTCTTTGTTATTTTGTTCTTTCCCATTTAGCTATTGAGGATATCTTCTGTTTGATGTAATGAAAAGCTTGTTGTAGTTCTCTTGTTGTGCATGCGTGTGCGTATGTGTGTGTGTGTGTGAGAAAGACTGTGTGTTTGTTCATTTTGTGTATGTTTAAAATGAACTTCTTGCCTCCAGGGACAGGTAGCCTGCTGACAGAGATTAGTTTACACCAACCCCCTTTTCAATCTTCTCTCTGTGTCTGTAGCAGTGTATTCTCTGTCTCAACACACACACACACACACACACACACACACACACACACACACACACACACGCACACACACACACACACACACTGGTAAACATACAGATGGAAAGACGTGACAGATAGAGTGGGATTTACTATAGACTTTTCCATTCATATTTTTGTGTCATCTCATGCTCTTGTTAGAGCGTAAATAGATGAAATCCTTCCGTTAAGGATTTTAAGCCTCTGGAGTAAACAAAATAAAATAAAAAACCTGTTGGAGAAGGAAGATCACAACTGGAAGAATGGGAATGGAAGATAAATGGGGAGAATAAAGGTTTTTATATAGACCCAGCGAACTTTCTGTAATTATAGCCTTAAGCTGCAGTATGGCCTTAGCAGGTGATACTGCAGGTATCTTGTATATTACTCTACACCAGCTCACTGGTTAGAAGTGAGCTGGTGTATATTTAGCTCTCCATTTCACATGGTTCATTGACTCTGCTCTTGATGTAAACATTCCAGATTGGACACATCTTTATTTTGTATCCCTGATCTTGTTGCTAACCCGTTCCCTTCCAGTTGAGGTTTATTTTTGTCTGACTGCATGTTAGACAGTCCTTTTCCCTCTCTGACGCATCTTCCTCATGACCTCATGAGTGGATAAAGCTCTCCTGTTTGTATTTCTGAGCTACAACACAGAACCGTGTTACTAACACCTTTTCACACCTTGTCCAGGATGTTCACACACTAGAATTACATGAATGCATGTTCAGCTTTCAAACAAAAGAACATTTTCCACACCGAGTCAGCACTAAATTGGAATAAAAGCTTCACTCTAAACCATGAGTTCCCCATCTTTTTTTGACTTGTGCTTGTTAGTGACCTCATCTTCACAGTGATGTGCAAATGTTCCGGTAATGGAAGTGACAAGAGGATGCCTTAAAAATATTGTTGCAAATAGTTTTTATCTGTCAATATACTTCTTGTAAAGTGCAGCCAACACAAGTCGACTATATCGGTATTTGGTGTGACCTTCCTTTACGTTTAAAGCAATTTTACAAGCATGTACCAACATTAAGATGATGTTCCAAGCATCTTGTTGTAGGTCTTTGTCGGTCTCAGTCTCTTGTGCATCTTCATGTGATCCCAGATTGACTCCATGATGCTGAGATCAGGGTCTGTGGGGACATACCATCTGTTGCAGGACTCTTTGTTGCTCTGCAGCTACACTTCCTTTTCTTTGGCTCTGCCTGCATGTTTGGGCTTGTCGTTGTGCTGCAGAGCACATTAAGGGCTGATCAGAATTAGGGCTATCAAAATTAGCATGTTAACAAGGATTAATCCAGCACCATAATTAATCAGATTTAAAAATTTAACGCAATTAACGCATCTGCAGCGCCGAATGACTCAAAATCCCTGAAATGTCTCTGGCAACACATTTCAGGTATTTTAAATTTGATGGGTCGCTTCTATTTTACCAGCGCAGCTTTTCCAGTGTTTATGGCATTAGTTTATCAGCTCAGGAAACACACAGACCAATTAGGTATGAGTTCAACCATCCCATGTGGTGCTACTCAGCCAATGAACTGATCTCTGCATTCCAGCTGCTAAACATCGCAGCTGCGTTCAGAAAACAGCTGAGGGACAGACGAGAGGAGGATGGACAAAAAGATGAACAAGAAAAGCACTCAGAGAGTGCAGTGCTCTCCCAAGATTGTTCATTCCTCAATTTGTGTATTCAGAAATCACGGCAACACAGAATCTGGCCATTTAATATAGATCAACCCACAAACTAACTAAACAAAAAATTGCCTTGTGTGAGCACAGGCATGTGTTGTGCATGCGTAAGTTATGTAGTACAGATACCAAATTGCATGACCTAAATATGTAGCAGGTCAAGTGAATTGATGCAGGTAAGTGAAAACAGCGTTCACTTGTTGTCATGGTTACAGCGATGCCGTACTGGCTGCTATATCTCGCAATGGAAAATCTTTAACAAATCCATGGATCCAGACTATAAGCCCCAACACTACCAAACTCTAAAGAGGTGGTCCTTGTGTCATTTCTGACCTTCCCTGAAAATTTCATCCAAATCCGTGTTGCAGACGGACAGACAGATTCACAGACAAACGTACGCCGATCGTCACATAACTCCACCCCACTCCTTGGCGGAGTAACTCGCCCTGCACATGTTGACTATGTTTGGCTCAACATACAGCTGTAAGCCAGCTTCTCAGCTATGAATATAATCCAAGCTAAATATGGTTCCAGACTCACCAATGAGCTCCAAATGTGTTTGAGACTGACCCTGACACCATTGAGACCACGATTCAGAATACTGGCAGCTCAGTTCTCCCATTAAGCAGCAGGGGTATAAGGGGAGAGATATAAGACAGAAAAAAAAATGTGAAAGTGTTCAACTGTTTAAATTTTTTGAGATCTAGGTAGTGTTAAAGACATATATAAGTTGGTTCAGGTTGTTCAGTCATTATTTTTCACTTTTTTCCAGATGTACAGTTATATCAAAAGTTATTTGTTAATGAATGTTATCAAAATGTTTTTGAACCGTACTGAATTTATTTGATTTGATGGTCAGTTATTGATTACATGCAGACACTAATAAAATTACTAGGTTACATCAACATATATCACACTAATTCAAATTAGATATTAAGATTTTCTGGACCTTTGCTTAAATACATTTTCTCTGACTGGACCTCTTTGAATTTTAGTTGAATACCCGTGCATTAAACAGCACGTTGGCCTTCTTTTTGAATATAAAAAACCCCCCAAAGACGGAACAGTCCACCAACTTACAGTAATATGCACACTCTACAGGAAGGAGTTTTCTTTTCACCAAAGCACAGGTGTTTAATAAACATGTTAAGTGAATATATATTCCCTTCTTTCTTAAGTCTGTTTGCTCACACAAAAAATGCGATTAATATAGATTAAAACAGAATGCTATTTAATTGTGATTAATCGAAATTAATCCACAACAACCCTGTGATTAATCTGATTACAAATTTGAATAGTTTGACAGCACCAATCAGAATCTAAACATTCATCACTTTTTTCAGGCACAAACCAACATGATGATTTGTGCCAGGAAAAGTACAGTGTACCTTTCCTTCTTCTTCATGAATATTTTTTTTGATCTAGCGACTGAAAAAAAGGTTTGTTTTTTTTAAAAATGTGTACCCCTTTTTCCTTCCACCATTTTCTGATTGTTTCATTTTTAGTTTGTGGAGGAGGTACAGACTGGAGAAAACTAAATCAAAATAGCACCATTTTGTGCAGCAGATTTTTTTTTTCTTTTCCCTATCTTGCTGCCCTCCTGAATTTATCTTGTAACCTATTCTGGTGTTGCCATTCAGGCTTGGAAGCTCTGAACCAACTGCTTGCATAGCATACATGCAATTACAGAAATACTAGGATGTTTAACAAAAGAACTCATGAAAAGCATGAAGTTGGTGGTAGATGAAAAGTGAGGGGATCAGCATCTGCATGAAGTTGCATGAAAAATGAAACCGTGGTACATGGCAGACCTTCGTAGATTGGTTCTGGACAGGTGATTTTGGCGGTGCGAGTTGGAATTTCTGAGCCTTTATCCAGCAGTCTCTCTGACTGAGCCAGATCTCTATTGTAGCTCTATGTTTTTGCCTCTTTGTGCGACGTGTGCATGCATATCCGTTCTCTCTCGCTCATTTGTGACTGTGTAACTCTGCTTGAGAGACAGTCGACACATCCTCTCTGCAGAAAAGCTTTGGGAAGTGGCACTGTGCTGCTCTTTATCACATGTGAGAAAAGTCCCTTGTCTTGTTAAAAACAACAAAAAACATAGCTGAAAAAACCACGGTGTGAAAACGCTTGGCAGCACGAAGGCATAAATGGAACTTTGAGTGTGAAATGGGCTCATTTGCTGAGAAGAAACAAATCCAGTCACAGCAGCATTCATTTCAGAGGACAGCGATGAACTCATTACAAACCAGCACATTAAGATAGCACCATGTAAAGGTGAGCATAAAGCTGGATTTATAGTCGGAGAATTAACGGGAGTCTCATGTTGGGTCCAGATTTTTACTCATAGTTCAGCATCAGATATCACCTCCAGACACACATGCTGTTTGTCATTAGGGTTTTTTCTGCTTTATTTTCCTGCATTCGGTGTACCACTGCAGGTCTTTGTTCAATTTTCACCATCAAAATGAATCAAGTGAAAGCTTTCATTATCCATTTTCCCCACCATTCGCTTCACAAATGGATAATGGTCTCCGGCTTAATTTTCAATTGTTCACATTTTGGTTGTTGCTTCAGAATTTGAGTTTTGAACAAAAATGTCAAAAAAATGACTCGCTATTATAATTTCCTATTTCTGTGCTTTGTGCTCTGACTGTACCATGAGCGCCAGGTGGGGGAGTCTACAACCAATCACAGAGCCAGTCGCTAAACCACATTTACCATTTCACATCAAGCATTACAGTAGATAGCACATACACTCATTTATAAGCTACACTTTATGTTTATCCATTCATTGCTTAGATTTGAGGGTATATTTGTATTTTACACATAGTACATACCACACTCACACACTCTGTGGAACTTAAAAAGTTATTTGAAGGTTGCTACTCATTGTTTAAAGTGAACAACAACAAGAGTAACAACAATACACTGTCCTATGGCTCCAGTCTATTAAGAATGTTGACATAGTTCTCCAAATGCTCCATAAATAAGGTCTCTAGAAGATTACTGCAGTTTCTGTAGACTCCCCCCGAGACACTAATGGTACAGTCCAACAATTAGCATTATTATTGTACAAAAATTAAAATCTTCAGCAACAACCCAAACTAAATTTAGCAGAGACAATTGTCCTTTATTTGTGAAATAACTGAACAGAAATGGATTACAGAAAGTTTCATTTTGACTGTGCAAACTGAGCAACACACCAGTGCAAGTTGTTGCACAGTGTCACAGCTGTGTTTACATTCTTTCATTTACTTTGTGCGTGAGCAAAGACTATTAGAGCTCATAACAAACAGCATCAGAAATATGTAAAACAGTCACATTCTTGTTGTCCCAACATGAACCAGAGCACCCCAGAAGTCAGTACATGTCTGTGGAGTATTAATTAATTCAATTCAATTTTATTTATATAGCGCCAATTACTATTTAGATTGTCTGAAGTCACTTACAGAACCCATATCCCTGAACCCCCAGAGCAAGCCCTATGACCTAAATGATGACATCACCTTACAGTTATTACATCATTTTTAATTTCAACACTAGAGTATCTGTAAAATTAAAAGTTTTCAATTTAGATTCACTAAATGCAACAAAAGTCAGCAGACTTTTCATTACTGAGGTTCAAATATTGTATTTTTAAAAATTTTTTGAATGTCCATTTTTATTGTCAATTTCTCTACATATCCAGAACATACAGAGGAACCGAAAAGACGTTTCTCTCACACCTTTGTATAGGCGCAATACCTTTAAAAAAGGATCAAAATATAGTATAATTAAGATAAAGTAAAACTAATAAAATATATAAAAATCAACCTATGAACTGGAGGTAGTGCAATATAGTGACAGCTTCCTGAGGTGATAGTAATGCAGTATGGTAGCAGCTTTTTGATAACAAACTAAATCCTCAGCATCATGGATTATAACCAGTATTTTGGTGAGATTTTCTGCCATTCTTCAGAGGCAGTTTTTCCAGCTGTTCTTTGCTTAAAGGGTTTTATTCCTCAACCTTTTGTTTCAAAATACCCCAAAGGTGTTTTATTGGGTTCAAGTCAGATGACAGACTTGAGTTCACCTATTTCTTTGCTTTCTTTTTCGTCTTTAGAAACTCTTTTTGTGCTTCTGGCAGTGTTCTTTTGATTGCTATCATGCTGAAATGTTTGTCATCTGCCAAAATTCTGCAGCCTGAGAGTTGTCTTGTCAGTCAGTACTGTAGTTTATCCAAAGATATTCATCTCCCCAACACCTACACTCACACAGCTACGTATCATCACCTCTGTGCTTCACTGTCAGGACTATGCATACGGTCCAGCTAAACATGCTGGACTCCATCTGATCCAAGCACATTTATCTTCATCTGACGAAAAAATGCGCTGCCAATATCCAGCAGGCTTCCTTTAATGTGCATTAGCAAAGTTTAATCCTGCAATTTTCTGCAAGAGCAATCAAGGGCGTTTTCTTGGATGCCATCCACAGAAGTTGACATTATGCACCAACCTTCACACTGTCTGAACCGTCACAGAAACTCTCATTTCCACCGATAACCTCGGTGCCAGGTCTGAAGCACTCGCTCATCTGTTTTTCAGAGGCAGATTTTGCAAGTAGCATGGCACCCTTTTAGGAGAACAACCGCTGCAGTTCTGATTAGTGGTGCTATTTGTTCGTTCTATACCTCCCGATAACTGCTGCAACTGTGTTTCCGCTGATTTTTAGTTGTCCACTGATCTTCCTGTTTCATTTTCTGTCTTTGTCATGTCTCACAATCAGACAATCAGACAGTCACAGTCCACAGGTCTACCATGGAGTATGTTCTGGTGTTTGCAGGTCATATACAGCCATGTTCATGATCAGTTTTGTTTAGTTTATTTATTTTTTACTTGTGTCAGCGATAACAGGTTTATTTACTTTTGTTGCATTCCATTTCTTCTCTAGAACCTGTATTTTTAATACACTGTAATATTTTTTGATGACATAGTTATTATATTCATGCTTATTATTGACTTAGAATTAATGCAGTTATTTAGAGGTGGTGCAAATTGGAAACAAATGACATTTTGGTGATTTTGATGTGAACATTAGCAGTGAATGAATCCAGCTTTATGCTTTGTGTTAAGTCTTTCCTATCATGTTTTAATTTTAATTAGGGAAGACTTGATAGGGATTGGCAAATGCATATCTAATTAAATGTTACATCTTTGATATGTCTAATACAGATGTGCATTTATTTGTACGTAATGTTCTCAGAGTTATATTGACTCTATGCTTATGTTGGAGATAGCAGTTTGTGGTGCTGCTGAAACATATTGCATCACACTGAGAAGTCCTCTGAGCCTATAAATGGGGAATGATTTTGAAGTCACTGTGTTGTGTGTGTTAAAAATCGGAGCGACTAACAGCTTAATATGTGTTGCTGTCATTCAAGTGGTGTGTTAAAAGCAAACACAGCAGCTGAGCAGCTGATAATTTTGGCGTCTGAGCGAACGGGACTGTCTGAGAAGGAGGACAGCAGGGAGAGAAGTAAAAGCAAACAAATTATGGACAGTGTGAAGGACATGGACAGTGGGTGTGGATTATCGATCTCTGCTGCTGCTTTAATTGTTAACTTCAGCCTAAAATTGCTGTTATGTGTGTATAGTGGAGGAGGTTAAAACAGTGCAAAACAGATAAATTGTGTCAGTAACAAAATTAATTCCCAAAAATGTTTGTTATTTCAGAATAAAAGAATCAGCATATTCTCTGCAGAGCTGCTCTTTAACGATCTGCGAGAGGAGATAATCAATCCACCACCAACACTCAGCTTGTCATACCATCACCATCTCAAAAAGTCTGGACTCACCGATGCTTCATAAAGCGGCTGTATGGACGTGTCTCTAAACAAAAGCAGATTCAGAATGTGTGTGTCCCACCGGTTTGTTAGTTGTGTGACAAAGCCCTGTGGACTCACACTCACTTTCACAGCAACAGGGTGGTAATGGAACAGAGGTGACTTTATTCCATCTCTGCCTGCTGATCAAAGGCGCTTTCACTCCGGTTCCTCTTTAAAACCCAGAGTCCAGCTCTTGTCTGTCCTCTTCTCTCTGTTGCCTCTCTGTCTCTTTCACCTCAAGCATCCATATTTAATTTCTCTCTTTCAAGACAGATAATAGAGTGACATTTGCTGGTAATTAAAACTTGAATTCAAAGTCAAACGAGGAGCCTGTCTTCTTTGTGTAGTCGACCCACACAATCCAGGATGTGTCCATAATGATTTGAACACTACGTCAAGGATCCTATCAAGAAGTTCTAGCAACAGTACGCGCAACTATAATGGCTACAACTTCCTGTTACCAATAGGTGGCGCTATAATTGTGACTCAATTTTGGAAAGTGGATGTCTCCAGCACATGAAATTTGGTCCAGATTTGATCATGTGCAACTGAGATATAAACACTTAAGTTGTTATTTAGAGACATCGAAATTCTCCGCACCGCAACAGACACGTTACTTGAGAAAAACTCACCATTTTCTCGACAAATCATCAACGTCTTAAGGCTAACATCACCACATTTGAGGTTAATGTGGTCAATAGGCTATCAATAGTACATGAAAGTGTGAAACATGACCTTTCATGTTGCCAGCAGGAGGCACTATGACTGTGAATGGATATTGGCATCTGGATTTCATCAAGGCAGGACTGTGATCAAACGTAAAATTTGAGGCACATAGGAGAATGTACAGGCGAGTTAGCCAGCACTTCCTGTTTCATGGAGAAGCATTAAAGTTTAGGGAGTCACCGTGGCCATGCCTTTGACTGTTACAGATTTTGATAACTTTTCAACATTAAGGCCTGTTGTATGTACTGGCCAAATTTGAGGTCTCTTGGAGTTTCCCTCCATGAGGATTTAACCCCTGAAAATGAGCAAAAATAACAAAAAAATCTCACACTTAAAACAAAATGGTGGACTTCCGCTTGTTGGGTTTGGGATATGACCCCAAGAGGCATTTTTGTGCCACAAATGGATACCAAATTTCGTAGATGTAGGTGACACATCCTGCCCATAGTAGATGTTACAAAGTTTCAGGGGGTGCTATGGAGTGATTTTGCCACACAGATGTTCATGTCCCATAAAATATCAAATATTTCACCAGCTCTGATGTGTATGCAAATTTTGAGTTTTTGAGCATGTTTAGGCCCTCAACAATGTTTTTCTTTTGGTGGAAAAATATTTCCTTGCATTTCAATAGGGTCCTACATACTGTCGGTGCTGGAGCCCTAATGATCACTGCAGCAGTCCAGCACACCATGTAGCCTCACCTCCTAATGTCCTTTTAAAAATGCAATGAAAACAGAAAGATAACTATCTGAATTTTAGTAGCTCGGTCTGTCAGACTATATCATGAACTCATATAAATCCACTGTCAGACACACAGAAAGCTGCCAGAAACACAGTTCATCAGACCTTCAGTGTGGTGGAATAACATCCCATCCATCCGCCTACATGTATGTGAGCGAGAATTTTCCAGACTGAAAGTGCAAAATACAAAATGTACAAAATCTGTTATGAGTTCATGCCCTCCACAACAGTGTGGTCCCTGGAGCTGCCAGCGGCTCTGCAAAACAATTTAGAAAATCAATTAATAATTGATAAAAACTGTGCAGAGTTATAAAAACTGCATTTGTACATGTAAACACCACTTGCAAGACAGTGTGCAAGAAAACAAACACTTCACTGCTGTGCTGATGCTGGCTGTGAGCTGGCAGAAGTTTGATGTGTTGTGACACATCATGTCAGTGATCGCCACCTCGCCTCGCTGTGCCGAGCCAAGCCGGCACTCAGCTCATGCTCCTCTGATCTGAACACTGATGATATTTGGGACTGAATCATGATCCTTTTGCTCCAGCTGCAGCAGCTTCATGTGGACTTACAGTTATGCAGTGACCAGATGCTGAGGGTGAAATTCCAGCCGCTGTCTCACGCAGAGCATCCTGGACTTCCTTTGGAGGCCTCGAAAATGTTGCTCCCGAGCCCGATAACTTAGCTGTGTGATTCACCATTCTCCACATGACTGCAGTGCAGGTGAAAAGTGACAGTAAAGTCTGTCTGTCAACTGTAATCCAAGAACTGAGGAACTGTGTGGCAATAGACAGGTGAACACATCTAAATAAATAAGCCATTGTAACTGCAAATAGAAAGAAAGAGTGAAATATGTGCAACACCAATGTTCCATCCAAGACATTTATATGTCACTGCTGCATGTCATTAGCCTTGTCTTCTCTCTAGCAGTTTGTGCTTTTTTTTTAAAATCTCTGATCTCTTTCTCCTTTTACTTTCCTGTAGCTTTTCCTCTGTAGCTGCATCACAACCTCCCCATATTTGTTTGTTTGTTTTCTCTCTGCTATTCTTTTGTCTTAATGCTTTCATCTTGCCCCACCTGGTTGAGGCAGATGGCCGCCCTCCCTGAGCCTGGTTCTGCCTGGTTAAAAGGAAGCTTGTTCTTCTGACTGCTGCTCACTGATTGCTCAAAAAGAATCAGTGGATTTGTTGGACTTCTATTATTGCACTTCTTAGGTAGTGAGGGTGTCAGTTAACTCACAACTATCCAATATTTGCATCAAATAATTAACAATATACAGTGGCGTGCAAAAATATTTACAGAAATCTTCCATTGTTGCATATTTCTTACACTTAAATGTTCCAGATCGTCAAATTTATTTTCATATTTATTGAATATTAGACAGAGAAAACCTGCAAAATGTAAAATGCAGTTTTCACTGTATGGTTTATTTAAGATTTATTGAAAACCTGTATCACCCCTGTAAACAACTAATTGCCCCCCTGAACCTAATAACTGGTTGGTCCATTGGCAGCAGCAACTGCAGTTAAATGTTTGTTCCAGCTTGTGATCAGTCTTTTATATCATGGAGGAATTCTGGTCCATTCGTCTCTACAGAATAGTTTTAATTCAGTCACATTAGATGGTTTTCCAGCATGAACTGTCCTTTTAAGGTCTTGTTACAGAATCTCATTTAGATTCAAGTCCAGACTTTGATTCCATACTCTAGAACCTTCATTCTGTTCTTTTTGAGCCACTCAGAGGTGGATTTGTTTGTGAGCTTTAGGTCATGAACTGATGGTGGATTTTCTCCAGGAGGATTTTCTGATAGAGAGCAGAATTCATGGCTCCATCAGTGATGACAAGTCATCCAGGTCCTCCAACCATCACACTACCACCACCATGTTTCACTGCTGGTATCATGTTCTTCTGGTGGAATGCAGTATTAGCTTTACACCAGATGTAACGGACCCATGTCTTCCAGAAAATTCCACCTTTGACTCATCAGTCCACAGGATGTTATCCCAGAAGTCCTGGAGCTCATCCAGATATTTTTTGAAAATACCAGATGAACCTTTATGTTCTTTATGGTCAGTAGTAGTTTGATCCTTGCAACTCTCCCATGGATCCATTTTCTCCCAGAATCTTCCTTATTGTAGAATCATGTAGATGGACCTTAACTGAGGCCAGTGAGGTCTGCAGATCTTTAGATGTTCTTCTGGGTTCTTCTGTGACCTCGTGGATTAGATGTTGATGCTCTTGGAGAAATGTAGTTCATTGGTCCACTCCTGGGAAGGTTCACCACTGTTCCATGTTCCTCCATCTGTGGATAATGTCTCTCACTGTGGTTCTCTGGAGTCCCAGAGCCTCAGCAATGACTCTGTAACCCTCCAGACTGATAAATGTCAATGACTTTGTTTGTCATCTGTTCTTGAATCTCTTTAGAACGTGGCATGATGTGCTGCATTTTCAGACCCTTTAGCTGCTTCACAATGCCAGACAGGTTCTATTTAGTGATGTTTAGATTCAACAAGCCTGGCAGTAATCATATGTGAGTGTAGATGGTGAAACTGAACCCAACTGATGAATGAATTTGGTCATTTGGTAGATTGGTAGCTAAGGGGGCAATTACTTTTTCACATGGGTCAAGATGGGCTGCACAGTATTTTTCTTTCAATAAATTAAATCACCATTTAAAACTGCATTTTGTATTTTCTTGGGTTATCTTTGTCTTATATTAAAATTTGTTTGATGATCTGAAACATTTCTATGTGACATATTAAAAAATACAAGCTTTCTGTAGGGGTCAAATACATTTGCATGGAAATGCTCAAGACAGAAGATATTTCAGCTGCTTTACTGCTTAGTACGATGAAAATGCACAAGATATAAAACAAAAGTTGTGACTGAGTCTATCAATAGAAACTTAAGGTGCGGTGACGTGTTGGTGCCAGGTACTGTGAGGTTTTGCTATTCTCTGATAATGACTCCGACTAAAAATGCAAATTCACTTAGGAGAGATTCACAGACTTTTCATCGTAAATAATGCACCAGTAATGGCTCTGACTCTGACAACAGCTTGGAGCCAAATTTTTCATAATTGCCACCAAGTCAGTTTTGTCAGGATACAATCTTTTCTTTTCATTAAAAGGAGCAGAGCTGGAAATTACAAAGTAGGGTTTTCTATTGCGCTAGTCGGCTCTCGTTTCCAAGTCTGTATTACAAAACCGAGGGAGGAGTGTGGCGCACTTCCCAAGATTGAAGTAAACACCCCAAAATGTGAGGCAGTCCACACAGAAACACACACACACACACACAGGAAGCTGGTTATATGTATGTGGAAGAGCATGTAGATATCAGTTTCATAGCTGTGAAGGACACTGATCACAGCAGACAGCAATAATAATATTTTAAAACAGCCACCCATCACATACACACACACATTATATGTGCTCACACACACACGAACACACAAACCCGAAGCTGCCATTTATATTCTAGGTCTCTCTTAAACAAAACTGCTCTTCATTAAAGAACTCCTAACCTCTCTGCGCAGAGATAAAGAGTAATTACGTAGCTACCGTCAATTCAAACGTCTCTTATTTCACCAAGCGCAGGGAGCCATAGATAAGGCTGCTTAATTAACTTAAGTGCTTCAGTTCTATCACCTCTCATATGTGGACCCTCTAACTGCCGACGGGAGCATAGAAAAGGCTTGATTATGTCGAAGTATTCAATCATCGGCATTGTCACATCTGGTCTATTTCACCAGTTGAAGTTTAGAGTTCAGCTTGTACACCGAATAATTTTCTCTGTTGTGTGGAACGGACCGAGGCCAAAGACTATCTGGAAATGAGATTCAGAGCGTAAGTAGAGTCGGTGAGAAGAAGAAAAAAAAGAGAAGTGCTTCAAAGTTAATACTGGAGATCTGAATCGTTGTGAATGTTGAAATTTTAACAGATTTGTGGATGCTGCCAGTTTCAACATACGTTAGCCTTCGATTTGAATAATTCAGTGCCGATTGCTGGGGGGGATCCACAGGTGTGGCAGGTTCATCTTCAGCGCAGTGACCCTGGTGGAGCATTTCAGCCCACATGGGAATGTTTCTGCCAACAGATATGTAATCCTGAAGCTCTCTGGTGCTTTCAGCAAGTGCACAAAGATACTACAAATTACAGTGGCGGCTGCCCGTTAAACTGCTTTTTAAACTTCACCCCCACAACAGAACCCAGCTCCTTGCTTCACACTTTTACCGGCATAAATCACAGCACCGCAGATATTGTTCCATCTGATCGAACTATTAAAATGATTTATTTTCACTTTCAACCAACAATAAAAAAACACAACATGGCTCAGTCTAACGCTGGGCTCACACTACAGGAGTTTTAAAGGGATTTTTGAAATTGCACTGCATGACACACATCAGAATAAACTTCACAGATATTCTTCCCTCTAATCTCAGACGTGCACACACTACGAGATTGGAAAATAATGGTGCATCACACACTGCAGGATATTATTAAGATTATGGTGCCAGAGGGAGCAGAGCAGCACCTACTAGATGTGAATGTAATGCAGGAGCTGTAACGCTAATCAAACTTTGCAGCGAGAAAAAAAAAAGAAAAGCAGCAATGAATATGAAGAAGAAAATGTTTGGGAGGTGAGATCAAACAACTGATTTTAACTCTTAATATCGAACATGTCTGACATTAATCGGGGTGATCCTAGTGAGTCTGCAAGGATTCACACTTTACCAGCTAATCCAGACCAGATTTTTCGTAAGGAGGAAGGAATTTGGTCATTTAGTAGATTGGTAGCCAAGGGGGCAATTACTTTTTCATATAGGGCAAGATGGGCTGGACAGAATTTTTGTTTCAAAAATGAAATCATGGGCGCCCGGATAGCTCAACGGGTTAAGTGGGCGACCCATGTACAGGGGCTGGTCCACGACGCAGTGGCCTGGGTTTGATTCCCGCTCACGGCCCTTTGCTGCAAGTCGTCCCCCCTTTCCTGAAAAAACTTTTTTTTAAAAATTAAATCATCTAAAAATTGCTGTTGCAGTTCCAATACTGAGACTCACATGCAGGCAACAAAGACATGGCAACAGGAATTTAAACACAAAGACAGAATTTACAGACTACAGACAATGCGGACTGAGAAGCAGAACCACCAGAAAACTAGAGAGCCGCCTAAAGGATTGGCGGGGCACAGCAGAGACACCAGACTACGATGAACAAACAGCGAAAACTAGAAAACTCTCGCTCCCACCTGCTCGTGATCACTGATTGGTGGCACCTGTCTGCAATGCTCACACTCACCTGGAGAGACAGAGGAAGGGAGAGACTGGCACTATGTTAGCTGTGGAAGGTGTAACAACTGGATTTTGTGTTTTCTTGGGTTATCTTTGTCTTATATTAAAATTGGATGATCTGAACCATTTACATATGACAAATATGCACACAGAAGATATCTGTAGGGGGGAAATTACTTTGTCATGGCACTATACAGCACCTTTCTAGCTGAGTGGCACTTTACAATGTTTCCCATTCACACACCAGTGGCGACAGAGCTGCCATGCAAGCTGCCATCGTGAGAAACTTCAAGTTCAATGTCCTGCCCAGGGACACTTTGGTATGTGGGATCAAACCACCAACCTCGCGATCAGTTGACAACCCGCTCTACGTGTTTCCTAGTAGCTCCAACACTGACTCTGACTCGCGGTCAAAGACTGTACCTCCTACATCATTATCTCCTTCACCGTTATCATTTTTTTCACATGCAAAATTAAATAACTACAAGACAAAACACATTCTTTCAGTAACTGCAGCATCTTATTGTGATGCATAAAAGACAAAAAAGTTGCTTCAAGGTCACTTGTGTTCATGTTTGTTTTCACATGTGATGGTGATGAGTCAGAAAAAAGAATGACTGCAGGGAATCAGATGTCAAACGGCACAGTTCAGCAGAAGACTCCATGAGCAGGCTGGAATAACTGGAAAGCTGCAGTGAGTAATCCAATCTGGCAACGACCGAGGGAACCTGGAGCGGTTGAACAATAACCAGAACAGAATCAATGCCTTCATTCACCCTTTATTCACACACTCAGGTAGGTTTTAAAATCAGCTGTTTCGTGCATTTTGGCCTTTCAGGTCACTGGAAATTGACCGTTTGAAAAATGTTATTGTGTCAACAGTTTTTTCAATCTCAGATTCATTCATTTTTTTGAGGTGATGTGAGCCTGGGTTAAATGCTGCTGGTGCCAACCTTTGCTCTGAACTTTATAGATGTTTATGCATAAATTATGTTGAGTAATCATTCCACTTGGCTATCACATATGATTCCCACCTTCCTCTGTGAGCCTTTGTTGGTGACCTGCCTGAACTGCTAATTGCTGTTTTTCACATCCTGATTGGACAATACGGCTGTAGAGTTTTGCTCATATCGTTGCGTGATGGTCGTACGCCCCTAGTGGCACTTTGGTTGTGTTTTTGGGTTTTCATTTTGTTTTAAAAGCACAGTTTTTAAAAGATACGAATGATAATATGTGTGCACTAGGCTCTAAAGATGCCTTAAAGCAGGGCTGTCAAACATACGGATGAGTTTGCAAAGTGTAGACATTTGCAAAACTTTAAATTTTAAATTCTTTTTAGATCTTGACAAGCTGTTTGGATCATAAAGTAAAATACTGGATTGTTCAGTTCCTGATACCTGTGACCTTTGCAGATACACTGTGATCTGTAAGTTATAATGTGTAAATAATGAACTGAGGCATAATATTGTTGAAATTTAACTTATTTTTCACAAGAAATTTCAGGTTGTTCATGATGTTTTGTAAAAACATAGTTCATTAAATGTGATCATTTTCAGAATGTACTTTTTTGCACTAATTTATATGTTATTATGGTCTGATTTTACTGGTCCTGCATGTGGCCGCTGAACTAAAATTAGTTTGACACACCAGCCTTAAAGATTTACTAGTTTACATTAAGTGAAGCCATTTTGCACATTTTAAGCAACAGCCATCACATTGAAGAGCTCTCCAGTAGAAAAATAAGGATTATGAATTAAAGTTCAAATATTGAGGTCAAGACCCTAAAGTGTTATGTATTTAAGGATTAAAATTCTTCAAAAATTATGCAAACCTACAGCAAGGCCTACAGTATTCTTCATAATGGATGATAATGATTATTTCTTATTTTACAAATATAAACTAGTGAAACTATCTTTTAAATCTGAGTTTTCCGTTTTATATTAGGGACAATTTATACATTTTTTGCACTGCACTAGAGCATCATTTTTATTCCCTCTCTCAATCTGTCTAATTCTATTGTACATGTTCTTTTTAAACCATATTTATATACAATATTTTTTTATTGCCTTGTTTATTTTCATGACTTCTCTTAATACCTTTTATGTCTTATGTAAAACATTTTTATTGCCCTGTCATTGAAAGGCGCAGTATAAATAAACTTGCCACGTCTTGCCTTGTGATATTTGTGGCTGTTTAATTACAGTGGTTATGTGAGTGTATGACTGATTCCCTGTGGGAATCAAAAGGTCTTTCCTTCTAAACATATCTAGATCTCAGTGAAATTTTAGACGCAAATGTAGCTCAACAATTAACTGAATAACTGGGACCCAGTGGACTAAATTGAAATGCGAGCAGTCACAATAATAATTTTCCGGCCTCTCTCGTGTCTTCTGCCAATCTGGAGATTTTTCTAAGTCCTCGTAGGTTTAGACAGCAGAGTTACAACTCCAGAAATCCACAAGAAAAATGTTTCTTCCATTTGTTTAAACAACATCCTCTTCAGAATTTCCATTAGGTGTCAATACCAGAATTCATCAGGCATTGTGGATGTCAGTACAAGAGTCCTTCCAGAATTGGAAGACATTTTACATCCCAGTCATCAAATTTCAAATAACCCACATACAAATGTTAAAAATGAAGTTATTGCATAAATTTACTCAACCAAATAAAAAAATAAAAAAGAGAAAAGGAGGAGAAAAGAATGTTTGAAAATATTTTTTAAAATACCAAATAAGTCTGGAGTACCCCCTAAAATGCCATTTTTCTCTTGTCCCACCCCCCGATTACCCATGATAGGCCATGGGCTCCCAGACTACCACCTCATACTATCAGGACAAGACAAATTCTTTTTACTTTTTCTTTACTTTTTTGCATTAGTAAGTTTGTCCTCTGTCTGAAAGACCCAGTCAGAGGTGTTTCTGGAAAGAACTAGACCAGCTGTTCTCACTCTTTATGCTAAGATAAGCTGCTCCACAGTAAAAGATGACACTAACATGTAACTCTCAGAAAGAAGTGAATACGTGGTACTTAGTTTCTCTTATGAAGATGGCCTCAGTGACAGCGAGTACAGTTTTCAGACTTCCTTTCAGTGGACAAAAAATCGATCTCTCATATAGATACTAGTAGAGATATGATCTCCAACCCTAAAACTGACAATTTGACATGTTAAAGTTATACAAAAGAATGCAACTTTGAGTCAAGGATATGGAAAAGTCCTTTAAGAATAAAAATCTACAAAAACAACACCCTTAATAAAGCAGTCAGTAAAATCAGAGAGTTACCATCAGACAATACAGTAGAATCTAAAAAAAAAATGTTATGAAAACACTGGTTTGCATCATCTGTCCTGTTTCTCAGCTCATCTTTACTTTAAAAGGAGGTTCCATCCCAAGAAAAGGCTGCTCAGTCGTTGTATCATTTCTGATGGAGAGTCCCGATAAGTCCAAGTACTATTAGAGCCTTTAAAAGCACTCACCTGGTGCAGATCATCAGATGATGGAGATCTTATGAAAGCTCCAGCTGTAGTGCTGCAGCATCTCTTAATGCTGTTTTTCTTCTCCTTATAGCTCCCAACAACAAAATGTACATGTCTTCTCTCTTTTCAGCTCCTCCGCATCCATCAACAAGATGCAATACTGATCTCTTTCAGCTCTTAATGCATAAAAATATGTGAGGGTGCATTAGTCTCCATGCAACATGTACAAATGTAAATTCATCATGTCATATCTGTACATGTCCTTATGTATAAAACCTTTGCAATTCATTCTTTTTATTCTTTAATTCTTTCCTGCTTCTTTCAGCTTCTTTTTGGATCCAGCTGCTGAAACATGTACATTTCTAAAGTGAGGGATCAATAAAGTTTATCTTATCTTATCTTAGAATGAAAGAATACAAAGATACAAACAACAATACGAGAAACACAACAGGTTGAAACGACGAAGTGGACTTTGAAGGAGATCAAACTGAAAAACTACAGCAAAGAAGTCAAAATCCGGAGAAGTTGACAGCTGTGTTTGTAGCTCGCTTCTCATTTGATAATACTCTTAGCCTAATTAAATTTCTCACTCATGTGAAGCCGTTCTGGTTTTTCTTTGGTGGATCTAATTTGAATCTTTTCTAACAAACCCCTTTGTGCGAACTCTCCCTTTGTGCTCACTCAATTTTCTATCTTTCTTTCTGTCTGCACTTTTAGGAAACAAGTGGGATGACAGATGCCCTCGCTCTGTTTTATTCATTCCAATTCAACTTGTCTTTTCTCCACCTCCCTCCTGTCACCCTGTTTCTTAGCATCTTAATTCCTTATGCACCTTCTGTCCTTCCATTATTCATCATGCACACCACCGGTCCCACTCAAGGCTATTCCTTCTGTCTTTCTTATTTCCTCGTCCCTCTTTCACTTGTTACTTCTCAATTCAGATGAATTAATCACACCTCATTTGCCATCCTCCACCTCCATTACGTTGCTTTCCCTGCCCTCCCACTTTAACGCTCTCTCCCCTTTAATCCCCCTTTCATCTTTCCCTCAACGAGCCATGTACCTCCCTCCACCAGTCCGCCTTTCCACCGCTGTTTTCCACCCCCCGACTTCCTTCTCACACTTTATCTTCTCTCAGCCTTTCCCCTGCCTCTACATCCGACCCTCTATCTCTTCCCGACCAGCGTTCTGCTTCTCATCCACCCACATCCATCCATCCATTAGACAGCGAATGTGTTCGTCTTTGTTTTTACATGTGCAACTGTGCGTGTGTGTGTGTGTGTGTGTGTGTGTGTGTGTGTGTGTGTGTATGAACGCATGTGTGTGTTTTCTCTCCAGGGCAAGATGTTCACACTGCAGAGGTTAGAATGATGACGACGCTAATAAAGATAAAAAGTCGTCGGAAAGATACTGATCAAACATCTTTCAGAGCTTGTGTGTGTGTGTGTGTGTGTGTGTGTGTGTGTGTGTGTGTGTGTGTGTGTGTGTGTGTGTGTGTGTGTGTGTGTGTGTGTGTGTGTGTGTGTGTGTGTGTGTATGAACGCATGTGTGTGTTTTCTCTCCAGGGCAAGATGTTCACACTGCGGAGGTTAGAATGATGACGACGCTAATAAAGATAAAAAGTCGTCGGAAAGATACTGATCAAACATCTTTCAGAGGTTGTGTGTGTGTGTGTGTGTGTGTGTGTGTGTGTGTGTGTGTGTGCGTGCGTCCTCAGTGCCATGTTGCTTTAGGCCGAATATTCCCCCGAAAGGACAGATTTTAGAGCAGCCTCTTTTGAAAGTCCTTCAAAATTTACAGAACAGAGGAGTTTGCGATTTTTGTTTAGTGAGCGCTGCTGTTAATTGGAGTGGCTCCAGGCTGTCCGCAGGCTATTGGGAAGTGTGTACAATTGTGTAACCGTGCATTTCCCTCCATGAGTGTGTGTGTGTGTGTGTGTGTGTGTGTTTCACAGCAGCTAATGCTGGGACATGAGACATAAGGTTTAAGCTTCCACGGGGAGGACAGAGAGGAAAACTAGCAGAGCCGCTGTCACCACCGCTTACATGCAAAATGACAGCAATGTTAGGAGGCTTTCAGTTCTGGAAATTAAATTAGGTTGCAGCAATCAAACACGCAATGGCAGACAGCAGACTGAACAACAGCCGCATACAAAGCGAGAGGCTGCAGCAGTGCCAGGTAATTAATGACTTGCATGTGTTATGTTTTGCTGCCGCTGCTGGACAATAGTTTTCATGGGTTCACGGGGGCAGATAGTGTTGCTGAGGCCTTCAAAGTGCCACTGTCGGCACTGTCACTGGCATTGAGGTTTCACATCACTTTCTACTGGTGCAGGAGGGAAAGCAAAGTGTGTGAGCGATGAGAAAAGGGTCCACTTACTGTAACGCAGCCAAACAGGACTGATGAAATGTTGATTCCAAGGAGGGTGGAGTAGATGTTTTCTTAGGAAACAACCTCAGTAGACCCTGTATAGATTCACATACACACTTTTCTTATCTGCCCAAGAGTTTCTTCATTGCTAAATCATTTATCATTAAGCCAGTTCAAAAGTTTTGCTTGCCTATTATTTGCACCCTTCTGGTTCAATACTGGGTGAAAATTGTGAAATTAAAATCATTATTAAGCTTCATCAGACACTCAGGAGCTGGCGTCGGTATTTTGGGGCCCAAATAGAAAAAAAACAAACTACTTTTTTATATCTCTTTGTGTGCTGTGTTTATATCAAATTGATTGGACTCCATATAAACATTTTCATCTTTAAACTCTCAATTCAGTAGTTCAGAACTCTGCTGCAGGATTTGTATGAAACACTAGACAGAAGTGGCTTTGTAAAAATGACAACACAGAAAAAACCACAATAGTAACTAAATAACATACAGCGCCATGCAAAAGTATTTGCCCCCTTCAGAAATTTTCTATTTTTTGCATATTTGTCACACTTTTGACCTTCATGACCTAAAGCTCAACACAAATGGTTTATGCAGCAAGACAAAGACCCAAAACACACAAACAAGTCCACCTCTGAGTGGCTCAAAAAGAACTAAATGAAGGATCTAGAGTGGCCGAGTCAAACTCTGGACTTAAATCCAGTTGAGATTCTGAGTCAAGACCTTAAAAGGACAGTTCATGCTGGAAAACCATCTAATGTGACTGAATTAAAATTATTCTACAGAGAAGAGTGGACCAGAATTCCTTCATAGTGATGGAAAAGATTGATTACAAGCTGGAACAAACATTTAACTGCAGTTGTTGCTGCCAAGGGACCAACCAATTATTAGGTTCATGGGGGCAATGACTTTGTCACAGGGGTGGTACATGTTTTCAATAAATCTTTAAGAAAACATATTTTTTAAAATGTGTTAAAATGTTGTGTTTTGTGGGTTATCTCTGTCTAATATTCAATAAATATGAATGTTAGTTTGATCAAGAACATTTGAGAAATATGCAAAAAGATCCCTGTAGGGGGGCAAATACTTTTGCATGGCACTGTATAATATTTGAGTAGGATGCTCAGTAGGTTTATTGCCATAAAACTGTCCAATCAGTTGGTCAAGCTCCACCAAGTCTGAAGGACATAAAGACCTGGATGAGTGTGACTTTCTTCATTTAAATTCAGTAAAAACTGAACTAAATGTATTTTACCCTAAACACCTCCGGAACAAATTGGATGGCATTGCCTTAGCTCCCCTTTGTACTGAAAACAACCTTGGAGTTATTTTTGATCAGGACCTAATGTTCAACATACACATAAAGCAAATCTATAGGACAGCATTCTTTCATCTACGTAATATTGTAAAAATCGGGAACATCCTGTCTCAGAGTGATGCTGAGAGACTAGTCCATGCATTTATAACTTCTAGGTTGGACTATTGTAAATCTTTATTATCAGAATGTCCCAATAATTCTCTTAAAAATCTCCAGCTGATACAAAATGCTGCAGCCGGAATTCTGACAGAAACCAGAAACAGAAACCATATTTCTTTCATATTAGCTTCTCTTCGTTGGCTCTGTATAATCCAGGATAGAATTTAAAATCCTTCTTCTAACATATAAAACTCTCAATAGTCGAGGCAGATGGCTGCCTTCTCTGAGCCTGGTTCTGTCGGAGGTTTTTATCTTTGCTGCAGCCAGAGTTCTGACAGTGCCTGGAGTTTGATTAACTGATTGGAACACAGTTCTATGGCGAGTTTTGCAAATTAGGAGGATGGAAAGCTGGGAGTCAGGGCGGTGATCCGGTGAGCAGTCTAGGCGAGGGAACGGCAGCGTGGGAGTTTGCAGTAGAGGCTGGCGAGTTCGGAGAGATGGCTAAGCTGAACGAATGTGGCAAGCGGTGGAAGGACTCGTGGAGAGCTTTCGGGCAGGTTCTACAGCGACGTTAACTGGCCGACAAAACACGAGGAGCAGCAGATTACTGAAAGCGAGTCGGGCGTCGTGTTCGTAGCAGTGGCAGACTGAACAGGCTGGCTGAGGCCGATGGGCAGTTCAGGTTCTGCAGGTTGATGAGCTTGATGAGCACTGGATGTGTTGACAGATTGGCGGTCAGGAGCTCATGGAAACCACAGCCAGACACAAACACAGAGAGACCGCAAGAAACACAAGGAAGAGGAAAACAAAGAAACGCCACCAGGATATGACGCTTTAACTGTAACATAATATCCTGACAGCTGTGAAGGATCTTAGAAATCCAGCAGACCCCAGAGAAAAATCTTACTGCTCAAAGTTTGCTCCTTTATAGCTTGGGAGACAAAATTGTGATTCTTATATCAGCTTAGGTTTTGTCTGATATGATTCTCATATTTTTCTCCTGAAGTTCATCAGGAGATATAGGTGAGAAAGGAGAAGAACAATTAGCAACAGGTGTCACACATGAGATACACAGAAGATAATTTCACTAATGGATCCATTTTTTTTCTCAGTTGAGCTACATGTGAGCTGCATACAAGCTTTATTTTATATAAATACAATACAACAACTGTAATGAATTATACTGAGAAGTCTACCTAATATTTTGTCACCTTTGCCATCTTTAATTTTTAAATATGTTTTCAATGAATATGAAGACTTTCCCTTCAGAAAGTTTCAAGGAAATCAAAACAATCCTTCCTGAAAAAAACTATTCAGTTAAAATGTCCAAAAAAGTGGGTTTTCCAGCTCTGGAGCTAAATTTAGGATTGATGCAGCATCAAATGACATTTTGATCTGACAAAACTAAATAGTTTCAACCCACAACAAAAATTTGGTTGGAATTGACTGAATATTAGTGGAGAAATTATTAAACATTTTGCATTTCGATAGATTTTTATTATTTTCATTTCTGTTAAAAATCCGCACAAGCTATTGACATGATTACAACTTTTTCTTGAGGTTTCTGGGAAATTCAGTTAAAACTAAAATCCACCAAATCCTGTGAAGAATAAGCAACTAGTGAGGCTTTAAAGATGCTTTACAAGAATCACTGTGGTTATGAAATTTAACACATCAATATGTGTTTATACAGTCAGGCCCATAAATATTTGGACATTTGGGCTCGGTACATCACCACAATGGATCTGAAATGAAACAATCAAGATGTGAAAAACTAAAAAAGGTGGAGGGTGCATCTAAAATGTGTTGTAGTTCCTCCACCGTTCACCTGATCTGGATGTAAACACCCTCAAAGCTGAAAGTTTGAACTTAAAGCACATCTTGATTGTTTCATTTCAAATCCATTGTGGTGGTGGACGGAGCCCAAATGCTGAAAACGGTGTCAATGTCCAAATATTTAGGGGCCTGACTGTATAAATACATACTAATACATATATATGTGTATTTATACATATGCATCTATAGCTCATATTGAGAAAAAATGGCCTCATTAGTCAAATTATCTAATTTAAATCTCAGATTTGACTCCTGCTGCTCATTGTTCTCCTCCTTTCTCACCTATATCTCCTGGTGAATATTAGGAGAAAAATATGAGAAACATATCAGACAAAATCCAAACTAAAATAAGAATCACAATTTTGTCTCCAAAGCTATAAAGGAGCAACCTTTGAGCAGTAAGATTTTCCCGCTATGAAACAAATGATTTACCTACAGCCTACAGACGGTGACAGCTCACTTGTCTGAGGTGAAGAAAATGTGCCGTTAGATTCTGCTTGATCCATGTTGATGAGCTTAGATTAGTTTAGATTAGTCTGTTAATTAGCAGCTCCTTGAACTTTGGTACAGTCTATGATTGAATCTCATTTGTAGGGAAAATATGATGACATATATTATGGTGAGTTTATTTTTTAAATAAAAGTGCCCTGTGTCTGAATGACAGTATTGTACATTTTTAACAAACTGATGAAGCAGCAATATTACATAACTCATTTCTAGGCAGGACTACGCTTGATTATGGAGAAGTTCACACAACAACAACAACAGGAACATATAACATTTTCTCAAAGGTCCCACATGGTAGAAATCTATCTTTATTGTGTCTTGAGGCTGTTATAAATTTGGAGATCCAACATAAAAGCTGTTAAGATATGAAGACGTTTACTTCTTCTGTCTACCGGTTAGCCTCCAGCTCTGTGCTCCTCCTGAGGGATTCAGGAATAGCGGCGGCATTTCGAGCCGAAACACTAAAAGACACACTGCAGGGACATGTGAGACTTTAATTTGCTGAAAAGAGGCTTAAAATGGGACCTTTAAGTAAAAAAGCACGAAAGCTGACCTGGATATACAGCAAAGCGCCGAGCAGAAAAGGACACATCAAGTGGTTCTGTGGGATTATTTTGTTTATTGTGACATTTCAACATATTAGCATAAAAGCACTTGAGCTGGAGTCCGCAGTGACGTTGCTCCTACAGAATATTTTAATAACTTTAAAGGCCTCTTTCTAGTAAATCTAACCACAGTGAGAGAGAAGCAGCTATTTGGACCATTAGCGATAGAGACTGAGTGGACAAAAGAACAGAAACTCCAGCCAGTGTAGTGCAGTGGAATAACCCAACAACAACTGCAGAAAAAAATGCAAAATTCAAAAGTGGAATGAACTTCTCACTAAAGCGCCTAAAACTAAACATTACAACCCTCATGAAGAGAGGATTTATTTCACCACTGTGTTCCTGTAGACATGCAGATTTTAGGTTTGCCTCGACAGCAAAGTTGCAAAATGAATTTCGGTGTAATTCTACAGCTGTCAGATACAATAGCTCATTACAGAGCAGTAATCCAGCTAATCAGCTGCTGATTGACAGCGAGACGGAGCAATTGGTTTGTGTGCAAAGCTTGCCGACTGTAAACAGACGAGTGGATGCCGGGTTTAATGAAATATGTCAAAATGTGCGACTTCATGTTGCAAACTGCAGGTTGCTCAGATTTACTCCACATTTTTCACATTTCAGCAGCCTGCAGACTGTTGGGTGACTAAAAAAACATGCTGTAGAGCATGATGTTACACTGTCAGCCCCACAGGAGATGGAGTGACAGTAGAATAATTCCTAATCAGATAATAGCTGTTCTGATTGTATGATTGGCAATCACATAAACGAGTCTCGCTTCCCCCTCGCAGGCTTACTGTAAGTCGAGCAATCAAAACAGATCGAGGGTGAATGGTACCTACGAACACTGAAATCAGCTGTTGAACCACAGAATCAGGTAATTAGATTCGATTGATTACACAGGCAGGAACACAGAGAGAAGTTTTCTGGTCGGGAAGTTTTACTCTAAGTGTGTCTTTTATGTGCGCTTGGGTTGCATCATGCTGTCATCCAGCCCTACGATGGGTGAGCTCCTCTCTCTGTGTGATTATGATGATTACGATGATAAGCGTTGAATGGTGAACCTTGAAAGAAGCTTTGATTCCGAAAGACGAGCTTCAAAGCCCGATTAGTGCTGATATTTCTGGATTATTGAAATATTTCTCCCTTTTAATCTTCCACTTCTACATTTGGACATTATTTCAATTATGGTAATAATAAGTCAGGAAACAGAATGAGCCCTGAAGTACCACCTACTGCTGCTTTTTAAACATGTTCAAGTGTTGTTTGAAGAAAAAAAAAAGAGAAAATGAATCATTAAATCCTACAAATGGTGAGAATGTACTAGAAAGGATGAAATTTAGGGATGTCCGATAATATCGGCCCACCGATATTATCGACCTGATATTGGCATAAAAATGCATTATCGGTCAATATTGTTAGCGTTTTTTTTGCCTATCATGAAAACCGATAAAATAATGCCTGGATTTCGCTGGCATTTACCGGCGCGCAAATGATGACATCATTAAACTGCGTCCTGAAGCGTGTAAACAACCGTGTCGGATTTTCGGTGTGCTGCGCCGGCGTTTGGCTCAAAAAAAAAAAAAAAGATAGGACTACATTGCCAGTTGAGTTAGTCTACCATTGGAATGAGGGAAACGCAGGTTTTGCTCTCAACCAAACTAAAATCACTAGCCAACGGGAAGTAGAATGGGGGCGGGTCTTAAAAAGACGTTGAGATCCAGCTGCAGGTGAGTTCATTGTTGTCATGGTTATAGTGACGCATGGCTATCTCGCAGTGATACAGAAATCTTTAACAAATCGGTGGATCCAGACTATAAGCCGCATCACTGCTGCTTGCTTCTGTACCACATGCTCAAAAAACTCATGCATGCAACTAATGGCAAAAAGTGCTGTCACGTCATGAGTCTGACCCACAGAGCTGCTGTCTGCTCTGAAACTCACATCTGGTTTACTGGGAGCAACAGTCACCGCTGAGGTACCGACGTCAGACTGACCGGGTTTGTGATTTAAAAACACGCCTGTACACGTTCATTGCAGAACACGACTTGTCTTTCACCAGATCTCAGCCACTCGTTAATCTGTGCTGAAGATAAAAATGCTTTGTCAAAACTGTCCATGTCAAATCAGCATGCTGGTTCCATAAATACACATGGCATAGCACCAGCATTTAAGAAATGAGCTTTAATGTTTTTGTTATTATTTGAACTGACTAGAGTTTGCTGTTATAAACTATACTTGTATTTATTTATTTTTTGCACTGTAACTGTTTACATAGTTGTATTTCAACATAAGTCGTGAAAATGGTGCTAAAAGGTGAATCAATGTCCTTTTCCATGTCTTTTACCGATTAGTTGCTAAACAATATATTTGCACCATGTTGTAGTCAGATGGAGAACCTACCACGACCTACTGATCTTTGTAGTATTACTATAATCTCCATACTGAGTTTGCAAAGACAGATATCTTTATTTCTTATTAATTAGCTAGATTGCACCCCAACCCCCACCCAAAAGGAAAAATATTTTTCACTTTAAGCCCTGCAAGTGGAGGGACTTCTAAAGGATGACACCAAACTTAAAATTACAAAGTTGAAAAAAGAAATAGATAAAATAAATACACAAGATATACAAAAAAGCTCCTCTTTATAAAGCAACAGTACTATGAGACTGAGGGGAAATCATTAAAGATTTTGTCATTTCAACTACGGAAACAACAAGCAGAGAGAGCAATGCACAAAATAAAAAATTGTCCAACAAATGCAACAGAAACTAACGTAGAGAAAATTCAACCAAGTTTTGAAAAGTATTATAAAGCACTGTATTCCCAACCACAGTTGAACAATGAACATCAGATTGACGCCTTCCTCTCTCCAATACATCTACCAAAGGTCACAAATGAACAAAATGAGAAAACTGTTTTCTAAAATAACAAAAGAAGAATTACAATCAGCAATTGGGAGGCTAAAAGGGGGATAGTAATTTGCTCTTTCAATTTAAATAAAAAGAGAATTTCCCCCCAAAAAATGCATGTTGTGTTAACTTTGGTTATTTATGTTTAGTATTTATATTAGTTTGATGATCTTAAATCAAGTGGGGGAAATATTTAAAAAATCCAAATTTGAGAAGGAGGCAGATACTTTTTCACTGCACTGTATATGTCCTTTTACCCACACAAAACTACAATATACTGCGTTATAACCCATTAATTAAATGTCTATATGAGGATCATAACTGGAGAAGGAAGGTGGTTTACAGAAAGTGCACAAGTGTTTGAAGACTTCATGCTGCTAAACTACCGCGTGTGACTCAGTTTAATTAAATTCTTGGCATGACTTTCCTCTAGCCAAAAAACATTGTTATCTCAGCATGACAACATGTTCATACACATGTGCACACACTCATACAGATTGTTTATCATCCTACCCATCACCGCAATCCATTATGAGGCGATTTATCTGCTTTTATGTGTCACTTTCTTACGCGTGAGACATTATAAAAACAGCATGCTGATAAATCAACAAGATTAGTATCTGGATCTGGAGTGTCTCTGTGTGCTACTGGCAAACAGATACATAACATATTGCATCACATAATATTGAATTAACCTTGGTTATGTCCCATCACTGAGCTCCTCTGGAACAGACCACTATTAATGGAAGAAAATAAGCTTGATTTATTTCTTAGTGCGTCTCCTGCTGGACGAAAGGACGATGCTTTTGAAAGGAAGACGGGTCCAACAGACTGCATGGGAGATTGTGTTAGTATAGGGACGTCTAAACATCCACAACACCTCCAGCCTGTCTGTCAGGAGCAGAAGCTACGAGGATGCAGCACAAAAAAAATGTGTTTTTAGTATCCTTTTCATATGAAACGGTCCCTACAGTGAATCTTTCGAGTCGCTGACACTCTATTTGAGTCAAATGGTGTATTTCTCCTCTTTCTACAGGTTGAGAAATGTCATGTACCATTTCCCCTGGAAAGCAATTTTGAGGCAAACCCAACCTGAAAACTTCCAAATCCTCACAAATAGAAGCACACGAGGTTTAACTGAGTTCCTCTGGACTGTACTTTACGGCCACAATTATAATCCACTATCACCTGATTTTGGAGTGATATATCTACAAGGGGAAAGCCTATAAAATCTTTAGTGTGGTTTTCTGACCACTGCTTCAATCACAGAGCGATTTCTGCACACAGATGGGAGTTCGGTACAGAGAAGATTACTTTTCCTTTACTGTGGAAATCAATGAGAGCACTCCATTGCTCAATTTAATGCCCGCACCTTCGCAATAAACCCACACACGGACACACACCTGTAGACGACGACACCACAGGCCAGGTAAGGCTGGTTCAGACTGTATGTAAGTGGATTGGAAATATTCTATTGCCCCCCTCTGGTGACAACAGAGAGGATTAATTTGTAGTTTTTCTTTCTTATTTCCTCTCATTTAAATCTCTCTCTCTCCACTTCTGATCTCCTCTGATGCCTCTCCCGACTCTCCATATCTACTTTTTTCCTTTACTGTTCCACTCCACCTCTTCTTTCATTCTCTGCCCTTTTCCCACCAAGTGTAAGCTGGTCATTTGGTACTCTGAAGTCACTGCGGGTCACTGTTGAGTCTCAAGTGTGTGTGTGTGTGTGTGTGTGTGTGTGTGTGTGTGTGTGTGTGTGTGTGTGTGTGTGTGTGTGTGTGTGTGTGTGTGTGTGTGTGTCAGAAGCAGTGAGCCAGAGTAATGGGTTTGTTCAGTCGCCCGTTGCAGTTGTTTTGCCGTTGAATGATCCAGCAAACTGGTCAGAATCACCAATTACACACACACACACCCACACAAACTCACACACTCTCACTCACACTCACACACACACACACACACACACACACGCGCGCACACACACACACACACACTCCCCACTTTAATACAAACATGTGTATGCATACATATAAGCAGAACAGGCAGCCATGCCCAGTTTTCATCCTCTATACCCCTTGAAAAAAATGTGTGATTCTTATTTTAGTTTGGATTTTGTCTGTCTCATATTTTCCTGCTAAAATTCACCAGGAGATATAGGTGAGAAAGGAGGAGAACAATTATCAACAGGAGCCAAACTCGAGATTTAAATTAGATAATTCGATTAATGGCTCCATTTTTTCTCATATGCATATGTATAAATACACATGTATCTATCAGTATGTATTTATACAGTCTGGTGCAGAAATACTTGGACACTGACACAATTTTCAACATTTGGGCTCTATAGACCACCACAGTAGATAAGAAATGAAACAGTCAAGATATGCTTCACATGAAGACTTTCAGCTTTAATTTGAGGGTATTTTCATCCAAATTAGATGTGTGTATAGAAAAAATGCTGAAAAGTGTTCCAATGTCCAAATATTTATGGGTCTGATTGTATAAATACATACTGACATGTTAAATGTTTCCAGATTTCTCCAATATATGATTAGATAGATAGATAGATAGATAGATAGATAGATAGATAGATAGATAGATAGATAGATAGATAGATAGATAGATAGATAGATAGATAGATAGATAGATAGATAGATAGATAGATAGATAGATACCACAGAGAAAAACTTAGTTGAATTATCTCCTTTGAAGCTCAACTTTGCATCCTGTTGCTAATTGTTCTCCTTTCTCACCTATATCTCCTGGTGAATTTTAGGAGAAAAATATGAGAAACATATCAGATAAAATCAAAGCTAAAAGGAGAATCACAATTTTGTCTCACACGCCATAGAAGAGTAAACTTTGAGCAGTAAGATTGTCCTCTTGGTTCTCCTCACATGTGAAACTACCTGCAGATATTTTCAGGGTCTCTGAAATCATCTAATAATCTGAAAAGTCTGTGCACAAATCGGAGAATAGCTGCAGCCGTTTCAAAGCCGTATGTGGCTTTTGGTCCCACTGAATACTCTGTAGTGGAGTGATAAGTGCCAAGAAGACGCAATTTTTATCTCACAAATTGTCAAGATGAGTCGCGTTTCGGTGTGAGCTCAAGATTGTCGGCCTCATCTAACATTCTCAAAGATTGAGATCACAATATGAAAACACTTCTGCTGTCATTGGACACTCCATGGAGTCAGCCTGATCTCCTACAAATTACATTTGCACAAATAAGTTGCAAGAGAAAATGCAGTCAGGCGAAAAAACACTAAGTACATCCAGAACCTTGACATATTTGGACAAGCAAACATTTGAGCCACAAACAGAAGGTAAATATCAGCAGATGTAATATTCTAATGTGATAACAAAGTCAGTATTCAGCCGAAATAGCTTCTTTTAGGTGTTTTACATAATCGCCTGTCTGTCTCCTCAGCTGGCTGATAATTTTGACCTCGCTTCATGAAAAATTCCTGAATATTTTTTCAGGGTTTCTTGCATGTTCTGCCTGCTTCAAATCCCCCCAACAACGTTTCAGTGGGATTCAGATCTGGGCTGTTTTACCTCGTTGAAAGATCCTCTTGTGGTTCACTTTATCTTCAAGCAGTCTCTGATGTGATGCAGAATCCAGCTGAATCAGTGACTGCAGGCAGTGAAGTAACCCTGGACCAGAACGTTTCCACTTTCAGTCTTCACTGCTGGTTCAAGGTTCTTCTCTTGAAAAACTGCAACAAACATGTTTATGGTTACAACCAGTCAACATTGTCCTCAAAGACTTGCTCTCTGCCTGCATCCAACTGTAGTTTTGCTTTAATGTTCGACTCCCAAGCAAGTCAACTTCTTCAGGACTGTAGGAGTTACCTGCAGATCATGCGGTGAAAGTTTCTGTTTTCTGCAGACTTATTTCTGCTCTTCTGCTGAATCTGCAGAAATCTGCACCACTTGCAAATAATCGTCCTTACAGCGGGATGATTTATTCCACATTATTTGGCAGTCTTTTTAAATCCCTCGCCAGACTCCGAGCCGTCCTCAACTTTTTTCTTAAAGAGCTGTTTAGATCCTGGCACGGTTACACGACACACCTCAATAACACAGAGAACATCAGAGCCTCAGAGTCAGAGATTTAAAAACAACTACAAGGGCTCTAATTATCAGCACCTCTCCTGGAACTCTTGATTCTAGTTCTATGGATTTGATGAATTGCCTGCTTTGCCCATGCAACTGATCCGTTTTTTTATAATTAATTTAATTCAAGTGTCATTAGTCTAACACCTTCATGTGTGGGCGTCATTTCAAACAAGATCACATTGCTGTCGATCATTGCTGAGTAAATGTATAGAGCAAATCAATGAATGGATGTGTCTAAATTATATTCAGTTAAATGTGCACAAAACTGAGGTAGTTGTCTTGGGACCAAAAGAGGAATAACTAAATGTCAGCAAACAGCTTCAGTTATTACAGTTAAAAAAACACAGATCACAACAGAAATCTGGGTGTAGTCATGCACTCAGACCTGACCTTTCAAAACCACATTAAGACCATTACAAAGTCAGCTTACTATCACCATAAGAACAGGACTTATGTCTCCACAGAACTTTGAAAAACTGGTCCATGCATTTATCTTCAGTCTTTACAGATCTGACTAAAAAGTCCACAAAACAAATGCAGCTGATCTAGAACGCTGCTGCTAGAGTCCTCACCAAGACTAAAAAAGTCGATCACATCTCTCCAGTTTTGAGGTCTTTGCACTGGCTTCCCGTCTCTCAGAGGATAGACTTTAAAACACTTGTGTTAGTTTATAAAGCTCTGAATGGTTTAGGGCCCTAGTATATCAGTGAGCTCCTTTTACCATATGAACCATCCAGGTCACTCAGGTTCTCTGGTCCAGGTCTGCTCTCTGTCCCCAGAGTCAGAACCAAAAAGGAAAAAGCAGCTTTCAGTTTTTATGCTCCACATATCTGGAACAGACTTCTAGAAAACTGCAGGTCTGCTGAAACTCTCAGCTCCTTTAAGTCAAGTTTAAAGACTTATTTACTGTTGCCTTTGATTAATGACTATCTTAATACCAGCACTGCACTGTCACTCTTAACGCTGCACTGTAACTTTTAAAGTGATTTTATTTTATCTGTCTTTTCATCTTAGTTTTTCGTTGTTTTTATTATCATAAAATTTCATGTTGATTTTGTTACTAAAATTGTGTTTTATTTCTATGATTTTCATGTATGCTTTTAATGTCTACCTTTGAAATAATCTTTATAATTAATTTCTTTGTCATTGTAAAGCACTTTGAATTGTCTTGCGCATGAATTATGCCATATAAATAAACTTGCCTTGCCTTTATCTGTGTTTTTGATCTTGGAAGAACCAATGAAAGTTATTTTTCCACATTCAGAGGAGTTTGTATAATCTATACAGTCTTATCGTTTCTCATCGTGGAGTGGAATTTTGGGGAACAGCATGAACTCGACTACTACAACTCAATATCACAGACACTAAGGAGTTGTTGGTGGATCTCAGGAGGATCAGAACCATCGCAAACCGGGTCAGCACTGAGGAGTTTGTTGAGGATCACCAGAACCTCGGTGTCCACGTAGACAATAAACTGCACTGGACTAAAAACACGTAGGCTCTGAAAAAAAAAGGTCAAAAGCATCTGTTTTTTTCTCAGGAGACTGAGATGTTTAAAGGCTTGCAGAACAATGCTGCAGATGTTTTGTCACTCAGCAGTAACCAGCATCATCTCTGGAGTAGCAGGACGAAGGCAGCCGATGATAAAAGACTGAACAAGCTGGTTCTGTCCTGTTGAGGATTCTGAGGAAACCACTGATAGAGGAATGTCAATATCATTTGCAATATCAATTTTTTTAAAACTGTAATATCAGGTCCAGGATGTTGTACGAAATTTTAATTTCATGTGCAATGTTCACTGTTTACTACTGTAGCATCATTGTCAGTATTACTTATTTTAATTCAGTTCACTTCATTTCTTTGTAACGTATTCTACGTATACTACAGGCCAAACGTTTGGAAGCGAGATCAAATTTGTACAAAAAAAAATCATAGTTTCATTGGTGTACTTTGCAACAAAATAAGCACGATTAGTGTATAAAGAGTCACTCATCAGAATATATTTTTATTATAATTATTAGGTATTTGAATCTGTACTCTTGTTTCTTTACTTAGCTGTTTCTTTCCAGCCAGTTCTGTGGTAGTTTGTCAGAGATATGGACACAGTTGAGATTTATTGAGATTTTTGTATGTAAACTCTCAAAAGCCAAAGATCTAAAGTAAATAATGCAAATGGTGATTTGTTTTTATTTTTGCACTGTTGAGAAGACTCTTGTAAATCTTCTCAACACTAAAACTAAGCCCATCTTTTCTTTTGTTAACATTTATTCAACAATTGTCTGGTAACATCAATGCATACCTAAAAGTAAATTGAGGAAAATGCAGTAAATACATCCTAAAAATCATAGAATTCATACTGGTTTGTAAGAAAGACATTGTGAACATAAATTTTAAGTTGCTTCCAAACTTTTGGCCTGTAGTGTATATCTTTTTGCCATTTTGGTGCTGCATTTAAGATTTTTCTCGGAATGAATAAAGTTCCATTCTAAATGATCCTATATAAAGGTCTGTGCTTCCCTGTAGTTTATTCTCTCCTATAACTGCATTGGACTGCGTATATAAAGTTGTTCTGCTTGTGTGTTGGTGTTTTATCCTTGGGAGTTTTTGTCTTAGAGTGTTATTTGGTCTGAAGTGCACTGGTATGTTATGTTTGGAGACAATCCTGCTGAGTTTTTCAGATACTCCACCTATGTATTGTTGTTCCTCCTGTTTTCTTTGCTGTTTGCTGTGGTGTTGTGTTTTCTAGATCTTTAAGTTGATTTGATGAAGGCCCAGCTGGGGTAGCCACACTTCCTCAGTGCTCTCCTAATGCGAGTATACTCCTTCTCAGGAACATTCTCAGCCCTTTATTGATCTTTATTGAGGTTTTCCTTGTTTTTTGTTGCCTAAACTCTCACACAGACACGAGTCAGGAAGTGAACACTGGTCTCTGGAGACAAAGTCCTGCAACCTTAACAACCTCCAAGTAATTCCGGCAAATAAATGTCACGCTTCAGTTCCGAAAAAAAAGGGAAACAAAGTTGGCTGTGAACGTAGTCCTGGCAGCTATTACATCACAACATAGCTGGAAAGCAGTTTAACTTCATGAGAATAATTTCAGAGTTGGCAGGGTGCACCTTGTACATGTTTCTTGCCTGTAACAGGTTTGTGTTATTGTTACAACACAGGTGGTAAAATGAACTGTTGATAGATCTTGGAGAGGATTTTCTTCCCACTAAGCTGCAGTGCGCTGAGCATGCCAATGATTTTAGTTCAGTTTGTTAACAAATAGAAACAGACAGAAACTAAGAGAACAGTTTTGTTACAGCTGAAGGTTATCCTTCCATATTCATCACAGTCTCAGTGACAAGTTGCCTAACATCAGCGGTAAGTTGCTTTAATTTCTCCTCCCTCTCTGTTTCTTGGCATCTGACACCCTCACATTAGATATGACCGAGACTGATCAATGACGCCCTGTGAAAGTACAGTACGTTTTAGACTGACAACCATTCACAACCACATCGACACTTCTGGGCAACTTAGAGCCTCCAGTTAACAAGACTGTGGACTGCTGGAAGGTCTGAAGGGATCAGCCGACCAACAGTGTTGAACTTAAAATTCTGAACAAATACAGCTCATTGTTTTTTTGTTTTCCTTACTACATTAAATATCTTATCGAGTAGCCGATTGTGCATGAAAAATTGCCCCAAAATTTGTGTGTCTGTCAACTTTTTAACCCATTTGAACTCCATTTACACTTTTCAAATCTTCTTTTAACTGCACAAGATCCAGTTCTGTGACTAATCAAGGTTGTAGAGAAGCTAAATGCTCCTCTGTGTTCTACAGGGAGCTGAGCAGCTCCCCATAGAAGCTGCTAACACTATGACAGTGAACACAAACTGCACAATATGTCATTTCAGCACTGACACTAATGTGCAACACTCACATCACAGAGAGTCTGATGTGAAGTAACGCAAAATAACTCCAGAACATGCTACAAGTTGGTTCAATATATGAAGAAAACTCTTATGGCTGTGTAAGTAAAATCAATCATGGTCTCTTAGATTATCATTTATTACTCTGTCAAGGAGGCGGAGCCTCAGTGGAGTTAGGTGACGATTGTCTTTGATTTGTCTGTCTGTCCGTCTGTCTGTTAGCAACATTACTCAAAAACGGACTAACGGATATGGAAGAAATTTTCAGGTAAGGTCAGAAATGACACAAGGACCAAGTGGTTAGATTTTATGCGATTTATAGTCTGGATCCACGGATTTGTCAAAGATTTCTGTGTGTTTGTGAGATAGTGTCACAGCGTCACTGTAACTATGACAACAAGTGAACACTATGTTAGCTCTCTGCTGACGATCACATGATTGCGATCCTACTATAAATCGACCACTGCAGACTTATTGGGACTTATCCGTCAGAAATGATACAAGGAACAACTGATTAAATTGTGGAGGTGTTTCCAAGTCCCGTCAATTTCCGTTGCCTGCTACATATGTAGATCAAGCGATTCGGTATCCGTACATAACATACACATGCATAACATATGCCTGCGTTCAGCGCAAGGAGGTCGTTTTGTTTGTGAGCATATCTATATTAAATGGCCACATCCTATTGTGCTGTGATTTCCACCACGACTTCTGTCAAGATTTCATCCGTCGGAAATCACACGACTAAGCAGCCTTGGCGGAGTACTGCATTCTCTCAGTGCTTTTCTTGTTATCTATGTGTCCATATTATGTCCATGTGTCCTTGCTGTGGAACTATTTTTGTTGGTAGAATAACCTTCTGGTAGTGCCTAAGGTTCCAAAAGGTCTGAGGCCAACATTAAAAGATATTCTTACACTCCTAAAAAGGGTTTATTAAGAAGGACTCTGGTTCTTAAATGGTGTGGAACTAAAAACAAACTGGCATCTATGCATACTAACAAATGAGAAGGAGTTTCTGAAATCTTTTCACGATAAAAGCCATTTCATTTGTACTTCTCCTTTGAGAATCTCGACAAACTCTGTATTGTCCGTATTGTATACCATAATAAATCTGCCAGCTACCCAGCAAAGTGTTTTCTGTTTTCTGAGTTGGATGATACAGCAAATTCCTACCACACGGTTCTTTTCCATGACTAATCTACGAGAGAAGGTTTGATTTAAAAGACAAGGACTTTGTTGACATGCAGACAAAGAACATGAGGGGAAAAACTGAAAAGGAAGATTCAACTAAAAAAACTGTCACGGCCCCCTCTCTGGTCCCTGCATCAGCCCCCACCTGACCCCATCTCTCACCTCTTCCCTCTTTTTCTTTACTCATCCTCCTCTCCACTCCTTTCAGTTCTCCCTCTCTCTCAGTCCTCTCTGCTCTTGTTCTCTCTCCATTGTGCTGTTTTCTGCAGCAGCTGTCCTCAATACTAATCAGTCTCATCAGCAGAACTCCGGGCAGCTGTGGCTCAGCACACCCGTCCCCCATCCTCTGCAATAAAAGCCCTTTCCACACTCCACATCCTACCAGATTGTAGTTTTAGCTTCCAACAGTTTGGCTCCTGCACTTTGCTCCTGTTGCTTCTTGTACGCTTCAATGAACGTCTTTTCTCTGTTGCAGTCACCTGCTGGCCACGCTGCCCGGTGCTTCATCTCTGGCCTGCATCTGGACCCCCAGCCTTGCCCTGGATTCCCCCTGGCCCCCCTCTCCGGAAGGATGCAGTTGTTGCCACCACACGCAGCAACACAACTGATTTGTTTGACCAGCACCACAAACCTTTGTGACGTATGCACAGCCAGACCTGAATGCCACCCAAAGCAAAGCACTAATCTGAATGCCTTTGCCACTGTTGCACAATATGAGAACGGCTCCAAACAACTTTTTCTGCAGCACCCCCCTACAAAATCGCCCCAGTTTCTAGAGTTATAACTTCTTTCCAAATGGAGCTATTCAAGTCTTCTGGTGGATATTTGTCTATTTTTCCATACTGTGGAACAACAAAATATTGCAATATGAGTTTTTACACCCTAATAGAAATAGTAAAGCTGGGGGCTGAAGAGATAAACTTGAGGACGGAGCTGCAGATTCAGGTGATAGTTCTTTGTCCTCTTTACTGTATATATGTTGTTACAGAGAGAAACCTGAACAGATCATCCTCTTGACGTGTGCTGCTTGTACAGACTTATTCAAACTTTGTCCCCGGTGCATTTTAGTCGATACCATCCCATCAGTGTGCGACAAATGCACGGGTCCAGCACAATTAAAGTATTTACAGATTTGTGTTGAGCTCCGGCCCAAACAGAGCGAGGGGTGAGGGGAGGAGAAAGGGTGCCTAGCAACCCATTCTTATTATCAACACTGTCTCTAAGGTCGGCGTCATCTCATTGACTCTCCACTGATAGCGGTGCCTCCATTCGCTTGGCACAACAGCTCATTTGACCCACGGTGCCACTCATCAGTCACAACACTGCCTCCGTAATGATCCTCAATCACCGCAGAGTAACTTGACAAAGCAAGTGTAATGCCAGATCATCAATAATACGATTTTCCAAATGACATCTGAGAAAAGGCTTCAAGCAACCTGTACGAACCTCCGCATTTGTTGCTGAAAGCACAGGGAGACATTACAAAGCCGCCGGTGTTTGAATTGGTTCTTAATTTGTCCTTAAATTATGTGTTAGCATGTTCTGTAGAGGTTAGCAGTCCAACAGATTTATATTCCTATCTGCTGCCACAGAGCTCACTCACAGCTTTATGCATCTGATGTCTGCAGCATACGAGGACGTGACGGAATATAGTGTGTTATGTTTGCACTGCAGCCTCTCCTTTCTTTCTGTATATGTCTGTATGTGCTAGAGAGAGAGAGTGTGTGTGTGTGCAGGCCTGTATGAAGAGGTGTTGTCTTTGACTTGTTTGTTTCTGATGTAGATGAGTAGGTGTTACATTAAAGACATTCCCTGACTCACTCACTCCGTCTCTGAGCTCCACTCAAACATGTCACAACATATTACATCTTCGCCTCTCCTGTGTGTCTGTGTGTGTCAAAAACACAGCAAGCGAAAGCCTCTTCACAGTCTGATGTCTACAAAAAGAAAAAAAAAACAGCGAGCAAGACACATGCGCACCAAAACTTACACATTTGACAAATTTCTGTCTGATCATGTTCTTATTAATTGGGCAGAGACAAAAAGCTGCAAAGATGTTTCCTTCAAAATGACACCAAGTGCAGTATGTGAAATCTGCAACAGTGAAACTTTTTAATAAAAATAGAAATATCAGATGCCCCCGCACCGTGTATTTCCATGCAGCATTTGTTAAATAATGACTGCAAACAAAGATGGAAAGACAAACTTGTAAAGCCATAGCTGCTCATCGAAAGACTCGTCACACATTTAGATGACTGAATTTTGAAGGTTATCGTAAAAGGAAATCAGATTGCATTCAGATTACAGCTGCAGAACACTGTAAAGGGCAGAATTTCATAAAAATTTTCACCGCTTTAAAAAAAAATCATGTCTGAAGTTATCCTGACTCCTTGGAAAGTTAGTCTGAAGCTCAATCAGGAGGCAAGAGAACTGAATCCCAAAGCCTCACACACTCCACAGATAATGTGTGATGGCTGTCCAAGGTGACCTGCCTGATTTTCTGCAGACCAGTGCAGACTTTCCACAATGCTGAAAACCGGTCGTCATGCCCACAACGAGGTTATAATTGGGCTTTAAATCGTGTGATGTGTTCCAAGCTTCAAACAGAAAATGTATGCTTGAACAAATCTTAGTGACACATTTTTCCTTCTCTTGTTGCTACTTGCAGGGAAGAGCTAAGCAGCAGTAACAGATAAACATTGACAGGGCTACCACCATGGCAGAAATACGCACAAACGCTAAACAGATTCTTATATTTGGTTTGAAAATTGTGCAGGAAAAATGTTGACCCTTTTCTAGGGAAGTTATGTTTCAGTTCCATTTTGGGGTTTGTATGTTTGTTTTTCTGAGCAGCATATTTTTAAAAAAAAATCCAACAGATTTCAGTAACATTTGGTGGAACATTCATCCAACGATCATCTGATTAGTTTTTGGTGTATCTCCAGATCCAGTGTGGCCACAGTATGTCTAATTAGAAAACACTTTCAGTTTCAGCACATTAACACCTGCTCTCTGAGGTGTGCTGTAGAAGCAAAGTTTTACTTATTCTGCATATATGGCCATGGTTTTATGGATTTTTCTCAGTTTTGAATGTCTTAGAAACAATTTATTTTACCAGTTTTATCCTGTTTCAGAATATTAGACATGTGAAAGAGTCCATTGAAAGTTATTAATTCGTTTCTTCTAAAATGTCCGACAGCTGCCCTGCAAGTGAGCATGATAGACTAAAAAGTCCTCACAGCTCAGTGCACAACACTGAATCAGCCTTGATGAGATAAACAAAATTTGTCTGTGTTTTCATGCCGGTGCAGGTCAAATCGCTGAGATTTTTCCATTGATAAAAGAGCCGTGTTTTCATACCGCAATGCCAGTGATAAGTAGGTTGTTGGGGTGGCTGGTGGGTGTACAAAGCTCAGGATATTCACAGTGGAGTTCTGACACTGAGCGCCTGAGTGGGTTAGTTCAGGCAACATAAGTGGAATAGAGCTGTTAATAAACACATCTAACATTCTGCTTAAGGTCCCTGTCAGCTTTTTAAATAAATCAGTGTGTGAAGATAGATGAACCCTCTGTGACCTCAGCCGTAGGTTTTCCTGAAAAACAGTTTGAAGCTCAGCGCAACAGTTCCTCCAGTCGTCGCCGCCTTGGCCTCAGCTGAACATCTGGCTAAGCGGTGGAGCTCTTATGAGATCTCTTGACACAGACTTAAGGGTTTGACAGTCTATGCAGTGAGAGTGAAGCGGGGAGGTGATTCCAGGGGAGGAGCAGGCTAATAGCCGGCGTTGGCATCCAGAGGTACGTAGTGTTTTGCGTTGGGTGGCTCTGAGCATGGCTGGTGGCTGACCAACCATTTAAAGATTGAACAGGGTGTGCATGGCATCTTACACTGTGAGTTGCAGACTGGGAAGGAGATGATTGGAACCTGAGACATAAAGAAGTCTGAGCAAAAATACAAGGAAGCAAACTGCAAGCAGAGTTGGGCCAATGATACAACCATAGCAGATGTGTCAGGTGATCGCCTACGGAGGCTGGAGAAACAGTAGAAACACAACGAACAGAAAGAATAATAGCACGATGACAGGAGTGTGAGTAGAGCTAAGGCGGGCCATGCAAGCCTCTCTGCCCGAATAAAATTTAAATGCTTGACTTGATGGAAAAAAAATTCTGTGCAGTTTTTCATAAATGATGAAAGTCGCTACAGAGGCCAAAACCATCTCTTGTACCAGGCTGTGATCATGTTGATTTCTGCTGTTGCACATTTAAATATAGTGATCTGTAAGGACTGACTCACTTTTGGAGCCTCAAGTGGACGTTAAGGGAACTGCAGTTTTTGGCTCTTCTGTTTTCACTGCTGGTTTCCATTTATATTTAAGAAATATCACATTGTGGTTGAAGAAGCAGTAATAAGGTGCTGGTATTTACAAAAATGTGCAAAAAAAAAAGGTGCAAGTTGGCTGTATTTACAGTAAAATAGAATGCTTTGAGAGTACAGAACACAGTAAAATAGAGTGTTAAAAAAGTACAAGTAGAAGGAGTCCTAACTGGAAACACACTGGTTTGGGATGAGGACGGCCCGGGACAGGAGGTGATTAAAATCACCCAGAACATCATCAGTACATCAGCATCGATATCTATGAGACGAGGAGCGTGTGCAGATTCCAGAGGAAGCTCAAAGACAACACCCACCCACCAGACTCCGAAGCTGTAAGACTGCACAAATTGTCCTCCAGATTTTACCACAGGAATAGTTTCAAAATTGAATATTTGTTCTTTAAAGAATTTATCTTTTTATGAGTGAGATAAAGGAAATAAATCTGTTATACAATTTAAAGTGGAATAATGATAAATTAATTCTTTACTTTTTCAAGGATGAGCTTATTTCTTAGAACATGTGCTACTCAGCGCAATGACAAAAAAAAATAAAAAATAGCAGTTGGACGACAGGATTGAAATAGCTGGATGTCTTCTCTGTTACTGCACTTTCAGAAGTAAAACAGCCATCCTCAGAACTCATCTCTGAGCTGCTGGATGGCTGACTGCTGCAGATTCAGCTAGTCAACCCCTCTGCTCCCTGAGCTGTCTTTCTGTATTACGCTATCGACCACAGTCCTTGGTGTACTTGATTGAACTGTGCTCACTATCGTTCATCCAGTCAAACTTTTCTGCTCGGCTTTCCACGTTGACACGGCACACACGATCTGAGACTCAGATAGCGTTGATCCGGTGGGCTGATGTGTAAACTGCTGTTGGTCGGTGTAGCAGCACAGCAGTTTGAGCAGCGTCTGCAAGGCGGAGGACAGCGCAAATCTGCAGTGATGGATGGCAGCTGCAAATTCTCCAGGGGAAACATTTATATGCAAATAATAGCATCTGTCTGTAGGCTACTCACGCGTGACATGCACAGACACGCAAATGAGTGCAAAGTATGCAAACATAAGACAGCACACAAAAGCAAATGAGAAAATACACTGGGAGGAATGTGAAAGTACACACACATGTACACAGCAGGGGTAATGAGATGATGTATGAGAGCTTTTAAGCTGGGTCCAGAGCTGCCTTTACTTCACTCTCCACTGGTCTTTCTGCCCAGTTGTGTGTGCATTTCCATTTCTGGCTCTCTTTTCTGTCCCTCTATTATCCTCTTTCTCTCTCAGTGTGGGCAAAAATCTGACTGGAGTACCTGATGTATTTAGTTATACCTGATTAAGGCAAGAGAGATGAACAAATGCTGCTTTCTGGGAGATATAAAGAGTCCTTTGGTGTCTTAGTCACCTCTGTCAGTACAGATTTATGGGCTTTTTTCAAGTTTAAAAGAGATTAATATGGAGATCAGATGGGCAATAAGTCACAGGACGTTCACCCAAGAGACCGAGCTTCATGTCTAATGTTGGGCTGTGATTTTAACACTTAGTTTGTTTATTTTATGACTTCCATGTTGTTTTTACTTGCTACTTACAGTAAAAGAGTTTGGGTTAAAACACTGAATTTCACAACTAAACACTAACTTTGACAGTAAAGGAGCTGGAAAAAACAGCAGCATGTGATGAGTTGGGAGAGGAATTCCTCTTTGGTTGAAATTGTTCTCGATATCAGCTGATAGATTCATTTCATCTCTGATCACATTTACTTTTTAGTGGTCAAAAACAAGCTGGGAATTAAAACTTTTAAATATGTAACCCTAATGCTATGTGTCCACAGGCGCTTTTTTACAAGCAAGGCAATACACTGTTTCTCAACATGGCACGTTTGATAGGCGTGTCACCAGCGGATCACATGACAGGCGCTTTACCTTCAGTCCTGTGGAGGCGTCGGACTAACATGGCGGCTCGGTGGCAAACTTTCTCTTTCATTGCGAAAGCAGTTCAGTGAAAAGTATTTCTCAAAACATTTTAGGAAAGAAATCATCTGCTGAATCTCTTCCCATTTTAGTTCCACGACTGCTAGTTTAGAGGTTTTATGAAAGTTTCGAGAGGCATCAGATGTCCGCTCGACAAGCCTCAATTGCATAAAGACGAGGTCTAGGTTGCTTAATGCTAATGAGGTGCGGGCAGCCAGTGGGCGTTTCACAGAGACAATGAATGGAAAGCCTTAAACTGATGGATCCTGTGGACAAGTACCATAATATACAGACAATCAGAGTTTCATTTTCAACTGGACTTCTTCTTCTTTCTTCTTGAAAGAATCGACAAAAGAAGTCCAGCTGATTCTACAGACCTAAAATTACCATGACCTGGATGACTGAGAATCTACACAGACACTGGCAGAGTTTATTCTGAGTTTTTAGGGTTTTACTCAGTGACCCATCTGGTGATTGGGTAAAGATCAATTCCTCCTCCTCAGTGCAGGTTCACATCAAGAGCATCTGCGACGCATTCTGTATCTCCATCACAGTGTTAAAACTTTGACCCCTTGAGTTCAGTTTCACTTCCAGACAGAGGAAGAAGTCATAAGAAGTCAAATCTGGCAAGTGAGGTGGGTGGAGAGTGACGACTGCGTTGGATCATCAGGAAAAACTGACATGCTTTAATCGCGCTGAGTGGGTGGCAGGTGACGCCACAGATCCGGTCATCCTCAATCAGACGCCTCTGAATGTTACAGTCAAACTTGGAGCTGACAGTCTGATCCCGAGGGGCGAAGTCACACTTCACATCCCTATTAATGTGGTTTTCACCGTTTAGTCTCAGAATTTCTGATTGCACCTTGTGGCTCAACATCAGAGGGAGCGGAGTTGCTGTGAAAATAAAAATTATCAGCACTCATTCTGTGAAGCTATAGTGCAACAGTTAAGAAATTAAAAAGGCAACAAAACTGCCGGTCTATCAGTGTGTTAACGAACCCCAAACAGGCTGCTTCAGTAAAGACTGCTCCTCCAGAAAAAAATGAAAATATGTTTATACTGATTTGCCACAAAAATGTGAAAGCACTTAGGTGGTGATTTGTCCCAGCGCCACAGTTCCTGTACATCTGCTCATCTCCAGTACAATCATGGCTCTCTGGGTACTTATGGGATTTTGCCTGTTACTGCACTTACTTGATAATGCTGAGATGTGACTGCAGGGATGTGTTTACAGTGTGGACAGACGATATTCAGATCAACCTGCAGAAATAAATTAAATGAATGATTTTATGGAAATTTTATGGAGGTCTGACATTGTTTGCTGAACAAGGTCAACCATTAACATTGTGCGGCATCCTGCTGTACAGCAACTTGTCCATTTGCACATACCTGCAGTCACTTCCTTCCACACACAGCCTCTGACACACAATTTAATGCATGCACATATGCAAATACACTCAAAGTATAAACATTCATGCCCCCATCACTCTTGCACATACATCCACGTACAAACTTGCAGTGACAGAAAGCTGCGTGCACTCTTCAGCTGCTGTATTAAACCTCCTTAAACAAATCCTCCGCCTCCTCCACTCTCAGCAGCCTGCAGGGGAGGACAGGAGAAGAATTGCAAAGCCCCTGCTCAGGTCTGACGAATAGACTTCTCTGAGCACCAGCTCTACCTTCGAACTTTGCTAAAGAGCTCTCTCTCAGGGTCTCTTGTCTTTGTCTAGGTGTCTAAATTGTCCGTGTGCATGTACACGCACACACCTGTTTCTGTCTGCAAAGCAATCTCATACATCCACAGCCGGCAACCTTCTGTCCTATTAGATCTCTCCCTGTCTTACTGTGTATCATTCCAGTTGATGTTCCTGCCTTCTCTCTGCTTTGCATATAAATTGCTAAACATGGTTCCATGATGTCTGTCAAAGTGCGGCACTCGAACGCTGGAAACAGACACAGACGATGGAGCAACAGAGCATAAAAAGACTACAACACGTAGAATAAACACACATCAGTAATAGTATGTGTGTATGATACTGTAGCAGAGTGTGCAAGTCCCAACCAAGCACCGGCAAAACAAATCTCACATTAGCAACCTGTGATCGACAGTCCGCCACGTGTGCTTCAATATGGCAATCAAACAGCCAGTAATTCACCTTTTCACTGATTTGTTTGGGCTGATAAAGGACTACTCTGCTGAAATGTAATAATTCTTTCAAGGAGAGAAATAATAGAAGCCTAATAATGGTGGGGAAGGTGGTTTTTACTGTGATTACAAGTGAGAGGGTGACATGACCAGTGTTTTCATCAGTGAAATACCCTCTTGTTGGAGGAAAGGTCACCATCTGCGCCTGTATTCTGGTGGAGATGAAGCAAATGCTAATCTCACTGCTCTTCTTAAGCACAGAGGTAAGAGACGATAACTCTGGTTTACAAGTTCAGCGAGATTTTTAATTTTGTGAAATTTCAGCTGACATTGGATTTGGTCTTTGTGTGTCACATTTCAAAACCTTTCCTTTCAATTTTTTTTAATGATGCCATGATGAAAGCTGCTCTACTCTTGGATCATTGCCAGTGTGAAAACGCTGGTAGTTGATGCTTGGACTCAAAAGCAGGAGTTGTGAGACAGAGCAGGTGTAGGTTAAATGAGGTTTACTGTGTCTCGCTTCCAGGTCAGCTAACAGCAGTCAACCAGTGAAGGAAAACAAACCCTAAATGGGAGCAGGTAAGCAAGAAAGCAACACGAGCAGGAAGGAATCAGGAGCAGACAGACAGACAAGCAAGAGCTGACAACAAAACCAAAAACACTCAATTCTGAGGGAAGCATATTTTCTACCTGATTCTGTTTATTTGTGATGAATCGCAAATTCATTTCAAATCAGCGTATCCTTGCCATGTATTTTATTGCCTTACTGTTGCTGGTTGCTAGTAGGACTCCAGGAAAATGCAGTAGAAACTTTAAAGGGTTGTGCAAAGGTCATATTTTAACTGGGATATTTTCCCAAACCTGACCAAGAAATGTTGTTGTGTAAACTGAACCAAACATTGACAAAACTTAAGTACAATGTTCCCACACGGGATGCGAACCCTAGTTTTCTCTGTGAAACTAGTACAAGTACAGCTTTCTCTTCCTGTTCTTTTCTATGAAAAGGTATTTGCAGATATCTTCGATTTTTGCATATTTGCCACATTTAAATATTTCAGATCATCAAAGATAACCCAAGAAATCATAAAATGCAGTTTTTTAGATGATGATTTAATTTATTGAAGGAAAAATGCTCTCCTTAAAATCTTGCCCTATGTGAAAAAGTAATTGCCCCCTTAGCTACCGATCTACCAAATGACCAAATTCATTCAGCAGTTGGGTTCAGTTTCACCATCGACACTCACATATGATTACTGCCAGGCTTGTTGAACCTAAACATCACCATATAGAACCTACGGCCAACATTTCTCCAAGAGCATCAACATCTAATCCAGGAGGTCACAAAAGAAGCCAGAGAACATCTAAAGATCTGCAGACCTCACTGGCCTCAGTTAAGGTCCATCTACATGATTCTACAATAAGGAAGACTCTGGGAGAAAATGGATCCATGGGAGAGTTGCAAGGATCAAACTACTACTGACCATAAAGAACATAAAGGTTGATCTGGTATTTACAAAAAATATCTGGATGATCTCCAAGACTTCTGGGATAACATCCTGTGGACTAATGAGTCAAAGGTGGAACTTTCTGGAAGACATGGGTTTGTTACATCTGGTGTAAAACTAATACTGCATTCCACAAGAAGAACATGATACCAGCAGTGAAAGAATATGTGTTGCTACTGAGGGACCAAACAGTTATTAGGTTCAGGGGGGAAATTACTTTTTCACAGGGGTGATACATATTTTCATTGAATATGAATAAATCATCCTTTAAAAACTGCATTTTGTGTTTTGTGGGTTATCTCTGTGTAATGTTAAATAAATATAAATATTAGTTTGATGATCTGGAACATTTAAACGTGAGAAACATGCAAAAACAGAAGACATCAAATAGTTTTTCACATCACTGTACATGTCACAGTTTTCAAAATCTCCTTCACTACAGGAAACACCATCAACAACCTCTGAGCAGCAACTTTCAAGTTCAAAATGGCAAGTTTTGCAGAGGATTTGGATCATGATATGAGACAGCCCTGCCTAACCCTTTGAGGAAAGTAGCCATTTTAATGACAGTTCTCGCTTCCTGGCATGCAAATGTTCCACCAAAACAAATCTAATATGACTATTTTGCAGGGGCACCATTGCTGCATTCTGGGCTGAGCATTGCCCAAAATGATTATGGACTTTGAGACTGTTTCTTTTAATTTTACACCACAGTTTAACCCCTTGGTGAGAAAATGTTTTTTAAATCATTTTAAAAGGTAAATAAGAATTTGTCATTTATTTGAATAGGAATGTCATTTTTGGGACACACAGTTACACGATAGACAATATGGCAAATTACAATTGGAGAGAAGTTGGTGCAATAATGCATTATCTTTCACAACAACTACAGAAACTCATTTCAACAAAAATAGACTGTTTTTCTGTTCTTACCACACTGTATTTGTTATGTAAGTACAGTAGCAATACACACTGAGGTTAATGAGGAGCTGTGTGGAGATCAGTTGACTGGGAAAGGTGGAAAATCCATCTGACTGAACAAACCACCTCAAATTAAACAGACAGACATGAATCCTCTCAACCTCTCATCTCACTCTCGACTAGAAAGTGAATAAATATACTTGGGAAAGTGTAACTACTTCTTAAAATGGAGGTTATTGTAGGTCTTTTTCCCTCCGTTACATCAGCAGCTATCTCTGTTTTCAGTGTTTATGTGCTGCCCGACTAGAGGTCCATTTCCACGGCCAAATCTCCTTAAATCATTTCAGCACTAACTTTAATGCAGTAATCTCTCTGCAGTGTTTAACTCTACCAGTTAGTGCTTTTTTACTGCTATTTTTGATGATATTTTATAAATTCTTTAACAGTTTAATGGATCTTTCACAAATCAAATTGCTGGCCTTTCTATATTAATGCCTAAGTGGAGAACACACACACGTACAGAGGCATATAATTAAGTATATAGGCAGAGTTATTCACTCCAAAAGACTAAATATCAAGTGCTTCTTCTTTAGTGCAGAAAAGAACACACGCAGACATGTGCACAAACATACAGCTTCAATAATAAAGTGGCTGATCACAGAAAATTGAAAGAATTATCTCTGCTATTTACTGTTGACATGGTTGTGAACATGAAAGGACTGACACACACACACATGCACACACACACACACACACACACACACACACACACAAAGAGAGAGAATGATGTTTTCTTGTTTTTCTGCTTTCACCCTCTCATTTTCTTGCCGTTTTATTCTGACTCATCAAGAATTCTGTCAGAAGTCGTCTTTGAAGACTTTGGCTCAGTACCATGCTCTCTTGTCCTGGTTTTGTTGATATTTTTCTTTCTAAATGTTAATTTGATGCTTATGCGTTTGAGTGTGTGTTTGCGGTTTGTGCAGTCCTTGGGGTGGTGTTTACATATAAAGCCTGAAGCTGCCTGACAACAGTCGTCATGATGTTCCAGCACTAATTAACTCATTAAAACAAAAACAGAGAAAAACAGGAGTGTGGTGAGCGGATATACGGACAGACTGACTGGAAGAAAACTGGATATATTCACAGAAAACTGACTAGCGGATGTGGACCTCTTCTCCTCTCACTTAAGAACATCTGGTTGTGCAGACCCACAGGTTAGTGGGTTAGCACAACTGTACAGTGAAGGCGTTTTTTGTGTATTGATAAAAATGAAAGTGCCACTGATATTGTTGTGGATTGGCCTCCTCTTCCCAAATGAAGGATGAGATACTTTTATTTGCCAAAGCATTCTTTGTAAAAGCAAGGTTGTATTACTTTTTAATGAAAGAAATAAAAAAAGAAAATCCTTCCACAATTGAAAAACTGGATTAATCAGCAATAAAACATGCCATTGAGCAGGTGTAAAAAAAAAACCCCAAAAAACAGGGCTTTTGGATTTTACAGTCTTATGAGGATGACCAGTAACTTATAGCAGCTAACAATTAGCTAACTTTAGATAGATACTGCCAGATACAAGGGGTCCTTGGTTTATGATGTCCTTGACCTACGGCCTTTCATCGTTACGTCAGAACTGGTTACGTGGAACTTGCTGGTGAGCGGAGTGCAGTATGTTGTCACGCGGCGCTATAAGACAGCTTTGTTTACATTAGCCGGTTGTACGCCGCCTTGGATTGTGCTACATTTGCTAACTTTTTGCCCTTGATTATGGCTCCCAACCCTAAGTCAGACTCTTCTGATGGCAGTACTTGGACGAAAAGGAAAGCCATCTCCATGTAAGTGAAATTAGAAATAATAAAACACTCAAGTTGGGCTGCACAGTGGCGTAGTGGTTAGCACTTTCGCCTTGCAGCGAGAAGATCCCTGGTTCGCGTCCCGGCTTTCCCGGGATCTTTCTGCATGGAGTTTGCATGTTCTCCCTGTGCATGCGTGGGTTTTCTCCGGGTACTCCGGCTTCCTCCCACAGTACAAAAATATGCTGAGGTTAATTGATTATTCTAAATTGCCCGTAGGTGTGAATGTGAGAGTGATTGTTTGTCTCTGTATGTGGCCCTGCGACAGACTGGCGACCTGTCTAGGGTGTCCCCTGCCTTCGCCCGAGTCAGCTGGGATAGGCTCCCCCCTTGGAGAACTTAGTGGACAATTTAGAGGAGCCTCCAATAGTTGCTTGAAGGGTGCCATCGTAGGACTGGAATGTTTAGCTATAGAAAAGTAGTCCACATTTTGTTGAGACATCAAGTGATGTTGAGGTCATGGGTGAGGATTTCATTTCAATATGGTTTGACATGAGATTGCCATTGATGAAATTTAGACATGTTCTCTGCCCATGGCACATTCCATACCATCACTCCTCCACCTTCATGGTCCACTCAACATGCACAATGTTTACGTTCATATATATATATACACACACACATATATAGTTCCCCTGTACAACAGCAAACATCTGCCATCTCTTCTGTACGAAAATGAAATTCATCAGTGAAAAGGATTGTCCTCCATCTTGCAAGCGTCTATTGAATGTGTCTGAAAGGCCTTGGTTTGGACAACAATATCACCAACCAGCCTAACTCATGAGATTCCTCACAGTTTGAGCAGATATTCTAAGGTTGTTCACACCATCAACTTCATCAGTCATGTCTGCGAGCGATTTCACAGATGGACAAGCAGGATTTAACAGTCCTGGGCTCATGAGGCAGGTTGTTTTCTACACCACACTGTCTGAATCGATGGTGGAGTCGTGGATATTAAAGTGTCCGGCTACAGCTGTAATGGACATGCAGCATCCATAATGCCAACAGCCTGTCCTATTCTTTCTCTTGTTCTCATTCGAATAAAGCTGCATTCTGACGTGACTTTATAAAGTCACTGGTAAAGGATAATGTTTGTTCTGGTCACACTGTCACACATTTAAAGACAAACCTGAGCAGATTGTGGGTTAAATCAGTGGTGGAGAATTTGTCACTAGTTTAACAGTTCAAGACTGTACAGTTATTTAAATGGAGCCCTTTTGCAACCACAACAGTAGAAAGTAAATTTCGAACGTTTTCTTAGTAAGTCACACCACAAGCTTGCATGTTGGTTCATGATTTGTGGAGATACAGTCTTGTAACTTTTTGATCAGCCCTCATACAAACTGTGTTTCCTGCTGTTGTGTTGTGTCAACACATGCACTGCATCATTAGTAATTATAGCCCCTGATATTACCCTTTGCAATAAATTCCTGCAGTAAGAAAGGCTTTTGCACAGTCTCTGTTGTTGTAAAGACTGTGGCCTTTGCCATTTGTTGACAGACACATAAATGAACCAATCAAAGTTTTGGGATGTGTTTATGCTACATTGTTATCTATCTGAACTTGATAATGTTGCACAGATGGACAACAGAGGCAGATACAGATTGTGCATTGAAGTAACTTCTATGAAAGATAAGATAAAGTAGTTGCTGGAAATGTTCCTCTGTACCCCTATGGAGATATTCCATTAAAAATCAGCCGTTTCCAGCAAGAATAGTTATTTACCACATTAACAATGTCTAGATTGTATTTCTGATAAATTTAATGTTATCTTCAAAAAAAAGTTTCTCGTTCAAAATAAAGACATTTCTAAGTGACCCCAAACTTTTGAACAATAGTGTGGATATAGTTCCACTGTACAACATCAAATAATACTGCCGTCTGCAGTATTTTTGCGACACGCAACTACATTGACTTCTGCGTTATCAGTTTTTGTTAATATGTTCTCACAGATGGGACTTTTCATGACAACTTCATTTTTTTTTTTCAAATTTCAACTCAGTTCTAATCAGAGACAATTTAATCTACTTTCTACTTTTTCCAAATCAATGACATGGTGAGAAATGACAGCTTTTATCTTTAATAGACTCTCAGATATTGTCAGTCAAACACAGCCTCAAATTACAATTTGTTAAATTAAAAAAAAACATGTTGAAAGTGAGTTGACGGGCAACTAGAATTATCTTGGAAAGTATTTGATATTTTGAGCTAAAATCTCATGAATATTTTCAGTACCACAGTATCTTCATTTTCACATTTCAACAGCCAGTTAGAGATGGCCAAGAAGAAACTGTTGAAAAAGTTTAATGGTTTGAGATGGAAATACCCACAGATGTAAACAATGCACTATTTAAATTATATATACAAAATACAATAAAACTCCACTGGACAATTTGAAGTAAATTTCAAGTTATATTGGGATTTTTTTTATTTTTATATATATATATATATATATATATATATATATATATATATATATATATATATATATATATATATATATATATATATATGTATATATATATATATATTTTTTTTTTTTTTTTTTAAATAATATTTATTTTATATTACATTTCTTTTGACGCAAACTGGGTTCAAGATCAACTTGATGATCTTTGAGTGTATCTCTGACTAAAGATGGACATAAGATTCTCATTTCTACTCCGTTCTCACCAGAAGATGTTGATTTCAAGCTCATTTCACATCTGATGCATGGAAACGATGCATTTTTCTAATAGATGCACATATTAAACAAAAAATTACTCCATCTGGCTTGCTTGTCATTTTCATCTCTGGCATCTCTGCGGTGTGTGTGCATGGATGTGTGTGTTTGTGTGTGTGTCGTCTGGTTGGCGACAGACATGTAGGTCAGGGACGGGTGTGTTTTGGTTATCGCGGTTTACTTGGACAGCTGCATTATGTGTGTTCAATCATGCAGGAAAGCTGAAGCCTTTGCAGAGCAGACAGGGGGAAAGAGGTCATATATGTGTTTATATGTGGCACACAGATCCACGCAAACATGCGCGCACACACCCAAAAAGCCAACAATGGCACAAAGAACGCTGTTGAATTGTTATTAAAGCAGAATATTAGGCTGTCAGAGATGAGAAATTTGTAGGAGAAAAGAGAAAACTGATTTTTTCTGCAGCTCTCACAAAAATGAAAATGTCAAAGCTCTTAATGAAAATAAATACTGTCATGTCGCATCCATACAAATGCATCAGAACATTACATACAGCGCTCAGAGGGAACAACACACACATTCACACGAAGATCTGAAATAACAGCAAGTATTGTTCTTTCTGTGTGAGAATGACTTTTATGGTCAACTGTGGAGGCTTTACCATAATTTGAATAAATTGTGGTATTTATGTAAAATGTCATTTGGAAATAATATTTTGCACTTCCTTATGTGGAAAAAGTTTGTTGGTGTAATACACATCGGCACGTCTGGTTGCACTTCAGGTCAAAGAAACTGCATGTTAAATGGACAACATGAGGCAATTAAAATCTGTTTTTATGTCAAAAAGTCAAAACTGGACCCACTTCACATGGATTTTATTTTCTTTTAGTAATTATTGTTTGTGACTTTTTAATTTTCTTTTGAATTTACTTCTGCACAACAAGTTTATTAAATGCAACATGACGGCGACAGAACTTCACAAGCACAAGTCTAACTACAGACACACAAATGTCGCTTCTTTTGTTTTATTTTATTAGTTTTTGTTTTGACAGTTTTTACATAGTTGCTGTAGTTATTTATTGAGGTTATATTCTGCTATTTCACCTGTAAATCCAAAAAACTGTTGCTCAGTCACTACCCATGTGCAAATTACATGATTTTCTGAACTTGAACTAAACAGTAACGAAAATCCCATTTCCCTTTGTCCAGTTTAAAACAATGCCAGAATCAGAATCAGCTTTAATGGCCAAGTACATACACAACATACGAGGAATTTGGTTTTGGCTGTTTGTGACACTATAAGAATAAGGAATAATAAAATAATTATAGAACAAAAATATTTTAAAAATGGATTTATAGATATTTACACATTTAGAAAAGAATATATCTTATACACACACACACACACACACATATATATATAAATATAAAAGGGAGAATGTCTTGATAAACATCCTTTTTTCGTGTCAGCAGGTTGCAGGTGGATGTCAGGGTTTGATTTACGGCAGATTTCCAGAGACAGAAATAATTCCACTGCACTGTTCCTGCAGATTAAATGTTATTAGAGGTGCTGAAGAGTGAAGAACACACTCCTAAAGCTTTCGCTCATTGTTCAAACAAACCGACACTGACTGCTGGTTGGACGATGTGTGCTTTAAAAACCTCCATACAACCAACCATCCATCCTGACCTCCATCCAAGTCGCAGAGCTTCCACTTTTACTTCTATAACACGTTATTATTTGAGGTCACTAGTCAGAAGAAAAGAAAAGTTTAGTATAAACCACCGATGCTGCTGTTGCTCCATTTGTTCTGCCTTTTGTCTTAGTAACTGATATAGATCTGTAATAGCTCCATATTAGTTGATATGGACCTCAGGGATGACAGTACAGAAAAATAAGACACACACACTCACTCATCTGAATATCAGACAAAGAAACACTTGCACAAAGTGTCTGATAGCTGCGTTGTAATCCAGGATTAATCAGATTAAGATCTATACCTACATGTGCTGAGCGACTACAGCCAGACAGCCCTATTTACTGAAGAGAAAAGATGATCGCATCAACAGGCTGGTCCTAGAGTAACAGCTGTGAGAGATAAAGTGTGGACAAGAGCAAATAATTTGCCTATAGTCTCTTGTTCTTTGATGCAAAAATGGGTGTTTGCCTCCCTCATAAAGGAGGCAGACAGGGAGGAGACGGATGAGCAGCGGAGACAGAAATTTAATGAAACTAAAGACAAAGATGTCAGCGAAGAGGGAAGAGAGTTCTGTGCGGCGACTGATAGAACCTGGATGAATGACAAAGAGTTGTAATTAATAAACTCAAAGGATAATCAGGAGCCTGCATGCACACGCACTTGGACAAGCAGTCGACTCTCACACTGAGTATATCGCGCCGCACAGCCGAGGACCAGAGGCTGCTGTGGAGCGATGGGGGAGTCGGGAACAAATATAAAGTGAGCGAGCGCCTAATGAAGATTTTAAATGAGGAAATTCCTGTGAAAATATGATAACCCTCCTGCCTCTCCCTCCCAGCCCTAATGCCAGCACTTCTTCATCCTCCTCCTCCTCTCAGTGTGTGTCCTGCACACCATAAACACTGCATTATTTTAATTGGGATTTGTACACCCCAACACTTTAATTTTCTCTTACTTATTTTCCCTAGAAATCTTGGTTTTATTAGTTATCAAACCATTCCAGGCTAAATTCATAATTACACAGAGTCCCCGGGGGAGACGCGCACACACTGGGGCTTATCTGGACTTGTGAGGACCAGCGAGGGAATGTAAGCCAACAAAATCTTGCTGATCCTAATAGAGCAAACAGCAGATTGTGGAGATAAAGACACACAGAGGAAGCCGGAGGTTCGTTTTACAAGGTTAAAGATGCTGCTGAGGGATGTGAATTAAAGTGATGGCCTGTGTGAGTGTGTATGTACTTTTATTGTACATGTATGGACACTTCCTTCTCTATTTGGAGCCTAAAAGTATACATACATGTTTGTTTTTTCTTTTCTTTTCTTTCCAGTATATGTACGGGTTGAATAAAACTGCAACTATGGGAAGTGTTTCTGACTAGAAGACGTTCAGAAATTCTACATGCCAGTGGATTTTTATGTAGATTTCACATTTAAAATCTGTTTACAAAGAAAGAACTGAATCCGCAATGTTTGCTCTGAGCAAAAATACTTTATTTCACATGCATTGCAAGAAAACAAAGATAAACAAGGAGGGGATTTAGGAATAAATATTAAGGAGAAAAAGTTATTGTGTTTTCTGCTGTGAGACGTATTTCAGTTGTGTTTTCATTCAAGACTTTGAAATATTAACATCATCTTTCCTTAGTAACTGTTTGAAAATTTAAAAAAAACTATATATATATATATATATATATATAAAAATAAAACTGAGACTTACTTACTATGGAAACTATTAAGCTGTGCTTGAAGCTGTTGCCCTGTGAGACTGCTGACTCTCAGAAGCTTGTCTTCTGATTCTGTTGTGGTTTTGGGTTTTCCAGACTTCTTCCTGTCAGTTTCCCCCAGTTTCTGAATGTCTTAGTGATGGTGAAGAAAACTGTACTCACTGACGCATTGGCTTTCTTTGCAATTTCTCTGTAGGAAAGACCTACATTTTTAAGTGTTATGATATGATATAAACACACTATTTTCTGCAGTACAATACTGTTCAAATAATGCTCTGGAGGGTATGGTGCCACAGTGTGTTCCAACTCTACTTTTTTACAGAGAGAGGGGATTGTAAGTAATCAAGAAAAGTTGGGACACCTGTAGGATTTGGTAGCACCAACTTTCAAAGCTAGATCTACTTCCATTGCTGCAGAACAGTTTTTAACTTGTGAACCCATTTCTTGTTCCCTGAAAAAGGCCTTTTTTTGTACAACTGTGAAATGTACATTATTTTTCAGTTTGGGGCCACCTTTTTTATTTATTTATTTATTTTTTTTTACCTCTGGCAGTTCACCACTTACTTTTGTACAATCTCAAGCTATTCATTGGACTTGAACTATTTACATTTCAATAAAAACTGATAGAATTGAGGCAATCTAAAATTTTTGGGTAGTAGTGTGGGTAGTATATATATTATTATTATTATTATTGTTATGTGTCCCATTTTGTCAGTTGAATCTGTAAAAAATATCTCATCATGGCATATTGTGTTTGAGATGCACTTATCACTTTTTATTCTTTCTTCTGCATATTTTGGTAGATCATACTGAGGGGACTAATGTTTATAGAACTATATTAAATTGAGAGGTAAGGCATTGGAGTGATACTGTGAATTCTTCTCTGTCCTACCAATAATCACTTTAGTTGTTGCACTAAAATAAAAAAAATATTTTAACAAGTCTTTATACACTACACATAATGCATAGCGAGGTGATTAGTTTAGTGGATGTCTGCAGGCAATTAATGTCAATGAGATGGAAACACAACAGTGTGTGTGTGTGTGTGTGTGTGTGTGTGTGTGTGTGTGTGTGTGTGTGTGTGTGTGTGTGTACGATGAGGTTTTTCCTCTTGGGAAATTCATTGTTTGTCTAAATCTTAGAATGAAGGGTTATGTTATTTACCTGTGGTAATTGGTTTTCCCAAATGGGAGTTTTCCTCATTACACACACACGCAGACTTACAGGCTCTCTCTTTCTCTCTCGCACACACACACACACACACACACACACACACACACACACACACACACACACACACACACACACACACACACAATGTGCACGCAGTAATAAAGGGTAAGACAACGAAGATGCCATTTCAGATAGTAAAGCGTCAACACACTCACCAAACACTGGAAGAAGCAAGTGTGTGTGTATGATGAGCAATGTTTTAGTGACACATCGATGATCTCGTAGTAGAAGAAGCGCAGTGAGAGAACTAATCAAAAACAGAGGTGCACCAGCAGAGCTACAAATACATCCATTTCACAAAAATCCTGATCTCTTTGCTCAACATGATCTTGTATGAATATTAACTGAAGACAGAGAGAGTGTGTGTGTGTGTGTGTGTGTGTGTGTGTGTGTGTGTGTGTGTGTGTGTGTGTGTGTGTGTGTGTGTGTGTGTGTGTGTGATTCCATCTTCAACCCTCTCAGGTGAAAATGAAATTATCGTCTTCTTCCGTCTTTTGTTCCGTGAATCTTTTCAACTGTTCCTCTTTCCTCCTACATTCAACTAAAGCTACAATAAGCTGAAGGTTATAGAAGTCAGCTCCTTTATAAATACGTGTGTTAGATAGATTTAGGTAGAATTTTAGAAGCTCTTAAACTTGCCAATATGCCTGCTGTCTTTTTTCCTCAATCCAACTGTCTTTTTTTTTGACACATTTGACTTAAAAAATGTGCAAATTGATCATGACAGTGACTCTAAATTGTCACAAAACATGCTGTGACCACTGTATTTGTAGTGTTTTGTGTTTTTTTAAGGGGTTTTTGCCTTTCTCCACCTCTCTCCTACACTCTGTATGTAGGTATATATGTATTTATATATCAATATGGTAATTAACTGTACTGACAGTAATGTACTGTTTATTCTATAAACTACTGAAAACATTTTTCTCAAATTCAAAATAAAAATATTTTCATTTACAGCATTTATTTGCAGAGAATGACAAATGGTGGAAAAAAAACAAAAAAGATGTAGTGTTTTCAGACCGTACATAATGTGAAGAAAACAAGTTCATATTCATTTTTAAACAGCATAATACTAATGTTTTAACTTAGGATTAGTTCAGAAATCAATATTTGGTCTCTCCAATGTCCGTTACTTGACCTTGTTGTTATGAAACGCCATCTTAGAAATTTTACAGATGGACGCAACCTGAGGTTTGCCAGAATTAAACCCTTCTTTTCCTCACTCAAAACTTTTCTCTTCAACTTTTCGACTCACATGGCCAGTAGTTACTTTTTGATTCCAATTACTTTTGAGGTATTACTAGCACCCAGCTGATTCTATTGCAAGAGGGTCGTGATTGTAATATATGAAGGTTAGTGCCTAACAGGCACCTGTAGTTTTGTATACAACAGCACGGAAGTGTGCATTGTGGTTCGTGAGCCTGGGCTGAAGCAGCCTGTAGCGAAATGTAACAAGCCAAGTAAAGTATGATGCTCCACTTCAGATTTAAGCCTCCAGAGTTGTCAATATTACATGGTGTCAGAAGTTAAGGCAGAAGTAGAGTATGGCGCAGTTTCAACTTCCACCAGCTTTGAGCCTGCAAGGCAATCTTGCCGAAAACTGGAGAAACTGGATTCAGTGTTTTGAGCTCTTCTGTACTGCTAGCGGCATCGCAGAAAAGTCTGAGAAGGTACAGTGTGCCACATTTCTCCACGTCGCGGGAGAGGAAGCAATAAAAGTATGCAATACTTTTGACTTCGGGGACGACGAGAGACACAAAATAACTCTTCTGAAGAGGAAACTTCAGGACTACTGTGAGCCCAGAAAAAACTTACCTTACATACGGCACATGTTCTTCAAAGTGAGAGTGAGAATGACATGTTTGGTGGCACAGTCAAAGTGGAACACAAAAAACACATCAGAGTGATGGACACAGCAGACACTGAATCTGAGGAAGAAAAGTGGACTGAAAGTCTATGAATAAACAACAAAGTAGTGAGTTTTAAACTGGACACAGGTGCAGATTGCAATGCAATGTCATTCAAAACATTTAAAGCCCTCAATGTTAGAGGCAGACTTGTAGCATCTAAAAGCAAATTGTTGCATACTTTGGCCAAAAGATAGCACCAGTGGGAAAGAAATCACTAACATGTGAGTTCAAAGGACAAAAACACAAAATTGAATTTGAAATCACACCACAAGATGTTCCAGCAATACCGGGAGGAGACACTTGTGTGAAGCTAGGTTTGGTTAAGAGAATGCATGATGTTGGAAAGGAAAATGACATTCTGAAACACTATGATGATCTCTTTGATGGACTAGGATGTTTACCCGGTCAGTACCACATACAGACTGACCACACTGTTACACTCATTGTGCATGCACCCAGAAGAGCTCACTGTTGAGGAAGTAGTGTTCCGCATCCCAAATGCGAAATACTTCTCAGTCCTAGATGCTAATCGGGACTTCTGGCAGGTAAAACTTGATGCAGATAGCTCAAAGTTATGTACATTTAACAACCCCATAGGAAGATACATATTCCTACGTTTGCCATTTGGGATTTCATCTGCACCAGAGGTATTCCAAAGGGCTGTTGCACAGATGATTGAAGGGCTGGAGGGTGTGGTAAATATTATTAATGACTTGCTAGTGTGGGGAGACTCTGTGGAGGAGCACGACCACAGACTGGAGAAGCTGTTGGAGAGAGCCAGGGAATACAACCTGAAACTTAACAAGACCAAGTGTGTTATAAGGACAAATGAAATAAAATACATTGGACACAAACTCAGCAGCAGTGGACTGAGACCAGATGAGGAAAAGGTGAGAGCAGTGATGCAGCTACCATCACCAGAGAACAAGCAGGAACTGCAGAGGTTCATGGGAATGATCCAGTATCTTGCCAAGTTCATACCAAACTTGTCAGACATTAGTGCTCCTTTAAGAAAGCTGCTTGAAGGTGACATAGAGTGGCACTGGGAGGAAGCACGAAAGAAAAGTTTTGAATATCTTAAACAGCTGGTCACCAATGCTCCAACTTTGAAGTTTTATGATGAGAACAAACCAGTCACACTGTCAGTAGATGCCAGCTCTGAGGGGATCAGTGCAGTTATTCTGCAGGATGGACAACCTGTAGCTTATAGGTCAAGGGCTCTCACTGACTGTCAGTGCAAGTACGCGCAAATAGAAGAAGAGTTACTTGCTATTGTCTATGGATGTGAGAAGTTCCACCAATATGTTTATGGAAAAAACATTCATGTTGAGAGCGACCACAAGCCACTTGAAAGCATATTTAAAAAACCTTTACCCCAAGCTCCTATGAGGTTACAAAGAATACTGCTTAGACTGCAAAGATACAGCCTCACTGTTACCTATCGCCCAGGTTAAGAATTTCATATTGCGGACACCTTAAGCCGAGCATTCCTCAAAGAGCAAAAGGAAGATCTGTTAGACAAAGAACTAGAGGTAAACATGGTTACACCTCAGCTACCCATTTCAGAGGAAAAACCGCAGCAGTTTGAGGAAGCAACAGCAGAGGATCCTGAAATGCAGCTCCTGAAAGAAATCACTTTCAAAGGAGGGCCGAATGAATACAGTGCAGTGCCAAAAGAAATTCAGCCCTACTGGACATTCAGAGATGAGATCACATACACAAATTATTGGCCTGCATCAAGCAAAGAAAACAACTAATGAGATTTCTGAAACTACTTAAATCAATTTAAGAACTGTCCAATGCATCATTAAAACCTGGAAGGATAGTGGTGAACCATGATCTTCGAGTAACAAGTGTGGTCAGTCATGTGGTCTGATGAGTCCAGATTTACCCTGTTCCAAAGTGATGGGGGCATCAGGGTAAGAAGAGAGATGGATGAACTGATGCACTCATCATGGCTAGTGCCTACAAGCATGTGGAGGTTAGGGTTATGGTCTGGGGTTGCTCAGGTTCAGCAACATTATGTTCCCAAAGGATGAGGTCAGCTGACTACCTGAAGATACAGAATGACCAAGTCTTTCCATCAGTGGAGTTTTTCTTCCTTGATGGCATGGTCATGTTCCAAGATGATGATGCAAAGATTCATGGGGCTCATACTGAGAATGAGTGGATCAGGGACACATAGATTGGCCTCCATAGAGTCCAGACCTCAGCCCCACTAATAATCTTTGGGTTGTGCTGGAGAAGACTTTGCACAGCGCGAATATTCGGATCTCAAAATTAATGTCCAGATACCACCGTTGGGACTGAATATTAGGATATTCAGGTCCAGCCCTAGATATTTTATACATATAGTTAGATTTAGATTTTGATGTTTTTTGGTGAGCTAATGCACCAAAATTTCATTCAAATGTGTACCAGATAGTGTATGTTATGAATGACAATGAAGTGGCTATTCTATTCTATTCTATTCTATTCTATTCTATTCTATTCTATTCTATTCTATTCTATTCTATTCTATTCTATTCTATTCTATTCAAGCTCACCTGATCCTCTCTGCTTTTTTATGCTCAAGTGGCCAAGACACACCAGGACTAACAATAAAACTCAAAATTAAATGAAATTAAAGTCTAATTAAATATGGGGTTGTGGAAATCAGTAGAGTCTGCATGTGTGACTAATGTAGGAATGTATGTGTTATAAGGTGTGAAGAACAAAGTAAAGCAATGGAACCCAACTTGGTTGTGTCTGTACAGAGAAGCAGACAGGATGATTAGACTGCAGTAACCCAGGAACACACTGAGTCTCTTGTAGAGCAAGAACAAATACAGATCAATGCTGAAACAAGCCTCCAGATAAAACCAAGGAGTCATCACTGCTAACCCTGTGTGCTGGTATCTGAGAAAATTCTCTAGCTTAAGTTTTCTTGCCACTAACTCTGTCTATCATTCTGTCTTCAGGACCACTCAACTTACCAGGAAGAAGCAGAAATCCAAGATGGCCTTTCCTGTTCATGCTCACATCTCTTCTATCTCAGAGTTGGTTAGTTTCCTCATTGAATCCTCTGGTCCCCCATAAACATCTTGACTTTCAGCCTCAGTGTCTACACTGGGTCTAACAAAACATCCTGTTGTATACACTGATCAGCCACCACATAAAAACAACTGAAAAGTGAAGTGAATGACATTAATCATCTTCAGTTTGCGCATCTGAAGTTTGGGAGACAATGTTGTGATTCTTATTTTAGCTTTGATTTTGTTTGATATGATTCTCATATTTTTCTCCTAAACTCACGAGGATCTACAGTCAAGTCCATAAATATTCAGACATTTATTCAATTCTCACAAATGTTTATGGACTTGACTGTATAGGTGAGAAAGGAGGAGAACAATTAGCAACAGGAGTCAAACTTCAGATTTTTCCTCAATGTGAGCTATATATGCAAATGTATGTATACACACATATATGTATTACTATGTTTTATTATATTTGTTTATATAGGTCTGACAAAATACTTGGAAGATCTCTCAGCATATTTCAGTACAGTAGTTGTATTGTATTTCAATAAAATAAAGCTCATATACAGCTCACATTTAGGAAAAAATGGAGGCATTAGCTTTAAATCTGGAGTTTGACTCTCCTCCTTTCTCACTTCTATCTCCAGGTGAATTTTAGGAGAAAAATATGAGAATCATTTCAGACAAAATCCCAACTTCAGCAGTGTAAAAATAATACTAATCTTGTCTTAAAACTTTATTAAAGAGCATGGAATTGTCTACAGAAAAAACAGGCTCTGTGGAAATCCAACACCAACATTTTCAACTGTTACTGTATAAAAAACATATAAACACAGCTATGTTGCAATAAAAACATGCTTAGTGAATTCACTAATGAATAAACAAAATCTAGAGCATGAATGTTAAGCATCCTCTATATCATATACTTCCTAATAACCAAATCCTGATATTAAATTCCCATCACACTGACACTAAAGGTGTTTTCAGTTATTCTGCTTTGGTTGAATTCGAGGTGAATGATGCTGCTGATTATGTGCGCTACAAAAATTCAGTGGAACACACAAATAAAATCACAGAGATTAGCTGTTCAGATGCAAGAAAGTCAAAAAAAGACTGTCAGGGAGATATCAAGCATGTGCCGCCCATACATCACATCCATTTATCACAAAAAGATAATACTTCCTTCCCAGTGATTTAAATGTGTTTGCTGCAGGAATGCACACTATTTAGCAGAAACTTTTAAACTGCATAATGAGACATAACAAAGCTTTTTGAATGACTGTGAATTGCCTTCATCTGAAAAGAAAATAAAAAAGAAGAAAATTACCTAAGATCCAACCATTTCCTTGAAAAGGCTCTCATGTAAGAGACCTTTAATAACGGCCTTTAATAATGCACACACGCACAAGCATTTCCAATTCTTCTTCTGGCTGAATAGACCTCTGCTCAAGTTCTAGGAGCTATGTAGAGCATGAAAGAAACTCCAGCAGGTCTAAAATCCATGGCGTTAACATAGAGCAAACATGATTTACATCTGATCCACGAGAACATGTACAAATGGAACAGAACTAGAAATAATGTAGAATTTATTTCCAGTCAGTTAATTCTTCGTCTTTTAGAGCTGAAATCATGTACTACATAGGCATACATACATTACAACATATGCTACCTCGGTATATATATACTACAACATATGCTAAATAAGTATACATGTACTATAACATATTCTACATAGGTACACATATGATTAGTGTTAGCTAATGGTGTTGACAGTCTCCACGTCACTTCCGTGCGACAGCTCAGTGCGACAGACATGGCTACCTCTGTGTACCCTGGGGAAGACCCACAACTTAGAATGGCCAATGAAAAGATAGCTGACCTGCTGGAAGATGTTCGCCGTCTCTCCGCTGAGCTGAGGGACAAAGACGCTCTGCTGGCCAGGACTATGGAGGTGGAGGTGGCCCACCAGCAGTCCATGAGGATTGCCTCTCTCTCTGCGGCCTTCCAGGACACGGCACCCTGGGATCCCGCTTGTCCACGACCCTCGTCCTGCTCTACACCCAACCACCAGCGATGGTGGACAGAGGTAGTGATCCGGGGCAGGCAGAAGACCCCAGTCAGAGCCGTCTCGCCTCAACTCTCCCTCTCGAACCGTTTCATGGCTCTGTCGCAGATTGAAGAAAGGCCAGCAGTTTTCTCCGCACCAGCGGCCAACGGCGTGTCAGCAACTTCCTGCTCCAACGACCCGGCGGCTCCCCCTCCACTGCTGGACACACCGCCGGATCGGCGTCCCTGCCAGTTGCAGTCCCGGATCAGCAGCTGTCATCCCGGGCCTCGACCTCTGCTTCACGCCGGAGGCTCCTAGAGGAGGCTGTGCGGAGGCGTTCTGGGAGCCTCCACTGCCCTGGCACGACCCTGGATCGTCTTCCCGGAGCTGAGTCTGCTACTTGCCATAACGGTCATCACCATCCGGAGCCCAGCTCCCTCCGCCACACCTGGCACTGCTGTTGGCACAAGGACCTCCGCCTCCCCTCCCGCTGAGCGGCTCGCCTCAACGCTACGGCGGAGGGACACACGTCCAGCTCCGGCTCCGGCTCCGGCTCCTCTCCCTGCCCGTCGCCTGAACGTGCCAGCGAAGCGTTCCCCAGCTCCAGATGGAGGCGTTGCTGGTTTGCCCCACCGGTCACCTCGTCCTCTGTTCAGTCCTACAGCTCTCATCATCGGCGACAGCATCGTCAGAAACATCCGTTTCTTCAACGCCACCACTCGGTGTTTTCCTGGCGCCACCGTTGCTGTAATCTTGGACAAACTTCCTGAGCTGCTAAAGTCCATCCCATCCTCAGTATGCCGTGTGATTATTCACGTTGGCACAAACGACACGACCCGGTAACAATCTGAGCTGATGAAACAGGATTTTATGGACCTCTTCAGACTTGTGGAAAGCTGTGGTAAGTCAGTCTTCATCAGCGGACCAATTCCGACTCTGTCTCACGGTGCCGAGCGCTTTTCCAGACTCCTCAGTTTGAGCACCTGGCTCCAGCACACATGCACAGCTCACAACCTGAATTTTATTGACAATTTTAACCTCTTCTGGAACCGCCCTGGATTTTATCAACACGACAGACTGCATCCGAGCACACTGGGCAGCTCGTTTTAACAGCAAATATACACCACGCGATTCAATCAACACCTGCTGACTGACTGCCCACAGGCCACGCCCACTCACCACACACCTCACACACCTCCCCTCTGCCCACGGAGACACGGGACAACATCACCCACAACATCCCAACTGTAGTTTTTAACAGTTAAAAGTCCCAAGTCAGTCCCAAAAAAGTCCAAAACCTGTCCAACATACAGTCTGAAAACAGTTCAAAAGCACTTCTAGAAAGCCCCAGAGCATGATACTGCCACCTCCATGCTTGATGGTGGGTTTGGTGTTCTTGGGTTAAAGGCCTCACCTTCTCTCCTCCAAACATATTTCTGTTCAGTTTTTCTTCCATCTGACCACAGAACTTTCCTCCAGAAGGCCTTTTCTTTGTCCATGTGATCAGCAGCAAACTTAAGTGGGGCTTTAAGGTTCTGCTTCTAGAGGAAGAACTTTCTTCTTCATGGAGGCTCTCAGCTCATGTTGATGTAGAACACCGTGGACACTGGCACCTGTGTTCCAGCAGTGTATCATTCATTCAGACCTGCTTTTTGCTGATTCTTGGTTGACTCTCAGCAGCAGATGATAGTTTGTGTTTTCTTCCTGATGGTGGCAGTAAGACAACTGGACCATGAACTTCATACTTACAGATGATTTTAGGATCTGAAGCTGCTTTGAAATGTGACTTTCCGACTTGTTCAAGTCAATGACTTGCTTTTTCAGATCAGTGCTGAGCTCCTCACTGTAGTGTTTGTGGCATAATGTATGAAATCAGTCCTAATTAAAATAACTTGGAAAACTCAGCAGCTGCAGTCGGTTGGAATTATTTACAAGAAGTGAAGAGGCCATACCACTAAGAAAATTTGATTATCTTTAATACCCCACCAAAACTGATAATTCAGGTTGCTGTGTGAATATTTTTGACCCAGCAGATAATATCATATTTACAGAAGACCTGTAATAAATCTATGAAAGAACCAAAATGCAGGATAGTTATTGTAACAAAGACTCAATGGTTTCAAAGATTCCATCACAGAAAATTGAGAGTTATAGGACTCACTGAAAACTCAAGAACCACGATGGTCTTTACAAATGTATGTAATGAATGAATACTATTATGGATAATGGTGCCTTTAAGGGTTGTTCTAGTCTTTATTTTAGTTGCTGTCAGGCATTGGCCACTACTGAATCAACTCAGATTTCCTCATACAATCTAAACTGTCACATGCATTTCGGATAAACAGCTTATCACACCTCCAAAACGTATGTTGGCTTGTTTGACCCTAATGAGCATCATTGTCATTTATAGCACATTGGCACAAAATACACTAACAACAGAGAACATTATATATACGATTAGCATTTATTATAAAAGTTTGAATGACTCATCACGTAAATTTCCTCTGTAATGCTGCATAAGAGTAACGTCTTTTCACTCTACCAACTGTACTAAACTGTATGTAACAAGAATGAATTAGAAATGCAGCTTTTTTTCCCAACAAGATGCATCGTATAATCAAAGTTCTAGTCCTCAGTCTTTCCTGCTTTGGGCTACAAGCTATCATCATCTTGTGTTTTCTCTCTGCACATCTTGCTTTTTACACAAACATTCAGCCAATCATGTTGCTGCACTGACACAAGCAGGTCATCAGGAAGCATCACTATTCCCACACTGCAATGAAGGTTGGAAGTTTGTTGCCCCTCAACCTCTCTCCTCCGCATGCACACGTCAATTATGCAGATCATCCACAAAAAAACAGTTCAGTATTGTGGGAGCCAGTGAGCAATTAGTGTAACAGCAAAACAAACCTTCGCACATTGCTTCTGTCCAATCGCAGCTCTTCCCTTGCAGCTTGCTTTTGCCAGGTTGAATCAATCTTCACCCACAAAGACGAATGTGTGTACAGTTTGCCTGGTTTCTACAGTTAAAATCTACAGCTTCACGCAACATTATGCATTGCTGTGCATGAAGCCTGTCTGCTGAGCGAACACACATCTCACCTGGACAGATTAATAGTCTTTTTCTCTCAAAGTGTGCACCTTACAACTGCTTCCCCTCCTTTTTATGCCTCTCCAGGACACTGGCAATTGTTGTTGCGCTGACCGTATTCCCACAAGCGATATTGTCTGCCAGCATTCTGTCCCTTAATTTCCCACAGTTTTATTGCGACGTCGCCAATTACCATGTCAACAACGGCAATTTCCTGCACATCTGAAAATATTCTGCCTTTACCTCCTGTGAGAGGCAACCTTCGGAAACACAAAACAATAAACAGATTATTGTACATATTCTGCTAATATATTCTATATAAATCTGCTGCAGAAATGTCTAGAATGCTACATCTGCATTTTATAAACGTGCTGCAAATAAGCATCATGTTTGATTTGATTTTTTTTGGATTTTTGAAAGTTTATTTTGAACATTTCGACATTAAAAGAAAACAACAACAAAAAAAAACACCAATGAGTAAGTTGCTCAAAAAGGAGTGGGAAGAAGTCGAAACTTACACACGTGGACAAAATTGTTGGTACCCCTCGGTTAATGAAAGAAAAACCCACAATGGTCACAGAAATTATTTGAATGTAACAAAAGTAATAATAAATAAAAATTCTATGAAAATTAAACACTACAAGTCAGACATTGCTTTTGAACCGTGGTTTAATAGAATTATTTAAAAAAATAAACTCATGTAACAGGCCTGGACAAAAATGATGGTACCCCTAGTAAAGACTGAAAATAATGTGACCATAGGGACATGTTCAATCAAGGTGTGTCCTCTAATTAGCATCACAGGTGTCTACAAAATTGTAATCAGTCAGTCGGCCTATTTATAGGGTTACAGTAGTCACTGTGCTGTTTGGTGACATGGTGTGTACCACACTAAACATGGACCAGAGGAAGCCAAGGAGAGAGTTGTCTCAGGAGATTAGAAAGAAAATTATAGACCAGCATGTTAAAGGTAAAGGCTATAAGACCATCTCCAAGCAGCTTGATGTTCCTGTGACTACAGTTGCACATATTATTCAGAAATTTAAGATCCATGGGACTGTAGCCAACCTCCCTGGATGTGACTGCAGGAGGAAAATTGATGACAAATGGAAGAGACGGATAATATGAATGGTAACAAAAGAGCCCAGAACAACCTCTAAAGACATTAAAGGTGAACTCCAAGGTCAAGGTACATCAGTGTCAGATCTCACCATCCGTCACTGTTTGAGCCAAAGTGGACTTCATGGGAGACGACCAAGGAGGACACCATTGTTGAAAAGAAATCATAAAAAAGCCAGACTGGAATTTGCTGCATCTGGTACAGGGTGTCTTGAATCTGTGCAGGGTACAATGAAATCTCATGAATATCAAGGTATTCTAGAGAGAAATGTGCTGCCCAGTATCAGAAAGCTTGGTCTCAGTCGCAGGATAATGAGCCAAAACATACAGCTAAAAACAGCCAAGAATGGCTAAGAGGAAAACATTGGACTATTGTGAAGTTGCCTTCTATGAGCCCTCATCTAAATCCTATTGAAAATCTGTGGAAGGAGCTGAAACATGCCGTCTGGAGAAGGAACCCTTCAAACCTGAGACAACTGGAGCAGTCTGCTCATGAGGAGTGGACCAAAATACCTGCTGAGAGGTGCAGAAGTCTCATTGACAGTTACAGAAATGGTTTGATTGCAGTGATTGCCTCAAAAGGTTGTGCAACAAAATATTTAGTTAAGGGTACAATCATTTTTGTCCAGGCCTGTTTCATTAGTTTATTTTTTAAATAATTCTGTTAAACCATGGTTCAAAAGCAATGTCTGATTTTCATTGGTTAATTTTATAGAATTTTTATTTATTATTACTTTTGTCAGATTCAAATTATTTCTATGACCATTGTGGGTTTTTCTTTCATTAACTGAGAGGTACCAACAATTTTGTCCACGTGTGTCTAATCCCACCCCTTCTCCTTACACAATGACTGTAAATCTATTTCCTCTGCTTCTTCAAAATACTACCATTTATAAACAATAACAATAATAACAGTAATAATAATAGTGAACATGGTTTAGAATAAATATACACCAATATGGTAACTTACATTTAAACAAAAGGACAAAGACAAAAGGACCAAACAATAGCAAAACACAACAGACAAAAGAAATCACATCCAAAACCATTTTAATGGTTTTAATGTGGTCAATCAATGCATTTAACGCGACAGCAGTGAAAAATGACTCTCAGTTTTGATCAATGCATGTTAATGAAAAGGAGCACTCCTGTTGTTGCTCCTGCTTAGCAACAACAGAAACTTTAACTGGCTGGATTTCAGCTGCAACAAGCAAAAGATAAACTACAGAAGATTATTAGAAAGATCTCGCTGCTATTGGCTGATGCATGTATAGATTGTTTAGTTGATACCCACAGGGAAATAACGCAATGGAAATCATCTTTAAAAGACGATTTGTATGCAGAACACACAGATTAAAGCCCACAAGAGAAGATCTAGGATTCTAGTTTTGTACTGAAAGTGTGAATTTACTCATTTGTTGAGCCGCAAATAAAACGCATTTAAATTGTAAATCTTTTGTTTGGGAACACTGATGAACACTCCAGCCCAGTAGGTGGCAGTAATGAACCTAAAGTCTGCTTGCCATCCGTGAAGAAGATGCAGAGGACACACCGTAGCAGGCCACTAGCTGGTCACATGACAGCGCTTATCTTCAGTTCGGTAGAAGCGTTGGACCAACATGGCGGCTTGTCCGTAAACTTTCTCTGTTACTACGCAAACGCTTCAGCAAAAAGTATTTCTGAAAGCATTTGAGATGAGAAATAAGCTGTGCAGTTGTTGAATTTGCCCTCGTTTTAGTTCAACGACGGCTAGTTTAGACGTTTAACAAATATTTCGCGACCTCCGCTGCCTGCACCGAATCTGCATAAAGTAGAAGTCAAGTGTACTTGATGCAAATGAGCTCCAGGGAGACGCACCGGAGCGCAGCTCGAAATGTGCTGCAACGCATCCAGCATGCAATGCGCTGCACTTCACCTAGATAATGAATGGGATGTAAGAAACTGACGATCCTGTGGACATATTATCTACGATAGTCCTGGTACCAGCAAACGGTGTAGCAGGCCCTCAATAGACCACTTTTCAAGACACTGAAAGTGCTTGAGTTTACAAAAAGTCTTCAAATGTTGAATATAATCACCATAATTGCACTTTGAGTTTGCAGTAATCAGTGAATGTAGTAGACAGATAAAAAATGCACAGATAATTATAAATGAAACAAAGTTCACGTATATGTCTATTCATTGATTCAACTGTCAATCAAAATTTATTGAATCTGAAATTTTTTGCTTATTGTGTCAAATATTGCTATTTAGCAGATACGCGATTAATCGCAATTATTTCATTTAAAAGCCTCTAATTAATTTGATACATTTTTTAAATCGCGTCCCACCACTACTTTTAATCATATGTTTAAAAAAAAAAGCTCTATTTTCACTGCATTCATTTCTAAGCAGTGCTCTAGAATTCCTCTTTTTTTTTTTTTTTTTTTTTTTTTAGTTTTGGATCTCAGAGCAGTAATTTATTCTGTGTTTATGTCCAGTGGGGAAAAGTCTTCCACATTTGACTCCAGCTTGTACGTCTCAGTCTTCCACTTGGTAAAAAAGGACTACAGACTTGTCAGCAAGCTGTTGGTTGAATGAAATCCAATATTAGCACAACTATAATAGGTTTAGCTCATGTAAAGGGAGCTCTATGTGATCTGATTGTATCTGGTTTCACATCTACAAATACTTAACACAACAAAAGCTGATTTAGCCTCTTTAGTGACATTATTAACACTGTCATCTGCTTTAACAGATAATTACTGTAAAATAGGTTACAGAAGTCTACAGTAGAATAAAAACTAGACTTTACAATAAGATATTGTATTTATATATTGTGCTGCCAGTATAATCAGTAAGAGTAACTGGGCCATACCGTGTCAACTTGACCACCTCAGAATCTCTTGAAACTTTCTAGCAATATTTTTTTGGCATCTAAAACAGACATCTGCCCCTTTTTTTTTTTTAGCTGAAATTACAACATTTTCATCATTTTTTACACAATGGAAATTTTTAATAAAGCTTTCGTGAGTTGGAAATTGAACTCCTGAAGTATATGTCCTAGAGTCTTCACATTTTCAGGAGATGTCCAGACGGTTCTGGTGAATGGAGAGAATGCAGCAAATTCTGTTGTAATTTAAATGTGTTTTTGCAGCAAATTTGTAAGGTGAATGTGTGATTATAGTCACTTTTTTAAAGTTTTCTGCCAATATTGCATGAATGCAGCTCAAAGTTTGACTCTGTCTTCAACTGTGGAATTGTGGAATTAATGACGACTCTGTTCTAAGGGCGTAATCATCAGTCAAACATTGGGAGAAACTCAGGGTGATTTGAGCTGCTAGAAACTGGAAAACTGAAACATAATTTTGTGCATAATGACAGTCTTATCTTGATAATGTCCTGACAGCTCGGAAGCTTGAATACAAATAATCCCACTGTACAGACCTGGAATCTGTGTGGAACAGCTGCTCTGTCAGACGTATGGAGGAACACAGGATAATATTTACTGTCAGCTCATGAAGTTAACACTGCTAGATCACATCAGCATCAATTTAAAGAAGCACTTATCCTTAGTGCTGCAGGTAAAACGTGAGGAAATAATGTGACACTCCACCAGCTGTGGGCAGCAAACAGAACATCTGTAGATCTGCTTATAATTTCCTGACCAACAATGTTGTTTCAGACATTAATCTAACATGTTTCCGAGCTGCCCAGGCCACAGTAAAGTCTGTATTTTGACAGTATGTCATGTAACAGATACCTTGGGCTTTATCAACCCCATCTGTGTTGCCTGGGTGATGCCTAGTAATGCCGAATGATACAAAACACCAAATAAGCACATGATGACGTGTCCAGGGGCATAAGGATGAAGTACATGATAAAAGACATAGCTCAATAACATGAAAGCTGTGATGTTATAGAGTTCAAACTTTGGCCTTTGCAGATTTTCCTTCTGGAGCAATCTTCAGGAAAAGCCTGAAACACAAGAAACTGCTTCTCTTTGTTACTTGTAATATGGCCATGGACTAAATGTGTCTTGTAATGTGCAGCAACACTGATTGACAATAAATTCCTCTGTTAGGTCAGATGCTGACATTTTAGCTGAAATTCCAACATTTTCCTAATGTTTCACCAAATGAAAGCAAATTCATTCATACTGAATTCACATATTTTAATTTCACAAGTTGGAAATTAAACAAGATGCCACTTTCAGATGTCCGTATCTCTTGAAGTATACGCCCTAGAGTCTTTACATTTTCAAGAGATGTTCAGAAGTGGCAGCAAATTCCGATGCCAAAGATTCCTACAAAGTTTCAAGAGATTATGAGGTGGCCAAGAAACCACCTTTGCCGAGTAGTTTTTAGGACCAGAACCATGTGGGACTCTCAATATTCATGGTACAGAATCAGCGATGCCAAACATTCGTGACTGTCGCTCCACAGATGCTGAAGAAATACACACAAAAATAACAGGAAAAAACAGACAGATCCATTTGTGGGGCTCATAAAAGGCTTTTAAAATATTTCCAGTTGTATATCATCGAGGACAGATTGGTATTTACTCACTACTGGAGACGACACAATCCACTAAGAGAGTGTGCGGTTACAGCCTGATTCCCTTCCATTAAGTGTCCTGGCAGCTGATGACGGTGAGCCTGAGAGCGCAATATCATGATCCTGGAGAGAGCTCGCCTAAATGGAATGTGAGCTTTTTCTGCAGAAAAATGTCGGCAGTGAAAAGAATCAGCACCAGGGATCTGAACTTTAAACACATAAATGATACTGGCTGGAGCAGCTGCAGTGAAAAGTGTCTGTACAGGCCTCACACAAAGTGCGTGTCGGATGGCTGAGCAGTGTTGGAATTACACAGGAGAACCTCCTGTAGAGACCTGACCTTTCCTGACATATTTCTTCTTGTTTATTTTGCGAGGCCTTAGGAATAATAACATGTCTCTAACAGGTGAAACAAAAAGGACAGAACTCTCTAAATCTTGGAAAGTCTAATCTGTCAAATGAAGTGCAAACACCTGCTTGAGCATACGATGGGTGTGAAGGGACTTTAATAAACCTGGGTCTACTGGAGGTTTGTGTGCTGTTTTAGGTTGTGGAGAAGAAGAAGGTTGTCTGCTTTATTAGGCTGATTTATTAAGTTCAATCTAAACTATGTTTTTCTTCCCAAACAGTGGAAAAACCACAGTATGTTTTCTCTCCAATCACATCTGCAATGTTAAAAACACTTGCCTTCTCATTACAGTCATCATATTTGTTCCCCTTTACAAATCATTCAGATTTACTCTATCTCACATATAGTAGTAGATCTACAAAGAAAATTGTACAGTAAACATACAAGGTTAAAAATCTGAATTGAAAAACCTTTCATTTTAATTTTTTTCCTGGTTATTTTAGTCCTATGTGAACTGAAGTTGACTCCATGTATGCTTATTTACTCTAATGAGAGAGCCAGCTTAATGCTCCAGGTATAAAATGGGAAACACTGCTTGTGGAAAAAAACAATGTATTAATGTGAGGAGCTTTATTGTGAGCAATCAATGGACCTGCACCTGCTGGCAGCCTGGAAAACTGTTCACCATTTGGTTTCATTAATTACTCCTTCAAAGCTGTCGTCACTACAGCGATCAGCAACAGTCATGAAGAGGTGAGACTTAAAAATAAAACCATATATGAATGAAACACACGGTTTCAGCAAATCATGGTTATTCCAGATTAATTGTCAGAAAATAGTTTTCGGGAGTCCAAACAATAACCTAAAGATGCTCATTTATGGGAACATAAAAACAGAGAAATACAGAAAATCAACATACAAGCCATTTAATGCTGTAATAATTTAAGCTGCAATACATAAAAATGTTACTATCAGACATAAATTAAATTGTGGATATGTAATTCAGTTTGCTTTCTTCCCTTCAGACAAGGTGATCAAACTGAAAATTAAAAATATGTCCACATTAAAGAAATTATTCTCGGAATTATATTTGGATTAGACTGTCCAATAATATTCTTGTTTTTGTGGTCCAACTTGTCACACCTACTCAATCAGTTATGAAAGTTCAGCAAAAATAAACTTTTTATTGAAAGAAATTGTGATCAAGTATTTCCTTTTAAAAAGTATTCTGTATGTTTTCTTTTGCATGAATGTGACATGTATATAATATCACTAGTTAGCATCACAATCATCTTTTGTTTCGTTAATATTTGCTCAAAGATGGCACATTTTATGCCAGCTTCACTTTTTTTCATATTCTAACTTACTATTAATGAATAATGAAGATTTTTTGATTTACTTGTCCAATATTGCATATTCAGAATGCCAAAAGTGGGTCAGTAGGCAGGTATTTAATATATCCAACAAAACGATTCACAGATACCATTTTATGTTTTTAAAGTCTCAAGCCAATCAGAGATGTTGAAGAGGTTTTTAGATGGAATGACCCATTATTGTTTTCTGATAATAAATCTCTATGACTACGATTTGGTTACTTAACATATCAAAACAAGTGTGGTTCAAACAAGATAATCTTATAATTGGTGGGAAAACAGCCACCTTGGTGTCACATTTAACTGACCATCACATTGTTTTGTTTCTGATAAACAAGTATAATCACAGAGGAGTTAGAAGTCTTTGTCAATAAACGCATCAACTAAAGCTGAAAGTAAAGTTGATGCTTAGAGACATGACAGACAGGAAATCTGGAACTATTTTTGTCCCTATTTATCTAAAGAGATGCTGTTAATCATTAAATTAACTGTTAAATATAGGACATCCCTAACACCTCTTATTTTAATAAGTCATAAATCCAACATGTTCAGGCTTTTCCTTTGTGCTATGGACACTTAATGTGTGCTTCATCATTGTGATGGTCAAAACTGAAAACCTAATTATTTATAGATATTTCTGCAGCAATATGTCAGAAAAAACATCATTTGATTTCCACACAGCTCACACAAGTAAAGGAGAACAAAGCTAAACAAATAAGACAAACTAAATATTACACTTAGTCCTCTATTAATTGAGGTAACTGATCCAATACAAAAATATCTGCAAGCAGCAGAAATGTGTGAACCTCCAGGATTGGCAGGTAATTAGAAAGTGTTTTCAGGATGACCGTCAGACGTGACTGGGCATCTGGTTTTATTTTTAATAAACAGAGATTTATCAAAGTCTGAGCTTCACAACACGTTTATGTATCACGGCGCAGAGGAGATTTCTCAGGACCTCAGAAAAAAAGAGTTGTTGATGCTCATCAGGTTTGGAGTTTGGACCACAAGAGCCGCCAACCAATAAGATCAGTCAAAGAGCAAGATTTGCAAATAGTCTCAAAGTCACAAAGGAACTCAAAGTAACTTCTAAATCACTAAAGATGTCACATACAGTGGCTGATGTTGATATTCACAAGTTCACCATCATTAAAGCAGATAACAGACTGTTAAAGATCAGACGTACAAGCCAGAAAACTTTTGAAGAAATGCGGACAGATGAGACCAAAATAGAAGTTTTCAGTTTAAAGGAAGAGTGCTATGTTTGGAGGAAATGAAACACTGCATTCCAGTATAGGAAACTTCTCCGATCTGTGAGGCATGGTGGTGGTAGTATCATAGTTAGGGCCTGTTTTGTTGCATGTTTGTTTCATGTGAGAAAACGCACCAACCTTGTAGAGTCAATGCTGTTTTGTATGAAGGAATGAAAAATCTCCAACAAAAAACACAAAAGATAGCTGTAGTTATTGATGCCAGAAGGCTGTCACATCAAATACTGAAAGCAAAAGTTCACACACTTTTGCCTCTCACAATAAATAACTGACCAAGTATATTATCTTTGTCCCATTTGTCTAACTGGGTTCTTTATATCTTCTTCTAGGACATTTTACATCATATTTATACATAAATAAAGAAAATTATAAAGGGTTTCTAAATTTTCCAGCATGTATTACAATATAGTGGAGTCACAACATAGTGTGTTGTAGTATTGTACTGCAAACAATCAGAAAAAGATATGTCTACAAACTCTGAGTCTGATAAGTGAAGTTAATGCGCAAGCAACCTAAAACTTGCAATCTCTCTGACAGCCAGCAGGGGGCGACTCCTGCTAAGGAGTCAATGAGAATGTGACTCTACTTTTCATGTTATCTGTTACCAAGGTAAAGGTTTTCCTAATTGATTTATGGTCTCAGTCACGAGTTTGAACTTTCTTTCAAAACAGCATGATGATCATTTTGTAAATTATGGTCCTGTTCAAGGTAAAATAGAAGATAAAGCCAGGTATGTTTCAGGATGTGTCAGATCTACACCTTACTCATCACATCTGGTTCAAAAAACAAGATGCTAATTAGCAAATTATAAACTTAAGGCTCAGATATGCCAGTTCTCAAACAAATGGATGACGTCGTGAAGGCTACATCCTTTTTTCTTCATTTGTGGTTGGAGGAAATGATCGATGGTGGAAAGATATTAATGATTCGTTCAAAATTCTACAACTCTGTGCTGTAAATCATGAAATGTGGCAGCAGTGTTTTGAAGGACTTTGTTGACAATGGGAATCTCAGAGTATATGGAGTTACATGTTGTAAAAAGTAAATAAAAATGCACGCACACTCAAACTTTTTGAGACTGGTTAAAGAAGAAAAACCTTACAGAGCTGCATTTTCAAAAAAAATAAGTATGAATGCTGTGAGCTGATGATGTGATTTTACATTCATATACTTTTGTACTTACAGTGCTGGGCAAAAGTATTTGCCCCCTGACAAATCTTCTGTTTTCACATATTTATCACACTTAAATGTTTCAGATTATCAGACTCATTTAAATATTAGACAAAGATAACCCAGGAAAACACAAAATGTAGTTTTTAACTGATGAATTCATTTATTGAAGGAAAAACACTGTCCAGCCCATCTTGCCCTATATGAAAAAGTAAGTGCCCCCTTAGCTATCAGTCATTTTGGTAGCTAAGGCGCAAATGACCAAATTCATTCAGCATGGGGTTCAGTTTCACCATTCACAATCATATATGATTACTGCCAGGCTTGTTGAATCTCACCATCACTAAATAGAACCTGTCTGGCATTGAGAAGTAGCTAAAAAGTCTCAAAAAGCAACACATGATGCAGAGGAGAAACAAAGTCATCGACATTTATCAGTCTGGATGGTTACAAAGCCTTTGTTTTGGGACTCCAGAGAACTACAGTGAGAGACATTATCCACAAATAGAGAAACATGGAACAGTGGTGAACCTTCCCTGGAGTGGACCAATGACAAGCATTTCTCCGAGTGTGTCAACATCTAATCCAGGAGGTCACAAAAGAACCCAGACGAACATCTAAAGGTCTGCAGACCTCACTGACCTCAGTTTAGGTCAATCTACATGATTCTACAATAAGGAAGACTATGGGAGGAAATGGATCCATGGGAGAGTTACAAGCACAAAACCACTACTGACCAAAAAGAACAACAACAAAACAAATATCTGGATGAGCTCAAAGACTTTTGGGAAAACATCCTGTGGACTGACAAGTGAAAGGTAGAACTTTCTGGAAGACATGGTTCCGTTACATCTGGTGTAAATCTAATACTGCATTCCACAAGAAGAACATGATACCAGCAGTGAAACATGGTGGTGGTAGTGTGATGGTTGGAGGACCTGGATGACTTGTCATCACTGATGGAGCCATGAATTCTGCTTTCTATAAGAAAATCCTACTGGAGAATATCCACCATCAGTTCATGACCAAAAGCTCAACACAAATGGTTTATACAGCAAGACAAAGACATCAGAAAGCAGCACATGAGCAGTCAGAGGATCAGCACACGTTCTACAGCACACATTCTAAAGAGATTCAAGACTCAAGGCAAACACTTTTGCACGGCACTGTATATCATAGTGTCATAGTGCAAGAGTTCATCACACATCTGTTTGTAGTACAATCTGATTCGAGACCAAAATCTTTTTAGAGTGACATATAATCAACCTATACAACAATTGTTGTAACATGGTCTACACGTGCCGTAAGAGCAGGAATCCACAGCTGAGGAGCAACACAATGAGATAAATGATGGGGTAAAAGAGATCAAGTATGATTTCAGGCTGGGATAACAAGGAAACAGGTGAGAGTGGGGTGGGAGGCTCAGGGGATCAGACGTTACTGCAGATCAGGTGGATGTGGGAGACATGGATGGATGGAGAATGACATCAGCCAGAAACGTGACCGACGTGATGCTAATCTAAATCAACTGATCCTCTGACTGCTCGTGTCACTTCCCCCGCTGGAGTCTCTTGCACTGATATTACCGTATTCCCAGATCTGAAGTAACTGGGGGCTCTCCTTAACACAGCAAGCACTGCCGAAGTCTAACACAAACAGAAGTTGCAAATCCTGACTGCCACTCAGCCCACCGGGCCTCGTCTTGCAGACGCCGAGCAGCGAGCGCAACGCTGCCATTAGTGAGGGAAGAAGAGGAGCCTGTTGCGCTGACTGGAGTGTGGGCCTGTCAATCACTGCTTCCAGCTGTATTTGGCATTTCAGTCAGGTACAAAAGGTGTGTTTTGTGCCAAAGTACCTCGAGTCAGACAGGCATCCAGACAGTGTAGCTGAATAACAATATTTCATCAGAGTAAAGTGGGAATAAGAGGGAAGAGGATGAGGGGGGTAAACACAGTTCAGGACGGAGCTGCAGTCGTGTTGTTATGGCTTTTAACAGAGAGGCAACATATGTATGTCTTCAAGGTTCTCCTCCACCATCTGTTCACACACACACACACACACACACACACACACACACACACACACACACACACACACACACACACACACACACACACACACACACACGTACGTCCTTCCAGGTCTATTAGCATATAAATAACTCATACAAACATAAGAACACACACTGAGGCAGCGGTGCCATCATACAGGTGCCTTTTCCAGCAGTGTTTAGAGATGAATGTGGAGTATTAGTTGGCATAAGCAGACTCTGGTGGGGTCCATTAGTGTGTGTGTTTGTGTGTGTATGTGTGGGTGTCGGGCCAAACCTGATGAAAAGGCTTTTAGGCTAATTACATGAGAAGAGTGTGTTGCTATCTGGATGAATTTTAATCTCTCTCCGCCACAACGTGAATGAAGACACACACTGCTGTTGGATTTTTAAATTTGGAGGTCATTTAAACAGAATAACCTGTTCTTATGCCTGCGCCAGTGTTTGTGTGCCATCACGTCGTCGCCAACACTGAACTCCATGACTGAGTCAATAAAGGACATGATGTTCTGCACATGTCCTGCACTGCGTCTTCCTGGTTCGCTGCTGATACCTCGCATGCTGACCGAGCGTTTCATTCTCTCTTCCTTCTCTGTTTTAATTGAGGGATAAAGGGGACAGAATTTTGAACACTGGGGTTTTTTGGTGCTTAAATCTGATGTAACAGCGCCCTCTGTCAATACGAAGGCAGAACTGCATTCAGACGTCTGTGACTTTACCTGGACAACTGATCCCTGCTTTTTAAAAAAAATCTACCTTTATTATTATTATTATTATTATTATTATTATTATTATTATTATTATTATTATTATGTTTGTTTCTTTGTTTTATTATTGCTGTAAAGCACTTTGTGATTTTATATCTGTTAAAGTTGCTATCGAAAATAAATTTTACTTTTTCTTTTTTTTTTAAATCTGTGGATCTTTAAAATCAAAGTAAATCATGTCAGTTTTATCCACTGAGAAAATACATTCTTCAACAACCAGCAGTTCATTATTTGGTTCAGATGTAGTAAGTTTATACACATAAGAATCACATTATACAGAACGTTTTTTTTTTTTTTTTTTACATGACTAACATGTTTCCTGAATGGAAAAAAAAAAGCCTTTTCATAACTTTCTGTATAGACTAATGTGAGAGAAATGAGGAGTAAATTAGTTTCACATTAAATTAAATAATTTTGTGCTTTAGATTTGAGGCTCATAGTGTTATTTTTTATACTCCAAGGACATGGAGCTCGACATGCGGGATTCAGGAAGTCACAAGGCCTTTTTCTGTCCAATCGGTTACTAATTAAGTCCAGTCCTCCCGCTTGGCACTCTTTATAACCGAGGTAGCATTCATTCATTCTGCCTCTACAGATCCACAAATCTTCACCACTGTTCATCTCCAACTTCATCGCCAGAGACCCCACCTATCCAAGACAGACTGTTTGTCCCCTTTCCATATGGGAAAATATTCAGGACTTTAAAAGCACAAACCAGCAGACTATGGAACAGCTTCCCCAGAGCTGTTGCCTCCATCACACCTTATAGCCAAATTCAAACTGCTGCTGATTGCTAGAAATTTCACACAAATTTTGTTGGATTTACACAATGACAAATAAAAGAAAAAAAACACCTCTGTCTCTATCTCTAGCACTTCGTCAGCGATCTCATACAGATTATGAAACTCAGTATGGTTTGGACATTTGTTCTTACCTTCTGACTGTGATCAAGTCCTTCAAGGAGGATTGCAGCCTTCAAACCAAAGTGTTGGCCAGTCTTTGCAGAAGTTGGTCGGAAAAAAACCCTTCCATCCTCTTCAGGCAAATTTAAAATCCATTAAGAGCTTCTAGCAGTCAAATCCAACATCCGAGTGGCATAAAGATTCAAGAATGTTTTATTTGTTTGGACTACTTCAATTCATAACTTTAAAATCCACGTCAGAGAACTTTGGGTTCGTTCACCCAACTTCCCCTCGTCGTGTCTCCTCTGAATACCCGCAACTCTAATTCGAGCCCTGAAATTCAAGTTTCCTCAGCTCCCGTCACCTGCTGCATAACTTCTGAACTGAAAAGCAGTACTGATATTACTTCAATGGCTCAGTCACTCTGATAGGTAAAACAAGCTGTTTACCTGTTGGAGAAAGACAGATTTCTTGGTCATCTTGGATTATTCTGGCATTAGAACTCAATATTTCACTCTCTGCAAAGTCATTTTTGGTCACACGCCTATCTGAGCTCAGCAAGCATCATCTACCAATGCCTCAGCAGTGAGGCATTCAGGGAACACTGGTATATTTAGCAGATGTTCAGCAAGTAAGGTATTTCGACATCTTTCTTCACCAACTGCACATCACACCTTGCAATGACTAGCACTGTCGCCTCACAGCTAAAAGATGCAGTCCAAAGACATGCTGAGGTTAAGTTGCCTGTAGGTGTGAATATGAGCACGCTTTGTGGTCTGTGTGACCTTGTCCCTACACTAATTTCATTCAATCTTGTTACGATTTCCGAGAGGCGCAGGAAGTGAGAAGTCAGACAGTTTAACAATCAAAAAATGAGTTTATTTACACGGCTTCAGAAAACTGAACTACAAACTTAGACCGGAAGACTACAACCGGAAATACTCTGAATAAATCGGAACTAAGGTTTCACTGAACTCTTGAGGACTCCTAAGGGCTAGGAGGTATTATTACACAAACGCAAAAAAACTCTAACTCACTGTAGGTATGACCTAGGCAAGAAAGATAATACTAGGAACATCGGAGAACACACAACTCAGAACTCGAGAACCCTATAAACCAAAACAGATACTAGAGTTAACTTTAGATACTAGAACTCTGACAACGTTGATAACCAAGGTATTCAAAACAGACTATGCAAAATCCTTTATACTAATTAGCAAAGCGAGAAACAAGAACTCTAACAGAACAAAAAAAAACAACTGCTAGACTACAGGAACAAACAGATGCTTGAACTGGGGGGTCTTAGCTGTAACTGTGAGTAACAAGCTCTCTAAGGGGGAAAGCTGGCCAAGGGTTAGGACGTGGTGTAGATGCTGATGGTTTGGAAACCCAAAGTGTGTGGACGCAGAAACTGCAGCGGCGGGTTGGTATTGAAGGACGCCAGAGGTGGGTGACAGTTCTGGTGAGTAGATCCTAGGCAGTGGACGGAACAACTGAAGGAACGACACTGCTGTGGACTGGAGCTGACCAACGTGGAAACCAGGATGAACGAAGCAGGAGCGGATGGATCCGAAGCTGGAACAAAGGGAAAAACAGCCAAGATTACCAGAGGTTCGAGTGAGTGAATACAGAGGCTGGCGTGAACATGCAACAAGCTGATTACTGGCTCGTATCATGATCCAGCACTGAGAGGTGAGTGGTGTTAGGTTATATTGTGATGAGGGTGGAGTTTGATTGGCTGCATTCCACCCGCTCCTGCCAGCTGATGATGATTGTGGATTGAAGACACCTGTCGCTGCAGCCTCAACCGCACTCACCTAGAGAGGGAGAAAGGGGCGGGAGAAAGGGGAGAGAGCACTATCTGGGCCCAGCAGCCGTAGGTCTGACAAATCTGTTTCATTTCAAGGTGACTCTGCTAATCTAAATGGTTAAATCTGACTAAATGTCTTGTCTCAAGTATTCATATGACCAATTCTCGATGTTTCCTCACACTTTAAGGAAGTATTCGTGTATCTATTTCAAGAGGCTGGTGCGTAGGCGAGGGAAGAGAACATCCTACAGGTACAAAAACTGGAATCTAACTTGCAAGCATAAATTCATGGGTTAGGGTTAATAAATTTATGTTTGCAAGTTAGACAATATGCATTATTCCAGTTTTTCCTCACACTTTACAAGTCAAAGTGCAAGTGCATTGTCCACATATTTTAGCAGATTCTAAAAAAAAAAAAAAAAAATGTCCTGTCATACAAACTTTAATCATACTAGGGACAGCAGGTTAGTTTAACCTGCAGAAATCTGACTGTTTTTAGCTTGCTGGCTGAGTACCATTTGTCTGCTTCAGCTGACAGTCCTGGCATTGTTGGTGTTTGTTTGTCTTACTGTCACATGTTAAGTTTTTTATGTTCATTAAGTTTCCCTATTAAATTCTGTCTTCTATTCAAATCTGGATTCAAATTTCCACACAAAGAAATCAGTGTCACACTTTGCGTCTGTATTTGATCAGGTCTTCCTTCAAACGGTTATCTTCCAGTTTAAATCTGTCATTTTTAATCAAATCGAACTTAACACCTTGTGTGAAACTCTTAGCTTGGGTCAAATCCAACTTTTTTTCACGTGCCTTAGTGATATCTGTTTATCATATTATTCATTAATTGTCAAAACCTCAAATCAGCCTTTTTTTTATTATGGGAGCAACAGACGACTCTCTTATCATGACATTTAAAAAAGACAGAACAAAAGAGTGGGTTATTCAATATATTCGCTATTTATGACAATAAAAGCCGCCTGCATTCATTTTAATGGATAACTAGTTTTTAGTTATTGTGTTCTCTGAAACTTTGAAGATATCCATCTGCTCTGACATGACTACAAACAGTGCATATCTTTGAATTTACATTATTCTATTACATCTTACAAAATGTATTAGCATATAAATAAAATATCACATGACTCAACTTAGATGTTTGACAGACGGAAATGCACTGGTGAAACAGGGTTTTAGTAGCACTTACATAAAGCAACGCCAGACCAAGTTAAATGACAAAGATGAAATCAGATTTAAACAGTGACTGAGAAGAGTCGACATGCTGATTAGCTGGCACTGATCTGCAGCCGCTCGTCCAAATGGATTCTCCCTGGTGGACCTCACTCCTCCTCACAGCCTCTCACCTCCATGTTTGCTGCTTCGTCCAGCTGGCTGGTTTCTGCTGGGTCCACTTCCTTTGACTCTCAGTCATCATCTTGCTAACAGCGGACTGTTGGTGGGCACAAAGAAGTCTGCCAGAGCACTCGAGGTCTGCAGACCCAACTGGCACGAGTAAGGCAGATTATTCTTGTAGTGAAACTGGCCCTGGATCAGCCTGGATCCCGTGACTGATTAGTCTCAGACTGTTATTCTGGCAGCAATGCTGTTGAGCAGAGAGTCTCCTGTTGGCTGAGCGAGAGGCACGGGCTGGTTTGTCCAGGCGTGGATGCTACAGTTTGGCTTTATCAACAGAGAAGAAGTGTGAAGAGACTGAGATGAAGAGGCTGAGCACAGAAATGCAGGCTGCCTTGTAACTAGTTTGTTTTTAACTTTTATTCAACTGAGTTACTTTCTCTGGGAGTTATGCTCTTTTTGTTCCAGCAACATCTTGAGCGAACACAGTCACACAGTTACAGAAAAAGCATTTTCCCCCTGACAGAAATCTCCTGTTTTTGCATATTTGTCACAAGTAAATGTTTCAGATCATCAAACTAATGTTAATATAAGACAAATATAACCCAAGAAAACACTAAATGCAGTTTTTAAATGATGATTTCATTGATTGAAGGAAAAACACTGTAGTGAACCTTCCCAGTAGTGGACCAAAGACCAACATTTCTCCAAGAGCATCCACATCTAATCCAGGAGGTCACAAAAGAACCCAAACGAACATATCATCTAATGATCTGCAGACCTCACTGGTCTTAGTTGATTCCACAATAAGGAAGACTCTGGGAGAAAATGGATCCATGGGAGAGTTGCAAGGATCAAACCACTACTGACCAAAAAGAACATAAAGGTTCATCTGGTATTTACAAAAAAATATCTGGATGAGCTCCAAGACTTTTTGGATAACATCCTGTGGACTGATGAGTCAAAGGTGGAACTTTCTGGAAGACATGGATCTGCTACATCTGGTGTAAAGCTAATACTGCATTCCACAAGAAGAACATGATACCAGCAGTGAAACATGGTGGTGGTAGTGTGATGGTTGGAGGACCTGGATGACTTGTCATCACTGATGGAGCCATGAATTCTGCTCTCTATCAGAAAATCCTCCTGGAGAAAATCCACCATCAGTTTGTTAACTAAAGTTCAACACAAATGGTTTATGCAGCAAGAAAAATACCCAAAGCACACAAACAAGTCCACCTCTGAGTGGCTCAAAAAGAACTAAATGAAGGTTCTGGAGTGGCCGAGTCAAAGTCTGGACTTGAATCCAACTGAGATTTTACATCAAGATCTTAAAAGAACAGTTCATGCTCTAAAGTTCTTAAGCGTGACTGAATTAAAACTATTCTGCAGAGAAGAGTGGACCAACATTCCTCCATAGTGATGTAAAAGACTGATCACAAGCTGGAACAAACATTTAACTGCAGTTGTTGCTGACCAAGAGACCAACCAGTTGTTAGGTTCATGGGGGCAATAGCTTTTTCACAGGGGTGATGCAGATTTTCAATAAATCTTTAATAAACCAAAATTTAATAATTTGTGTTTTGTGGATTGTCTGTCTAATATTTAGTAAATATAAATGTTAGTTTAACATTCTGGAACACATAAATGTGAGAAATATGCGAAAATAGAAGATTTTGCAGTGCTGTGTACACATTTGTAACTCCAGTCTGACCTCTTCTTCTTTGTCTGGTATAGATTGACTGAAGCACGTCAGTTTCTATAAGTTAACCTGCTATTGGAAACAGCTGCGCAGAATGATCTGTGTTAGTGTGTGTCGTGTTTTGCAGTAATTATCGCTGCCTCCTGGCTATGACTGATCTGAGACCTGACCTATGGAGCAAACCACAAATGGGTAGTTTAGCTGTTTCAACACGGAATGACATTTTCATAGCTGTTCAGCTCTTTGCCAAAATGATTATATTAAAAGTTTAAATGTTGCTACATGGTAATAGAATGATAATCGCACCTTTAATGTCTCGGTTCAGATCGCTCACCTCTGCTGTCATCTGGCCCAGAGAGTCTCTTGGGTGTCTGGAAACTAATTTAAAAGTTCTGGGAGAAACCAAGTGGTAATTACTGGAGGGGTGTTCATTAAACTTTAAGTTCACAGTTTTTTTTGTGGGATGTGCAGTTCAGCTTAAAATGGTGCAAGTAGCTGATGCTGAAAATGTGAACATTAAATTTTATTTTTATAGATTATCAATTCTTACAGATATTATACACTGATGAAAGCACATTCATTCAACATTATTGTTACATGAGTGTTACAGTTTTTCTCAATTGATAAGACACTAAATTCCATTCACTGCACACAGCCACCAACTGACTGCACACATTTCTCAAAAACAGGACTCTGCTGTCCAAATTTTGGACACTATTCATGGTTTGCACACAGTTTCCAAAACACTTGCACTCTTTTTGCAAAACAGTGAACATGTTTTTTGCTCATTTGAACACACTTTTTCACTCATAGCACACATTTTTCAAAAAGTGAACACTAGGAAGCAGAATTAGGACACTGTTCCAACACTGCTGTCACAGTTAAGACACAACAGGTCAAAACTGAAGACACTTTTACCAATGAACTGCACACTATAAAACCTGCTGGGAAACAGAATTAGCTGTTCAGAATGGATGTCAGAGGAGCAAGAGGTCATGTTGGAAGAAGAGGACATGGACGACCTAGACCACAGCCAGAACCAGAACCAGAACCTGGACCTGCCCCTGCACCTGGTCCTGGACCACTTTACATGGTATGTAAATGTTGTTTGTCACTTCAGTGACATGTCTATACTGGAACAATATAAGCAGTCAGAAATGTTCTGAGAATACTGTAAAACATCTAATGTATAATTCTGGTTCACAAGGGCTGGTAAAATTACAGAAAGTGTACATGACTGACTTTTCTCTGTTTGGTGTGCGTTTGTTCCAGAGAGTTTTTCAGTTGGATTCTGATGATACACATGAATACATCTGGGACAATGTTAGTTTTCATAGAAAACTATTGATTCGGTAACGGTTCAATATGAACCCTCAAGTTATTGTTGTTTTTCTGCTGCCGTATTCTCCCTTTCTGAATCCTGTAGAAGAATTCTTCTCTACATGGAGGTGGAAGGTATATGAGCAGCAGCCATACTTTGGGAAAATCTTGCAATCAGTGGTCTTGGCATGTGGTGATGTTTCTGTTGATGCCTGTCAGGGTTGGATCAGACACACCAGGTCTTTCTGTCCACAGAAAACATAGCTAGTGATGTTGATGAGGTCCTGTGGTCTGACCAGGCTGAAAGAACTGATGCAGACATGGTATAAATATCTGCATACTGTACTGTGTACAATACAGTGCTGTGTTTTTTAACATTATTTAAGGATAAGGATAGGGATAAACTTTATTGATCCCACAGTGGGGAAAGTTCACCGTTACAGCAGCTCCAAAGAAAAAGTATAAAGGCAGTACAGGAATAGATAAGAAAAAGAAACAGTACAAAAATTGCAGAAAAAAAGAACATTATATACAGATGATTTTTTTTTCTTATAAATATCATGTAGAAGATTATGTACAACAGGATGAGGTATCAGTTATTGCACATAAGTAGGAGGGTCTAAAATGGGGGAAGAGAAAAGTGCAGCAGTAAACAGTATACGGTGGAGTTTATAGCAGTAAACAGTACATGGTGGAGTATATTTTTATTTTATAATGTACAGTCAGGCACTGCAATTGTCCCCTCTGAGGACTGTATCATTTTTTTACACTTCATGTGAAAACACAGTGAGAGAAGAGTGTTTTGTATTTAGCAGTGCAGTGTCCTAGTTTTGCTTTGTGTGTCTTAATTTTGAAAACAAAGTTCAAATTTTGACAACAAAGTGCGCTTTGACACAAGTGTGCAGTGCTTTGTGAACTGTGTTCAAATGAAGAAAATAGTGTGCAGTGTGTTGGGAAATGTGTGCTATTTTTTTTTAGGAACAGTGTCTTATCAATTAAGAAAAACTGCAATCGCTGGTGAATCACTTATAACTTCCCACTTGTAGTGAGGAGCACGGAATTATTTTGTTTTTACCAAATCTTTTCAGTGCAAATGGTTTATTTTTGACAAATTTTTAAATGTGACACGTAGAATAAAATATCACAATTTTAGGTCACACTGTAAATCTGGATTAGAGGACAAATGCAAATATGAACATAATACAGATGAGTAGTAGTGAAAAACCTCCCAATCCTTTCTGTTTTTGCAGTTTCTGCCTCTGATAAATGGTGTAATTTTGACATTTAAAAAATACATAAAACATGCCTCTCAAAGCTGCCATGCTGACATAGTCTGCAGTCCAGTCGAAACATCCCAGAATTTTGTGTTTTGTGACCGTTAATCGCTGGTGAATCACTTAAAACTTCCCACTTGTAGTGAGGAGCACAGAATTATTTTGATTTTACCAAATCTTTTCAGTCCAAATGGTTTATTTTTGGAAAACTTCTACAGTTATATGAGATACGTCTCATTTAACAGACAAATCAATGTAAAAATACAAAACCAAATCTACATTTTCTGTTAATTGTCACTAATTGCATTTAATTTTAGAAATGTACGAACTTAAACTTGAATTTAACAGTTTAACCTGTTATTATTATGATATATTTTGATGTTTTAACAATGTTTTTAGGAGGACAAATTTGCATTTTCCTGAAAAAAATAATAACAATGTTAGTGGTTTTTAAATGATATTTTACAATAGACATCCATCCATCCATCCATCTCAATCAATCCAGCGCCATGCCATTCAGCGTAGGTGATCATTTCTCTCCAGCTCCTCCGATCTTTTGCCCTCTGAATTGTGACTGTTGACTGTTCCAAGTGTAGCCATGATGTCAGTCCATCCATCGTTTTCATTCTCTGTCTGCCTTGTCCTCTCTTCCCATTCATTTTTCCAGTTGTGATGACATATTCCAGGGTCTCCTTCCTTGAGATGTGTCCAAAAAATGTTGCTTGCCGTTTCCTAATTTTGTTCAGTAGTGTATAATTTGTGTTTAGTGTTTTAAAAACATCTTCATTAGTTATTCTGTCCGTGTAAGATACATGCAGCATGCGTCTGTAAAACCACATCTCTGCTGCAGTGATTTTGTTCAACATTTTATTATTTAAGTTCCAAGATTCACATCCGTATATCAGAACTGGTAGGATGTAACAGCTGAGAGTCCTCAGATGGATGCTAATTGCTATTTTCTTATTTGTCAGCATATTATCCATTATCTATACGGTGCTTAATCCTCATTAGGGTTGCAGGGGGCTGGAGTCTATCCCAGCAGACTTAGGGTGAAGGCAGGGGACACCTGGACAGGTCACCAGTCTATCACAGGACTACACATACAAACTACAATAGACATATAAAGTCACATTTTATTTTTGTAATTTTACTGATGTTTTTGTTTATTTCAGAAATACAGGAAATTCCTTAAAATTCTGTAAAATCACATATTTTTGTTTTTACATGTATGTGTTATATAATAATCCAGCAGAAGAAATGCTGCAGGGAAAAAGAGGCTGGAGGTCATCTGTGTGGGAATTACTCTGTGGTAATTTAATTCATTACAAATTTGTCTGCACATACAATAAAAAACAGAAAGGTAAACACCCTGCTGCTGCATTTTTACCTAATCCCAAGGCACTATTGGTGCTCTCTGTGTCAAAATCAATCATCATTTGCCTTTTCAGGTTTTATTACGTTACCAAACCCTCTAGCTGTTTCAAATTCCATCATCTGCATGATTGGACGAGACCTTAGTCTCTTTGTCTGCATCTATTTGACACTGTTGTTATGCACAGTTTGTTCAGTAGGCAAGCTAGACACAATGTCCAAACTAAAATCTAGTGTTGGTATGTTTTCCTAATTTATTTTCATATTAAAACTTGCAGAAAACTTGGGGACGGCTTAAAAATGAAATGATTGGTTTCTGGCTTTTCGCAAAAAGGGTTTAATCGAAAGTGCAGCGTATTAATTATAAGAACACTTAAAATACTCCAAAAAGGTGTAGAAAAGGGTTCCTAAACAGTCAAAAAACATATTAGAAAAGGAAAAGCTGAGAAGACATTTCTGTGAAAAGTCATGGTTCAAATTGTGCACAGTTATGATGTACTTTCAGATAAACATAGTTTATATTTAAAGCATTTCTCAGTTTGAGGTGTAATTGAAAAATAAATTGCAGCACATAACTTCCATAAAAGCTGGTGAGAAATATCATCCCACTTATTTCACTAAAAAGTCCTCGAGATGAATCAGAGCTGTGTAATGCCTACAAGCCCAGAAAGAACACATCGTTATTTTCATGTTTTCAGCCACAGCTTTAAGCTTTTATGAGAATTCTTAGTGCTTCACTTTATTTTCAGGAATCAGGAATCACTTCTGAGATTTTGAGGAGCCAGTTTTCTCATATTTACATTTGTTTGATGATCTTAAACATTAAATTGGGGAAAATATGAAAAAAAAAAGAATTTGAGAACGGGGCAAATACTTTCTCATGGCATTGTAAATAGGTTAAAATATATAAATATGTAAATAAATACAGAGAGAAATAAAAGCTATCACATGAGTCAAAAGCCTGACAGAACAGAATAGAATGGTTTTATTGTCATCATACATGACATGATCAAAATATAAATAGCTTCCACTGGACGGTGCACGACACAAGCAATAAGAAATAAAATATCAACATTAAATAATAAAATCAAATGTACCTATATAAGCCAAAGATTTTTCTCTGCTGTCCTGATAACCCTCTGCAGAGCCTTCCTGTCTGCCAACCAAACAGTCACACAGTAGGTCAGCACAGACTCTATCGTGGCCCAATAGAAGGACACCTGCAGTCTCTCCTCCAGGTGGTTCCTCCTCAGCACTCTGAGGAAGTGGAGTCTCTGCTGTGCCTTTTTAACCAGTGCTGCTGTGTTCGCTGTCCAGGTGAGGTCCTCAGATAAATGAGTCCCCAGGAACTTGAAGGAGGCCACTCTTTCCACACAAACCCCGTTGATGGACAGTGGAGCATGGTCTCCCTCTATGCCTCCTGAAATCAATGACCATCTCTTTGGTCTTCTTGGTGTTCATCTCCAGGTTGTTCCTGAAACACCACCCTGCCAACTCCTGTATTTCCTCCCTGTACGCCGTTTCATCAACCCCCGAGATGAGGCCAACCACAGTGGTGTCATCGGCGAACTTAATGATGGTGTTGGAGGGGTGGATGGGTGTACAGTCGTACGTGTAGAGGGCGTACAGTAGGGGGCTCAGCACACAGCCCTGGGGGGAACCAGTGCTGAGTGTCAGGGTGGATGAGTGGAGCTGACCCACCTTCACAACCTGTGGTCGGTTGGTCAAGAAGTTCTTGATCCAGGAGCACATGAGGTGGTCCAAGTTCAGGTCCACCAGCTTCTCCACCAGGATGTCAGGCCTGATGGTGTTGAACGCCGAGCTATAGGCGACGAACAGCATCCTGACGTAGGTTCCTGGGAGCTCTAGGTGGCTCATGGCTGTGTGAAGAGCTGTGGTGATGACGTCCTCCGTGGACCGGTTAGCCCTGTAGGCAAACTGGTGTGGGTCGAAGTTCCGGGGGAGACGGCTTTAAGGTGTTGGAGAACAAGCCTTTCAAAGCACTTCATCACCTCAGACATCAGTGCCACTGGTCTGTAGTCATTAAGGTCCCTGATGGCTGTAGTCTTGGGCACTGGAACGATAGTAGCTGTCTTTAGACAGGGCGGTACTTCAGCCAGTGACAGGGATGAGTTGAAGATCCCCGTCAGAACTCCTGCCAGCTGGTCTGCACAGGTACGAAGCACCATTCCAAGAAGTGTGGTTCTAGTAGTGCTGTCTTGAAAGTGTGATTCTAGAAGTGTGGTCCTGAAAGTGTGGTTGTAGAAGTGTGGTTCGAGAAATGTGGTTCTAGAGGTGTGGTCCTAGAAGTGTGGTCCTGAAACTGTGGTTCTAGACTTGTAGATCTAGTAGTGTGGTCCTGAAAGCGTGGTTCTAGAATTGTGGCTCTAGTAGTGTGGTCCTAAAGGTGTGGACCTAGTAGTGTGGTACTAGAAGTGCAGTCTTGAGTGTGGTTCTAGAATTGTGGTTCTACAATTGTAGATCTAGAAGTGTGGTCATAGTACTTTGGTCCTAGAAGTGCCGTCCTAGAATTGTGGTCCTAGAAGGGTGGTCCTGAAAATGGGGTTCTAGAATTGTGGTTCTAGTAGTGTGGTCCTGAAAGTGTGGTTGTAGAAGTGTGGTTGGAGAAATGTGGTTCTAGAGGTGTTGTTCTAGTAGTCTGGCCCTGAGAATACTGTTGCCACATTTTCACTGCTGTGAAATAACGTCTCTGCTGGATGTAGTGTCACCGGTCCCTCCGTCTGCTACCGCCCCCTGCCGGTGAGCTCCGGCAATGAGCCCCCGGTGGTCGGACCGTCCCACCGCTGCCCGGACAGCTGCGCTCTTAAGTTCAGAAACCGCTGCAGTGTTCGGCAGTTTAGAGCCCGTTGTTGTTCTGTGGATGTAAACTCCGACTGAGAACTTCACCGCAGCTTTAGCTTTCTTCTTCTGGCCTCCAGCGGTGAAACGTTCTTCATCCGGAGTGTTTTTGTTTATGGCGGCTCGGACCGACATGGACTTTGCTGGTGGGAGACCCGACAGCGGCTTCTCCTCCCTCTGAATGCGGCTTATGTCTCGGCTGGAGACCTGTTGGATGTAGCCGGACTGGGCCTTTTCCTTCCCGGAGGTCACGATCCTAGAATGAACATTTTCCCACCGGAGTTTCGGTGAACTTTTTCTCGCCATGTCGGGAGTGGTCCGCACCCTGAGCCGCTGCCTGCTCCCGGCCGAGGCCAGCCGCGACGCCGGCGGCAGCAAGGAGGGCGGCCGGGAGAGGGACGCGGCGCAGGAACGGGAGGCGCGGCGTAGGAGCCGGGAGATAGACGCGATGCTGGCCCGGGAGAGGAGAGCCGTGCGGCGGCTGGTGAAGATCCTCCTGCTCGGGGCCGGAGAGAGCGGAAAGTCCACATTCCTGAAGCAGATGCGGATCATTAACGGGCAGGAGTTTGATCAGAAAGCTCTGCTGGATTTCCGGGACACAATCTATGAGAATGTACTGAAGGTAAGGAGCAGAAATTTGTTCCATCATTCGGTATTTTACTTTAACTCATGTTGACCCCGGATTTATAAACTTACAATCATGAAGCACAACATTTTGGAGAAATATTGATCAGAGCTGATAGAATAATCCATTAATCAAGTAGTGTTTAGAGATTTATTGACAAGAGCCAGCCAGATGCTTTATTGATTGTAATTCAAGAAAGCAGCAACATATTAAACATACAGAAATATAGAGATATAAAATATATGAAGACATAATTACATACAGAATGTATATACTAAAGTTATTAATGTGCAAATAACCAGAGATGTCCATTAAAGTGCAGATGGAATAGTAATATCAAATATAAGTGCATTAACAATCATCCTGATGATTGTTTATGTAGGGATGAAATGTTTTATTTATATATATATATATATATATATATATATATATATATATATATATATATATATATATATATATATATATATATATAAAATAAAATTTTTATTTCTCAATTGCACTTCAGAACACTTTGTTCTTTTAATTCTGTTTTTTTTAAAGATTTTATTCTAGTTTTTAAGTTCTTTACTCCAGGATTTTGACCTTTTTTTTTTTTTTTTTTACAACACCTGCGGTAGGATTGTATATGTAAAAAAAATTCAGTATGTGAGGTTTGCACTTTCAGGCAAATAAGCAGGTGTCAACTTAGACTCTCTCTCTCTGTATGTGACTTTTTTTTCTAATTTTATTGACAAAATCATTGGTTGCTTAATCAATACTAATTATTCGTTGCAGCCCTGTGCTGTTTCCATCCACAGCTGAAGTTCACACACTCGCTCAGACACACACACACACTGAGGTCTGTTGACATAGTGCATATTTTTATCCTGAAGTGTGTGTGTGTGTGTGTGTGTGTGTGTGTGTGTGTGTGTGTGTGTGTGTGTGTGTGTGTGTGTGTGTGTTCTGCCCCTTTGTTTGCTGTCATGGCTGGGCCTCCTTCACCAGCTAACAATACCAGACTATTCCTGAGGGATGAGCACATCCGCCCTGAGTGCCACACAGCCCAGACAAGGACGATAAGAGCCTGCACTCCTGCACAGACAAGACAGTATTCAGCAGCCCTCCACCCACAAACAAGCATACAGTGGTGGTTCTGTCTCAGCCCACATCATGAACACAATCCCCCCACACACACCCGCACTTTACCACCACAATACTGCTGCATAGCACACATAATGCAAGATGTGTAGGAGCTGACTGGCAAGGCAAAAACTACAAATTATACGCTTTTAAAATGTGATCTGACTGCCAGTATCCAGCCTAACTACATACAGTGTAAAAAGTATTTGACCCCCGACAGAAATCTTCTGTTTTCGCATATTTGTCACAAGTAATTGATTCAGATCATCAAACTAATTTCAACCTACAACAAAGATTACCTAAGAAAATGCAAAATGTAGTTGAATTATGATGATTTCATTTATTGAAGGAAAGTTACTGTCCAGTCCATCTATGTTAAAAAGTAACTGTCCCCATAGCTATCAATCTACCAAATCACCAAATTCATTCAGCCGTTGGGTTTAATTTCACCATCCACACTCACATGTGATTACTGCCAGGCTTGTTGAATCTAAACATCACTAAATAGAACCTGTCTGACATTGTGAAGTAGCTAAAGGGTCTGAAAAAGCAGCACATGATGCCACGTTCTGAAGAGATTCAAGAACATGAGAAACAAAGTCATTGACATTTATCAGTCTGGAGTCATTGCTGAGGCTCTGGGACTCCAGAGAACCACAGTGAGAGACATTATCCACACATGGAGAAACATGGAACAGTGGTGAACCTTCCCTGGAGTGGATCAACGAACTACATTTCTCCAACAGCGTCAACATCTAATCCAGGAGGTGACAAAAGAACCCAGACAAACATCTAAAGATCTGCAGACCTCACTGGCCTCAGTTAAGGTCCGTCTACATCAGGGGTGGGCAATTAATTTTCATACGGGGCCACATGAGAAACTTTGACGGTTGTTAAGGGCTGGACCAGTACACTTAAAAGCTCTGCTGAATATATATCTCAATAAAAACAGTAAATGAAACAATACAATGATATAATGAAAATGTGGAACACAGAACAACTATTTAATGAAAGATTTAGTTTTTTTCATTCAAACTATGACTGCTGCCTATTGAGTTGTAGATATTTACTATCATAAAGACATACTTAAAATGTGAAACTGATTTTCCAAGTGCTTTAATTACTTTTCAGCAGTCACTGTTTTTACAAACGAAATAAGTAAGCCATCACTCAGAATTTATTCTACAACAATATGACCATCAGCTGGCAGAGATTTGAAACTTGCCTTATAATGTCAGTTTTTGTTCATCATGAACGCTATGAGGTGTTGTCAGTTTTTCTAAATCTACATTAAGATGACTGTGAAGCATAAAGAAAGACAACAGCTCCCCACTACACTTACAGCAATGTTCAATATATCTCAATAAAAACAGTAAATTACACAATACAATGATGTACAATGTCCAACTCTTGAATCTCTGCTCTCAGATCCCAAACTCGTTTAAGCACCTTGTCCAGGCTGATCCATCTGACAACTGTCTGGTAACCAAGGTTACCATGTTCACTATCATCTCCTCCAAAAAGACAACAAACTGTCTGTAATTCAATGCTCCTGCCCTGATGAAGTTAGCTACTTTAGCTACAACATCAGTCACGTGGTTGATTTTTAGCACTGACTTACACAGCACCTCCTGATGTATAATACAATGCAAAAATATCAGTTTCTGTTCTGGGTTTATTTCAGTCACTTTATCTTGCATCCGTTTCAATAGTCCAACATTTTTCCCTGTCAAATTTGGACAGCCATCAGTTGTAACACCAACCAAATTCTCCCATTTTAGTCCCAGCTTGTTCATGCGTGTATTTACCTCAGTGAACAAATCACTCCTCATCGTGGTTCCCTTCATTGGCTGCACAGCTGCCAGCTCCTCCGTCATCTCAAAGGTTTTTTGTTAGTCCACGTATAAAGATGAGTAACTGGGCTGTGTCACGGACATCACAGCTCTCGTCCAGAGCCAAGGACAAAACGTCAAAATCGTCCACTTTGTTGTGCAGCTGAAGCTCCAGATTCTCGGCGCTGCTCTCCACCCGCCTCGTTACGGTTCGCCTCCTAAGGGTCACATTAACGAACGCTCCTTTCTTCTCCGGGCATATAAACGCTGCAGAGTCCACCAGACATTCTTTTATAAACTCTCCATCAGAGAATGGCTTACTGTTTTTTGGCGATTTTGTAGGATATTAGAAAACTCGTCTTGACTGCTGCATCCCTTGATATGAGCTTTGGTAAAACAAAGTCATTGCTGCTTTAGCAGTTTAGCTAGCAAACCTTCAGATATCCTCCCCGCTCTGCTTCAGTCAAATGTTTGTACTTCTCCGCCATGTTTGGTCTCGTAATGTCGATTCAGATTATAATCCTTGAGCACCGCGATCTGTTCTCCACAAACTAGCCCACAGCTTTACTTCTGACTTCAGTGAAGAAATACTTGGAAGTCCATTCTTTGTTAAAAACTCTGCATTGGGAATCAATCTGTCTTTTTTTGCCGTTAGCTGACATCTTCCCGGGCTGAAGCTAACAAACAAACCAATCAGCGCATAAACCTTATGCCAAGTACGGAAAGCACGCGCGAAAAAACGTTAATTTAGTAGACCTTTCAAAATAAAAGCAGTGCAGGCGTATTGCTTGCATGTATTGCGATGATATACAGTGGCATGAAAAAGTATCTGAACCCTTTGGAATTTCTCACATTTCTGCATAAAATCACCATCAAATGTGATCTGATCTTTGTCAAAATCACACAAATAAGAAAAACTGTCTGCTATAACTAAAACCAACCAAACATTTATAGGTTTTCATATTTTTAATGAGGATAACATGCAAACAATGACAGAAGGGGGAGCAATAAGTAACTGAACCTTCGTATTTAATATCTGGTTGCCCCCCCTTTGGCAGCAATAACTTCAACCAGACGTTTCCTGTAGTTGCAGATCAGTCTGGCACCATCGATCAGGATCAATCTTGGACCATTCCTCTTTACAAAACTGCTGCAGTTCGGTCAGATTCCTGGGATGTCTGGCATGAATCGCTCTCTTGAAGTCATGCCACAGCATCTCAATGGGGTTCAAGTCAGGACTTTGACTTGGCCACTCCAGAACGTGTATTTTGTTCTTCTGAAACCATTCTGAAGTTGATTTACTTCTCTGTTTTGGGTCATTGTCCTGTTGCAGCATCCATCCTCTTTTTCGCTTCAACTGTCTGACAGACGGCTTCAGCTTTTACTGCAAAACATCCTGATAAACTTTTGAATTCATTTTTCCATTAATGATTGCAAGTTGTCCAGGCCCTGAGGCAGCAAAACAGCCCCAAACCATGATGCTCCCTCCACCATGCTTCACGGTGGGGATGAGGTGTTGATGTTGGTGAGCTGTTCCATTTTTCCTCCATACATGACGTTGTCAAACAATTCAACTTTCGTTTCATCAGTCCACAAAATATTTTGCCAGAAGTTCTGTGGAGTGTCCAAGTGCCTTTTTGCGAACATTAAACGTGCAGCAATGTTTTTTTTTAGACAGCAGTGGCTTCCTCCATGGAGTCCTCCCATGAACACCATTCTTGGCCAGTGTTTTACATATTGTCGATGAGATATTGGACTGTGTCAGTGATTTCTGTAAGTCTTTAGCAGACACTCTAGGGTTCTTTTTTACCTTTCTGAGCATTCTGCACTGAACTCTTGTTGTCATTTTTGGTGGACGGCCACTCCTTGGGAGAGAAGCAACAGTGCCAAACTCTCTCCATTTGTAGACAATTTCTCTAACTGTGGATTGATGAACATCCAGACTTTTAGAGATAGTTTTGTAACCTTTCCCAGCTTTATACAAATCAACAATTCTTGATCGCAGGTCTTCAGAGAGCTCTTTTGAGCGAGCCATGGTGCCCATCAGACAATGCTTCTCATCAAGACACAATTCTTACCAGGTGTGTGTTTTATAGTGGGCAGGGCAGCTTTAAGCCACTCCTCAGTGACTGGACACACCTCTGACTTAAATTATTTGGTAAAAATTGGTATTAATTGCTCTCAAAGTCTCCTTAGGCAGAAGGTTCAGTTACTTATTCCTCCCCCTTCTGTCATTGTTTGCATGTTATCCTCATTAAAATTAAGAAAACCTATATATGTTTGGGTGGTTTTAGTTAAAGCAGACACTGTTTTTTCATTTGTGTTATTTTAACAAAGATCAGATCACATTTGATGGTGATTTTATGCAGAAATGTGAGAAATTTCAAAGGGTTCAGATACTTCTTCATGCCACTGTATATTTGCATTGACTTTTAATATTTTCCAGTGACCTCATACGGGCCAGTCAGAGTCATCCGGCGGGCCGGATGTGGCCCGCGGGCCTTAGGATGCCCAGGTCTGGTCTACATGATTCCACAGTAAGGAAGACTCTGGGAGAAAATGGATCCATGGGAGAGTTGCAAGGATCAAACTACTACTGACTCCTGGCTCAAAAAGAACTAAATGAAGGTTCTGGAATGGCCGAGTCAAAGTCTGGACTTGAATCCAACTGAGATTCTGTGACAAGACCCTAAAAGGACAGTTCATGCTGGAAAATCATCTAATGTGACTGAATTAAAACTATTCTGCACAGAAGAGTGGACCTGAATTCCTCTATGTTGTAAAAGACTGATCACAAGCTGGAACAAACATTTAACTGCAGTTGTTGCTGCCAAGGAACCAACCAGTTATTAGGTTCAGGGGGGCAATGACTTTTTCACAGGGGTGACATAATTTTAAATAAATCATCATTTAAAAACTGCATTTTGTGTTTTGTGGGTTTTCTCTGTCTAATATTCAATAAATCTAAATATTAGTTTGGTGATCTGGAACATTTAAGTCAGATAAACATGCAAAAAGGGAAGATTTATGTAGGGGGGTGAATACTTTTTCACAACACTATACCTCCAGATAACACACTCAGTGTATGATGTGTAGGAGCTGACTGGCGAGGCAAAAACTACAAGTAATAACGTGGTTTTAAAACGTGATCTGACTGTCTTGGACTTTGGTTTTAATGTAGTGTTTGTGTCCAGAAAACCTACATACATCCACTGGAACTAGCAAATAGAAATATTAACATGACACCACATGCCTGTAACTCCCCCAGCTCAACTTGCCATCATTCATCATCTTGAGAATATTAATAATTAATAATCCTGTTATTTCCATTCATGACGAATCTCTCTATTATAATGAATCATTTAGGTTTTCAAATGTCATAAAATGGTGTAATAAATCCAAAATTATGTTTTCAGTTTTTTTGTTTTGTGTGACAAACTCCCAAAATATTCAGTGCACATTCATGTAAATCATAGAAATAGGTAAAGATTTATTTCAATTACAGACTATTTTCTTGAGTAAGTGATACCTGTTTTGGAAAATAGTGAAAAATGCCCGACTCAGTCTAACATATTGTTGGTTGTCGTTCCCAAACTCAAGTATATATTCAATTTAGAACCACTTCCAGCCAATCCTGTGCTGTCTGTGGTTTGGACTGTTGGTGGAGGATCAGTCTCACCTGCCAGGTGTCGAGGATCCTTTCATGGGAACCTAATGACAGAGTAGCAGAACAAAGCGGGAAAGGATGGAGGGATGAGGCGTACAGGTGTGTGGCATAGTTCGGCTTACGAAAATAAACAGAACAGAGGTGGAGTACAGGTGTGGCCCTGATGCTCCAATCTCAGTAATTATACGTCCAGTGACAGATAAATCTCTGGAATAATCTTATAATCAAAGTGCAACCATTTGTTTCTCACAAGTCATGTTACTCTGATTCTGTCAGGCCTCAGATATTAAATATAGATTTTCTGAGTTATTGATGATCCTACTAGGGCTGGACCCGAATATCCGAATATTCAGTCGTGACAGTGGTATCTGAATATTTATTTTGAGATCTGAATATTCGACGTGTCCCCCCGTCAGACGTTACAATATACGAACAGGAACAGATGAGGAACAAAGTTGTTGACATTTATCAGTCTGGAGGGTTACAAAGCCATTGATGAGGCTCTGGGACTCCAGAGAACCACAGTGAGAGACATTATCCACACATGGAGAAACATGGAACAGTGGTGAACCTTCCCAGGAGTGGACCAACGAACTACATTTCTCCAAGAGCGTCAACATCTAATCCAGGAGGTCACAGAAGAACCCAGATGAACATCTAAAGATCTGCAGACCTCACTGGCCTCAGTTGATTCCACAATAAGGAAGACTCTGGGAGAAAATGGATCCATGGGAGAGTTGCAAGGATCAAACCACTACTGACCAAAAAGAACATAAAGGTTCATCTGGGATTTACAAAAAATATCTGGATGAGCTCCTAGATTTTTGCGATAACATCCTGTGGACTGATGAGTCAAAGGTGGAATTTTCTGGAAGACATGGGTCTGCTACATCTGGTGTAAAGCTAATACTGCATTCCACAAGAAGAACATGATACCAGCAGTGAAACATGGTGGTGGTAGTGTGATGGTTGGAGGACCTGGATGACTTGTCATCACTGATGGAGCCATGAATTCTGCTCTCTATCAGAAAATCCTCCTGGAGAAAATCCATCAGTTCATGACCTAAAGCTCAACACTAAAATTTATGCAACAAGACAATGACCCAAAGCACACAAACAAGTCCACCTCTGAGTGGCTCAAAAAGAACTAAATGAAGGTTCTGGAGTGGCCGAGTCAAAGTCTGGACTTGAATCCAATTAAGATGCTGTGTCAAGAACTTAAAAGGACAGTTCCTGCTAGTAAACTATCTAATGTGACTGAATTACAACTATTGTGCAGAGAAGCGTGGACCAGAATTCCTCCATGATGTAAAAGACTGATCACAAGCTGGAACAAACATTTAACTGCAGTTGTTGCTGCCAATGGACCAACCAGTTATTGGGTTTGGGGGCAATTACTTTTTCACAGGGGTGATACAGATTTTCAACAAATCTTCAATAATTCATCATTTCAAAACTGCATTTTGTGTTTTGTGGGTTATCTCTGTCTAAATATTACTTTGATTATCTGGAACATTAAAGTATGAAACATATGCAAAAATAGACGACATCAGGATCCAGATACTTGCTCACAGCACTGTACACACTAACAGCAAAACACAGTTAGTGCTAATATGCTGCTTTTCTAAATTGAACATATGACAGCTTCATCTCCTATCTCGTCTCTGCTGTTTTTTTTTTTCTCGGTTGGCTAAAATTCTTTGAAGTATTTGGTTTAAACCCTGTTAATTAAAGCAGATAGAGGCGCTGCTTGCATGCTGGTGATGTGTTTGTGGCTGGTGTTGATGGTCAGTGTAGTTCACGGAGTGGACGATATTAATGCTGTAAGACAGCTTTCTAATTACAACACAGTGACGAATGAAAGTGAACTCGGCTAGCCATCTGCTGAAGGCAACTGTTAATAAGGCTGCTGACCACACCATGACTGTGAGAAGTTGTCAGCTCAGACGTAAGAATTTCATGTTTTTAGCCCCATGTGGTTTGATACTGAGTGCCAATGACACATGAGACAGATCCCAAGAGCTGGAATATGTTTCTTATTCAGAATAGTGTCTCTCATAGCGGTGCCCTACCATGGTTGGGATGAGGGGCTAACTAAAGGCACAAATCAATTGGCAAAGACATACAAATACCAATCAGCCTATTGAACTATGTGAAGAACTGATATCCTGACTGTTAGCTCGTAGCTCTCTGCATGATAAAGGTCCCATATTGTGCCCCTTTTCAGTAAATAATGAAAATCTCACGTCCCCAGAATGTATGTTTCACTTTTCAGCTTGAAATACTACAAAGATGGTTAATGTTAATACGGCTAAGTGACTTTTTAGTCCTGTCCCTTGTAGAATTGCAGCACACTTGGTGAAGAAGCAGCGGGAAAACAGGCAGCCGTGTAAACATGCTGGCCACAGGAAGAGAAGCAGATGTGAATATGGAGAATTGTGCTACAAATGCTGTAGATAATTCATAAGCTTCACGTCGGCTTGCAGGATGTGACTCGAGGTTTGCTCACAGTGACTCTTTTAGTGGTTTAATTGCTGATTTGCTGGTTCTGAACCTGCATGTGTGTCTTTGTGTTACACACCAGTCTGGGATTTCCTCACTTGTGTAGATCCTAAAAACAAAAGCATGAAATCTGTAAAAAGCCTTAAAATACAAGATCAGACTTTAAAGCACACCACAGCACTGAGTCATTAAGACTGCACACAGCACAAACACACACCAAAGCTAAATCAGTAAGGAATACTTTTTTTTACAGGAGAGGGGGAATCTCTCTTTTGAATTTTCTTATCTGATGTTGCTCGAGGTTACGAGCAGGCTTTCCTTGTCTTTGTGAAGTCGAGGTCGAGCTGGGTCAGGAGCTGCAGATGTCATGGGTGTCTGAAGTCTATTGAATGTGAGATTAAGCCGTGCAAACAAACTTGACTCGAACACATTGCAGAAGAATTAGGTGGTCATGAGTCACTGACAGACACACTGTGACCCGGCAGACACTAGTGGGCTGCTCACCGCTCAGTCCAGCTCTTTGAAATGTGATTCACAGTGCAGCAACTTATGAAGGAAGCAAACTAGTGACTGCATATCAGAAAGCAAACCTGGAGGAAAACCTTACCATTCAAAGCTTGCTCTTTTATAGCTGGGGAGATAAAATAGTGATTCATGTTTTAGCTTCGGTTTTGTCTGATACGATTGTCATATTTTGGTCCTAAAATTCACCAGGAGATACAGATGAGAGAGGAGGAAACAAGTGAAAGGTTTGGAAGCAGAGTGGTCTGATGCACTTTCTGTAGTTTTTGAGAAAAATGGGTTGAAAGTTTTGTGTTTTCAAGAATGGTCTAACATTGGAAGCACCACTGTAACCCTGTATTTGGGTCGTGGGTTAGACCACTTGGCCACTAAAATCTAGACCATAAAACATTATAGAAATTATATAAAACTCAATTCAGATTGATTGTGCGTTAGACCACTCTGCTTCTAACCCAAATTAGCAACAGGAGTCATACTTGAGATTTAAAGGTGATAATTCGACTAATTGCTCCATTTTTTCTAAATTGAGGTACACGTGAGCTGTATATGCATATGTAGGTTTGACAAAACATTAGGAAGACTTCTCAGTATAATTCAATACAGTGGTATTTGGATTTGTGTAAAATAAAGCTCATATGCAGCTTACATGTAGCTCCATTGAGAAAAAAAATGTAGCCATTAGTCGAATTATCTCCTTTAAATCTCAAGTTTGACTCCTGTTGCTAATTGTTTTCCTCGTTTCTCACCTATATCTCCTGCTGAATTTTAGAAGAAAAATATGAGAAATATATCAGACAAAATCCAGACTAGAGGAACAAACTTTGAGCAGTAAGATTTTCCTCTGGGACGGTGCTACAGTTAACTTTCAGATATTCGAAGCTCTGCACTCTCACATAAAAAGTGACAAAAACCAGCCTTGTGACAACTAAATGAGAGACTTAGAGAAGTCAAAGCTCCGTTCTCGACTCCACACAGCTGGCCAGCCGCTGTGTGAAGTGGGTGTGAATGTCGGATCATCAGTCTCGGAAAATTACAGAAATGGTGAGACACAGAACTCTCTAATCCTGCGCCTGAAAGGAAACACCGAGAAGGCTGTGGAACACTTTAGTAGTCGTTGAAATAGAATAGCTATCCAGAATAAAAAACAAAGAAATGAAAAGCAGAAACACTCGGTATCAGTGTGTGTTGTTACGAGATCTCCCACGCAGATCAGAAAACCACCAGCAGCTACACATGCATGTGTTGGACACGTGTTACAGCTGCTCCATGTTTCCCACTAATGCTGCACTCAGTGTTGATATTTTTTTACCAGGAAGCAACGTGTTTTTTTTCTATGTCTTTGTGGTCAAAAGTGTTTACATTTGTTCCCCTGCGTGTCATGTGTTGCGTGTTTCTGCAGGGCATGCGTGTGCTGGTGGACGCCCGGGACAAACTGGGCATTACTTGGCAGAGCTGCGAGAACGAGAAGCAGGGCATGCTGGTGATGTCGTGGGAGGGACGCGTGGGCGCCTCGGGGGTCGAGCCCATTGAGTTCCAGCTGTATGTGATGGCGCTGAGCGCACTGTGGGCCGACACCGGCATTCAGGAGGCCTACGCTCGGCGCTCAGAGTTCCAGCTGGTGAGTACATCGGAGACGTGGCTACCAGGCTTGTTGTGTTTTAATGAACCTTCATCACTACCACATGTTCACTTCTTCATATGTCTACTTGCACTCAATGTCATTAATTAATTATATGAAAGTGGGTATTTTATGGAAATTTTTCAATGCAAGATGCAGTGATCTAAGATTTGTTTGGTAGCTTTGATCAGGTTTGCAGTAATTCCTGTTCACGTCTTTATGTTTATTTTAATGCAATGTCATTTTGCATATTAATAATATAAAAGTGGATAATTTCTAGAAATTTCTTGATACTTTCTCCCTCCCCTTTCATCCGCATTCTGACATCAACTGGTCGAGGCAGACAACCGCCTTCCCTGAGCCTGGTTCCGGCTGAGTTTTTTTTCCCCTCTCTATATTACGAGCTTTTTTTGGTTCTTTCCCACCCTGATATGGTCTTTAATTTACTATGTTAATTGCTGTGAGATGACATATGTTGTGAATTCACTCTATATTAATAAAATTTGATTTAACTGATTTGAATTAGATGCAGTAAGCTTGGATTTGTTTTTTGTTTTATTTGGTAGCTTTGATAAGGTTTGCGGTAATTCCCGTTCACGTCTTCATGTGTTTACTTGAACTCGATGTCATTTTGCATATTAATTACATAAAAGTGGATAATTTCTAGAAATTTCTTGATACTATCCCACTCCTCCTTCATTTCCATCCTTACCCTAACTGGTGGAGGCAGATGGCTGCCTTCCCTGAGCCTAGTTCTGTCTGAGGTAATTTTTCCCCTCCCTGTATTAGGGGCGTTTATTGGTTCCTTTCCACCTTTGTAAGATCTTTATTATGTTAATTGTTGTGAGATGACATATGTTGTGAATTGCGCTATATTAATAAAATCACATTTAATTGAACTGAATTAGATGCAGTGATCTTGCATTTGTTTTTTGGTTTTTTGGTAGCTTTGATAAGGTTTGCATTCATTCCTGTTGCCTTCTTCATGTGTTTACTTGAAGTCAGTGTCAGTAATTAATTATATGAAAGTGGATACTTTACAGAAATTTCTTAATACTATCCCCCTTCCCCCTCATCCCCACCCTCAGCCCAGCCGGTCGAGGCAGAGGGCTGCCTTCCCTGAGCCAGGTGCTGTCTGAGTTTTTATTTTCCCTCTCTATATTAGGGTTTTTTTTTCATCCCTTCCCACCGTCGCTCATAGTGAATTCAAAGGCAACTTTGGATTCTTGGGTTTTCTGCTGTGTTTTAAAATTCGTAAAGTCTGTACCTGACTATGTTAAGCATTGTGAGATGGCGTGTTGTGAATTTGCGCTATATAAATAAAATAGAATGGAATAGAATGGAATTAGATGCACTGATCTCAGATTTGTTTGGTAGCTTTGATTCTTTGAAACTCAATGTCATTCTGCACTATTAATTATATGAAAGTGGATATTTTATAGAAATTCTTTAATGCAAGATGGAGTGATCTCAGATTTATTCATGTTTTTTTGGTAGCTTTGATGAGGTTTTCATTCATTCTGCTAATTTATGCAATTTAGTTTGACTTTATTGAACACAGACTAATTTTCATGCACTTTTAATGGTAACATTTAATGCACTGTTTTAGATGCTAGACTTACTTGTACTTATTTTTACTCCTTTTCTGGCCAAACCATATGTTTTCAATTTAGCTTCAGTTTGAATTTGCTGGGCTCTTGCACAGTATTTCCTCATACCCTGTAGCAACTGCAGAAGGGCCTCCCGAGGTCCAAGCACACCTAGTTGGGAATCAATAGATTAAAGGATGGAGGTGTAAGTAAATGGATGGCTTGCAGCGCTAAGCTCTTTATGACTTGTTAAAGAGTACCGCACCCAGAGATGTTTTTTTTTTTTTTGTTTGTTTCTGCTGTCCTCTCCTGACCTGAAATTATTAGAAAAAGATTGTATGTTTATTCCATCACAGAGAATGAACCTTATAGGGGTCAAACAATGCAGTTTGTCAAGGGCTAATAGCAATTATTAGAATTTAGACAATATTTTGATTTGCATTTGGTAACAGAATTTAGAATAACACACCTTTATTCATTTATGTGTTTAATTTAAAGAGAACCTTCCCACCAAACAGCCAAATATGCGCTTTTATAATAAATTAGAATTACTAGGAATAAAGAAAAAAAACAACACAGAAAATCGGGAAAGTGACACATACTGGGTCTGATAATCAGTTGACCCCTTGACGCTTTCAAGAGTGTTGGCTGCATTTAATTAGCCTGATCAGTGACCTATTTTCACAGGAGAAAAACGGCTTCAAAGCTTCTCAAACTTCTCCTGCAGCAGTCTAAAGCTGTGTCTCCCAGTCTATGCAGCTTGTGGCCCCATAAAACAAATATCTAGTTAAGAGTTATCGTTAGTTTTTGCCAGTATGAGTGGATGATGACCCCGTCAACTAAAGACACTTTAGTGTACTTATTTTTATGAGGCTAAAAGAATTAACAGAGCGACCAAATATTTAGCCACACATAATAATGCAGTATATTGTCTCGATGTGTTTTTCTCTTTCTCATCCTTCCCTTCCTCTTGTGACTCCGTGGGTTGGTTTTCTGAGGTATTTAATCAGCACTCTTTGAATGACCCAAACCATTTTTATTGTATGGTGAAATATTCTGAAACAAACCACTTTCTAATTGCTAAATCCTCCGACGAATGTTCCGGCTTGCTCTTCCTTCTTTTATTAGCCGTCACGATCAGTCGGAGGTTACTCACCGACTGGTTGCTTCACATAACGTGTCACAGCAGACATCAAATGAGCAACTTTCAGCGAGCAGGGCTTTCACTACTACAGAAATGTGACAATTGAAGGAAAAACCTGACCCACTGACCCCTGCAGTGAGAACATCTGGTGACTCTGTGGTGTGTTTTGCTGGCACAGTTTGGGTTTTAGAGAAAAGGGTCACTATAAATCAATACTAAGTTGTTCTGAGAGATCACCTTCCTGATCCTGATGGGAGTGGTCTCCTCCAGGAGGACAACGCTCCCATCGGAAGGTGAAAGGTTTGATGAAAATGATGAGAAACGTATACCACGACCTGCAGCGATCATTAAATGAGTGACAACAGGCGGTGGTGAATCAGTCACGCTGCAGGACACAACCTTTAAACAAAAACTTCTAAGTGTTGCAGAGGATTTGGGTTGCGTGGTGAGGCAGCCTTGCTAATTTGTTTTCGGTGATATAGCCTCTTTAATGACAGTTCTCACCTCCCTGTGTGCAAATGATCCACCATAATAATTTCTCTTTCATTATTTTGAGGACAAACTGCTGCTACATCCTTCGCTTCTTCCTCCAATACAACTGTGATTGGTTTAAAGACATGCAAGTAAACCAGAGTGCTTTTTTCCTCCTGGAGCAGAATGAAAACAAGGTGTAGCCAACTATTCAGTGCTGCAGAATGATCTGACTATGCAGTATGAACGTCCTGCTAGTAACTGAAATTGCAGCAATGGCTCGCTCCCCATACATTTAGATAGGTACTTGGTGTTGTTGGAACAAAATAACTGGCTGGGACTGTTACCAAGATGGCTGCTGAGTGACAAGACTGGAGCGGCTAGCATGGCTGTAGACTCAGTGTTATTTGATTATTACAGTGCAAAATTTTGGACCATTTCATGTCAAAGAGGAAAAATATACGAGTTTAGTTGAGGAGAGAAGCTGTTCCAGTGTGTTTTTGTTCTTGTAGAACAGAAATCCTCAGAGACTTCATATAACAATGGCCAGAATGAGACACCAAGGATGCCTGGCAGCTCTTTTGTCTTTATTCATACCTGCACGGCCACCATATTTCAACCCATTTGAGCAAATACTAGTGTTAGACTCCACCTCCATCATCTAAACACAAAACAGTAGGGTTACAGAAATTAGAAGAATCAATGCCAACACTTTAATAGACACTTTATGTCGGCTCTTTCAGGAAATTGTGCCCATCTCTGTACGGTGTTGTGCAAAAGTATTTGCTCCCCTACAGAAATCTTCTATTTTTGCATATTTCTCACACTTAAATATTCCAGATCATCAAACTAATATTTATTGAATATTAGACAGAGATAACTCAAATAAGACAAATTACTGAATTGTGATTTATTGAAGATTTATTTAAAACCAATATCACCCATTTGAAAAAAATTATTGCCCCCCTGAAGCTAATAACTGGTTGGTCCATTGGCAGCAACAACTGCAGTTAAATGTTTGTTCCAGTTTGTGATCAGTCTTTTACATCACCATGGAGGAATTCTGGTCCACTCTTCTCTGCAAAATAGTTTTAATTCAGTCACTGATGACGCAAACTTGATTACATTAACAACGCGTGGCTTTCTGGCTGCTCTGACGTGTTCTTGTACTCTCTCGTGGTCCAAAAAAATAACAATTATGAACGGATTCATCAATTTATTTACCTTCAGGAGTTCATCAAAATTAACAAAGAACAAAGTCTTTCCAATAAACAGTCTTCCACGCCACGGTCAAAAACAATTTACCTCTCGTTTTGCGCCACACCTGTGGCAATTAGTGTGGCCTTTAAATACACAGGTAACTCATTTACAGTGCCACTTGCTGGTTACTCATTGAAATGACAGTTATCTTCAACACAGTGTTTAAAGGCTTGCATGAACATCTTGAATTTTAAAGGTCTCCTTCAAAGACTGGTATCTCTCTTGGTGGAAGTTGACTTGACCTCTGTTGTTGTAGTAGCAGTTCAGATACTTGATTTTGCTTCTGTAAAATCTGAAGTATGCCGTTATCAGCTGTATGTACAACAGTTCCATCCTCTTTTCCACTTCTTTCCACTTTTGACACAGATACATGTAATGTTTTATTTTCTGTCAAATCCTTGAACCTTGCATTGGGATGAACATTTGTTTGCTTTAGTTCGTGCTTCTCAAAGTAGGACTCCATTCCATCCTGTTCTGCTGAAAATGCTTGCAACACAGACACTTCTGCACCTGCAGCTTCAATCTGAGCCTCAAGGTCCACTTGTTCCATTTGTTTGCGTAGTGATTCTGCTTGTGTCTCCAGTTCATGTCTCTTTTTTAGTGAATCTGCACGTGCCAGCAGTGCAGCTCTCTTAGCTTCAGCTTGCGCCCGTGCTGTTGCTATTGAGGATTTGTTGGATCTGTTTGATCTCACAGATCCTGCGCAGGTTGTTGCTGATCCAACATTTTATATACCATACTGTCCATTGGTGTTATTTTATCCTCAGTGCTTTTCACAGCTCCTTCACGTGCACACTCCAAATATGACACTCCAAGAGACTTCATCCACACCCAGAAGTTTTGCCTTGAACCAGATTTCATGTGTTTCTGTTTCTTCCACAGGTAACAGCTTGAGCAGAGCATTATGTGCAGCTTTTGCATCATTAAGCAGCACTTGATATTTGTTAAAGCTGCTTTCTATTTCAGCTTTATTCCCAGGTTCAAACAATAACTCCCAAAGTGTCCTTTGTAGTTCAGCAGCTTTACTCAGTTTAAATTTTCTTGTTTTTTCTAAATTTCCTATTTTACAAAGTAGTGCTTTTGTGGTAAGTTTTACTTTTCTTTTTGTGACTGGGAGTTCAGCCTCACTAACAGTCTGAGATTCTCCAGTTACTTCTACTGCCTCAGTCATCTTTTCACACAAATATGCATCGTTACCTTGATTATCAGTTTGAACCTTCGAACTACCTTGAGTTTCAGACATTTTTTAACCATTTGTTCATCAATCACAGTTTTTCGTTTAAAAGTTTCTTTTTCAAAAGTTCACACCAATACACAACGTAAATTATGTCCATGAAAATAAAGTCTTTTCCTTTGAAGTAGTGTCTTGGACTTGAAATAAAGTTTATTTTACTTTGTTTTGACCCAATGCATTGGTATTTCAAATAGACAGTTGTGTGCACACTTTTATATAATGGCCATATATATGTGTGGTACCTCCTTTATTAGACCTCGATCCAAAAGAAACCTTTCCTCGTTTGTCCGCCGCCGTTGCGCCGCCGCTGCCCCGGAGTCTCCTGTCTCCGTCCGCTGCCCCGCGTCCAGACGTCCACACCTTGCCAATGGGTGGTCCACTGCCCGGCCCCGATCTCCGGTGCTCGTCGCTGCGCCCAATGCAGCCGGGACTCCTCCTGTCAGGTCTCTCCTGCGCCCTGCTGTGAGCCGTGGTGAAGATCAGCGTCCTCTGAACCACAGCGTCTGGATTACAGCTGGATCGCAGCGTTGCCGTCCTCGTCGCACAACTTATAGTTTCGATATGATCAAATAGAGATTGTTTTTGACTAATTGATCACGCAAACTTGATCCCGTTAAGAACGCGTGGCTTCCTGGCTGCTCTGACGTGTTCTTGTACTCTCTCGTGGCCCAAAAAAATAACAATTATGAACGGATTCATCAATTTATTTACCTTCAGGAGTTTATCAAAATTAACAAAGAACAAAGTCTTTCCAATAAACAGTCTTTCACACCACGCCACGGTCAAAAACAATTTACCTCTCGTTTTGCGCCACACCTGTCTCAATTAGTGTGGCCTTTAAATACACAGGTAATTCATTCACAGTGCCACTTGCTGGTTACTCATTGAAATGGCTCCAACTGTCACATTAGATGGTTTTTCAGCATGAACGGCCCTTTTAAGGTCTTGTCACAGCATCTGTGTCTTTGATGCAAGTCCAGACTTTTTGAACCACTCAGAGATGGACTTGTTTGTGTGCTTTGGGTCTTTGTCTTGCTGCATAAACCATTTGGCTTTGTAACCCTCCAGACTGATAAATGTCAGTGACTTTGTTTCTCATCTGTTCTTGAATCTCTTCAGAACGTGGCATCATGTGCTGCTTTTTCAGACCCTTTAGCTACTTCACAATGATAGACAGGTTCTATTTAGTGATGTTTGGATTCAACAAGCCTGGCAGTAATCATATGTGAGTGTGGATGGTGAAACTGAACCCAATTGATGAATGACTTTGGTCATTTGGTAGATTGGTAGCTAAGGGGGCAATTACTTTTTCACATAGGGCAAGATGGGCTGGACAGTATTTTTCCTTTTCCTTCTTCAAAGCATACATTAAAAAAAACAAGATCTTTATTATCCATCCTTCATTGTTTCTGCTGTGAGCCGTCAAATCGATAAACTGCTAAAAACGAAGCATCAGTGATAAACCCTGCACTACAGTCTGTCTGTGCTTTCTGGTTCTGCAGCGGTGAGCAGTAGATATCTGCATTGTAACTGATTTACTACGGCCTGTTGTCGCTGATTTAATGATCACTGACGTGCTTGGAACACCGGCGAAAGTAACTGGATCACTTCAGAAGTGTTTATACCTGTCAGCTGAAAGAGAAGTCGCGGTGACTGAAGCCGCTATAAGTTTTTTATTGTTTTCCCGTGTAACTTAACTCTCTCATTTTTTTGTTTGGAGACCTTCCAAAGATGTAATTATTTTTCTCTTGACTGGAAATGGAGCCAGTGAAGTGGAGCCCTGTGGAGTTTCATCTGCCACGTTACACGCCGCAAACACAATCTGAAGCAGCTCGGCGACGACAGCGCAATTCTTTTCTCCTTTTAACTCTGATATTATAAACACACCGATCATCACCGGTGGGAAGCACACATTGCTGAAGGTTTCCTCTATTTGTATTGCACACCTGATAAATAGATAGAAAATAAAAGAATGGCTTTATTGAAAACGCCACAAGGTGTTTTTAAAGTGGAGTCTGATAAAGATGGCACCTTTCCTTAGACCCCTTTTTAAAACTGAATATATAAAAACCTTAAAATCACAATCATCACCATGACCTGGATGACTGAGAATCTACACAGACTAATTATCAAACATGGTGAGAAGCTAAGCTAAGATAGCAACTACAGCAAATGCTAATCTTGACTTGTTAATATTGTCACTATGAGCCTTGTAGAATGCTGATATTAGCATTTAGCTCAACGTGCCGTCATGTTGTTACAAGGGAGAGGCGAAAAAAAGTCCTGAATAGAAATCTATGGGACAATTCTGTAACCCCAAACATGTTGGTTTTATGACACATGTTCCAAAAAAAAGCCAATCATCTGCTTTATAACTGTCATACGGGGAAATATCCAACCAATCATGGACTCTAGTGCAGTGTAACTGTGCATGTACGACAGTGATTGGTTTAAAGAAATACTTACTCTCCCCATTCATTTAGATAGGGACTTGGTGTTGTTAGACCAAAATAACTGGCTGGGAGTGTTACCAAGACGGTTGCTGAGTGGCAGCATCGGAGCTGCTAGCATGGCTGTGGACTCACAGCGTCATTATTTGACTTTTACAGGGCAAAATTTCAGGCCATTTCATGTCAAAGAGGGCAAAGATATGATATTAGTTGAGGAGAGGAGCTGTTACAGTGTGTTCTTTTTCTTGTAGAACTGAAATCCTCAGAGATTTTATATAACACTGACCAGAATGAGACACAGAGGACGCCTGGCAGCTCTTTCGCTGGTGTCTTTATTCAGATCATGCCTTGCTGTTATTCCAGATGTCTTAGCTCATCTTTTTCACTGTTGTCTCCGGAGACCCAAACAAAGTGAGACTGCTGTGAAGTAGCCACTTACAATAGTTTAAACAACAGTTTGTGTGGAACAGAGCGGCTAGACAAACCATTAGCTCAACAAGTGTCGACAAACACGCTGTGAAGGGCCAGACAGACTGTTAATGACACTTAATGCTGCAGCAGTATGTCGTGAATGATCACTAACCATATTGTCTACGGAGCGTCAGCAGCTGGCCTTGTTGTCATTGCGCTCTGTATTGGCTGTGGCAGCCAGTTTTATCTGGACTTTATTGAAAGTGGCACAGCAGCTTTACTGTATGCTCAGAGCTGCAAGTTTGACCTTTCACCTTGTTCCACATTTATCAGTGACAAAACAATCTGGAGTCAGACGGAAGCCACTTCCATCTCCCTCTCACTTAACATTGTGTGTGTGTGTGTGTGTGTGTGTGTGTGTGTGTGCGTGTGTGTGTGTGTGTGTGTGTGTGTGTTGAATCAGACTGCTTTGTCTTATCTGGGGTTGCTGGGTGATAAAGTTAGTGTGTTACAGCTGTACAGGCCTGTAGAATTGTATGTTTTAACGACCAAACACATAGAAAGCTTCCAGTCTGTCAGTAAGCTTCCAGTGGATCAGATGTTCAACAGTGAGCGTCCAACTCCTGCAAGATTTTTGGAGCTGAAACCTATTCCAATTTCCAGAAAGAAAGTAAATAAGCATAGACAGATGCAGACATATACACATATAGCTAGTTGGCAACTTACTGTAAAGACTCCACACCAGCTCAGTTACATGCACTGCAGACGGTGTCGACAGAGTCAAATACAACATATGTGATGCCACCATTCCTAACTTATCCAAGCATGTTCTCCTGCTTTATGATCTGTCGAAGAAATCTGTAACATACAGTAAATGCTAATATCAGTATATCTTTGATCAGCTAGTATCTGTTAACTGGCATATCCTCCCACACTGACTCTGAGATAAATGTGTAACCTGCATGTCGAGTCAATTTCTTTTCCCTCTGCAGACAGCTCTTGAAGCCATAGAAATCTCCTGCTGCCTCAATGCTGTAAACTTTTTAATGGTATACAGAGTCCGCGTTTCGGTTCCGCTGACATGCATCGTCGCTTTTAAGTAAGGCTGGTGATATTTCACATTTTTGTTATTGTCAGCAAATCCCATAACTAGAAAAGCAATGCATTAAATGAGCGTCAGCTCATTCCTCTGTGTCACAGACCTTTTTATTTTTTTTTTCAACATGAGTTAAGACTGCAGCCATGCAGTACAGGAACACAGTATCAGGGTGTCTTTGCTTATATAATAATAATAACTTTATTTATATAGCGCCCTGAAGAACAGCGTCCACAAGGTGCTTTGACATTCAAAACATGCAAACACAGAGACAATCAAGCAAGACATAAGGCATAAGGAGACAAATAAAATAAATAGTACAAATGGTAATAATAAGTTAAATTTATAATTAGCTCAATTAGAACACATATCAAACAAAGGAACTAGTCAGTTTAACAATGAAAGAATAAGATTGGAGATTAAAAGTTGAGCCTACGTGTTTAAATGTTGCCAAACTGTCATCATCAGACCACCACACTGAAGTGCACCCATGGATTTACTAACAAGTATCACTGAATACGTAATAGTAAGTTTTCATAAACTTTTCAACATGCTGGTTCTCAGCCATATTCTCTGTTAATAACGTCTTTTTTCCCCTGTAATTTTCGAAGTGTATCTCTGGATACAGTGGAAGACTGGAGTTACGACCTCCAGTGTGAGTTTTGACACCGCTCGCTGCAGGCAGGTTCTTTTGGATATAAAGCTCCGTAACTGCTTCCGTGAGCTGCGTGTCGCTGTCGCTGCAGCTGCAACAGCTGACTGTGCCGATAAAGTGGCCAGATCAGCAGAGTTAACTGCAGCTGGATTCCTGCAGATTTTTAGAATAGCAGCAGTCACCTGTCGCTTTCACCTCATGCAGAGTGTTTCCCTCACGTCTGTCTCTGCACCTCTCTTTAACCATCCCCAGAAAAACCTCTGATATGGAGCAGTGTTGGCACTCTGATCCGTGCAGCTAGTGTGGCTACAACATATTACAATGAGTTGATAGTAATTTATCTCTCGTATGATGTCCTGCTGCCATAAATACTAACGCACTATTCATCTGCAGCTGCAACAGTTCCCAAAATATGCACAGTTTACTTCTATTTGCTTAAGGGTACACTGCCCAGATGTTTATACAATTATTTACTGGTTTTATGAATAAAAACAGTAAACACATGGCTCACACTAATTCAGTATAAATGACTAATGTGAACGTACCTAACTCCTGCAAAGCTAAATCAGTTTAATAAAAATATACCAGATATTTGCACAGAGGAACACTGCAGAAAGATTAAAACATTTTGAGATCAGAGCTACATGTGAGAAGATTATTTCAAAAAGAATTTCACTGGATCCTAAATTTTTTTCTACTTGGTCTTTATCCAAAAGAACATCATAAAAATGAACAAATATTGATGAATGTCAGGTTTCTAAATGCAAAAAAGGCGATAGCTCTGTTCTGGAAAAAGGCTCCTAGATCAACCTTTGGATGTTGGATAAAACAAATGATGTCAAACCTTTGGCTAGGGAGGGTGGCCTGTAGACTAGGGAGCAAACAAGGAAGAGAAGAATCAGTGTTCTAATCAGTGAGCTATCAGGTGAAGAACCAGCAGAGTACACGGACCAAACATAAAAACATATTTCTACGATTTCTGCATCACTAACTAAATGCATGTAGGTTTCCATGGCAACGCGGTGCATACAGTGTGGGATACTGTAACCACACGGCTTCATTCAGTGGTTTTAGTAACGTACATATCACCAGGTTTACAGATAAAACATTTTCCCTCAGCTGAGAATCTGCATCGCTCATAAACAGCCGTAAGGAAATGATTTGGTTGAAGGGAGACACTTCTTATAGATGATTTAAATCCTAAACCCTGAACAACACCTGGGCCAGGTTAGCTCCGCAGCATCAGTTACCATGGAGATTTAGCCTTCCTGAAACTGAAAACTCTGACTTTATGCTCAACATTATTTGGCTTTGTAGTTCAGCCCTCAGGATTTGTTGTTATTGGTGTTCTGTTCCTTCTTGTGGTTATTTTTCTATATGTTTGTTGAAAAGACGAACCTATTATTGAGCTCTCTTTTAATGCAGTGTGTGTAGGGCTGGATAAAGCAGATGGGCCGCACTGAAAGCTACCGGTCTTCTTTTTGTGGGACTTGTTGACAATAAGTAAAATATAGAGCATTGCCTGCCTGATCCTTTCACAGCAAGAAAAACTAAAATGTCTACCATGGAGTAAATGTGCTGAGTTAGACGCTCGCCGCCTCCCCTTTCCCTCCTTTGCTCTCCGAGAGGTTTTCCAAGGATACCACAGTGAGCTTTTCCCAGGCACCGCTGGAGCCGGGCCACCGGCGGACGGTGGAGGCCGAGAAAGAAAAGGAGGGAGTGGAAAGTAGAGATGAGTAGGAGGGGGGATGGGAAGGCTCAGAGAGAGAGAAGAAGTGGAGATAGTGAAAGCACATGCAAGGACTTTGTTTACTTGCTGGGTTTTCTGTGTTCCCACCACACCCAGATAACTCACAGTTTGATACAGGACATAAACAGAGAAACCTCCTCTGCTGGACAAAAACAAGGCCGTATGTCAAGCCTGGACGGTAAACTGTGAGCTGAATGCAGGAGTTTTTGGGTTCAGACTTTACACCTTATGCCTGACTTCAGTGTCAGTGAGGAGGTGGATTACATGATTTAACGATGGCATGTGTCTTTATCCGTTTTACTGTTCACGCTCTAGATTTGCATGATGTCTTGTTCGTTCCTAATATCCACGCCTAAATATAGGACAAACCAAACAATATGCTCATGAAATCTTAAAAGTAAGATTTACATATACTAGTAAACATTTAGTTAAAGGATTAATAACGGATAGTTCTGGGAACATCTCCACAACAGAGGAAGAAGCATTAACAACAAACGCTTGGGTGAAGCCGATCGAGGAAGGTAGTTTGAACTTGTTTTTGTGGATAATTTGCCAGTTTCTCTTCCAAATAAGCTAACATGAAAGTTTTTCTATCTATCTATCTATCTATCTATCTATCTATCTATCTATCTATCTATCTATCTATCTATCTATCTATCTATCTATCTATCTATCTATCTATCTATCTATCTATCTATCTATCTATCTATCTATCTATCTATCCATCCATCCACTAGTAATTAATTGGATTGATTGAAGGCTCGACCCTCAGAACATAACTATAATAAAAACGACCAAATATTGATAAACCTCAGCATGCTACATGCTAAAAAGGTAATAGCTTATGTTTTGGAAGAAGGCTCACAAATTGCAAAAAAAGTAAATGATGCTGAGCATTCAAATTGAAAAATTATATATTAAAAAAAAGAAAAAAGGGGAAAAAAATTGTGACAAGACGTGCAGTTTTTGTTTGGTGTTTCCACCTATCGGTTGGAGGGAGCATTTGGTTTTTTTAAATTTTTATTCATTTATTTTGTAGTACGTATGTGGATCTCACGACAGAAATGAACCATCTTTTTTCACCTTTAAAAGATCTCCACAAGTACTTTAAAATATTATTATGTGGTGACATCACTTTTCACTCTGAGTAATTGTGCTGAACATTGGAAATACAAAATGATCGACCAGTTAATGAAAGAATAATCAGCATATCAATCGGGGCAGAACTAACAGACACACCCAGTTACACACACACAGGGCAAGTGACACATATACCTGTACTGACATATACACACAGTACACACACACACACACACACACACACACACACACACACACACACACACACACACACACTGCAGAATGTGAGCTTATTCAGGTCTTTGCTGTAATAAAGCCCCTAATCTGCCCATACACGCCATCAATGGAGACATTCCTCCTGCCTTACTCAACCCCACACACACACACACACACACACACACACACACACACACACACACACACACACACACACACACACACACACACACACACACACACACACACACACACACACAGCCATATTTCACCGTTTATTACCAACAGATCTGCATTACATGTGCTAAAAGTCATCCTTGGCCTAATAAAAATAAATCAGCTTTGATGCTTCCACCGTGTGACTAATCGGACCGCCTCATTTCTGCTGATGACAGTTAAAGCGGGCCGTGGAAATTGATTTGTGCGTCCGCCGCTGTCTTTGTTTCCCTTCATCTCTGGGAATTCCCCTCGTCCCCGCCTTTCCCTTCCGAGCCCCCTTTCTCCGGCCGAACCAATCGGAGCCCCCGCCTTTTGTGCTTCCTATTGCTCTGACGCCGTGGGTCAGCGGCGGGGGTCACGGGCTTGACATGTCGCTCACATCGGGGTCACGTTTCCTGGATGTCGGCGTGGAAGAGCTTTCACTGGTTCTGGTTGATCAGGTTGAGGGAAGTCAAAAGTTGTGACAAAAAAAGGCTGCTGTCAACACGAGTTTAAAGAGAAATGATGTTATATCGTGGTGTGTGTGTGTGTGTGTGTGTGTGTGTGTGTGTGTGTGTGTGTGTGTAGCTCGGTTCTGTCTGACTCGTTAATCCCTCCCTCCCCCATGTCTCTCCCCACTGTTTTCACACACACAGCTGTTTCCTGTTGAATGTGAGCGTATTTAAGAGAAACAGGGAGGAAGAGAGAGAGGTTCGGTTTTAAACTGCTGCTGAGAATCACTTTGATTCCACTTTGAACTTTTACACACCTTTTGTTTTGGCTTAAAATCTTAACTTTAGCCAGTTTGTATTAAGCGTCACGTTCAAGCACAGCAGAGCATTTTGCACAGGCCAAGACGAAAATCCTCCTGCACAAAGTTTCTCTCCTCTACAGCTCAGGAGACAACTTTGTCATTCTTATTTTAGTTTTGATATCCTCTGATTTGCTTCTCATATTTCTCTCCTAAAATTCACCAGGAGATGTAGGTGAGAAAGGAGGAGAACAATTAGCAACAGGAGTCAAATGTTTTATATTTCTATAAAATAAAGCTCATATACAGCTCACACTGAGAAAAAATGGATCCATTAGTTGAATTACCTCCTTTAAATCTCAAGTTTGATTCCTGTTGCTAATTGTTCTCCTCCTTCCTCACCTATATGAGAATTTTAGGAGAAAAATATGAGAATCATATGAGACAAAATCCAAACTAAAACAAAAATCACAATTTTGTCTCCTGAGTTATAAAGGAGCAAACTGTGAGCAGTAAGATTTTCCTCTGGCTGCTCGGTTCCACTCTTTTTCCAGCTCTATGAAAATCAATTAGCAGCCTCCTGGAACTTGCGTCAGCAGTGTAATCTGTTGCAGCGAAGATTGCCGTGCACTTAAACCACATTACTATGGAAGACTAATGGAGGTGCGCTGACAAATATTAATGCAGACACGATGTTCACTGTAAAGGATTACACAAGTTACAAGGGTTTGCTAATTGATTTTCATAACTTACAGAGTTGAAGTGAACTTAGCAGGAAACATGCATCCAAGACTATGAACTGGACAGCTTGTTGACAGCTAAAAAACTGTTAGCAAGCTTTCTGATTCAAGTTAAAACTTGAAAAGGCATGGATATGTCCGGCAAACAAGCTGAATGACTGAAACCCAGTGCACTTATGTTTCACTGCAATATAAAGTCCTGCACTTCTACAGAAACAGCACAATCATAGCTAGAATTAGAGCTCTTTTAACTAGTTTAACGAATTTATAATGCCGTCTGTCATAAAAAGGAAAAAAAATTAAAGTTGAATTTCTTTCAGTAAGTACATTTTACAAATTTGAAAAGTCCCTAAATTTTAGTCACAAAAGTTGGCTGCACCAGAGTCGCTTATAGATATGCATTAAGGAACGCACAATGTTTTTTTTTTCTTTTACAGAATCAGTCTTTTTTAAAACTGGAGCATGTTCAGTGAAGCAATTTTGATGAAATATAACCAATTTTAAGCTTGGATTTGGAGAATTTTACCGATGCGATGGCAAATCAGAGTAGGTGAGGGGTCATCGGACAGAAATCTGGTGAAGGTTTCTGCTTATACAGTTGATAAATGGTGTAATTTTGCTCATGTGGAGAAAACAACTTGCCTTTCAAACCGGTTGGTGGCTTTTGGGGTTCAGAGCTTCTACAGGTGATAAATGGTGTAATCTTGCTCATGGACGTTGACAGTCTGGAAACAAAAATGATTCTGATCATTTTTAGACAGCTAGAAAACAATGGAGCATGCTGTGGGAATTTGCCTATAATCCAGTTTATTATATGCATTTCTCATGCCTACAAATAAAGTCCACCGTCTCAGATTATTCCCCTCCCTTTTCTGTGGAAACTGGTGGCATGTGGAAGTCACTTTCTACTTCATGAACATATCAGTATGCTGGTAGATTTTATTCATTTTTGTTCAAGCTGTAAATAAGTCAGTGGTATATTATCACCTGATGAAGTTGTCGAGCCAAACAAACAAGCAAATTCTGCAAATCCAGTCAACACGTTAAAAGTAATTTGAATTTTCATAGCTCTGTTTTGGTCTCCACCAGCTCCTGACGTAAATATCTGTTTGTTTAGTGGCTAAATCCTCCTGTTAACTTTGTGGGCAGGTTGTGTAAATAAGTTTATTAGAACTTTGTAACTGAGAACAAGAAAGTTGATGAAAATGGAGTTTGAAGGCTGCTAAATGAAAACAAAGAAGAAAAAACAGGATGCTGACAAAGAGTGTGTGGTGGCACTTTTCAGATCACACATAACCACTTGAACCATTGGTAATAGCAAAATATTGATTTAGATTTTAGAGTTTTCAGTCATAAGTCACGTCAGGCTCTGTGGATAAAACATGGTTTATATTATCACAATGATCCAATTTTGTCAGTTGAGTCCCTTCAGTTTATGATCCTGTTATAAATTCAGAATACTGCCCGTCCATACAGTGTCCTTTACAGAGACATAATGGGACTAATGTGATTAGGGCGGGTTACATGTTTTCTGCCTTTGTTGCATCGATCGATGCATTTATAAATCAATGAGCACAGTGAGAATTAAATAAGGAAGAAATACAAGAAATGACATTGTTATAATAATCAGATTAGCGCTGTAATCCGACTGTTTTGATCTTTTAAGTCTGGTTAGTGTATAATAAGAGGACTGCAGCTGTAATAGACTTTTTTCCTTCTCGTCTGCAGAGCGAGTCGGTCAAATACTTCCTGGATAACTTGGATCGGATCGGGCAACTGGTGAGTCACTGACTGCTCAGATCTTACTTTGTGTTTCTTCACCCCTTTCAACTTGCAAAAAAAAATGTTTATCTTCTCTTTTCAGAACTATATTCCAAGCAAGCAAGACATTTTGTTTGCAAGGAAGGCGACTAAGGGGATCGTCGAGCACGACTTTGTCATTAAAAAGATTCCCTTCAAGATGGTGGACGTTGGAGGCCAAAGGTCCCAGAGGCAGAAGTGGTTCCAGTGTTTCGATGGCATCACATCGATACTGTTTATGGTGTCTTCGTCAGAGTACGACCAGGTACCGGCATTCTCAACACATTTCCGACTGTGCAGTAGAAATTATGCAGAAATGTTTATCAGTGAGACTTTTTGAATAACTGGAAAGGACCAGAAAGCTCAGAGAGAAGTTTACACAAAGCTCTTTTTGTTTAAACTCACCAAACATGATTGTTAACGGTCAAACCAACAGTCATATGACGATGGCCAGATCCTTCTGTGGTTAGATAAAACCCCTAAAAACAGAAGAGTAACGCTGAGTCTGTGTGATTCCAGGTGTTGATGGAGGATCGCAGGACAAACCGTCTGGTGGAGAGCATGAACATTTTCGAGACCATCGTCAACAACAAGCTCTTTCTTAACGTGTCCATCATCCTCTTTCTCAACAAAACAGACCTGCTGGTGGAAAAGATTCGCACAGTGGACATCCGCAAGAACTTTCCCGAGTTCAGAGGAGACCCTCGCAGGCTAGAGGACGTACAGGTATGCAGATGGCTTTAATGTTGCTGCATTATGATGCATTGGTTGCCAGTTTTCAACTTGCATGTTTGTTTGTCAAGACATTGGTTGGCATCTGAAACATCGACAACCAGTCTGAGAAATCAGACAATTTTTGTGACCGAATAGCTGAGAAGCAACCAGGAACGAAGCAGAAGTTTATACTTCTTTCTCAGGGTTTTTTTTTTCTATTTTTACACAGCTGCAAGCTCACAGCACTAATTCATTCATGCAGAGTCTGTACCTAAATGTACAACAGTTCATTTTTATACAGTTCTACAGTTTCATTTAGCAGACACCTTTATCCAAAGTGGCCTACACCTGAGTAGAAACAACACAAGCAAGGATCTAGTCAGGAGAACACAACCTGGATAAGAGCTATAAAACAATAAATGTATAAATCATTATACAATTATTATTTTTCACCCCCTTTCAAATCATTTGATGGATATACAAACTATAAAGTTTTACACAGAGCCATGGACAGTATATAGAGATGGATGAACTCTCCGCAACATTTTTGTGCCAGTCTGTAAACTTTATTTCTGCTTTAAAATTGCACATTTGAACATGAGGATTAAGAGCTTACATGAAGTGGACATTTGAGGAACTGTCCAGAGTCTTTGGCATAAATTTATTTAAAAAAAACAATGCTTTGAGGGGAGAGATTGAAAATTTGAAGAAACTTCTTCTGTTGCATTATGGGTTGTTTGTAGCCTTATGGCCAGTTCTTCCTTTCCGCATGTACGCAGACCAAAGTGAACTTTAAAAGTGGATGTAGTTGTTTTCATAAGTCAGTGCTCAATGTCTGCACAGACAGTTGCATTGAACCGACTGAGGCTGTGACACCATAACTATTCCTGAGGTGTGTCAAGCACAGTGGATAAACATTGCACAGTATTTCTGGAGAACTTCTTTCCACTGTGTTTGGACTCCGCTGATAGAAAGCTCCTCTAAAGTCCGGCAGCTACTATTTGAATTACAACTAATTTAATGATTAATTATTGAAGTGTGGATGACGGAAAATCTACGTTCGTCTCCTTTGAGCACCATTTGTTTTCTTCGTGCTTTCAGTGTAGACAAAATTTCACTGGACGTCCACAAATATAAACTGGCCTTTGAAGTTCTCAGTTTAGCCAGTTTGTTAAAGTCCTGGAAGAGTTTGTCTGGAGGAAATAACCACTGATGAGGGAGAAGGAGTCAAAATTGTCTCAGAAACAGACCAGCCAGAGAAAATTCTTCCTCCAAGAGCTTGAGGCTGGTGTTAGACATTACACATTTCCACAAGGGTCCACTCGAACACTGTTGATGGTAATTTAATCTTTCTGTCCAAGTCCATGAGAGTCTGCTGTAGACATCTGCATGCCGCCCAAACACAAGAACAGGACAGCACATGCTTGGCAGGAATGTGCATGCCTGAAATATGTAGTTGTTGAACTTTTTGGCATGTATAGCAGAGTAGAAAGCAGTATAATAAAAACAACTATGTGTCTATGATGTCCACGGCTGTCTGTGTGTGAGTAGAATCAATGCTTAGGAGGAAAGTGGAAGCATTTCCTACTTTCTGTGAAAGCATTTCAGGTTTCATTTCATGAGAGAAAAAGTGCCAATGAGTGGCTATCATCTCCTTTCCAAAACCAGCTTGTTAGAAAAGGAGGTGTCATGTTGTATTTGAGGAAACAACAAACACCTACTCCAGGTCTCACTGTTCCTCCTCTGCTTCTTCCAGGCCTTTCTGGTGCAGTCGTTTAGTCGGAAGAGGAGAAACCGGGGGAAGCCACTTTTCCACCACTTCACCACAGCGGTAGACACAGAAAACATCCGCTTCGTCTTTCACGCCGTGAAGGACACCATCCTGCAGGAAAACCTCAAAGACATCATGTTGCAATGACCTTAGCGCCGCAGACAAACAGCTTCTTTGACTCTAACTGTGAGACCAGCCATGAACCCAGGCCTGGAGGACTTCGGAGAAGGTCTGACACTACAGCCTGTGAGCTGATATTAACACTGACCTGTGGAACAGTCAGTCGAGCCATTCAGAGTGGATCTAACTGAACTCTTAACCTGTTGAGCCGTGAAGTGACTGTAGACCTGTGGAAACCCTGCGTTTAGCTTGTATAAATGTGTGAACGCTGGAAATACAGTCAGCTGCTCCTCCGCACACAGGCTCAGAAATGTATAAACATGTAGAGGAAAGCACCAACTACATGACATGAGCACTGAAAGTGTTGTTGTTTCTCTTGTGTACATAAGACTAATGACAACCCTGTCGCTAAACCGAGTCACACTGCTGCCTGTCGAAATGAGAAGCTGGAGGGAAAGAGTGCAAAGGCAGGAAGAAAGGCAGAAGATTTAGAGTGAGCTGAAAAATGCCTTGTCTTAAAGTCCACGTGACGGAGGGAGAGGGGTGAGGGTTTGGGCCCTCGCTGGTCATATGCTGTGTTATGTGATAAGGTTGCACAAGTGTTCCTGTCAATGAACTTCAACAGAGGAAGAGACGAAGCCCTTTTCTTACCCTCCCTGTTCTCTCCTGTTCTATCTCTTCCTTCTTCTTCTTCCTCCTCTAGTGTTTATTCTCATGTCCCTGCCATCGCACAAGACATGAACATCTGCAGATGACAAGTCTTATCCCATCCGACTCCTCTCACAATAGTCGGATTGTTCGTCTGCTGCAGAATCAGTAGACGTCAAATGAGCGCTTTAAAGAAAAACATGCAGCTCCTGGTCTTATATGAATTATGGCTCATCTCTATCTTTAGGCCTTTCTTCCTTCTTCCACTCTTCCCTCCAGAATCCCAGAAGATGCACCACAACAGCCTAGATGTAACCTGAGGCATACTATGTATTTACAAGAAGGCTTTGGTGTGTGGTTACACTGCATGTTCCTGTCATTTTGTCCCGTAAACATGAAGGGAACAGCAGAAAATGACAGGGTTGAACTGTAAATGACCTTTTCCCCGCGTTTCTGGCGGCCATGTTGGACTTCTGTAGCAGTCAGGGTGGAAAGCCTTACTCCGAAAAACAGCAAAACAAAAACAAGGAATCTGAACAAGCCAGACTGAACAAAACCACAAAGAAGTTAGATGTTTTGTTTTTTTATTACTGATGGATAATTTCCTTCTAAATGTCCTGGAAAGAATTGTAGTTTAACACTATAATGAAAACAGCAAAGTCCATTAAGGAACTGCTCCATTTACAGCCATTTGTTCATTTTTGAAAATAAGATTTTCTCTTTATTTTTAATAATACGTTTATCTGAAGACATTTCAAACTTCCTGCATTCTGCCTAAAAAACTCAATATTTGCTGTGTCCAGCTTCTCTATTCTGTTTGCAAATTAAATATGTTTAAGTTTCCAACTAAGAAGCAAATACTTTAAAGATTTTTGCCATTTTAAAACTGCACTGGTCGATATATTTTATATTAACAGCAGAATATAATACCATAATACAATGGTTTTAGTGTCTTTCAGGTCACGTTTTTGTTTTATAGTCTGCAACTCTACCAGTTTGGTACAACTTTCTCATGGCCTTGTTTAAAGCTGCTTTCAGCACAAAAGCCCCAAAAACCAACTATTTACCCAATACCAAACTGCTGACAGACAAATTAGCTTAGGGACCACAGCTGCAAATTAGCATGATGCTATAAACTGGTAATATCCAGAAAGTAGTGCCATTTGAGCCATTTAAAAAAAAATAATAATAATAATGTTGTATTTAGGAGCTAAAGAGCCAGATATTTGCTCTTTGGGATTGATTCTCACCAGAATCTAATGTTCCCCACAGCTGGAACAGTCTTAGCGTCTTTCAGGTCACTGTTTTTGTTTTATAGTTTGTAATTTTACCTGTTTGCTACAGCCTTGTTCCCAGCTGTTTTTAGCATAACAGCCCCAAAAAACAAGTATTTGCCCAACATCAGACAAATTTAGCAACTAGCTGTTTAGATCACAGGTGCTAATTAGATGAAGCTATGAACTAATATTGTCGAGAAAATAGCGACATTTGAGCCCTTTTAAAAATAAATAATATATTTTTTTTAAAATAATGGCATATTTAGAAGCTAAAGAGCCAGATATTTATTCAAGAGTTGGTGGAGACCAAAAACAGCTGAAAGAGAGCGAATATTAGATTAACATAGATGTAAATCAATAAAAATGGTGCTCTCCAACACATTTGTAAACTTTACAATATGATCATGTTTCCATGTTGTGTTTGCAGCTGGTGGCCAAAAAAGAAACCAATAATTAACAGATTAGTCGCTATTTGCAGCCTTGTTTATGTCTGCTTCACCAGTGAGAGTTAATGTAGCATAAATAAAAAGACCGTCGCTATGGTTTTCTTGCAGTTTACCATCCTCTGTGCACTGATTTACAACTGTGGTTAACCTGCTGACCAGAACTACGTCTGAGTGTTTTCTGTTATGTGATTTTAATGGATACCTGCCAGCCAACCAGAAACATCCACTAATCCCATGCACTTTCCTAGAAATCATTTACTTCCTTATATGTTCACGAGCAGAGAAATGAATCAGAGCGGAGTGAAACAAAAATGTTGATTCGATTCTAAACATTTTGCCTGATTTGCATTTTGGTACGCAGCAGCAGCAGCAGCAGCAGCAGCGGCTCGTCCCACCCTGAGTTTTAAGTCCATATGGCCTTGAGGGGAATGAGGCGAACCATGAACGCTTCCACACGCCTTCATAAGACTGTATTTAACCGTGTTATTTGTATGTGCTCATCGTGACACGCTGAGCTTCCTGTATATAGAATACTGTAAGTATTTGACTGACACTGTGTGTACACTTTACACTACCAACACCACTCTGTCTAACAGTATCACTGTAACTGTAACTGGTATGTTGCTGTAACGTTTTTCGTTGACTAACCTACTTTTTCCACTCACACAAATTTTTTTTTTTTATTATTATTTGTAAAGTCTCGTCATTGCACTGGATGGAAAACGTCTGGGGGAAGAAGAAGGCAGCGAAACAAATAAACAGACTTTGAAAAGCGACCAGAGGATGAAGAGAGGGAGGTCTTCTGCTTTTTGTTTTTTGTTTCGTGGTGCCTCAGCTCTGTGCTCTGTGGTGCCGTTTGCTGACATTCTATTTATTTTTTTTCTCCGTGTGGGCGTCTGTGTGCGTTTGAGTGTGTATATGTGGCAAAGCAAGAGGTTGAGACCCTCCGAGCTGGAAAGTGAAGCGTGGTTGAAACATTTTAGCAGAGGATTTTTTGAAAAGTGTTATTCAAATATGTTTTTCTTATGTCCTGGGGCTGCTTAATCAGTATTTATGAACACGAGAAGCTCTCTAGCAGAGAGTTGAAGTTCCTGATATCATAAGTGAGAGCCCTCATTCCACATAATGTAACATGAAGCTCATCAGCCGGAGCTATCAGACCACTGGGCATGAGAGTAAAGCTGAAGTCGGGCGATATCTCAGTTACCCAGCAGAGTCTGACCTTTGCTTTGGCTTTTAATCAGAGGAGCTCCGCTACATAACAGGCTGCATGTCTCAGGAGACAGGGAGGGAGCCCAGAAACAACCAGAGCAGAGTTCTAGTGTTGTTTCAGAAATCGCTGGTTAACGTGGATTCATTTACTCAGGAAGCGAGCAGAATGTAATTCAAGGAGTCATGTGACGGCCGACGGGATCCCACCAAAAAGCACAGGAATGACCTTGTGAGCGGCTCAGACTGGTGGGGGAGGGACGCACAAAGGGAGGAAGAGGGAATACAAGAAAAAGTAAGAGGATAGAGGGAGGGAGGCGGGGGAGAGGAGGAGGAGGTCATGTTTCCTCTGCTGAGCCCACTTCCTGTCCCGATCCCAAAATGGAGTAAGAGCGGCGTCCCTCGGCCCGTTTCGATCGGCCCCCTCCTCCCACGCAAACACACATCAGAGAAACCCAAACCGGCCTCCTGTTGATCCGACAAAGGAGATGAGAGGAAAAAGCAGGGAGCAGACAAACCTATCCCCCAGTGGTCTCTGAAACATAAGGAAGCGTTCGTTTACAGAGACACCGAGGCGCAGGACATTTTGTCCTCAAGTTGCACTTCAACATGCGTGTTTCATCTGGAGCCTGCAGACTGTCTGTGTGTTTCTGGGTTAAATGCGTTAAACCGTATATTATGTTCAATGCAGGACAGACTAACCAAAGTTTGATATTGAAAAAACAAAACAGAAGGGAATGACAATTTGGCTTCTCCTAAACTGTAAAATAATTAACATTTATTTTAATTGTTTTTACATATAGATTTTTTTAATTTACAGTAATTTTACAATTCATCTCTATTTTGTTGAACTACAAATAATAAACTAGCAAAATCACAGAAAAAATAACCCATAATTACTTTAAACAATTTACATTTATTTTACAATTTTCCCTATTTTTGATAAACTACAGACAACTAATAAAATCACAGAAAATAATTACCTAGAAATTACATATGTGTGTGTGTGTATTACAATTTACAGTTATTTTACCATTTTTAGCTTATTTTCTGAAACTACAGATAATAAGTAAAATCACAGGAAGAAATTACCTGTTTTTTTTTTAACAATTTACACTTATGTTTCCGATTTTTGTTACACTATTGAAATTAACTAGTAACATGCAAATACAGTTTCTCTACTTATCTACTTTTTTGACAACCTGGCATTTGTGAATTTGTCACCCTGTCGTTTTGTCAGTTAAGTGAACGACATGAGCCAAGCATTTGTTTATAGAAAAGCAACAAAGCAAACGGGAGGCAGCCATTTTTTCTTTTCCCACTTTGTACATTTAACGTCAAACTTCCCACTTCTGCAAATTATGGTTCATTTAGAGGAGAATAACTGACAAAGCACAGTGTTTAGCTTGAGATTGTCAGGTCACTACTGTACCTTCTTGAGACTCAACAATACGATTTCAAAAGAGTAATATGGCGATGCTCCCGGAGAGTAGTTCATGAATCAATGGGTCATAGTGGCCAATCCATGTAGACCAAGGGTGTCAAACATACGGCCTGTGGGCCAAAGCTGGCCCGCCAGAGCATCCAATCCAGCCCACAGGACATCTTTGCAAAGGGTAAAAAGTAGAAGACACTAACTGCAAACTGTAAATCTGAAAAAATAAATTTTTTAATAATTGCTAGATCTTGACAAGTTTTTGTTTTGATCATAAAGTAAAATATTATATCGTTCCGTTCCATATACCTGCGACTGAATATTTTGTGCCTTTGTAAATATTTTGTGATCTGTAAGTTGTAAGGTGTAAATGATAAACTGAGGCATAACATTGCTGAAATTGAATTTATTTTTCTTAAGAAATGTCAGGTTGTTCATAATGTTTTTTAAAAATCATTTTCAGAATATTTACTCTCTTGCACAAAAACAAAGGGCTAAATTTGGAGTTGTGGGTATTTATAGGTTTTATGCTCAGATTTTACTGGTCCTGTATGTGGCCCCTGAACTAAAATGAGTTTGACACCCCTGATCTAGACTATAGCAATGCCATGGTAACCATAAAATACTGCCCAGAAGACCATAACAACCACTTAGTGATACCCTAGCTACCAGTAAGAACACTTTATATCAATGAACAACCACCTGTAAACACACAATAAGCCAATGAACGCATCCTCCTGAATGTCCTACAACCAGAATTGTGAAAAAATATTCCAGCAACACCTTTGCAACCCAGCTAGTGGTAATTTGAATGAATCTATCCAAACCTCCTTGCAGCCACGTGGCAACCACCCAGCAACGACCTCAGCATCATTAAAGCAACAGCTCACATCGCTTTGCTTAGTCAGCAAGACCACATAAATGAAAAGATTCCTATTAGCGTTCTGCTGCTCAGGTTATGCTTTAGTACAGAAAAGTGAAACTCTCCAAGAGCTGTTGAAGAGTCTACGAGTGCCATCACACACATTTATCTGCAATGTGAAGTTGGTCTCATGACTCCGGTTAAGCAGATGTTTCCCTCGGGCTGATTTGATTGGACCTACAGTCTCTGATATTTAATAACGTTGAGCATTCCCTCAGTTGCTGCCTCTGAATCATACCATGAAACATAAACAACCAGCGGTTCATTAGCCCATGATTTGGCCGTGACACATTGCTGCTCCTCAGGCCGTCGCGTCATTTAACCACTTCTGTTTTAGTTCACACTGACACTGGAATTAGCAGACGTCTGACGTCTTATCTTCTCTACAGGAAGTGTTTCCCAGCACGGATTATTAATCAGGGGAAGATTAACGCACAACTGGTAGGCAACTTTAAACTGTTGCTTTACAGATCTCAAATTACTGAAGCAGTTTAGAATTGAATATCCCACCATTTGTTCTATTACTAAGAAAAGGTCTTAGAGAGAGATGTCTCAGGCAGATGTCTCCCTCTGTGGGTTTAAAAGATGTAATGCAACAGTTTCCTACATTTTTTAAAACCCCCATCTTTTATCTTACAACTCAAAATAAACAAAAACACACCTGCGTGGTCTTCTGTACCTGCTGACATTTAAGAATGGTACATAACTACAGCACATCGATTCACACGTGCACAAAAATGACATTCTCCCACCAGCATTAACGACCAACTTCAAAGACAGAAATGTCTGGAGGCCGTCCTGGCTTTTTGGAAATGTCAAAAAAAAAAGCATTGTAATCTGTGAGAAAACCATTTCTTTAGTACTGAAGCCTCAGAATTAAAGATTTTAGTGTGACTCTACTACCAGACGAACCTCAGGAGTTGCAAACGATTTAAGCTGAACATGCAAGGTGATTTCAGTGGATCCAAAAGATGCTTCCATTGTAGAAAACAAACAGCTTGAAGTCAAATGTCAGTGAATTTATTAAATCTTACTTGAGTGGATGCTTCTGTGCTGGCAGGAGAAAACTGTTGAACACAAATGTTTATGTAACTGGTTGAGATACTGTTTTCAGGTCCTTCATAACAAACCTTCAAATATTGCTTTCTCCTGCTCATACAGTTTGTTGCAGCATGAATTATGAAAAATAAAGTTGACACCAACTTGTGCTAAGATTTAAGATCGTGAGTTAGAATTCATCTTTACTTCTTTGGTTTCTTTTTTCTGCATTTACAAACTGAAGACAATACTTGATTCGCTTCATTATTTGGCACACCCAAAGCCTTAATTTAATTCACTCATTCCCAAAACAAAAAAGTACAAAAGTTCAACTCATTCATTCTGCAGCAGAGTTATAAACAACCCAGCATCCAGTAGCTACAGGGAGAGAATTTAGTGGAGTTTTATGGAGCTCAAACTCAACATTTAGCAGCAGTAATACAGAGAAACAGAACTGCAGCTCAATTAAACAATAAAAAATTGTCCGTATGTGTCTATAAGTTCAATCTGTCATTCTTACATCACCACCCACTCACTCTGGTCATAAATCAGACTTTCCCAGCATATGCACGCTGCCCACATTTTAACTGTGACGCCTTTAGTGGGTAACACGGCCGAGTACAGTCGGTGTTCAGCTACAAACACACACCGAATACAAACAAACTGCAGGTCAATATCTCAGAGTCTTTCTGCAGAAGAGCTAAAAGAAGCAGCAGGAACCAGGAGAGGAGCGAACTGTTTAAACTAACTGGTTTGATTCAGCCTCCTAGCACAAGTTCTGGGAACAGCAACACGAGCTTACATCATTATTAAACCAGCTGCGTTACCTACAGTGCTGCGACAAAGTCCCTACATGTTTTTCATATTTTAAAGTCCATATCGACTGAACATGAGATCGGAGCAGCGTTGTGAATGACACAAGATGGCTGCTTTACAATTATTTGGATGTACATTATGTGTTTAGACAAACTGTGGCAGAACATTTAAAATGTTTCCACTGATTTATCATTTATTATTTTTAATAACAATTCAATTCCTATTTTATTTAGTTTTGTTTCCCTACAACAAAACCAGACCGAAGCGGCACTCCAGAGGCCTCAGAAAGGGAGTGTTCATTAAAATATATGGTTTAAAACATTATTAATACAAATGTATGCAGCCTGTGGAGGAGTACAAAATAAAATACAATAAAATTAATTTATAAACAACCCAAGGCATACTAAAACTTTTTCACAGCACTGTAACTTCTTCCCTAATAACAGTATGGGCTTTACAAAAGCAATAACAGGGTACTGTCAGGGATTTTTTTTTTTTTTTTTTACTTGTCTGTGTGCCATGGAGTGCAGAGTGCAGAGTCATGTGCGAGCTACTTGGAAGTAGGGGGCAGATAGTAGGGGTGAAACAGTCTCTCGTGGGAGCAGATGTGCAGAGCAGCGTGAGTGTGCATCAGCAGTCGTGGAAACCGTGAGGTGAAATAGCTGACGAAGCCTTCGGGCAGCTCACCGAGAGTCTCCTGCACCTCCGGCGGCAACTCGTGGTAGTGATGCTTCTGTAATATTCAGGACGCCGAAATGCAAAACCACATTAGGCTGGTTGAATATAAACCAAACAGATTTAGTGCAAACACACAGACTGACCTTATTCCTCATGGCTCTCAGCAGGTCTCTAACTGAGTTTCCTTTATATGTCCTGAATCGCCTCAAGTCTGGAGACCACATGGGGGAAAATGTTACCACAGATTCTGAATGTGTTGTTGTCCTGCACAGGTGTAAACTGTTATGTGGTTTTGCATGCGTACCTGTCTGTAGAGGAACAGAGATATGCATCCTCCAGTTGGTTCGGACCACTGCTCTTCCTGCAGTTTCCAGTCTGACCACAATCAGACTTTCTGCCGGCTCCTTCTCTATGCGATCACTCACATCCTTTGAACACACGCACACACAAAAATATGAGAGTCTACAGGCAGAGATGTGAAGCTAAGCAGAAAGAAACTCAGGTAAGTATTTGCCACTCAGCCACTCCAGAACCTTGATTTAGTTCTTTCTGAGCCCCTCAGAGGTGGACTTGTTAGTGTACTTTGGGTCATTGTCTTGCTGCATTTTATAATTTATTTTTTCTTTATTTGATAGGGACAGTGCACATTAATGAACGTCTATTTAGACAACAATGAACGTAAATATTCTGGATTGTAGCAACAATGCTAATTAACATCCGCAGGCCCTAGGCAGACAGAAAAAAAAACAAGAAACAAAAACAGAAAAAAGACATGAATGATACATAGGATAATGAGTAATAAGTCACAATAAAAACACATTGCAAAAAGTACACAAAGAAAACATAACAGTGAAACAAACAATAAAACATAGGACAACAGATCACACACAAAGAAATTAAGCATTGTGTGTGTAAACCATTAGTGTTGAGCTTTAGGTCATGAACTGATGGTGGATTTTCTCCAGGAGGATTTTCTGATAGAGAGCAGAATTCATGGCTCCATCAGTGATGACAAGTCATCCAGGTCCTCCAACCATCACACTACCACCAACATGTTTCACTGCTGGTATCATGTTCTTCTTGTGGAATGCAGTATTAGCTTTACACCAGATGTAACGGATCCATGTCTTCCACAAAGTTCCACCTTTGACTCATCAGTCCACAGGATGTTATCCCAGAAGTCTTGGAACTCATCCAGATATTATAAATACCAGACAAACCTTTATGTTCTTTATGGTCAGTAGTGGTTTGATCCCTCTTGGTCTTTGATCCACTCCTGGGAAGGTTCACCACTGTTCCATGTTTCTCCATGTGTGGATAATGTCTCTCACTGAGGTTCTCTGGAGTCCCAGAGCCTCATCAATGGCTTTGTAACCCTCCAGACTGATAAATGTCAATGACTTTGTTTCTCATCTGTTCTGGAATCTCTTTAGAACGTGGCATCATGTGCTGCTTTTTCAGACCCTTTAGCTGCTTCACAATGATAGACAGGTTCTATTTAGTGATGTTTAGATTCAACAAGCCTGGCAGTAATCATGTGAGTGTGGATGGTGAAACTGAACCCAACTGTTGAATGAATTTGACCATTTGGTAGATTGGTACCTAAGGGGGCAATTACTTTTTCACATAGAGCAAGATGGGCTGGACAGTATTTTTCCTTCAATAAATAAAATCATCACCTAAAAACTGCATTTAGTATTTTCTTGGGTTATCTTTGACTTACATTAAAATTAGTTTGATGATCTGGAACACTTAAGTGTGACAAATATGCAAAAATATTAGATTTCTGGATACTTTTGTACAGCACTGTATAAAGTTGTATCTTCGTGTATCTGGGAACAAATGAGCACAGAGAAGTGAGTGAACACACCTGGAAAAAGAGAAGCTGCTTCTCAGGGCTCCAGAAGAACGGATGTTTGAGGACACAGGCAGTGGAGGGCCGAGACTCTGCCTCAGCGCTGATCATCTGCTCAATCAGATCCTGTGCTATGACGTCATCTGACAGGAGAGAGGTACAAACGCTGATTTCAGGCGAGTCATTTCACTTGAGGTGTGATTTGTTTTGAGCTCTCATTACATCATCGGGGGATTTTACTGCGACTGTTCACAGATATTTGTTTAACTAGTTTTAATTCTTGCAGCTGAACAGAACACCCTCACCATGTATATCCTCCATAAAATGTGAGAGTGAATATTCTCCTGACAAGATGTTGACCTGTCGTCTCAATGCATCTCCAAAAGGGTGCTGCCCCCTGCTGACCACGTAGTAAAACACACAGCCTGCAGAGAACACGTCCACTGCTGCTGTCTGGAAATAGGAGAGACTGAATCATTTCAAACTCAGAGGACAGTTTGAACATTTCAATGGATTTCAGGGCTTGGTCGCAGAAAATGGTCGCACAGACAAGAAAAGGTCAGAAAAACTTGGCTGTAGCTGCAGGTTGACCTGGTTTATCATCTATCAAACTCTTTGTGTGACGTGTGATGTGTGTGCATCCTACCGGTTTGTTTCCAGGTGTATCTCGCAGCACCTCTGGAGCAATCCACCCTTCAGTTCCAGGTATTCCGGACCGCAGGGAGAAGCTGCTCCGGCCATCTGGGATCTTCTTACAGAGGCCGAAGTCTGAGATGAGAGCTCGGACTCGACCCAGAGCGCTGGGACTGGAGAGGAGGATGTTTCTGGGCTTCAGGTCACGATGGACTGGATGAAGAAAGGTCGGAAGGCGGGTGGGCAGCGAGAAGGTAAAGAATAGAAAAGTGTTTCAAAAACTGCCATCTATTACAGATTTAAGGAATTTGGCGTGCATGCATCTGTCTGAGTGTATCACACACCTATATTGAGTGAGTGGAGGTGTGAGAGGCCACACATGGTCTGTTCCAGCAGAGTTATGGGACTCAGCTCAGAAAAGCACGACGGATCCTCCACATACTGCGAAGAATACAGACAAACGATAACAAACACTTGGATAAACTGAGTTTACACTGAAGGCTGAGATGCTAATAATGAGGCCATGCAGTGTCGACCTGTTGCAGGGTTGCAGCACAAAGCTCGATGGCGATGTAGGTGAAGAGGCGGTCCCTCTCTGTGCAGAAATATCGGATGACGTTGGGGTGTGTGTCGGACTCTCGGAGAAGCTGAACTTCTCGCTCTGCTACCTCAAAACACTCCGGCAGGATTCGCTTCACAGCCACATGGCGGCCGTCAAATTTACCCCTGAAAACCCCCCCAAAAATCCCAACATATTAGGCACAGATATGGATGCATGTGGTACGAAATAGAGTTCATCTTATCAGCCCTTCATCCACTCCAAAGCAAATTTGGATTGTGGTTTTCTGTTCTCTGTTTATAATTCATAAGGTCTGTACTTTACTATGTTACTCGCTGTGAGATGACAAATGCTGTGAATTTGTGCGATATAAATAAAGTTGAGTTTAATCTAATTCAATTAATGCAAGATGCAGTGACCTCAGATTTGTGTTTTTTGGTAGCTTTGATAAGGTTTGCATTTATTCCCGTTAACTTCTTCATGTGTTTAGTTAAATTCAATGTCATTAATTAACTAGATGAAAGTCATCCCCAGTCTCACTTGACTGGTCGAGGCAGACGGCTGCCTTCCCTGAGCCTGGTTCTGTCGCAAGTTGTTATTTTGTTCCCTCCAACCGTCGCTCATAGGGAATCCAACGATAGCTTTGGATTGTTGAGCTCTCTGCTCTCCGTTTAAAATTCATGTTAAAACTCATGTTGACTGCTGTGAGATGACAATGACATATATTGTGAATTTGTGCTATATAAATAAAACTGAACTGAATCTTAGAATTCCAGAGGTCTGTCGCCAAACAGTCAAACTAGCGAATATCTGCTGTATAATTGAAACCTTTAAGTTCGTTGTGAGTGCTAACAATTTTTCAGAGCATATCATGTGTTTGGTGTAATTTTCTACCTGTCGCCGCTGATATTAATTCTTTTCACTTGAGAGAATGAAGTCTTTTGTCACAGCAGTCACTCTGACACGTCACTGTACAAAAATAATAATTATTAATGAATTATGGCAGATTTGCTATTGCGCACGTTGGTTCACTTGGAGCCATAACAATGTCATTACACTTGTACTAGCTGCTGTGACAAAACAAACCGACCTCAACATTGATTATCCATCATAGTAACCATTCAGTCACACGCATACTACTCTAAAATTTAAATAAGCATTATGTGGACTACAGAAAGATTGTGCAGCTCATTCTTTATGGAGGAATGCTCTTTTAAGCAGTCTTCTGAAGCCCCAGTGTCTAAAACCTGACATCAGCTGTCAGCCCAAAGCAGCCGTTCCAATTGTTGTAACCCTGAGACATTGTGTTAGTATATTTGCACACCAATAGACACTGTGGACCCATGAACCTCTCTGATTGGCTGAGTGAATGACTGAGCTACACTCACGGCTCAACAAAGCACCTTCCAGTGCAAGGAGTTGTAGATTATAAATACAGCAGCAAGGTACAGGATGAAAAATAAGGGCACCATTTCATTCTCGTCATGTTTTTAGCTTCAATTCCAGCTTTAAAAAGTCACATCCACCATTTTCTAAACTAGACTATAGTGTATTTGACCCAGTGCAATATTGAAGTTGCTAACATCTATGTAACTATTAGTATGTCTTAGTTTATGCGTATCCTTACAAGTAGTTGCACGGAGCTAGCATCTGCATAGACCATCTTCCTTGATGGATACAATACAGTGTTGCACGTTCTCAGTAACTCGACTCGCTGTTTGACGGTTTCTCTTCCACTCCCTATTAATTTGTTTGGTTTGGTGCTTAATGTGAACAAGCCAACGGACTGGAAGTGGATGTGGAGAGAGTGTGGGACTGGCTGGTTCTAGTTTTACAGCTACAAGTTAAACAGATGGCTTAGGGTCGCTCCTGCAGACACTCCTTTCTCCACCTCCAGTCAGCCAACCAGCTGTGGTTTACACCTTTGTAAAACACTGTAAATAGCATCACACGGTTATCTATAGCAGCGCCGAGCTCTGTGGGGGTGGGTCACATTTTTCTGTTTGATTTCTTCTCTTCCACTTACAGAGCATGTAACTTTAGCTTGGGTATATTCTGTTTTTGGTATTAGCCTACTGTGAATCTGTGATGTCCTTTGATAATTGCGCAAATTAAACACTGAGTGCTGTAATTGTTGTTGGTTGTGCTTGGGAGCTGAGAGGAGCAAACAGGTAGTGTGAGTTCCTCTCTAATACACTGTATTATTGTACACTGCTAGGAAAAAAGTATATGCCTCCCTTCAGAAATCTTCTAGTTTTGCATATTTGTCACACTTAAATGTTCCCGATCATCAAATTAATTTCAATATTAGATAAAGACAACCCAAGAACAGACAACGCTGTTTTTAGATGATGATTTTAACCCCTTGAAGTCCATTGTCGTGAATTCGCAACATACCGCTTTCATTCAGACTGCAGCTGAGATAGCATATGCATTCCCCCAATACCGGTTTGTGCATATTCAAAACGTACTTTGGAACCTTTTGCAAGCACTGGTTTCTCATAGGACCAGTCGGAGTAGGACCTAGTTATTATATATCTCTTATTATTATATATCTATGTATCTATGTTCTAGGTGTAATTGATAAATTAACAATCTCTTATTTTAGCATCTGCTGGAAAGCAAAAAAACACAAAAGTTTTTATTTAATTGTAAATAAATTCAGGAGTCAAGGGGGTAATTTTTGAAGGGACAATGCTGTCCAGCCCGTCTTGCTCTACATGAAAAAGTAATTGCCCCCTTGGCTACTAATCATTTTGGTAGCTAAGGCCCAAATGACCAAACTCATTTATCAGTTGGGTTCAGTTTCACCATCCACACTCACATATGATTACTGCCAGGCTTGTTGAATCTAAACATCACTAAACAGAACCTGTCTATCATTGTGAAGCAGCTAAAGGGTCTGAAAAAGCAGCACATGCTGCCACGTTCTAAAGAGATTCAAGAACAGATGAGAAACAAAGTCGTTGACATTCATCAGTCTGGAGGGTTACGAAGCCATTTCTGAAGCTCTGGGACTCCAGAGAACCACAGTGAGAGACATTATCCACAGATGGAGAAACATGGAACAGTGGTGAACCTTCCCTGGAGTGGATCAAAGACCAACATTTCTCCAAGAGCATCAACATCTAATCCAGGAGGTCATAAAAGAACCAAACATCTAAAGATCTGCAGACCTCACTGGCCTCAGTTAAGGTCCGTCTACATGATTCCACAGTAAGGAAGACTCTGGGAGGAAACGGATCCATGGGAGAGTTAAAGGATCAAACTACTACTGACTGTTGGCTCAAAAAGAATTAAATTAAGGACAGTTCATGCTGGAAAACCATCTGATGTGACTGAATTAAAACTATTCTGCAGAGGAGTGGACCACAATTCTTCCATGTTGATGTAAAAGACTGATCACAAGCTGGAACAAACATTTAACTGCAGTTGTTGCTGCCCAGGGGTCAACCAGTTAGTGGGTTCAGGGAAGCAATTACTTTTACACATATGGGTGATGGAGGTTTTCAATTAATCTTTCATAAATAATCATTTAAAAACTGCATTTTTCTAATATTCAATAAATATAAATATTAGTTTGATGATTTGGAACATTTAAGTGTGAGAAATATGTAAAAATAGAAGATTTCTGTAGGGGGGCAATTACATTTGCATGGCACTGTATGTCGGGCAGGGTTTTCTGGATGGTAGGAAATCATTTTTATAATATGCTATAGGAATATTTTTCACAAAAATATTAACTATATGTGTTTTCCACAAAATATCCAAAACATGCAAATTGACTGATGCGGTCTTAGATTTAAGGTCAGTTCTACAAGCAGCTGAAACAGTTTTTTCTTCAGATAAATATACTGCACCTGAAGACAAAAGTTCCTGCTGTGCCGTGTCCGAGCACCTCAGCGGGGGTGAAGGAGATTTTTCCCACCTGCACCTCTTCACTGTTTCCCTCTGAAAGACACAGAAAAAAAGAATGAAGCAAAGGAAAAACAATCTCAATTTACCAGTGCAGGACAGATAATTTGACACTTTCGGATTTGTTTTCCTTATGCAGATTAAGGACAGAGAGGGTTGTATGCTGTGCAAAGACTCTAGAGGCAAATCTTTGAATTGAGGTAATGAACTATACACGTGGACAAAATTGTTGGTACCCCTCGGTTAATGAAAGAAAAATGTCTTTAGAGGTTGTTCTGGGCTCATTTGTTACCATTCGTATTATCCGTCTCTTCCATTTGTCATCAATTTTCCTCCTGAGGCCACGTCCAGGGAGGTTGGCTACAGTCCCATGGATCTTAAATTTCTGAATAATATGTGCAACTGTAGTCACAGGAACATCAAGCTGCTTGGAGATGGTCTTATAGCCTTTACCTTTAACATGCTGGTCTATAATTTTCTTTCTAATCTCCTGAGACAACTCTCTCCTTTGCTTCCTCTGGTCCATGTTCAGTGTGGTACACACCATGTCACCAAACAGCACAGTGACTACTTGTAACCCTATAAATAGGCCGACTGACTGATTACAAGTTTGTAGACACCTGTGATGCTAATTAGAGGACACACCTTGATTGAACATGTCCCTATGGTCACATTATTTTCAGTCTTTTCTAGGGGTACCATCATTTTTGTCCAGGCCTGTTTCATGAGTTTATTTTTTTAAATGATGCTGTTAAACCACAGTTCAAAAGCAACGTCTGATTTTCATTGGTTAATTTTATTTATTATTACTTTTGTCAGATTCAAATTATTTCTATGACCATTGTGGGTTTTTCTTTCATTAACTGAGAGGTACCAACAATTTTGTCCACGTGTATAAATATAAAAACGACTTGACACAGGTGGGTGTCTTACCTGCTTCGAGGTTTTGCCCAGACGAGCCATTTTTATCTACATCTGAGGTGCAGTTGCTGTGACTGTGAGGACCAGGTGGGGGGTCTGGAGATGCAGTGAGGGAGTCTAGATATAGAGTAGTGAAGATATACAGTTTGAATTCTAACAACTTCTTTCTGTAACCAGCTTAATCAAGCAATAATTAATATATTCAAAATTTCTAGGCTTTAAGAAAAACGCTGCTTCAACAGTACATCATGGATGTTAAAGAAGAGAAATGTTCATACACAGCATCATTAAATAGGGAGAGAAGAACACGGAGAACTTGTTTTTAAAGTTGCGTACCACTGGAGTCGTTTGCGTCGGTAGAAAGGGTCGCATCTGAGGAAACCGAGGTCACTGTCTGAGCGTTTGTCTGCGTGCTGGTCTGCATATTTGTCTGCATTCGCTGGAGACGAGACTCAAAAGCCTCCTCGAGCTGCCTCTGAGCTTTTAGCTGCTGGGTTGCACGCTGCAGAAACACACACAGATGCACATCGCATTAAATGCTGGTGGAGTTTAAGAGCACTGGAAATATTCAGGAAGATAAATAAATGAAGCCCTTTTTTGAGTGAGATTGTAAAATTTTCCTTTGCAACACAACTGAAAAATAAAACACAGTTATTGCTATTTAATTCTAGATTCAAGATCTTTATTGTCATTGCACAGCTGCACACAACAATACAACAAAATTATGGTTAAACTAGAATGAAATACATAATAAAACACACAGTATAAGAAAATATATAAATGATATCTAGGAAGTTTAAACACATGATGTAGTGCAAAGAAAGGTGACAGGATTCTTAGATATTGGTACAATATTACAAGAATAATGTGAAAGAAAATACGATTAACAAGTTTCATATCGTAATAATAGTACATTCTGCACAATATGCATAGGTCACATTGATTTGCACACTGAATTATGCAAATTATTGTGTAAATAAATACATTTAAAGTTTCTCATTAATGAATATATATATGAAAGCAGGAAGATGCTACAAAATCTAATAGATTAGTGAGTCTGTAGTTAGTAACTGATAAATATATTGTGACTATTGTGTTTTGTTATTGTGCTATTAACTTAACATGAGTGAGGATGCAGTATTTGTTGTTGTAACCAACCACAGATCAAACAGAAAACTTATTTGTGAGGATTTCTAGTCCAAGTGCTCCACCTAGAGCAGCTTCAACAGCCCAAAGTGAAATGTTGCATTTTAATAAGAGATACCGCTCTAACTTTATCCTCAGGTAGAACAACTGCTCCTCTTGTCACTACTGATTACTCCAACCTACATGTGTAAACAACAGCAGAGGATGAAATATTCATACCTGTTCTGTGAGGGATTATCAGTGACGCTTCTGTAGGCAGAAGCAGAAGCCGACAGTGTGGGCTGAGCAGAACTAGGTGAACCAGAAAATTTCTATCAGGCTCTTTGGATGCTATGTCAGTCAGAAATCAAAGGGTAGTCACTGTATCAGAGTGGATCAGAACTGATGTTTCCCACACAGCTCTCCTACAGGGGTATGCAGTTTGCTACTATTTCTTTATATCCCTAATAAAAAAAAACAGTTTGGGAAGGTGCTATGTGTTTTGTTGCAGAAAAATAGAAGAGTGTATTGATATCACTCAGCCGAATTAGCACGTACCAAGGATAGAAGAATAAATTCTGGCCTTTACAGTCTTGGAATAAAAAAACATAATGAATGACTACTTTTGGACAGAGACAGAATTGCTGTTTCCCCTTGTTTCTAGTCTTTATGCTAAGGTAAGCTACACTGTCTGCAGCATATACAAAGCTGTGCAAAAGTATTTGCCCCCTACAGAAAGCTTTTACTTTTTGCATATTTCTCACACTTAAATGTTCCAGATCATCAAACTAATATTTAGATTTACTGAAAATTACACAGAAATAACCCACAGAATGCAAGGGTTGTAAATGTTGGTTTATTGAAGATTTACTGAAAACCTGTATCACCCGTGTGAAAAAGTCATTGCCCCCATGACCCTAATAAATGGTTGGTCTCTTGGCAGCAACAACTGCAGTTAAATGTTTGTTCCAGCTTGTGATCAGTCTTTTCCATCACCATTGAGGAATTTTGGTTCACTCCTCTCTGCACAATAGTTTTAATTTGGTCACATTAGATGGTTTTCCAGCATGAACTGTCCTTTTAAGGTCTTGTCACAGAATCTCAACTGGAGTCAAATCCAGACTTTGACTCGGCCACTCCAGAACCTTCATTTAGTTATTTTTGAGAACTAAAGAGGTGGACTTGTTCGTGTGTTTTGGGTCATTGTCTCACTGCATAAACCATTAGTGTCGATCTTTAGGTCATGATATTCTCCAGGATGATTTTATTCTCCACTCCAACTGATGATTTTAGTTGGAATAACTTTGATCTGGATCTCCTGCTGCAGTTCCACAATGTGTGAGTTTCCTGATGTGTTCTTAATGTGTTTAATTCCAGCCGTGGTTTTCCTGGATATTCTCCAGGAGGATTTTCTGATAGAGAGCAGAATTCATGGCTCCATCAGTGATGACAAGTCATCCAGGTCCTCCAACCATCACACTATCACCACCATGTTTCACTGCTGGTAACATGTTCTTCTTGTGGAATGCAGTATTAGCTTTACACCAGATGTAACGGATCCATGTCTTCCACAAAGTTCCACCTTTGATTCATCAGTCCACAGGATGTTATCCCAAAAGTCTTGGAGCTCATCAGATATTTTTTGAAAATACCAGATGAACCTTAATGTTCTTTTTGGTCAGTAGTGGTTTGATCTTTGCAACTCTCCCATGGATCCATTTTCTCCCAGAGTCTTCCTTATTGTGGAATCATGTAGATGGACCTTAACTGAGGCCAGTGAGGTCCGTCTCCAAGAGCGTCTGGGTTCGATGCTCTTGGAGAAATGTTGGTCGTTGGTCATTTAAAAACTGCATTTTGTGTTTTCTTGGGTAATCTTTGTCTTATGTTAAAACTAGTTTGATGATCTCAGACATTTACGTGTGACAAATGTGCAAAAGTAGAAGATGTCTGTGATGGGGGCAAATACTTTTTCATGGCACTGTACATACAGTATCTATTGTCTGCTCACGAGAGTGGCATTGTTCTCCTCATCTAACTCTACAATAACATTAAATCTACATATTCCAGAGACTTTCCAAATATTCAGTTGCATTTTAAAGGCGTAACACACATAAACTTACGGTGGGATACGTGAGTGCAAAGGCGAGCCATCCTCCCAGCAGCAGTGTCAAGACAGCCAGCGTCAGACGGTCCTGAGTCATGTAGACCGGCAGCACCGTGGTTGGCCTCTGAGCCTGTCCTGATGTGCTCCCATCAGCGCCTCCTTTGTTAGCATTAACGTCGCTATGGCCACCAGCAACTGTCTGAAACTACAGGACGAGAGGAGATAATGAGAAAAGGATTCACTTGTTTTCTACTCTGTTTACATACTCTGTGGTCTCTGTGAAGCAGTCTGTGTTCAGAATGGTTAATTTAATAATTTATGACATAATGCTTTTGGTCTCTGGCGCAGCTTTAAGCAGGCTGCTATGAGCAATAATAGCCTGACAAATAAGGATCACTTTGACACAAGTATTTGTGACTCACGTAGCGCTCGTGGTAGTATGAGGCAGGGGAGGCGGAGGATCGAGGGGGGATGACCGCCTCACCAGAGTGCTGCAGACTGACTGGGAAATCTCTCAGCATGGTGGTGTGGGCTACTGGAGGGAGCTCATGGTGGCCTACAGCACAGAAACATACAGATAAAATGCATTTACACAACTGTTCTGGGTGTTATTCCTTCCTATTTGTCTTGTCTTTTAACAAGTCACAATCTCTGATCTATTTATACTCTGCGATCTGTTGTCCCCAAAGTGCAATCTGAACTGTACTGTTCTGTTTTGCTACATTTTATTTACATATATCTATTTTTATATAAATGTATATATATATATATATATATATATATATATATATATATATATATATATATATATATATATATATATATATATATATGTATGTATGTATAATATATATATATACACATACATACATATAATATATATATATACATATATATATACATATATACATATATACATATATATATATATATACATACATACATACATACATACATACATACATACATACATACATATATATATATATACACGTATTTATGTCAGTATGGTATTTATATAAGGGGAAAGACACTGCATAATGGCAATAAAACTGATTGTGATTCTGAATTTAACACGTCCTCAGCTAAATATAAACTTGGGGATGTTGCAGTTTTAGGAAGTGCTGATTGGGATTTGTCAATATTTATTTAACTATTAGGTTAATCAGAATATTTTTACTGGACTGAACAATTAACCAACTGAATGACCACATCTCCCTACATTTCCCCGCACATAATGTCCCTATTTATGTGCAGTATTACTATGCTCATTTCACTTCTGTTTTCAAACCAACAAGCGCAATATAACTTCTATAGGGGAGAGTGGGGTAAGACGAGCCTGGTAGTTAGTTGAGCCATCACTTGTTTCGAGAAAACTATGAAAGAAATTGGACATATGAGCAGATATTTTTGAAGAGGTATCCGTAATACTCTCCCAGTGAAGAGAAGGAGCACATGGAGTAATAGGGAGGCACATTTTAGTTAACAAAACAGTTTTGTGAAAGTAAATTTTTCATGTTTATGGTTTTTTGAGTGTTGTGTCTGAATAATTATTGAGACATCTGAAACTATTTTACACACGTTAGTGCATTAGTAAGCTACAATATAAGGCTGAACTGTTAGCATGAAGTTAGCTCTAAACTGCCTGGATGATGTGCTTTTGTTAAAATGGCAGCAGTGGGGTTAGTTGAGCCAGAAGGCCGGGGTTAAGTTGATTATTGGCAAATAATTACATTACTGTATTTTGATATTGTATTTTATATTTCTCTTAGGGATCTGGAGAGAGCCTTAGGAGAAGTAAAGAATGGGAAATCCATACATCAAGTGGCAGATGAAGATCGACAGAATGACTTTCAGTGATTCAGGAAAAAATCCCCCGATACGGAACCAGAACAGGGTTCAAGAGAGCAGGATATGTCCACCAGGTCTTAGATGAACAAATGCAGACAGATCTTACATTATATGAGGTATAAAGTTGTCAATTTTACTTCAACGCAACTGGTGACATAATTTCCTGACATATTTTCTCCAAAGGCTCAATTTACCCCTTGCTGGGGGCAAGTTAAGACAAGAAAACACTTTTTTTGTGAAAAGCCATATTTTAAAAACTATTCATTTTAGATCCAAACCGATTATTCCCATGGATGCCCCACATCCTGAAGTATATGTGCATGTTTTATTTTTAGATGTTGTTGTGATGCCCCTTTATTTTTTCCTGTATATAAAGCGGACTTGAGAAAATACGCAAAGAATTCCAGGTTACTTGCGCTGTAATGTACTCGTGCAAATGGCATTAAAACAACAAAACAACTCTTATTGTTGCACAAGAAAATACAGACTGCTCTGTGACGTGCTAGTACCATTTATGTACACGGTAGATGCATTCACTTTCAGCAAGAACTTTATATAAGTTAGAGCATTTAATCTGGTTAGAGCAGCCGTACAGCTTTGAAGGAAAGTTTATTTCTTTATTTCTGACGTGTCACGGCAGCTGAAGGAAGCTATCTGCAGGCTGAGTGAGTTTCTATGTATTTACCTATCAGCAGCCAGTGGTTCTTCCGGCTGTTTGTGCTTCCTGGTGGATAACGCACATCAGTGGACGGTGTGATCTCACACTCTCCTCTCTTTCTGACTGTCACTTCGGCCGTCACTGGGCCTTCGATGCGAGCCAAGGTCAGTCCCCGAGGCTGTCATGGCAACAGAAAGCACAAACCAGTCACATAATGCCTGTTTTATTATCGTTATCGGCTCCTTACTGCACTGACTCACATGATGAGATTTACTGTAATAGTGTTCTGTTAAACCAACAGCAAGTATTAATACAAATTACAGATTTGAACTCACCACTAACGAGACTCCTTGGTGCACAAGGGAAGTCGAGGCATAGAGGTGGGAATCCAGCTTTCCTACATAGAGAGTGGGTCTGAAGGAAACAACAGCCGGGTTATTTCCTCAGCTAAAGTTGGGTTTTCAGTTGTTTTAGTTGCACACTTGTTTGTATAGCAAGTGGAGCGAACAGACTGCTTTCAGGACGATAGTTAATCGAAGTTCCAGAATTAAACTATTATCAGTTTTCTTTGAGAACTGCAAATCTGAGGCACAAACTTCATCTTCAGTGATATAAAATGACATTTTCTTTATGACACTAGCACAGAAAACTGTAGAGTTGACCATTAAAAAAATCACATAAAAATACACTTCATCTAACAGCTGAATCAGTTTTGTAAATTAGTTCACAACAGCAAACCAAACAAAGAGACAACATGTGACCTTTAGAAAATACCAAATTGGGGAAATGTCTCCGGTCAATGCTCGCTCTGCCGCCATGTTTCCTGTCACACTGTTGCTGTCCAATTAAAATAAAATGACAGAAAACAACTTGGGGGGAGACACTCCTCTGACATTAGGGGTTAAGTGTGACCATTTAACATCATCCTCAGGTTCATTACATTTTCCTTTCTTCTCATTTCTTGTCATCTTTTTGCTGCAGTTTGTGTTCTTGCTTGCAGGATGTGAATGCTAAAATGTGATAATAAAACCTGCAGCATCTTTATAGAGATAAAGATTTAGCAGTTCTTGACAGCTACCTCATGTTCATTTAGTTTATGAGAAAACCTTGTCGTGCCATTGTTTAAATTTACAGAAACAGCAAAAAACAGCAAATTAGGGAAACTGTTTAACAAAGTATAAGAGCTTCCTAGTTATAATTATTATGAATGACCATCAGTAAGGAGCCCAGACAGAAGATATCACCTCAGGAAAAGCAGAACAAGCTTTTCATCCTCCACATGCAAGCAGGAAGATGAATACACCTGATTTCTCTTACACTAGTTGTGCTTGTGCGCTGGCTTGTTCCTTCACAAACTGATAACTCCACTTCAAAGTGGAGTGTGCGTCTGTCTGGTCGCTGGTGGAGGAAAATGTGAGGAAGCGTAGCGTTTCCATGGCGAGGGACAAGTGAGGGGCGTGTCTCAGCGAGTCACCGGAGTACAAATAGACCCCGATGACAGGCGAGCCATAGTTCTGGCTCCACAGGACGTCACCTGGAGAACCAAATAGCACAACATTTACAATAGTCCCAGGAAGTAGAGACGAAACATCAACCACTCACACACATAGAAGTGATAAAATATTCACAGAGTAAAAACCACACACCTCCCCCTACCTGACTCTCTGTCTACTGTCACAACTAGACCGTCACCGCTTGAAACCAGGTGGGCCATTTCTGGAGGAAAAGCAGCAGGTTGGTTTAAAAGTTGAAATGCAACACTTTGGACATCTGTTTAGTGATGAGTTTCACTTTTTCTGGAAGTTTTCATGCAAACATTTAACTAGATACCACTAAAAGAGCAGAAACCTCCAAGAACTCCTGCACAATCCATTAGATCTGACATTTAGACAGAGATCTTTTGTTTTTATTTGTCACACTAAAATGTTCCAAATCATCACACTAATATTAAGATTTAGTGAATATTAGACAGAGGTAACCCACAAAACACAAAATGCAGTTTTTAAATGGTGATTTAATGAAGATTCACCGAATCTTCACTGAAAACCCATATGTGTAATAGTAATTGCCCACCTGAATCTAATAACTGGTTGGTCCTTTGGCAGCAACAACTGCAGATAAATATTTGTTCCAGCTTGTGATCAGTCTTTTACATCACCATGGAGGAATTCTGGTCCACTCTTCTCTGCAGAATAGTTTTAATTCAGTCACATTAGATGATTTTCCAGCATGATCTGTCCTTTTAAGGACTTGTCACAGAATCTTAATTGGATTCAAGTCTGGACTTTGACGCGGCCACTAAAGAACCTTAATTTAGTTCTTTTTGAGCCAGGATTAAGTAGTGGTTTGATCCTTGCAACTCTCCCATGGATCCATTTTCTCCCAGAGTCTTCCTTACTGTGGAATCATGTAGACGGACCTTAACTGAGGCCAGTGAGGTCTGCAGATCTTTAGATGTTCGTCTGTGTTGATGCTCCTGGAGAAATGTTGGTTGTTGGTCCACTCCTGGGAAGGTTCACCACTGTTCCATGTTTCTCCATTTGTGGATAATGTCTCTCACTGTGGTTCTCAGCAATGGTTTTGTAACCCTCCAGATTGATGAATGTCAATGACTTTGTTCATCATTTATTCTTGATTCTCTTTAGAGCATGGCATCATGTGCTGCTTTTTCAGACCCTTTATCTACTTCATAATGCCAGACAGGTTCTATTTAGTGATGTTTAGATTCAACAAGCCTGGCAGTAATCATATGTGAGTGTGGATGGTGAAACTGAACCCAACTGCTGAATGGATTTGTTCATTTGGTAGATTGGTAGCTAAAGGGGCAATTATTTTTTCACATAGGGCAAGATGGGCTGCAGGACATTTTTCTTTCAATAAACTAAATCATCATCCAAAAACTGAATTTTTGTGTTTTCTAGTGTTATCTTTGTCTAATATCAAAATCAGACTGAAGATCTGAAACATTTAAGAGCAACAAATATACAAAAATAAAAGATTTCTGTAGAAGGGTAAATACTTTTGCACAGCACTGTACATCTTTTAAGTGTTTATCTGCATCACAATACACAGTGATAGACATGTGCATATTTTTTTCCTTCAAAAAGTGCAGTAGTTATGAGCATAAATGCTTTATCTCTCGATGCTGAGAATGCATTAAAATGTTTGGGATATTCTGCAAATAACCAAACAATAAAGCCTTAGAAATAGCAGTTAGATAAAAAACATTCAGTTATTTGTTGACTTAAATGTTGCACTAAAGCAATTAGACTCTACAATGGTGTATTTTTTCATGTCATACTCCAAAGACACAGTCTTTCAGTGCTCTTATGTAGTCACATGTGGTGCAGGGACATACTGTAGTCTTGTTTCTCATCATAAGGAGGAGCTGAGTAATCATTGTACGTGGCGTTCCAGCGCAGCTCTTGTGTCTTAGTATCAAACATGGTAACCACGTATTCTGGAAAACAAACAGGAATGCTTATATAACCATTGAACCTCAGCCACATGTGTGCAGCTACCTGTGTGACCTACCTGTCCGTCCTATGTAGAGCAGAGGGGTGTTGGGACAGATGGATTCGGTGGAGGAGGTGGTTAAACTGGTTTGCTTCTCGCCTGTTTCAGGATCAACCACAAACCACACGTCCTGCTTTTTACCTGCGTGCACACACAAACGCACACAGAGTATTGACTTTCTTCTTCTATGATGGCAGCTCTGCCAGAGCACAACATAAAGTGCTTTACAAAAATAAAAAAATGCAATAAAACACTGCAAACAACTCCCAGGTATCAATAAAGGACTCTAAAACACAGTGATTGAGGATTGAGATAATATTGAACTTTTTCCACCACATTCTAATTTTATGTGATGTACCTGTATAATCTTTGACTTCTGTTTCTATCTGTATTTTAATAATAGATATTTAATAGAATTTATTTATTTACCTATCTTATTCTATTTAGTTTCATCTCAACTGGTGTTTATATATATATATATATATATATATATATATATATACAGGTGCATCATATAAAATTAGAATGTGGTGGAAAAAGTTCAATATTATTCATCAGACATTGCTCAAACCAGTAAAAAATATTTAATCTAGACTCAATACACATAAACTGAAACATATAAAGCTGTTATTTGCTTTAATTTGGATGATAACATCTTACAGAATAAGAAATAACAAAAATAAAGCAATAAAATGTACATAAAACAGATTAAAAACTATGTAAATAGGTAAATTAGTAAATACAATTAGCTTTAAGGAGAGAAATAAAGAAATAAGGTCTATTAAATTAATCAAAAGCCTGATTAAAAGTAAAAGCAGGAACAGGTTATATTAAAGTGAGGAAAATAAAGTTAAGGTTATGTTGAAGTTGGGTGGATATGTGTGTGTGTGTGTGCATGCGTGTGTGTGTGTCCACCACTCCCATATTTACCTACTGAGGGTGGCAACTGATAACAGAACAGGGCAAACACTCAATCAAGACAAGCACAGAGACGCTCGTGAACACACATACACACGCATACACACACATACACAGACACACACACACACACACACACACACACAAACACACACACACACGCATACACACGCATACACACGCATACACACACATACACACACACACACACACACACACACACAAACAAACACACACACACTAACTGTCCTACCTGTGTAGAGAATGCCGTCAGAGCTTCGGCAGGGAGCTGACTGAACCAGCTCTGGGATGGTGAAAGGCAGTTTCTGCAGAAACATCAAAAACAACAAGGTCATAAAGTGACAACATGAACACAAAATACAACACAAACAGAGTTCCTTACCATCAAACCTTCCTTGTGCTTTCCACCAAGCACATACAAACTGCCATCATTGGGGTCTGGTAGGAAACCTGGCCTATACAAACACAAGTATAAGTCCGCTGGTTGAATACAATAAACATAATGGCATCAAAAACAGATAATTGGTGTGAGAAGATTGCAAAGCTGTAGTCCAATCGATGAAATGAGATTTGAAGTGTAATAAGTGAAATAAGTATCTTTGTCATGAATTTACAAGCAACATCTGTTTCTGTGATCCATCCCTCACAAGTTCAAATGACTTAGGATCAAGAGTTGCTGACTTGCACAAAGCTGGAAAGATAATGTCAGAGTGTTTAAATGTTCAGAATTCATACTTTTCATACAAGCGCTGTAAATGTTTAAGCAATGTGTTCAATAAAGAAACAGAGGATTATGACTGTATGTATATTAGCTGTAGCACATGTTCGTACATGAAGATCAGATCACATTTTTGACTATTTAACACACAAAAAACAATAATTCCAGTTGTTACTGTGGGGTTTTTTCTACTATTGTATGTTTTCAGCATTACTGGTTAAATTGCATAATAGAGTGCTTGAGTAGCTTAGTTTTTTGTTTCATTTACGAAATCCTATAATAAACTAAACACAACAAAATAAAAGAAGCCTTATTATTAAATGGCAGTAAAGGGCAGGAACACAACATAATGTCAAAACAAACAAAAAACAAACAAAATAGTCTAAAAGTGACTAAATCTCTTTTTTTCCCCATCATTTTGGTTTTCCCTCCAACCAACAGCTGGCAATTCCCACCCTGCTCATAATGTAGAAAGAAACTTCCTCATATTTTCATGTTTTTTTTAGTAAATGCTACTTTTTGTAGTGGAAGGTTTGATGTAATTTGTTTTATTCAGTGTGTAATAGTTTTCCACAACAGAGCTGTTATCTTTTCAGCATTTAGAAAGCTGAGGTTCATCAATATTTGTGCAAAAGTATTTGCCCGCCTACATTTATCTTCTATTACAGGAGGTGATCGTCCAGTTCTTGACTATCAATCTATTACTTATATTTACTGAATATTAGACAGAGATAACCCACAAAACACAGTTTTTAGATTATGACTTATTGAAGATTTATTGAAAACATGCATCACCCCTGTGAAAAAGTAATTGCCCCCCTGAACCTGACAACTGGTCGGTCTCTTGGCAGCAACGACTACAGTTAAATGTTTGTTCCAGCTTGTGCTCAGTCTTTTACATCACCGTGGAGGACTTCTGGTCTACTGAGGTTCATCAGGATTTGTTAATTTTATTGTGTTATTTTAGATACAAACCAAGTACAAATAATTTAGAGTCCAACGATTTTTGAAATAATCTTCTAACTACCAACTCTGACCTCTTACCAAAATGTTTTAATCTTTCTGCAGTGTTCCTTTAGCCTCTGTGCCTTTAGTGCATGTACCTGGTATATTTTTATTGAGCTGATTCGCAGGAGTTACGTATGTTCGGATTAGGCAGTTATACTGAGTTAGTCTGAGCTGTGCTGCAGTTTCCAGATCATATTTCCAATCATACTATAGAATTCAGATGACTGTTATTTACGTTAAAAGTGACTAGATTTCTATTTAAATAAGATTTTATCTGCACCAAGAAAAAGCAAACAACTTCTGGGACTTTTTAAACACATCTGTTAAAAATGCATTTCAGTCCGTAGCACAAAAACACTGCGGCTCAACACGCAGCCCTTTTTGTGCGTTACTTACTCTGTGAGGTAGACGGGCACTTGAATAATGGGATCTGAAAGAATCAGAAAGAAGAATTTCATGAGGAACATTTCAAGGTGAAAATATGTTAACAGTATCTGCCTCTGTGCATGTGTGAACCTTCTCTTAAGGTCCACTTGATGTCTCCTGACTGTTTGGAGACGGCGTGCAGGTTGCCGTCCAGCGTTGAGACAAACAGCAGGGACTCTGGGAGGGTGACGGATCTGACCCCTCCAACCTGAAGGGTCGCCAGAAAACAGACACAGAGAGGGGGGGAGAAACGTTAGGCCAGCTGTCTGACAGGGAGCTCAGTCGTGTCATGTATCCAGGATTTCAACACAGCAGTGTGTGTGTGTGTGTGTGTGTGTGTGTGTGTGTGTGTGTGTGTGTGTGTGTGTGTGTGTAGGTGTGTGTGTTTATGAGGGTGGGTGTGTCCAGTCTGGCAGGAATTGATCGTCCAGCCCTGCAGAGTTTCAGCTCCAGTAACTGTTCCTCATTTAGCAGGATATCCTTATTCCCTCCATCAAAACTACACCCTGCACTGATGGCTTGTCTGAGTGCATGTGTGCATGTGTTCGTACTTTATTTTATTATTTTATTACATGCTCATGGGAATAAAAACTTCTTTCCACAGTCTGTGGGGACAATTTTAGTTTGAGTAGTAAGTATACTTGAATTTATTAGAGTAAAGAATACATTCTTTGCTTTTTGCACTATTCTCACTTTAGCACTTATCGTTTTGCACTACTATGTTTTTTTTCTAGACGTGGAAAAGCCTCTATTTTTTTCTATAGCTATTTTATTATGCTGTTTCCTTATTCCTGGAGCGACACCAACAGCCGAAACTAAATTCCTTGTATGTTGTGTACGTACTTGGCCATTAAAGCTGATTCTGATTTGCTGAAAATGCAACCGCTATAACTGCTACATACACTACCGTTCAAAAGTTTGGGATCACCCCGGCAATTTCATGTTTTCCATGAAAACTCACACTTTTATTCATGTGCTAACATAATTGCACAAGGGTTTTCTAATCATCAGTTAGCCTTTCAACACCATTAGCTAACACAATGTAGCATTAGAACACAGGAGTGATGGTTGCTGGAAATGTTCCTCTGTACCTCTATGGAGATATTCCATTAAAAATCAGCTGTTTCCAGCTAGAATAGTCATTCACCACATTAACAATGTCTAGATTGTATTTCCAACTCATTTAATGTTTTCTTCATTGAAAAAATAGCTTTTCTTTCAAAATAAGGACATTTCTAAGTGACCCTAAATTTTTGAACGGTAATGTATATATATACACATATATCTATATCTATATTATGTTGCATTTCGCTGCGCATTATACTATGTATAATATATAAATATATATATACACACGCACACACATATATACATACATGTGTGCGTGTATATATATATATATATATATATATATATATATATATATATATATATATATATATATATATATATATATACATATATACACACACACACACACACACACACACACACACACACACACACAGTGGGGATCGAAAATTTGGGCACCCCAGGTAAAAATTTGTATTAATGTGCATAAAAAAGCCAAGGAAAGATGGAAACATCTCCAAAAGGCATCAAATTACAGATGAGACATTCTTATAATATGTCAAAAAAAAGTTAGATTTTATTTCCATTATTTACACTTTCAAAATAACAGAAAACACAATCATGGCATATATATATATATATATATATATATATATATATATATATATATATATATATATATATATATATATATATATAAAAATAACAGGTTATATTAAAATGAGGAAAATAAAGTTAAGGTTAGGGTGAAGTTGAGTTTAAGATAAATTAGATTTAAATTGAGATGAAATAATCTTATAATGAATGTAAATGGTGGAAAAAGTCCAATATTTTTCATCAGACATTGTTCAAAGTAAGATAGATAGATAGATAGATAGATAGATAGATAGACAGATAGATATAGATAGATATAGATAGATAGACTACTGAGAAATGTCCTTAATTTTGAAAGAAAACCGCATTTTTTCGATGAAGATAACATTAATCACAAATCCAGTCCAGACATTGTTAATGTTGTAAATGACTATTATAGCTGGAAAAGGCTGATTTTTAATGGAATATCTACATAGGAGTACAGAGGAACATTTCCAGCAACCATCACTCATGTGTTCTATTAAAATATATTAATATATTAAAATGAGGAAAATAAAGTTGAGTTGAGTTTAAGTTGAGATTAGTGTGTGTGTGTGTCCACCCATATTTACCCACTGAGGGTGGCAACTTGTAACAGAACAGGGTAAGTCGGGGGCAAACAGTGAATCAAGACAAGCACGGAGACCCTCGTGAACGCGCACGGCCATTGCCATACACACACACAAACACACACACACGCACGCACACACACGCACACAGAGAGAGTATTGACTTTCTTCGGGCACGGAACTAAACACTTTATATGATGGCAGCTCTACCGGAGCCTGAATAGCCGTGGATGCCAGGGGCGCATAAATAGCAGAACCAGAACTCACGGCGCGTCCGCAACAACCACAACAACACAAACGGACACACAAAGTTCACCTGTACCAGTCTTCCCGTGAGAGAATTTGACAATTTTGAGGTTTAGTAGTTTCCAATTAGACAAATGTACAGTTTAAGTAAGAGTTAATTAATTATAAATGGTTCACAGACACCCCACAACATTTTTTTGTATTGTCTTTGGTGCCATTGTTATTATTGTGAATGTTAATATTGTGGTGTTGTAATTTACTGAGTGCCCCTGAACGCCTCACAGAGTTTGTAGTGGAGCTAGACCGGAGACGCAGCAGATTCTCTGCAGCGGAGGCACGGGCCAGAAGGAGAGGCTAATTTTGATCATTGTTGGCCAAATAAAGACTTTGATGCAATTCACCCCGTTTTGCTCTCTGTGCCTCGGAGCAGCTGCAACATCTTGGCGAGCCAGCCAGGAGATCGGGTAAAAAGTGACTTTTAATGAGCGAGAGAAAAAGTTTTTCAGTTAGCCTGTTAGCAACGTTAGCGGCTAACGGTAGCTCTCGCGCCGGAGGATACCCCTTCTCCTACAACAAACCTGGAACCGGACTATCAAATAAAACAACTTGTGAGTACAAAAATGGATTTGGAAGAACTGAGGGACCAAGTTACTACTGCCCTGTGCCGCCAGAACAAGGATCGGCTTGTGGAGGTCAGTTTTCTGTTGAAATGTAATACTGATGAAGAGACAGAAGAATCACTGAAGAAAGCTAACCGTCGTGAGCTAATGAAAGTGATTGAGCACAAACTGGATGAAGTGGAGGAAAGTTATAAGCCTGAAGACACTGTCCAGTATGTGAGGGATCTTTTATCAGCTTTGGGTTCAACGGTGACAGGACCAAAAGGCGATGCTAGTGAGGGGCGCGACTTTTCCCGCTCTTCAGAAAAATGTGAGGAGCTGCAGCAGGAGATCAGAGCGCTAGAGGAGAAGCTCAAAATGGCGGGCGCAGCGGTCCCGACCCAAAGCTCTCAGCTTGGGAGCGTCCCTGAAGTGAGTATTCGTAGAGAGTTTCGCATCAGTGGGCAAATAGGTGAAGGCGGGCAGCGTGATAAACTGTCTTACACTAACCTGCTCCACCAAACGGAAAGCGGACTCCGCAAAGGCCACAGTGAGTCAGAAGTGATTGAGGCAGTGATTAGAGCCATCAGTCCTGGACTCAAACTCAGAGACATGCTTGAACTAAAAACTGATTTGACTCTAACCCAGCTAAGGACAATATTGAAAGGACATTACAGAGAAGATGATACATCAGACTTGTATCAAAAGCTGATCAACATTTCTCAGGATCACAAAGAGTCCCCACAAGATTTTCTCTTCAGGGCTATTGAGCTTAAAGATAGGCTGCTGTATGCTTCAAAGGGAAAAGAAACGGAGCACTACGGAGCAGACCTGATCAAGAGGAAATTTTTGAGGTCAGTTGGTACAGGACTTTTGAATGACAACATCAAGTTTCAGCTGAAACCACTTCTCGACACACCGGATGTGACTGATGAAGCTTTAATAGAGAGACTAAATGAAGCGGCCAATCTTGAGACAGAAAGGCTGAACAAGTTAAAGCGGAACAACAATAAAACTACAAAGATAAATGAACTGCAGACACCAGATGAGCCTCGCAGCAACCCACAAACCACCACAGCTTCAGCCCCAGCCAAAGAGAACACAAAGACTGCTCGGGCTCCCCCAGAAGTACATGCCCTTGTATCAGAACTTAAAGCTGAGGTGGCCGAAGTGAAGCAGATGGTTCTCGCTTCTCTGAATGCAAGCAAGTCCCAGCCACCAAAGAAGCTTCCAGAGGACGCCCGCGCCCGGAGGAGGAGAGGCTGCAGGACCTGCCAGAACAACGGTGAGGGAGACAGCTGCACCCACTGCTTCAAGTGTGGCCAGTCGGGTCACATCTCCAGAGGATGCCGTGCTTCACGTCTGCTGCAGGGAAACGACGGAGGGCCACTGCCACGGGACCAGCAGTGACCCAACCGCCTCATCAGGAGTCCCGCCACTGCTGCAACTGTCGACAGGAGGAGCAACGCGACGCCCCGCTCTACACATGTGCAGGATGCTCATCCGCCAGCTACTGTTCCAAAACATGTCAGACACATCACTGGCAGGAACACAAACACACATGTAAAGCAGTGAGGGTGGTTGAACAATATTTGGGTGAGACAAAAGAACAAAAGTGGTCCTCACACATAGGAAATGTTGACATGATGGTAAACAAGCAAGGGAAAAAACTTATCAAACTTATTGGTAGACGCAAAATGGTTAGGTGCACTTTTGATAAAGTACCAGTTACAGCACTGTGGGATACAGGTGCACAGGCTACTGTAATAAATGACAAATGGAGAGCTGAGCACTTACCGCACACAACTCTTAGGGGTATAGAAGAACTCTTAGGACCAGAACCTTTAAATGGGTTAGCTGCCAATCACACAGAGATACCTTTTATGGGGTGGGTCCCAGTAGAGTTTAGTCTCGTAGGTGCAGATGCTTCTTTCTCCAGCCTCCCAGTGCCTGTCCTAGTCTCTAGTGACCCAAATGTGGCTCAAGACCCTATCATAGGATTTAACGTGATAGAGGAAATCCTTAATGAGCAAATGAAACAAGGGGGTACTGAAAACGGTGACTGTGCTGCTAGCATTGTGAGTAATGCTTTTGACATTGATGCTGTTTCTGCTAAGACTTTTATCCAGTTGATGCACACCAACCAAACGGTAGACCTTGAGACTCATGTTAAAACAGGACGAGGTAAAGTTGCTCTGGGTCCAGGTGAAGTTGCCACTCTTCGCTGCCGCACCCGTGTTTCTGCAGAGGAGGACACTGCAATGCTGTTTTGCCCAAGTGAAACCCAAGGGTTACCCGAAGGACTTCATATCCAAGAGGTACTGTTTAAAGCAAAAAGGGGCAACTCTACCACAGTTCCTGTGTCAGTCACAAATACCACGGGCCATAGTATCACTTTAGGTCCACGTGTTATTTTGGGACATATTGAGGGGGTTAAAGCAATATATCCAGCCGCCCTCCAACCAGTTAAAACTGAACAAACTGAGAAAGTAACAACGGATGCAGACGTTAAAGTCTCATCACCTCCAAAAAGTGACTCTAACGAGGCATGGGATCCCCCTGTTGCCTTAGATCATTTAACTAGAGAACAACAAAGAGCAGTAAGAGAAATGTTAAAGGAGGAGTGTAAAGCTTTTTCTAAAGATGATAGTGATGTAGGCTGTATTCCCTCCCTCCAAATGCACATTACTCTTCAAGACCAGACACCAGTTCAAAAGACTTACATCAGTGTACCCAAACCTTTACACCAGGAAGTCAAAGCATATTTGCAGGACTTAATCAACAGAGGGTGGGTTACAAAATCAAAATCGCCTTATTCTTCTCCTATAGTGTGTGTTAGGAAGAAGTCAGGTGAACTCAGACTTTGTGTGGACTATCGTGAACTAAACCGTAAATCTGTGCCTGATAGACATCCTATTCCTAGGATACAAGACATGCTTGATAGCCTTACTGGTAGCTCTTGGTTTACAGTACTGGACCAGGGGAAGGCTTATCATCAGGGGTTTTTAGACGAAGAAAGCCAGCCTCTCACAGCATTCATTACACCCTGGGGTTTATACCAGTGGGTCAGGATCCCATTCGGACTAAGTTCCGCCCCAGCTGAGTTTCAAAGAAGCATGGAGGAGTGTCTGTGGGGTTTACGTGATGACATTTGCTTACCTTACCTTGATGACAATTTGGTCCACAGTAAGTCATTTCAGGACCATATTGAACATGTCAGGGCCGTGTTGCAAAGGTATCAAAAACATGGTGTAAAATTGACTGCTAAAAAGTGTGAACTGTTCAAGCCTAATGTGAGATTTTTAGGCAGGATTGTATCAAAAGAGGGTCACAGTATGGATCCAGCAGAGGTCGCTCCTGTACTGGCACTGAAAGAGAAACAGCCTAGCACAGTGGGTGAAGTGAGGCAAATACTGGGCTTCCTATCATACTACAGGTCTTACATACAAGATTTTTCACGTATAGCCAAGCCCTTGTATGAACTTCTTGCTGGTCCATCTGTTCAAGACTCACAGGATGCAAAGACATTGAAAAAGACTAAAAAAGGGAAAAACAAGCAGAACCGAGGACAGCTACCCTCGTCTGCCCCTGTCAAATGGACTGAGACTCATCAACAAGTTTTGTCGTACCTGGTTGATAAACTGTCTAATCCGCCTGTCCTAGGTTATCCAGATCTGAACCAACCTTTTGTGTTACATACTGACGCTTCTCAGGCAGGATTAGGAGCTGTACTTTATCAGCGTAGCAATGGTAAGCTAAGAGTGATAGCTTATGGGTCTAGAACCTTAACACCACCTGAGAAAAACTACCATATGCATGCAGGAAAATTGGAGTTCTTAGCACTTAAGTGGTCTATTTGTGAGCGGTTCAGGGATTATTTGTTTCATGCACCATCTTTTGTGGTTTATACAGATAATAATCCACTCACTTATGTCTTAACTACTGCAAAGCTAAATGCATCAGGTCAACGTTGGGTGGCAGAGTTAGCAGATTTTAACTTTTCTATAAAGTACAGGCCAGGGAAAACAAATGCAGACGCAGATGGGTTATCCAGGATGCCCATGGACTTTGAGGACTATATGAGACACTGTACACATTCAGTCAGTCAGGATGCTGTAACAGCTACACAGCAGAGCATCCTGGTGCAGCAAACGGAGCAGACGCCAATGTTTAGTGTGGTTTCATTTGATGCTCTTCAGCAACAGGCAGGAGCAGAGAGACTTTTGGACACTATTCAGCCTTTACCCAGAGAGGAGATCTGTGCAGCTCAGCAACAAGACCCTGTAATAGGTAAAATGTACAGTTATGTGAAACAAAACAGAAAACCTGCTGCACATGAGATTCAAAACGAGAGCTCAGAGTTCAAGGCACTTGCCAGGGAGTGGAGTAAACTGTGTATCAGGGAGGATGGGACTTTGTTCAGAAAAACGCAACACAAAGAGCAACTGGTTCTTCCTGCTGTGTACCACCCCCTTGTCTTAAATGAACTACACAAGCAGATGGGTCATTTGGGCTCAGAAAGGACAATAAACTTAACTCGAGACCGTTTCTATTGGCCGAAAATGCAAAGGGACATTGAGCACTTTGTCATGAATGTTTGTGAGTGTTTGAAAAAAAGAAAACCAAACAGACAAGCACGTGCCCCCATGCAGAGCATTGAAACTACTCATCCATTTCAGATTGTGTCGATTGACTTTCTGCATCTTGAACAATGCAAAGGCGGTTGCGAGTATATTCTTGTAGTCATGGACCACTATACTCGCTTTGCTCAAGCATATGCTACAACTAACAAAGCAGCGAAGACTGTAGCAGAAAGACTGTTTAATGACTTCTGCCTTAGGTTTGGCTTCCCGGAGAAACTGCATCACGACTTGGGGAGAGAGTTTGAAAACAAACTGTTGCATCATTTGAAAGACCTGTCAGGTATTAAAGGGTCACACACAACTCCTTATCACCCGCAAGGAAACGGGCAAACAGAACGGTTTAACAGGACTCTTCTCTCTATGCTAAGGACACTAACAGAAGAACAGAAAACAGACTGGAAAAGCCACCTTCCCAAAGTCATACATGCATATAACTGTACTGTTAATGAGTCTACGGGCTACTCTCCATTCTTCTTGCTGTTTGGTAGGCTACCACGGCTTCCTGTGGATCTTCTGTTTGGTATTGAACAGCAGGACAGCCCAGGCCCTTATCAGGACTATGTTGACAAATGGAGGCAAAGGATGACAGAAGCCTACAACATCGCCACCCGAAATGCAGGCAAATCGTCACAGCGAGGTAAAACACAGTACGACAAGAAAGTGTATGGGCCACCATTGAAAATCGGCAGTCGTGTCCTGGTGAGAAATGTGACTGAGAAGGGAGGTCCTGGCAAAATCCGCTCCTACTGGGAAGACAACATTTATGTCATCAAAAACCAGAAGGGTGAGGACAGTCCCGTGTTCGAGTTGGTGCCAGAAAACGGCCAAGGCAGGACAAGAGTTATGCACAGGAACATGTTATTGCCTTGTGATTTTCTCCCAGTCTCAGCAGACACAAACAAGACTGGAGATAAAACAAAAACAAAGAAAAGACTTTTAAACAAAAATGACAAAACCCGGATGAGACAAGCGCAGCAGGTGGAAAGTGAGGAGGAGTCAGATGAAGATTTATCAGATGCTGTTTTTACATGGACTGTTCCTGAGCCTCACGAGACACCTGCACTGGACCCCACTGCGACAGAGTTCATTCCACTGCTGGACAGGGATGAGCTTCTACAAAATGAGACTTTTCAAATCGCTGATGATGATCAGGAGGACCCCATCCCAGCTCAACTGCCAGAAGAGGACGCTGAGGAGACTGAGGATGCGAGAGATGTGGACAGTGGTTCAGATTCTGAATCTTTGGAAGAAACACAGCAGATGAGTACTTATCCAAAGCGAGACAGAAAGAAACCACAAACTCTGACTTATAATACTTTGGGTCAACCAAGTTTTACTGAGCGAGCCGTTGCAACTAAAGGTTTAAGTGTTCATGGTTACTGGCGACCTTGGTAAACAAAAAGACTGTTGACATGTTAAGACTGAAGTATTCATGTTATAAGACTGTTGAAACTCTTCACACTTTATCCTCCAGGTATATGAGTTAAAAAAAAAAAAAAAAAAAAAATGTACTCATGGATTGATGGCCGATTTATGGTTTAAGACTGTGGTACTTGGGTAATTGTTTTTCTTGGTGAATGAAATGGGAAAAAGATGCAATACCCTTATGTAAAGTAATGGTCAAATGGTTTGGTTATGTTTACACATGTATTGGACTTGTAATAACATCTGAGCAAGCGTCAGGGGGTATACACAGCTGCAGTGCACGGTAGTCTGAGTTACTCATAACGGGTAGTGACCTAAAATACTGTCCATTCCATACTATTTGGTTCATTATAATAGAAACTTGAGCAGGTACATTTAAGTGTCGGGACGACATCTCTTAAGTGGGGGAGAGTGTGAGAGAATTTGACAATTTTGAGGTTTAGTAGTTTCCAATTAGACAAATGTACAGTTTAAGTAAGAGTTAATTAATTATAAATGGTTCACAGACACCCCACAACATTTTTTTGTATTGTCTTTGGTGCCATTGTTATTATTGTGAATGTTAATATTGTGGTGTTGTAATTTACTGAGTGCCCCTGAACGCCTCACAGAGTTTGTAGTGGAGCTAGACCGGAGACGCAGCAGATTCTCTGCAGCGGAGGCACGGGCCAGAAGGAGAGGCTAATTTTGATCATTGTTGGCCAAATAAAGACTTTGATGCAATTCACCCCGTTTTGCTCTCTGTGCCTCGGAGCAGCTGCAACATATATATATATATATATATATATATATATATATATATATATATATATATATATATATATATATATATACATATATACACACACACACACACACACACACACACACACACACACAGTGGGGATCGAAAATTTGGGCACCCCAGGTAAAAATTTGTATTAATGTGCATAAAAAAGCCAAGGAAAGATGGAAACATCTCCAAAAGGCATCAAATTACAGATGAGACATTCTTATAATATGTCAAAAAAAGTTAGATTTTATTTCCATTATTTACACTTTCAAAATAACAGAAAACACAATCATGGCATATATATATATATATATATATATATATATATATATATATATATATATATATATATATATATATATATATATATAAAAATAACAGGTTATATTAAAATGAGGAAAATAAAGTTAAGGTTAGGGTGAAGTTGAGTTTAAGATAAATTAGATTTAAATTGAGATGAAATAATCTTATAATGAATGTAAATGGTGGAAAAAGTCCAATATTTTTCATCAGACATTGTTCAAAGTAAGATAGATAGATAGATAGATAGATAGATAGATAGACAGATAGATATAGATAGATATAGATAGATAGACTACTGAGAAATGTCCTTAATTTTGAAAGAAAACCGCATTTTTTCGATGAAGATAACATTAATCACAAATCCAGTCCAGACATTGTTAATGTTGTAAATGACTATTATAGCTGGAAAAGGCTGATTTTTAATGGAATATCTACATAGGAGTACAGAGGAACATTTCCAGCAACCATCACTCATGTGTTCTATTAAAATATATTAATATATTAAAATGAGGAAAATAAAGTTGAGTTGAGTTTAAGTTGAGATTAGTGTGTGTGTGTGTCCACCCATATTTACCCACTGAGGGTGGCAACTTGTAACAGAACAGGGTAAGTCGGGGGCAAACAGTGAATCAAGACAAGCACGGAGACCCTCGTGAACGCGCACGGCCATTGCCATACACACACACAAACACACACACACGCACGCACACACACGCACACAGAGAGAGTATTGACTTTCTTCGGGCACGGAACTAAACACTTTATATGATGGCAGCTCTACCGGAGCCTGAAATAGCCGTGGATGCCAGGGGCGCATAAATAGCAGAACCAGAACTCACGGCGCGTCCGCAACAACCACAACAACACAAACGGACACACAAAGTTCACCTGTACCAGTCTTCCCTCCCAGGAGAGCAGCAGCAGAGCCAACAGCAGGCGGCCCACAACCCCGGTCACCCCCACAACACTCATAACTCCGGACGAAGCTGCCGAACTAGCCGCAGAGGTCGAACTCTCCCCGCCCGGCGCCTCCGTCCATCTGTGGGGTAGCTAGCAGCGGGAGTTTTATGGCGGCTGAAGCCGGAGCGGGACGCAGACAAACACAGAGGGAAGTCAGAGTTCGGAGCCACGCTTTACATCCATGACAACCGCGGTGTCGCTTCTCCCGTCGCCGCTCCGCATTTCCGTGTTGGGACGGAACCGGTGACGTCAGCAGGGAAACAGTCAAGCAACGCGGTGGGCAGGGCCTGCTTGTGTCCCCCCGCCCTCTGAGCCCAGTGACGGGAGCCTTGACCAATGAGAAGCGGCATTTCGAAACAAAGGGGGAGGGACCGTAGAAACGGCTGGAACACGTGGAAAAAGACAACAGGGCAAGAGTGAACGCAACAAGAGGACCTTTTTGTGCAATGGAAAGTAGTGGAGGACCATATAATCTGTTGTTCTCTCACCACACACACATATAGTAGGCCCAAACAGACGCATAAGTGTTGGAAAGTACTTTAAAATGTACTTAGAAACTGTAAGTATTTGAAATGTATGCTTAGTCACACTCAGCATGAATAACACGAGGAACAAAATACAATGAGATATACATATATATATATATATATATATATATATATATATATATATATATATATATATATATATATATATATATATATATATATATATATATATATATATATATATAACTTCACCATAAGTCAGCTGGGGTAGGCTCCAGCCCCCCTGCAAACATAATGAGGATTAAGCGGTGTATAAGATAATGGATGGATGGATAAGAGTTTGATGATATTACCCTTGAAATGTTATCCAAAATGCACTCTTATAAGTTTACTTATTGGAAAATAGATCACGCCTTCAGGTTGCTAATGCTTGTTTCTATTAATCAGCGTCACAGACATTAAACTGGCACAAGTCTGCTGTTTAAACTATGATATATATTCCATGAATTTGATGTTCAAAGATTGTGACTTGAGACTGGGACATTTGGAGTAGATGCAATATTGATTTGGTTTTTAACTCAGTTGTGTTTATCATGCCTAAAAACTGCATGTGACTATCTCCTTTACATATGAAGCCAGGACAGCTCAAAAGTGCTAGAAAAAAATCTAGTATATATAATATCATAATAAAAATGCAAATTAAAAAGCTGGAAATTTTGACCTACATACATGGAGGGCCTGTAGCTCTGAAAATATTCATAGAATCAAGATGAAATTTTGCATTCCTTCAATAAATATGCAAAAGTTATTCATAGAATGACCCCTAAAAGACATGACATGTTTGTTTTCTGATTATTTATAAACACCTAAATGGTATCTTGCCATCATATATCACTTTCTTATTAAACTGGTCCGATAATTATGACCTGACTTATTCAAACTGTTGTGCATCATCACTAAATTTAGAAACACTGTTTTTAGCTTTTGTACTACACAAAGCTGACATCAAAGGCTAAGAAATGTTTTTGTGTGCTCTCAGTGATCAGTACATCAATCAGGTAGGGTGAATAACATTAACTATATCGTTGCAAAGTTAGGAAACTTTGCGTTCTGACACCAAACTAAACATTATTGTGGACCACAAACACGAGCCTCCTCCAGCAGGGTAATGGGGTCCGGCCACACTGCAAAAATTACTCAATAACAGCTCAAGGAACACAACGAAGAGGCCAGTTTGAGGGCTCGGCCTCCAAATTCAACATATCCCCATCTGATCTAGCATGCATGGGATGCACCAGAACAATTGCCACACCCTGATGAGTCCGGCTTTTTCACCGTTATGCTGACAATTCCCAACTGTATTTACAACTCTAGGCTTTCATTTAGCAGACTTTTTTATCCAAAGTGACGGACATCTGAGAGGAGATACAACACAAGCAAAGATCAACTCAGGAGAAAACAACCTGGACCGTAGTGTATACAAGCAGTGTTGACGTAATAGGATTTATTTATTTATTAATTTTTTTTTTGCAGCCTGTGACGTTTAAAGGTGTTCAGTGAAGAGCTGGGTTTTTAGTCTTTTCTTAAATACTGAGAGGGACTCAGCAGATAGAACAGAGTTTGGTAACTTGGTGCATGCAGGGAGGCCAGCCAGTAGGAGGTTGCAGTAGCTGATGACTGATATTACGAGAGCCTGTACCAGGAGATGTGCTGCATGTTCAGACAGGAAGGGTCTGATCTTCCTGATGTTGTACAGGACGAATTAACACAACTGAGCAACAGAGGCCACATGAGCCATGAAGGTTATTTGGTCATCAATCATGACACCCAAGTTTCTGGCAGACTTTGTGGGTTTGTACCTCTTAAGTCTGGCAGTACCAATATTTTGCATGTTCTGTCTTGCCTGAGCACAGTCAAAAACTGGATGTCAAATAATTTTCTGCAGCTGAATGACTCTAAATCAGAGAGCATTATAATTACATCCCCAGGCCCCAGTGCCGGCATGACTAATTATCTGTCTTGTCGTCTGGGTGCTCTGTCAAAATATGTTAGATTAGAGGCCCACAACCTAGGGATCATTTTTGATTCAGATCTATCGCTGGATGCACAGGTGGCACAAAACTCTAACCATTCCTTTCTCCTCCACTTTTTAAAACAGTCATTCATGCTTTTGTCTCCACCAGACTCGGCTACTGTAATGTACTTTACCCCGGTATTAGTAAGCGAAACATCCATAGACTGCAATCAATTCAGAACACGTACTAAGTGAGGTGACCACATTAAACCAGTCTTTACTAACCTTCACTGGCTACCTGTGAGTTTTAGAGCTAATTCTAAGATTTTCCTGCTTGTTTTTAAAGGACTCCCACCTACATCCAGGAACTGCTAATTCCCCATCAGCCTGAACGCAGCCTGAGATCCACCGACAGGGCCCTTCTGATGGTTCCTAAGACCTGTTTGGTTGCTAAAGGTGGCCGAGCCTCCACAGTTGTCTCCAAGTTCTATAGCCTGAGGATCTAAAGTAGGTCAATTTAGTGTACTCTTTTATGTCTTCTTAAAACTCACTTTTATTGTTTGGCCTTTCCGTAGCTGCTGCTTTCACTTATACAATTTTACTGTCTTGATGGGACCTTATTGTTTTATTTTATGTGTTTTCGTTGTAAAGCACTTTGTAATTGTGTGTCTTGAAAGGTTCTGTACAAATAAAGTTATTATTAGATATTTGATCTGGAATTTGCACATGACTGCACCTTAGTTTTAGTGTTAAATTAGAATTCACAGTGATTTAACTTGCACTTAACCACAGGCTGCTAGTATAGACACTTTAAACAGAGACTATTTCAATCTCATTTTAGTTGCAATACCTTTCAGGAATGTGTGTGTTTTTAATTATGTTCTTTTTTTTGCCATTGGATTCCAAGTGAAACACCCACTCATATTGCCTGAACTATGGTTGTATGTACAGGTAAATGACAATAAAGTTTGATTTTATTTGATTGTACTATTATTATTATGACACAATGCAAGGCATGTGATTCTAATATTGTAACTATCTGGTGGGTTTTAAATACAATTTTCAAAGGACAACTTTTCACTGAAATGTTTTTTATGACGTGTTTTATAATTTATCTACAAAACAACATAAATTAGGGGTGAAAAAAAGTTGTAACATTTACAAAATGCTTTATTTTTCTGCAACATATTTCCCTTCAGAAATATCTCCTGCTGGCCCCCATGATTTACCAAAATACAGTACTATTCACAAAATACTCTTCAAGGTGCCTTTATGTGGGGAAAACAGATAAAATAATTTGTAAGCAGGTCCGCTCCTGATATGAAATGGTGACAAAATTAAAATAATACTGGCAGGCACTTCTGTCATTTGAGGTATGCACAAAACAAATGAGACATACAGCATCACAGACTGGTCTTTAAAGGCATGTGCTGGCTGTGCAGTGGTAGGTGAGGTGTGGACTCTACACACAGTGCAGCGTCTAGGCCTTTGACTCGGTGTGGTCTACCGGTGTACAACGCTGTCGGGTTCGGGGTAGCCAAACAGCTCAAAGTCTGGTTCATACAGCTTGTACAGTTTTCTTCGTGTCGTAATGGGAATCTGTGCGAACCAGTCTCTTTCCCAGCTGGCTGCAGTGCGGTTTCGGGCCCCTGAAGGGAAACGTAGCAGATCGTCCACCTCCAGAAGCTTCAGTAGATGCTCCGCATCTGTTTCCAAGGTTTCCAGTCGCCCAATGAAGTCATATTTCACCTGACATGGATGGCATAGACGGTACACCTGAAACACAGAAAAAACAGACCAACGGTGTTAAAACTGTATTTATATGTGCAGGTATTATCCGACATGGAAAACTGGCAAAACGGCTCTACTTCTGTTTTGTTTATATTACTCTACAGTGCTATGAAAAAATATTTGCCGCCAAATAGAAATCGTCTATTTTTGCAAATTTCTCACACTTAAATGTTCCAGACCTTCAAACTAATATTTATATTTATTTAATACTAGACAGCAATAACCCACAAAACACAAAATGCAGTTTTTAAATGATGATTTATTGAAAAGGGTTAGTTTCACCCATGAAAAAGTACCTAAACCTAATAACTGGTTGGTTCCTTGGCAGCAGCAACTGCAGTTAAATGTTTGTTCCAGCTTGTGATCAGTCTTTTACATCATGGAGGAATTGTGGTCCACTCTTCTCTGCAGAATAGTTTTAATTCAGTCACATTAGATGGTTTTCCAGCATCAACTGTCCTTTTAAGGTCTTGTCACAGAATCTCAGTTAGATTCAAGTCTGGACTTTGACTTGGCCACTCCAGAACCTTCATTTAGTTCTTTTTTAGTCAATCAGAGGTGGACTTGTGTGCTTTGGGTCATTGTCTTGCTACATAAACCATTATTGTTGAGCTTTAGGTCATGAACTGATGGTGGATTTTCTCCAGGAGGATTTTCTGATAGAGAGCAGAATTCATGGCTCCATCAGTGATGACAAGTCATCCAGGTCCTCCAACCATCACACTACCACCACCATGTTTCACTGCTGGTATCATGTTCTTCTTGTGGAATGCAGTATTAGCTTTACATCAGATGTAACTGACCCATGTCTTCCAGAAAGTTTCACCTTTGACTCATCAGTCCACAGGATGTTATCCCAAAAGTGTTAGAACTCATCCAGATATATTTTGTGAATACCAGACAAACCTTAATGTTCTTTTTGGTCAGTAGTACTTTGATCCTTGCAACTCTCCCATGGATGCATTTTCTCCCAGAGTCTTCCTTATTAACTGAGGCCAGTGAGGTCTGCAGATCTTTAGATGTTCGTCTGGGTTCTTCTGTGACCTCCTGGACTGGATGTTGACGCTGTTGCAGAAATGTTGGTCGTTGGTCCACTCCTGGGAAGGTTCACCACTGTTCCATGTTTCTCCATTTGTGGATAATGTCTCTCACTGTGGTTCTCTGGAGTCCCAGAGCCTCATCAATGGCTTTGTAACCCTCCAGACTGATAAATGTCAACGACTTTGTTTCTCATCTGTTCTTGAATCTCTTTAGAACGTGGCATCATGTGCTGCATTTTCAGACCCTTTAGCTACTTCATAAATAACAGACAGGTTCTATTTAGTGATGTTTAGATTCAACAAGCCTGGCAGTAATCATATGTGAGTGTGGATGGTGAAACTGAACCCAACTGCTGAATGAATTTGGTCATTTAGTAGACTGGTAGCTAATAGGGCAATTACTTTTTCACATAGGACAATCAATTTCGATCAATGAAATCATCATACAAAAATTGCATTCTGTGTTTTTTGGGTTATCTTTGCCTTATATTAAAATTTGTCTGATGATCTGGAACATTTAAGTGTGACAAATATGCAAAAATAGAAGATTTCTGACCTTCAAGTGATCAGTACTTATTGCTACACAGGCCTTTACCTCATTATTGTTTGTGTGCTCTGAATCAACAATGCTGTTCATATTTTACTGTATGTGTATTTTACAAATTTTCGAAACTGTTGAAACAATGAGTGCATTTTTTAAAAAAAGGATCATTGTTTTGACAAAACAAAAACTAATTTTCACCTAGCTACACACAATTTGCATATCTCATTTGCAAAATTCTCAACACTCACTAAAGCACATTTGGCTCTGGGATGCACATATTAACCACAGGAGGCAGACGGTAAACACAATTACAGAGCAGATGCCTTTGCTTGCACACAGCAACTCAAAACTGTTCAAATTTCTTGCTAATGAAGTGATAAGACCAAAATAACTCAGCTCAGAGTGCACAGGGTGAGAAGAAGAAGAGCAAGAGCAGTCATTTCAGCTGGAATTCACTGTTTTTACTGCATGCATGTATTTCCAACTGCACTTTTCCTTTTCGTAGAACTGCAAGACAGTCACATGAGTGAGGACACACTGTTCTCCCAGCAGTACTTATGCAATAGGTGTTACACTTCTAAACTGCTAAAACAATCAAATCTGTCTATTGAATCTATTTTTTTCTCACTCTTTTGGAAGTTGAACACAATTTACAGATTTTATTGACTCTTCTCTGCCAAACTGGTGTCGTATGTTAAATAAAACAATTTGAAATCAATCCAGTCCTCTCTAAGACTCATGCAGAGACACAAATACATGCTTATATTATTGACTACTGTAATGATCTCCTGCCTGGTCTCCCTAAAAAGACGGTAATTCCACTCCAACTACTTCAAAACTCGGCAGCACAAGTTCTAACTAAGACCAGAAGGAGAGATCACATTACACTTATTTTAAAGTCCATTTTAGAATTGAGTTTATGATCCCTTTATTAGTTTGTAAAACCCTCAATAGTCTCAGGGCTTCATATTTGTCAGATTTATCATATGAACCCTCTAGAACCCTCAGGTCTTCTGGTCGTGGGTTTTTAACTAAACCTAAAGACAGAACATCAACATACAGTGAGGCAGCATTTTCTTATTACACAACAGCAGAACACCTGAGGGCCACAGAGAGCGTTAGTATTTTTACAAGCAAACTCAAGACCTACCCTTTAAGTCAGGTTTTTGATTGATTTGATAGATTTTATATATTTACAACTCTTCTTAGAACTAATTTCATTGATTCTCTATTTATTCCAGGGCTGGACCCGAACATCCGAATATTCGGTCGTTACGGTTGTACCCGAATATAGGATAATGTTTATTGCTTAATATATTTTCATTTCAAGTTCTGAATAGTATCTTTTGGAAAATTCATAATGCATTTACTGAATTATGTATGAACAATCAACTTTTTTTCTGGACCTCTACGCTTTGAACACTGTGTCTTGCATTTATTGATGTGGTGCACAATGAATGTAGTACTGCTTCAGTTTTGACTGACTTTGTGTAGAATCTGAAAACAGTGTTTGGTTTTGAGTGTTTGAAGTGACTGATTTTGCAAGAAGAGTCAAAGATTTTGCGAATGTGATTTGAAAACAGAAGTTTTGTGTTTACAGTTTTGAGAAAAGGGTGGAAGGTTGTAAGAAATGTGTATATGTTACACAATGGGTGTAGTTACAAAAAGTACATTCTGAAAATGTTCACATTTAATGAAGGATCTTTGTACAAAACATTATGAACTTGAAATTTCTTAAGGAAAGCAAGTTCAATTTCAACAGTAGCCTATTATGCCTCAGTTCATCATTTACACATGCATTGTAACTGCCGGATCACAGTTTATCTACAAAAACACAAAACATTCAGTCACAGGTATCTGGAACTGAACAATCTAGTATTTTACTTCAAGTTAAAACAACTTCTAAAGGTCTAGAAATTATTTTAAATTTACATTTTTACAAATTTACAATTTACAGTTAATGTCATTGTAATTTTTGTCCTTTGTAAAGTCGTCCCGCGGGCCAAAATAGACCATCTGGCGGGCCGGTTTTGGACCGCGGGATGTATGTTTGACATCGCTGGTAAAAAATAATCCGAGTAAATGGGCCGAAGTGGTGACGTGATCAAGTACGCTGGTGTTCCGACCATAGGTTCCGACTGCACATTAACAACGCGTTCTCCGTTCTCTGGAGTCTCTACTTCTGAGTCCGAACGGCCAGCGCAATTTCAGTATTGTTGTGCGCTGCGAAAAACAGGCCAACGTTAAAACAATAGTTCAGCTAATTAGTTCCGTGCAGACGGACCTTTTCCTCCGAGTCGCCCACGCTCCCTTTGACATGCCTCTGCGTCCCCCCTGGGGGGCGCGCCCCACTATTTGAGAAACACTGATCTAGAATCACATGTTCTGAACATTGTGTTTTGCTTTCTTTCTTCTTTTTTTTGATATGTTGAGTAATGAATGCACAGTAGTGTTTTTAAGCTGGCTGGCTGTGTGTATGACCTGCACACATGACCTGAACTTGTGCTTTTGATTTAGCACAGATAAAACAGTTTGGAGGCGAATGTTTGATTTTGCCAGAAGAGTCTGATGTTTTGTGAACAAAAATCGGGTTTGTGTTTACAGTTTGGAGAAGTGAAGGGAAGGTTTCAACAAACATTTTAGCAAGAAAAACTGTAATACTGTGGTTTATAGTCAGCTATTGCCACTTGTCCTGTGCATGTGTGGGTTTTCTCCGGGTTCTCCAGCTTCCTCCCACAGTCCAAAAACATGCTGAGGTGAATTGGTAACTCTAAATTTCCCGTAGGTGTGAATGCGAGTGTAATTGTTTGTCTCTATATGTAGCCCTTGAGAGACTGGTGACCTGTCCAGGGTGTGACTTAGGGCAAAGGCCTGCCTTTGGATAGGCTCCAGCCCACCCGCTACCCCAATGAGGATTAAGCTGTGTATAGATAATGGATGGATATAAGTGTCATAACCATGATGAATTTAAGTACAAAATAATGTTAAAGAATAAAACAATAAAAAGTAAAGTCAATATGAAGAATGTACGATTTTTGTGATACTGATGTGTGCCATTCTTCCACAATACGCCACAACAGACATGGAAAAAGCTGCTCTAAAAACTTGATTTGAAACTAGAACTGCCCCTCTTTTGCTCAGAATCTGATTTCTGAAACTTCTGATGTCTTATTTTGTGCTGCTTATGATATGCACAGACATATTCATGAGAGATAAACAGCGACTGCAAGTTGATTTAGTTGAACAAAGCACTGTTAAATCTACTTCTGTGGATGGATCCAGCTCAAGGAATTCTGACCTTTTGTACACAGGACAACACTAATCTGTTTTCAGCTTGATTGCTGGCCTAGAAACAGAATCAGATTTTTCTTCTTCATTTTACATACGTTGCAGCTTCTTGTATCCTAATCCTCAAACTTTAAAATTTTCCAGGTTTACATGAAAATATGACACATTTTTACTGCATAGTGTCAACATCCGCGTACGTTATTAGAATAATATGTAATGTGGAATTACCAGTGGCAGTATCTGATGACTTCAAACAGTCTGAACACTAAAACCTGTCAGCAAGTTTGAATAATTTTTTAAAAATTGCCTGAATTACATCATTTATCGCAGCCAGAAATTGTAAACACAGAAAGACTCATCAAATTTTTCGACTTCCAATAGCAAATCCAAAATCAAAATTGCAACAATTAATCAAAATCACTTAAAAATTCACCAAACCGTAAATCTTTAATAAATAACTAGATTCTGAAACTAAACAATATTGCATTCCTCGGCACTTTTACGGTAAAATACAACAAATATAGATGCTAATTAAAAATCTAAGTAGTAAAGTATCTATAGTTTGTAGACACCAATATTAGTAACACATGTGGGCACTTGAAAAAATACTGTACATGTTGATTTTTAATTTTTTTTTCTCAAATAAATCATCAATGACATTAAAGCTTCATTTTTTTGTTATGATTTATGACTTCATAACTGTCATATGTCATAAAACATTTGCAGGACTTTATGTTGCTGTGAAAAATGAGCGGACAGTGAGTTAAAACCACATGGAGTTTGTTAATAAGAGACACAGAAATAGCGAGGGAGAGAAATTACAAACTTGACATTCAAAAACCGATTAAAAAATATCAAACATCGCCTGTGTATATAAACATGAGCGCATGTGAAACCAATACCTGTCGCCAATGCTCGTTGAAGATGCTTTCCCTCTCCGTCTCGGGATCCAGCAGATATGTGATGAATTGATGAAATGTTGGTTTGATTCCCGTTGCGAACGCCTCGGCCGCCGTCTCTGGCAAACTTCCAGACACATTGCCATAACGACGTAGCATAACCGACCCAAACTGCTTGTAGAAGTCCTCGTTTGGCCTGAGAAAGACACACCAACACCTATAAATCATACAGGAAGTGTGCTGTTTAATCATAAGAGAAGCACATTCCTCTATATGTCAGATACACACCTTCCAAACTTGTTCCTGAAGGCAGAGATGAGACGCACAAAAGGGTCTCGAACAAACAGGAACTTGGTGTAGTGCTGAAGCTTGAGTGCCATCAGGTGGCGGGAAAGAGAACCATAATGGCGCCAAAACCTGGTAAATAGAAAAAAACCAACAAGCAGAGCACCATGAAAGCTCTTCTGTTACCATCCTCTTACTCAAAATGTGATTGTAATACTATTTTAACGCTGTTTTTTTTTCTCTTCACAGCCTTTCAGGTCAAATAATCTACATTATTTGTGCTGTTTGCTTATCCGTGTAGCTATTCTGAGTCAACAACGTCAATTAATTGATGTTTTTTCTGCTACATCACTTCCAGTTTGCAACAGCATCATCTAATCCTGCTTTTCTTCTCCTGAAAGCTCTTCTGGTGTCACATCATCTCTTTATATTTCATGTCTTCGTAAACAATCAAAGTTTGCTCCCAACAACAGAATGTAAAACTGTCTTCTCTCTTTACAGCTCCTCCAGATCAATCAACAAGATATAACACTGATCTCTTACAGAGCTCAATGCGCAGTAATATCACGTTTAACTCTGGTCTTTTCTGCCAATAATGTTTTTTTGGTGTTTACTGCATTAACAGAATTGTGGGTACATTATCCTCCATGCTGAACCTGTTCATATGTTAATTCATCACATTATATCTGTACATATTCATATGTAGATTCATCATGCTTGGTATATTGTATATTGTACTTTTGGAATTCTTGCCCTGCTTCTTTCAGGTTTTTATCTGTATCCAGCTGCTCTAACATTTGAATTTCACTGGTGACGGATCAATAAAGTTTATCTTATCTTATCTTATCTTTTCAAAACCCAAAGTCTGCAACTGTTCAGTCTCATATATTGCTGAATGAACCTGTTCATGGTATCAAATGACTGAAAACTAAACTCAAATTTCTCCTATAGCAAAAAAAGATGTACAGTGATGAAGATAGAAAAACACATATTCAGCTCCCGAGGGTAGAGAAAGGTCCGTCTGTGCTGCAACACCAAGCCCCGCCTATGGTTTCCACTCCCTCTTCAACTCACTAAAAAGCTCCTTTAGCTCACAAACACCTTCAGTATAACTCAGTGTCTAAGACACATTATGAAACCTTTCACTTACTAATGCAACAAGCAGTGGAGACAGAAAAAAAGCAGTGCTCAGAAAGAGAATCATGCAGTGATTTCCAAAAACCCTCAAAAAGAAAGTGAAGAAATAATCACTGTAGCATTTTTTACAATCAGATTTGTAGGAAAGAAGCAGAAGATACCTTAACACAGACTCTCTTGCATTTCAGAATTGCAAACTTCTGTTAGATTTCCTCCTGTGTTTATTACAGGAGTGAGGTATGTGGTTTGCCCAGTTTCCAGCATCCTGTTTAGAAACATTTTTAGCCTCTTGGACGTTGACTCGAGTGAGACTTTTACAGAGTTGTTAAAACATTTTGGCAGGGGCTCATTGTGTTTATGCAGAAATTTGGTTGTTTATGGTTATTGTTCTGTCTGTACAACTGTTTTTTATACCAAGGAACTGAGCAGATGGTTCTATTAAGAGAAAGCTCTGCATTAAATGAAGGCCTGACATTGACCGTACTTTGATATTTGAGCTGATGAAGGTTAACAGATGCAGCATCTTTTTTTTTTCCTCAGTCTGCTGCTCAGTAATTAAAAAAGAAGGTAATGTGTTTTCCAAGTGCCAGTATCTTGAGCTTCCTTCATTCATTGACTTTCCCCTGGAGGGAGGATTAAGGATGTGACCACTAAAGTGTAAAGATAATTACAAGTGCAACTGCTGCAAATGAGAAACTTGGTTTCAAATTACGAAAAAAAATGGTAGCATTGAGGACACCAAGGTCATTCTGCAGTTATATTCATAAATCACACAAAGCAGTGCTGAGAATATTATAAAACTGTCTCTGTAGTGTTTTACATATAAATGGACATCATTTACATTCAAACTAAATCAGGTCACACAATGCTGATTAAGCCAATCAGTGCCAGGTTAACCTGTTTGTACATTGCAGCAAACCGGAGATTCAAATCTGGTGTCCCATACTAGCACAGCAGCATAAATGCATTATAAATTTATCAGAAATGATTTGGTTTGCCAGAGTTGAAGAGGGAAGCAACAAGAGGAACAGAACAGCTTGTAGTGGAAAAACCCAGACAGCATCCAAGAAAAGTTGCTGGTGTTCCAGATAAAAGAAAGTTGATGTTCAGTGGAAGGATTACAGTCCAAAAAAAAAGAAAAGAAAAGCATCCGAAAACGAGGCAGATGTCTTAAATGGGATTAAGGGAAAATGTTTGCACCCTCTATGTCCTGTATATATGGCAGAACTGACAATAAAGTTGACGTTAACTACCTGCAGAGGGTGCAGTTTTCAGGTATTTGCACTTTGAGTATTCCCATTTTATTCCACTTCATAAATGTATACCATTACTGCCATTCTGCACAATATTTAAGTATTTAGGTTCAAGCAGTTTCACATTGTGTCATCTGCCACACACGATTTAAAAAAAAATATCTCAAAATGAACCAGGTAAACTTTCAATTTAACTTGTCATGGAAAAGTTTAGTTTCTTAACTAAAAGTACTGTAACTTTTAACCTGTACTCCATTTGAAACAATAGCTGGCATAATGTCAATACAAAACAAATTGCAGGTGGAAAGTTGGACGGTTATTTTAAATATTATTCTAATCGCAATATAACCAAATCACAGGAGCTACTTTTTTTTGGCGATGAAGGTAAAATATATCACAAGATCACAAATGAAGCATTACAGTGCTACAGAATCGCCTCAGCCAACAAATAATACTCTCCCAATGTGAGAGAACTTTGGATTTACTCCTGGTCTATGCTGACACATAAAGCATGAATTTAATGAATATTTTTTTTAAATATATGTTGAATATCTCTCTGAGTATGTTTAAATATTTGTGTGTCTTACTTAGCGAAGGTGAGGTGGAGGGAAGAGTTGTGCACAAGGTCGGGAGGTACAGCCTCTGGGTCGGTGTAAGGTTTTCCTGAGGAAGGTGAGATCAGTGACTGAGACAAAACCACCATCACTCTCTTCCAGTTGGTGCACGCTACCTGAGAAGGAAAAACATTCAGAGACGAGAGGGAATAAAGCTGCAAGCAGTGTTGAACAGGTCCTCGTACACCCACGCATGTCAAGGTGTGATGAATACCAGGGTGTAACAGAAATTTGAAGGAGTTAAGACTGAGCTGACCACTGTCAAGCATTATATCACAAAGTTTCTAGCAGCAGTACGTGCAAATGTAATGACTATAACTTGTTGTTAGCAATAGGTGGTGCTATGACTATGACTCAATTTTAGAATGTCGATCTCTTCAGACCTGGACTCTTGTCATGCATATGAAATTTGGGAAAGATTGGATCTTGTGCAGCTGAAATATAAACTAACACTATGAAGGTGAAACGTCCTGCCCGTAGTAGACGTTACATATGTTGCAGGGGGCGCTATGGAGCCACTCTTTCACACGCAAATCCCATAAAATATCACATTTCGCCAGATATGATGTGTGTGCAAATTTCCATGAGTTTTTGAGCCTTTAAAAATTTTTGGGCCTTTAAAAATGTCATTCTTTTGGACAAAAAATAATTCCTTGCATTCCAATAGGAAGTCAGTGCTCAGGCCCTAAATATGAACATGTGCAAACTGATGTAACGCACTAGAAAACCAATGAAACAGTGATTTTAACATCTTACTATTTTCCCAACGCTTCCATCCCCACACAGTGAAGTGACTCTCCGCCCACACAAACACAGAAGGCAGCTGTACCTTGGGAACGTAGCAGTAGATGATCTGGTGAGTATCGTCCACTATGAGGTGATCCAGCTCCCTGTTGGGGATCTGCTCAAAAGGCCGAGTCCTTCCGGGGAATTCTGCAGCGCCTCTTCCTGAGCAAACATCCATGATCCTCTGTTTCCTCCTCTCCTGTTCCTTATTCCTCTCCTTCTCCCCATCCTCCTTTCTCTGCTCCTGTTTTTCCTTCTCATCCTCCTCCTGACCTGCTGTTTTTGGGATCAGTGTAGCATTTGAAGCGGTGGTGGAGACGTTGAAGGTGGACCTGGTTTGGGTTCTGCTCGTGGTCACGGTCAGCTGAGAGCAGCAAGCGGAGGGAAGTGACTCGTGTTTGGGGTCCTGCAGGGGGTAGAGTTTGAAGCCTCCGACATCATCCCAGTAGACGATGATGAGCAGGATCATAAATAAAGACCCGAGGATGAAAGCCACTCGTAGACCGCGCCATGTTCCCATGGTTGCACCGCATCAAGGGGTGTGATTGGTGGAGAGAACAGGAAGCGGCTATCTCAGCTCCATGGTGGCCGTCTATTGCGGAAGGAGGCGCTTCCTGCTCAGCAGATGCAACTGAAACAAACAGGAAATGTGACTGAGACCCCTGTTCTCCTTTTTCGGCCAGAGTGAAGCCAAGGAAGTCCAGACTGCTATTCAGACTTAAAAAAAAAGGATTAATGTGCATAAGAGTGCAAAAAGCAGGAATAATGAAGTACCAGATTTATTCTTTCAAAATAAATCATGCGGTTGAGTCTGCAGAAGCTCGACCTCATATGACCCCCCCTGTGGGGAAACGTTATCATTTACTGACATATTATTATATTTTGAGCTACACTTAGAAAAAAATAGTCGATGTATTTTAATGTACAACATAAGAACCATGCAAGAAACCAATAATCTTGGGCCCACCAGGACCCATGCACCTATATACACTTTACTATTAGTTCTTCTTCTATATAATTGTGGTTTCGCTAGATAGTATGTAGGGACAGTGGGAATCTCATTCATCCTATTCATGCACGTCACTACTTAGATGACGAGGAATTCGACTACCTTCAGGGAGTCATAGTTCTAGTTTCACAAATTTGCACCTTAGTACCTCATAATACCTTATTTTATTGTATTCTGTATTTTTATAATACTCAATTTTATTACTTTCTGCACTGTTATAATACTCTATTTTATTATATTCTGCTCTGTTATAATACTCTATTTTATTCTAAAAATCACCAATTTGCACTTTCTTGTAAGTATTAACAATTTTTTTGCACATTTCTGTAAATAACAGCATTTTAGACACCTAATTGCTGTTTTTTTGACCGATTTACACGCCAGTTGCATGCTCTTTTGTACACTGTTACACGGCAGCACAGCGTGTACAGTCTTAAAAGCAGCAAATATCACTCATAAAAACAATAAATACCTCTGTAATTAGTGTCATCATGATTACTAGATCATATATTTCTACTAATGTATACATTTTTGGGAATATTTTCCTACTCATGTTTATATTTTTATGTAATTTTTTTCTATTTATGTTTATATTTTTAGAACATATTTCTGTAGTTCTGTTTACATTTTTAGGTCAAATTTTTCTACTTATATTTTCAGGACAATTAATGTCACTAATTCATTTTAGAACTTTGCACATGTTGACCCTTGTTATGTTTTAATTTAAATATATCTACATATAAATATGCGTGCATGTATGTGTGCATATACACATAGCTTGTGTCCATAATTTTTATACATTTTCCTTGTTTTTATATATATTTATGTCAGCCTATTATCTGTGTATAAACAGAGAAGTCAATTTCATTAAGCATCGTATAATGACAACAAAACTGCAATATTATTATTTTTTTGTGCATATTAGTGAAAAACTCGGTGTATGACAGTATTAACTACTTTTACACGGTAAATAAGTGTAGTTTTAGGATTTTTATTTTGATTTCCATCCTTTCACTTTTACTGGAGATTTTTAAGTGTTTTGTTATTATTTTACCCATTTAAGAGGTTAATTCCCATATTAAGCCGCTGCTAGTGTGTGATGCAGGCCGATGTGAAGTCCTCTAGGGGCCGTGGGAACCTCCGGCTCCACCCGGGGCGCTCAGCTGCCACCGAGATGTGAACAAACGGGGGGCAGTGGGGGTGGAAGGACGCCCCTTATTGTCCAGCCCGTGGAAACATCTGCCATAGTGTGGAGGAGGAAAAAAAAAAGGAAAAAAGGGGGAAAAATGGAAAAAGTGACGCTTCTACTAAACCGCTAGAAAAACCTGAGGTTGAAGTTAAAAAAAAAACAATAGGGGAAAAATGGCGAAAATATGTTTGCAGAAATTAACAAACGCGCTCCACATACACGGACATGCACGTGCGTGCACGCATGCGCAGAAGGGAAGACACATCGAACTTTAAACGGTGTTTTGTACCGACATGTCAGCCGGTTTTAAGATTATTATTGACATTTCTGAATATTTCTTCTTCTTCTTCTTCCTCTCCGGGACTCACCATCACCTCTTCCCCGCCCTGCTCGGTCGGTAATTTATACCGGTTACAAAGCGTCCTTTCACCGGCCCTCTTTCTCTCTCTCGTTTAACGGACAACTTCGGGCTCCTCTCCGCGGTACGGACTCTTTATTTGCCACCTTCCTGCCTCCCCGGAGGTGCGGACCGCCCCGGCTCGGTTCCCTTCATGCCCTTCACACCGGCAGCATCACGGCGACGCTCCAGCCCGGTTTAACCATCAACGTGTGTGTGTGTGTGTGTGTGTGTGTGTGTTTGTGTGTGTGTGTGTGTGTGTGTGTGTGTGTGTGTGTGTGTGTGAGAGAGAGAGAGAGAGAGAGAGAGAGAGAGAGAGAAGATAAAAAAAATAGAAAACGTGACCCGAAGCTTGTGAGTTTTCGTACCCCGTACAGGAGCTCCATGGTCGGTGAGTCCTGCTCCGTGTGGCTCCCTCTCTGTCCGTCCGTCCGTCTGCCCGGTGATGAGACCGGGAGGATAGGGATCGCCACACAATCAGCAAAGTCTCGCGAGAGATTTGGGCTCGGGACTACAGCCACCCATGTTTCCACATGTTCCACGCACACACACACTGTTATTGTACAGCTATTTTCAGTTGTGGGAATTCACACAGTAAAAATATGAACCAGCCTATGAAGCCACTTCCCAAGCTAAGGTCCGGGGATCTCCAGGCGTCCAGACTTCCACAGAAATAAGCAGTATAATTTAACTTTACAGACCATTCTGCTGCTATTTTTTTAATTATAGAGAAGTAAACACATACATGTTAAGAGAGAAGTATCAGTATAATTAAAATTGCAATCATAATGTCAGTATTTTATATTTAATCAATCATAATTCGAACCTAATGCGCCAGAAACACATTAGTTATTACACTGTATATTACATTTTATTTTCTTAGGAAAAGCACATTTTTACTTATGTTGATATTTTTAGAATATGTTTTTCTACTTGTGTTTATATTTGTAGGACAGATTTTTTTTTTAATTTCTGTTTATATTTTAAGGCATATTTTTCTATTTAGGTTTAGATTTTTAGGACATTTTTTAGGTAATATTTTTCTATTTATGTTTATTTTTAGGAAATATTTTAGATCATATTTTTCTACTTTTATTTGTTTTTAGGTAATATTTTTCCATTTATGTTTATATTTTTAGTTCAAATTTTTCTACTTATGTTCATATTTTTAGGACATTTTTCTTCTTATGTTTATATTTTTAGGTCATATTTTTCAACTTGTGTTTATATTTTTATGTCATATTTTTCTATCTATTTTTATATTTTTAGGACATATTTTCCTACTGAAGTTTATACTTTTAAGACATATTTTTGTGTATGTATTTATATTTTTGGAATATATTTTTATATTTATGTTTATATTTTTAGGTCATTTTTTTCTACTTCTGCATATATTTTTAAGATATATTTTTCTACTTATTTTTATATTTTTAGGTCAAATTTTTCTACTTTTGTTGTATATCTAAAAATAATGTAAGAGTTGTATTTGTCCTCAGTATTAAGTTTGACCGAGTATGTCATTTTTTTTTTTTTTTTTAACATTTTTTTCACAACATAATGTATTTATTACAGCCTTTGTTGATTTATTATTTACTGTTTGGGGAAATTATCCAAGTAAAAACATAAACATAGCAAGTATCGTTTGTATTGGATTCCTTTTAGGCCAAAAAAAAAAATGCTAAAAAATAAATTTTAAAGTGAAAGTCAACAATCAGTACAGTACATAAAACATGAAAATTCAAAAAACCTGAAACCTTTTTTCTTTTTTTGTACTATGGGACGTTTCATGTCTATCCAATAAAGTTTCTGTCACCAAACCCCCCACACAGTGCAGTAAACATCAGATGTTGAGCAAAATGTTTATTGCCTTACACTTAAAATTTAAAAGACTGTTTGGAGATTCAGATTGAACTTTGTGGTCCCTTTTAAGCTGTTTATTAGATTGCAATATACTACAGTCCAATGCAAAACCACAATAAAAGTACAGCCTAACTGAAGTCATCAAAAACACAAAAACTTAATATTCATTTTAATTATTTAGAGTACAGAGGTATTCATTGCTCCAGCATCCCCAATGATAACACAGTATAGCCAATAGATGAATAGGTGGATATATTAGATGATTAATGTGCTCATTTGACATTTGTTAATCTGTGGAGGAGAGTGTTTTTTTGAAATCTGTGACTGATGAGGAGTCTCCATGTTAAAGGATCACAGAGACTCTTTAACGAAATAAAACGTCAGAAATTTTCACGAGGGCTTTAACCACGAAAGTGTTAGACAGTGCGACAACTCACTGATTACTAGGTAGGTCAGTTTTTTCCTAACTCATTGCCAACTCAGTCTGAATGCAAGTTTCACTTCCGAGGATGATAGAAATCTAAAGTTCCTTCTCTCAACTCTCCTGCTGATTTGAGTTGAAGTCCTATTTTGCAGCATTTTAAATCTCGTTCAGATAGTGTAACTCATGATAGTGCATCTGGGGACATTCCTAAATAAATGAATAATTTTATGTCTTTACAAGTGTGTGAACTTCCAGTGCATCATGTCCAATGAGGTTAATGAGGTGAAAAATCTGTGCAGCCCAGAGTCAATATTGTGGATCAACAGCAGCAGACACTTCCATCAGGGAGTAACCATGCAGACTAATGAAGCTAAATGGTTTTAGCTCACCCACAGCTAACTGCTTCTTGTTTGCTGAATTTCTACAGAACTCAAAAACAATGACGCAAATGTTGAATATGAAATACACAGTTGGACTCCTTAACTACCATATTTTACTTTTCAAAAAAAGAAACCATACTTTACATTCTGCCAGCACATCAGGTGGTTCTTGAGTGAGGGCATGAATGTCAATAAAATCTGTTTAAAAAGAAAAAAAACACATTTTCAACTTAATGACAGACTAGACCTCGGAATAGAGAGCCCATCATCGTGGTTTGCCTGAAATATTTTAGAGCCACAAAACATACAGTAGATATAAAAGAGTGCGTGATCTCTTAACTCAAATATTTTCACCTACGGCAAAACGTAGAGACGTTAAAATCAGCCGAGCAGAACGGAATCTCCCCTCTACGACTTATGGCCTCACATTTCAAATATAGTGATTTTAGTGGCAGCTAGATGACATGAAAGCCTCTGAGTTTAAGCTGAAACACAGCTGTGTTTTAACTGTGGCTCTTGAGGATGCCGTCATCTGTTTATGGGATATAATTCGTTCCAAACAACAAAGATTTACATACATCAGGGAAGGATAAGGCTGCTTAACATACAGTACTCTCCACTGGCTGCATGTCTGCAAACAGAAGGATTAAAGGCTACAGAAACCTCAGAAAGTGATGTCATTGTGGCTTAATCCTGATCATCTATGACCAAAGAAAAAGAGAAATTAGATCAATAAAAATGTTTGCCGTTTAATGATCGTGTACATTATCCACATTGACTTCACGCAAACCCATTTGTTCAAAGTAATATTTTTAGATATGCATTGTGTAGCAATTAGTGTTTTGGATTATTTTTACTCCGTCAAAGATGCGGAGTTATGTGATGATCGATGTTGGTTTTGTCTGTACACAACATTACTCAAAAACTAACAGATTTGGATGAATTTTTCAGGGAAGGTCAGAAATGAAACAAGGACCGACTGGTTATATTTTGGCAGTGATGCTGCTTATTGTCTGGATCCATGGATTTGTTAAAGATTTCTCTATTATTGTGAGATAGTGGCACAGCGTCACTGTAACTATGACAAGTGAACACTACGTCAGCTGCCTGCTGACAATCACGATTGCAATCCTACCACAAATCCACCGCTGTGGACTTTTCCATCCGAAATGATACAAGGAACAATTGATTAAATTGTGGGGGTGTTTCCGAAGTCCTATTGAGTCCCACCGCCTGCTACATATTTAGGTGACGCGGTTCAGTATCCATACACAACATACAAATGCATAACACACACCTGTGCTCAGCACGTCATTTTGTTTGTGGGTACGTCTATATTAAATGGCTACATTCTATAGTGCCGTGATTTCTGCCATGAATTTTTCAAGATTTCAGCCATCGGAAATGATACAACCAATGAGCAGACTTGGCGGAGTACTGCACTCTGAGTGCTTTTCTTGTTTCGGTCATAGCTTTCAACTTATGTTTTATATTTTTAGGACATTTTTCTACTTGTGTTTATATTTTTAGGTCATATTTTTCTACTTAAATGTCTCAATTTGTTTAAAAAAAAAAAAAAAAACAGCAAAAAACAGCAAAAAACGGCAGATTTTACATGTACAATATTGATCAGAAAAGAATCGATTTCAAAGAATCGAGAAGCGAATTGTTAGCAGTTATCTTTTTCTATACTTACTAAACCAGGTCTACTTGTATGTTCAGCATGGTGGGATTATGTGACTCAGCTGGATTTCAGTGCCAAAACAAGACATTCCCTCGAGAACAAAGAACCAAACGCTGAGACGGAAGCAGGTAGTATTACATTTGAATGTTTATTTAAAGTTATTCCCACTGCGCACCCCCTCCCTGTGTGAAAGCCTAGTCTGAATGGAGGAGGATACAGGCCACTATAGCGCCCCATCAGCACATTTATTAACAAGGCTACTTGTTTAGTCACAACACCTCCACCCCCCTCTGGTATGGCACTCTGTACTGCCTTGCAGTAACACACTACCATGGTAAGGCTAGTTCACAATCACCTCCAGGAGGAAGAAGGTCCAATAGGAGACGGGGCTGAGATTAGACAGCGAGCGACTTCAGTTGATGAATAGAAAATAGAGGCAGTATTACTAAATACCAAGTTCCACGGGGAATAAAATGTGGCAGATGGTGGCGAGGGACAAGGAGAAAATATACAATAAGAAGTATCCTCTCTTGTCCCTCGATGTGGCTGCTGACCCGCGAGGCGTGCTTTGATGATGTCACTAAAGTCGAATATTGAGGCTCAAGATGAACCCCAAAAATTCACAGCGTGGTCGTCCTTCTCCAATCAATGACGCAGTTCGTCTCTCCTCCTTCCACACAAAAACGGATGGACTGAAGGCGAGAAGAAGGAAAATGCAGCGTAAGAGTGAGTGTTTTAAGTTATTTAGACAAACATGCAAAGAAGGAATGACAGAACAAAAGTTGTGGTAAAACCTTATAGTTGTGTTTTGTTTGAGTACACAGACCAATAACATTAGAGGAGAGTGAGGTAAGATGAGCCTGTGGGTCGGTTGAGCCCGAAGGCCGGGGTTAAGTTGATTATTGGTAAATAATTACATTACTGTAATTCTGTATCATATTTTTACATTTTATATCCAAAATGATGTGAATTTTTAATTTTTAGACCAGTGGAAGACAGACAGGTCTTCAACTTCTCTTAAGGATTTGGAGAGAGCTGTAGGAGAAGTAAAGAATGGAAGTCCATAAGTCATGTGGCACATGAAGATCGACACAATGACTTTAAAGTGATTCATGAAACAAAAAAAAAGATAAGAAACCAGAACAGGGTTCAAAAGAACAGTATATGCCTACCAGATCTTGGCTGAACAAACACAGACAGGTCTTGCATTATATCAGGTAGAAAACATTCAATATTACTTCAACCTAATCGATGGCACAATTTATCCTGACATATTTTCTTTGAGCTTGCTTGAGTAGAGACAAGAAAACACTTCTTTTGGGGGGGAAAGCTATATTTTAAAAACAGTTTATTTTAGATTCAAACCAATTATTCCCAATGATGCCCCACATTCTGAAGTATATGTCCATGTTTTATTTTTTAAGAGATTACTGTCATGCCTCCACTGTGACGACAACTCAAGTAAAAATGGGCTCATTCTACCCCACTTTCCCTTATATTATTTTAGTGACCATGGTCTAGATCAGCATTCAAGTGTAAGTCATCCGATATGCTACGGTATTAAAACCTATGGGCAAAGAAAGGGATAACTTAAAAATGATTTCATTTATCCAGCAGAGCAGCTCCAACTCCATTATTTAAAATACTTTCAGCTGCTTTTTCAATACAACTCATAACATAAGGAACTCAAAAGAACGTCCGCCAATGAAATACAAAAGGTTTTTATTTCTATAAAATTGGCCTCGGACCCAATAATCTGCTAAAAAATGCCGGATTTTCTATTAAACAGTGTCTGAAAATTGCAGACAACATGTACTTTGTGTTACCCGGACTTATGCAACACTTTTACTGAAAGATACTGTTGTTGACATTTGCAACAGCACATCAGGAAATACATTCAGCTCCATTATACTGGGAAGATGGCAGAATTTTCCAAAGTTTTTGAGGAATAAAACTAAAATGGTAAAACAAAATGAGGGCCAATTAAGGAAATAGGTTATTTGTGGAATGACCCAATAAGCAGTGTAGACAAATAGCTGACTGCAAGCAATCAAATAACAACACTGAGAAAGAAAAGAGTTGTTCCAATAAATGGAATTTGTGCTGTACAGTCTATGTTAGGGTATTACCTGCGTAGGGGACTACAGATCTCCAAGGGGAATGATTTCTTCGTTGATAAAAAACTCAATGGTCTCTTCCTCCCAGTCGTCCACGTTGCTGTCCAGCTCATCAGTGTCCACTCCTGCAGGACACAATGAAAAATGTCAATATTCTTAATTATGACCTGGAGGGAAGCGACGGTCGAGCAATGCAAAAGCAAAGAGAACCCCTGACCTCCTCTGAGCTCGAGGCGGATGCTCTTCTGTTCCTGATAGATCTGCAGCGCCGCCTCCCTGTAGCGACGGTAGTCCTCCATCATGGCCCTGCGCTTGTCCACCAGCTCCTACTCACACACAGGAACATTCAGCTTCAGTACACAAGACTTACATTTGGGATCCTGAATATGGAGCATGTGTTACTTCACTCATAAAATATCTTAAATGTAGCAGAATCAGTAAAGTACATTTTTAGTTTTAAATCTCCTAACAAGGGAAAGAAACACGATTGAACAGCAGCTATCTAATTTGTTTAGCCCCAACACAACTGGCGAAAAAAAGTCAAAAGCCTAAACTATATTAACACCAGTTAACGAGGGAGCAGAAAATAATGAAATGTTCAGTGACTCAGGAAGTCGTTTGTCCCACAGGCCATACGGCTCTTCAACTCTTCCTCAGAGACAAACATTTAAATCTGTTGGCAACCCGGACCCATACATGTCCATAAGTGGGCATCTCTTGTTATTTGCACATTAGTAACTGCACAGTTCTTATTTGATTTATATTTTTCTGCCTACTTGCACATTATCTACACAGTTTTCAGCTTTATTATATACATTCTGTAAATAATTATGCCTTTATATTTTTTATATCTCCATATCCCCTCTGTGCTCTTCTCTTATTTCTGTATATTCTGTACGTTTAATATGCTGCTGGTTTTCTTGAATTTCCTACCAGGAAGGGCCCATTCCCAAAAAAACTCCACAAAGTTAACACAAAACTGTGTTCTGTCTTTACAGCTCTTTTCAGATCAACCAACAAGATACAAGACTGATCCCATACAGCTCTTCATGTGTAACAACATCATGTCAATCACTGGCATATCAGGTCAAACCTTAGAAGCCTTGGACTGGCTCAGACGATCCTTCTGCTCAAAGATCTTGGAGTATTTCTTCAGATCCTTTTTGATCATCTGCAAGAGAACAAGTGAGTGTAGTAAGAGCACATTTACCGCAAAGGAAGGTTTCACAGCCGCAGATTATGTAAGGGACGTGCGGTCAGTTTTCAGTCAAAACAAGAAGAGCTAACTAACAGATGATCAAAGGTTTGATTCAAACTAACGGACAAAAGGTGAACGGTTTTCAATTTTATACATTTTATCAAAAAAAAAAAATGGACTAAGAAAAAAACAATCAAATATTTATTACATTTTGAGCTTAAATAAAATATTTAGTTTTTCTTGTTACTCTTTTGTTGAACAGTCCTTTTTAAAAATTAAAGCATCTGAATTAAAAGCTTTAAAAAACAACGAAATATTAATTTTGTGTTTGTTTTTTTGAGCACCGCTCTCTTTAATTTGAATTGAATGAGTATGAATTGCGGAAATGCAATGGAAAATTTAGAACACATGGAGGGTGCAAAGTAAATGCTTTCTCTCGCTATAAATATATTGTTCTTTCTGAGCCAAATACCTTACCTATGTGTGTGTAAAGAATGCTGAGATATGAAACATAACCAGTACTCAATGTGCATGCAGCCAACTCAATAGTGACTCCTTTGGGTTCATAGATCTGTAAATCTGACTGTAAACCAGCCAAGAACCTAACTGCACGTCTCTGGTGTATGCGATGTATAAATGCACAGGAAGTTGCGAGCCTCAGATCAGAGTTAGAATCAGGAGCCACAGTGCAGCTCTCATACGAGGTGTCAGAAAAGTTACGTTTGTCATCACTGGCTCCATACACAGATGGTGTACAGATAAAACGGTACCTTGATCTGCTCTGTGCTGAGCAAGGTGGGAGGTCTGGGTCTCCAGAGCAGCTGACAGAAGCGGTCCTTGTTGTTCTTCTGAAGGAGACGGCCCTGGAACGTCCACAGCCAGTACGCGTTGTCCACCTACATGCATGATAGGTGAAGAAAAGAATGTAAATGGATGATAATTCAGGTATTTTTATGGACTGGTAAGACAGCAGAGCCACAGCCAGGTGTTCTTTGTGTGTTGGTCTGGACCTTGTGGCTCCACCAGGAGACGGAGGTGACGACATAGCGACCAGTTGGGTCCCACTCCACATCAGAGGCCATGTAGTGCTCTGCTATGTTCATCATGGTGCAGTCTGACGTGTCCACAAAGGCTAGAGCTCCATTCATACTGCACACACAGAGAAAGTGAAGTTTATGTGCACATTCGAAGACATTAATCAGCGCAGATATAAAATACTTTGAGCCTCAGAGTAGCGTTAGAATCAGGAGCTTTGCTCTCATACGAGGTGTCAGAAAAGTTATTTAGTTTGTCATCAGTGGCTTCTTATATTGGTTTCTCTCATGCATATATAAAAAAACTGACCTCCTGAGTCCAGCCAGCACCATGAACTGTCCCTGTGGGCTCCAGAAGATACTGTTGGCCTGCTGCTTGTCAAACATCTCTGCAAAAGACAAAACAGCACATTCAGTGGAAGTTTAGAGGCCATATTATCTTGGACAACATTCTGCCATAAGTTTGCATATCTGTCCACTAAACTCACTTATGAGCTCAATTTTGCCGTTATTTTTGACATGATAGAAGGAGGCGTTGATTCTCGGAGACTCTCCGTGGAGAACAGCGAACTTGCTGCCGTTAGGCTCCCATGCGAACGCTATGATGCTTTCTAAACAGCGAAAAGAATGACAGTTTAGTTTTTTACTATTGGAAAGAAAAACAAAACGCGTGCGTGCATGTACATAAACATACATATGTTCTTACCCTTCATTTCCACCACATCAACTGGAACCTGCTTCTCTCTCATGCGGAAGATTTCAAAGTTGGTAACAACGCCCTGAAACATATAACACTGAATTTAGAACTAGATTTTTTACCAGTGAGAAGTCAGCTGTTTCCCTTCTCTATCGTTTCTGACTACCTGTGTTCCTTTGGGAGTCCTGTCCACCTTCACACACAGATAATCTCCATTTCTCTGCCAGTGCAGTTTGCAGTCGACAACATTGAAGAGATTGCGGACACGGATCTCCTGACGGGAAGGCATCTGCATCAGAGTCACTCTTGCTGGGATATCTTTGTCCTCAGGCACCCAGAATGCAATGATGTTGTCACCAGGAGACCAGGAGAAGTCCCTGGAGATACACAAATACACAGACTCTTATTAATATCTCTATACAGAATAATGTCACACTTTAAAGCATGTAATTTAAAAAAAAGTCATAACAACATCAAAGACTCTTACTTGATGCCGGTAATCTTAAGACTCTTCTTGTCCAGCAGGCCCATAGACTGAAAATAGTAGAAACATGGCTTTAATATCAATTGCACACTTAAAAAAATATAGTTAAAATGTTTTTAAGTTTACTTACTGGAGTTTCATAGATGCTCAATGTGTCTGGGGTCATTCTAGCAAAGAACTTCCCATCATGGCTCCATCTGAGAACAAACATTTTAAGTTATAACACTTTCAAACACTGGAGGAGCAGCAAATGTGAAGCTTTTAAGACTTGAACAAGAATAAAGTGTTCTTACTTGAATATGGGCCAGTGTGCAGAGCTCTCGCAGTGGAAGCCTCTCTTCTTCTGTCCGGTGAGAATGTCCCAGATGATGATGGCCTGTGGGTCCTCCTTGGTGTCCATGAGTGGACTGAAGGTCACAACATACCTGGAAGGGATCACAACCACACATTAAGCTTCAGACAACTCAGGTAATGCATCATTCTTCTGACATTAACCTTCATTTAGAGTTTACTTCTGTGCCATTGTCTGGGGTTGGTACTTGAAGTCACTATTGCTTTAGATGACATTTTACCGTTTTTATTTGTAAATTAAATAAAATTTGCATTGCCTTTGGATGTGGCTGTTTACTGATAAAAGTACTGAATAATTCATCTGTACATGTGTTGTCTGCAACAAAATATGAATAATAAAACAATCTTTAAAACCTACATCAATTTTTGGAATAAGCTCTGTATTTGAACAAGATTAAAATAAGATAATTAATGAGATGGGATTAGGTGAGAGTACTATTTGTTATCACGTGCTAAGAGGAGATAAAGGGTGTGGTCCTCAGGATTAGTATTGCTCCACAGCGGTTTAGATTACCTCTCACATGGTGAGAAGTCGATGAGGGACACACCCTGATGGCTGAACCTCTGAATCTGTTTGAACTTCTCGCCGCCCCACAATGCGATGCCACGTTGATGGAAGGTGGCCAGGTAGGTGCCTTTAGGTGACCAGCGAACGTACGTCTCTGTCCAGCGCTGCATCGAAGCACAAAAATATTAAGTCTGCAAACCAACGAGGGCTGGTGGATTACATTCAATATGACCCCATTAGACCTAAATGTCCCACCGACTGTGTGCGCAGTTAATGACTTACTGCTCTCTCTTCAACTGTGATTGGCTCTTTAGCGTCATTGGAGAAAATGGCCGTCCTCTCTCCAGCTTCGTAAATCACACTGTACTGGTCACGACAGTCTGGGTCCTCAATCCAATGACGCATATTACCCTAAACAGAGACGGACAGTTAATGGCGAGTACAACTGATTATTCTGCTCATATAGAAACAGTCAACTTTATAATTAAACTGTTATATTAAGATGAAACTTCTTCACCAAACGGATTAAGTAGAATAACCAATTAATTAAGTTGTACCTAAAGAGCGAAAAGTCATTCTGTGTCAAGGTGGTTGCTGACCATTTCAGAATCTCTTGAAACTTTCTTGGAATGATCTTTGGCATCTGAAACTGACATTTGCCCATTTTTTTTTTTTACTGAAATTCCAACATTTTCATAATTTTTCATAAAATAGAAATTTTCAGTAAATCATTCATGAGTTGGAAACGGAGCAAGATGCCAGTTCTGATGTCCACATCTCTGGAAGCATATGTCCCAGAGTCTTCACATTTTCAGGAGATATCTAGAAGTTTCAGGTGAATGGAAAGAATGTCGCAGATTCTGGCAAACTAGCCACTGTTTTGTGCTTAAGACCTCTAAGATTCAAGATTTGTTCAGAAATTACAAATAAAGCGGATTTTCAAAGAATGTGGCAAAAAATATATCTCTATGTAATACACAGGATCTGTTTGATCAATGTTATTGTGAGAATACTGTCTGAATGACATTATTAATGCTTAGAAATCTTTCATATGTTAGTAGAAATGGGAGTTATGACCAATCAAAATTGACAGGTAAAAAAGTAATGAATTTCCGAACGGCCAGATGAACATCTTGAATCATGGGTAGGTTGATGAAATTTGGGATAGTAAGAGATAGAAGTATCATCTAATTTGCTACATTCTCTCCATTCACCAGAATATTCTGAACATCTCCTAAAAATCTGAAGACTAGAGGACATATATGTCAAGAGATACGGACATATGAAAGTGGCATCTTGTTCAATTTCCAAACTCACAAGACATGTATTGGAAATTTCTATTGGGTAAAAAATTGTGAAAATGTTGGAATTTAAGCTAAAAAAAAAATGTGCGTTTCAGATGCCAAAGATCATTCCTACAAAATTTCAGGAGATTCTGAGATGATCAAACAAGCACCTTTGCTGAGACAACACTGACTGACCCTAGTATTTGTTTAATAATTTTAAAAAAAAAAAAAAAAAGACTCACAAAGTCTTTGAAAGGCTGCTTCTCTGGAGTTTCCCACTCATCACTGATGTTCATGTACCTGGGAAGAATAAGCAAAGAGTATTATTCTATTTGCATCCCACTTCAACGTGCAAGTTTCTTGGTTAATGTTGCATACATACTTGTCAAAGTCAGTGAAGAGGTTGACCCTGAATGTATGTTGTTTGTCTAGTTTGTATCCGTCTGCGTTCTTTACTGCTTCAAGGGCCTGGGTAGGAGCAGCATACTCCAAGAAGATGTATCTACAAGAACAAGATGTCAGTTTAAATCTTTGATTCAACTGTAAACAGAGCATCACTGCGTATAAAATAAAACCCATCCAAGAAGACGGGGTCATACCCTTTGGTCGTGCCCTCAACCTCTGGATAAAACTCAGTCGTGATCTTGCCAAACTTGGAAAAGATCTTGTGTATGACGTTCTTGAGCTTTTCCAAACGCTCCGGGCCCACCTGAGGGACGTTGTCAACCACCACCACCGAGTCTATGCCATCCGCCTCCTGGGGCTTCTCCCGCAGGATGTCACCCAGAAGTTCTGAAAAGTAGAAGAGGAGGATTGGGAAAATGAGAAAGGGCAGATATAAAGGTAGTTTTTTCTCTGATCTGCCTGCGTTAGTTTGGGCTTATAGTCACATTTCTATGCCCTGATATTTCTCAGTTTAATGTATATGGGACAGCTAACTGATTTTAATGGAAGGTACCACATATTTATTGCTTACTGCCCAAATTTCCCAATACACCAATCATGCCAATAAATGACTGAATTAAAACAGACTTTAGATATAGATCTTTAGAAAACTGATTTAATAATTAGAAATTTATTCAGTAGACCAAACTTCAAGTAACATGATCTGATACAAAAACTCATTTTTGTTTTTGAAATTTGTTGAGTAAACTACATGATCATTTCAGAGGGCTGCAAGTCATAATGTTAAATTGTAGTGCGGTACAATGAAATATGTCTAATATTTAGCTTGCCCACATTGAACTAAATGAGCAGACAATATAATTTCAGTACAGTGAATTCCAATTCTCTGGCCATTATAGATCATACTAAAAACAGGATTTGTTGCATAAATGATGTATTGGTTTACATTAGATTTACTGATTGTACCAATAAATTAGCAAAGAATGCAAATACTGAATGCAAGGTATTAATCCTTAAAATGTAATCATGATAAGGTTCACGTTATCCCTGCAGAACTGAGGGCATAATGCTGCAGACTCATCTTAAACATGGACCAACGTTACACTGAGATAGCTAGTATTACCAGCTGATCCATATGATCTACATACTGAGGGGTCACGGTGGTGGTCTTGGCCTTAATTATCTGTACAGACAACTTCGAGAAAACGTTTATTAACTGCTTAGTCTAAATAATATGCTGTTTCAGTTTTCTAAATGTCAGCGACAGGGCCACAGTTAGCGGCTGTCTGGGTGAAGCTTTAATGGGCGTTAAGCGAAATTGTGTTAACACGATTTTTGAGGACTTCGAGGGAAACGGTTCTGTTTCTGTTTGATTCCTGATAACTATTTCTGAATATGGAGGAATTGTTAATTTTATTCTAAATATCGAATTGTAAAGCTAGCTAGCTGTTTAGCATCTAAAGGAGCAGCACCGTTGAGCCGTTGGCTAGCTGCTAGCAACAGGCCAGAAAGCCGGCGTTTTTCCTGCTCCCCGCTCACCATCATCCTCGACGTCGTCCACGAAGTCCTCCGGGTCGCTGAAGGAGGGCTCCTCCTCCTCATACTCGGGGTCGTCCACCATATCCACCGTATCTTGCATTTAACGGCACTGCGAGGCGGATTTCTAGCTACAACGGAGCAGAATCCCAGAAGTGAAGCGGCTGGCGGTCGTCGGCCGGTGCAGCACCATGTGCGAAAACGTGAAAATGGACGATGTGACGGAAACGGAACACCGGAACCTGCTCGTAGGCGGGTGGACGGGCTGCGCAGGAGCAGTAGATCTATAGAACATACGGAGCAGAGGAACACGTGGGATGTAGAAGTTACGGATGTTTATAGATCAGGAAACAGCGCAGCCATCTTTGTTCGGACTCAAATTTTGCACTGAAAGCAAAAGAGAAAGGAAGCTGCGCACCGGTAAATCTGAAACTATTAACCGCGACATGGATGTTTAGCAAAAGTACAAGAAAAAATGATATTTCCGTTTTTTCAGCTAGCTGGACCTGTTTATTCTGTGCTACACAAGCTAGCTTCTAGCTACAGTTCCATCTGTTCCAGCTGTAAATGTAGCTGCTAGACACATGTAGCTGCTAGCTCAGAAGTTGGTTTAGTAACACACACTCCGGTTGGTACCATGGACAGAGAGTGTGTGTCGCTGCTGCCCCGGGTCTGTGAGGTGCTGGCGGCCTCAGGGAGCTCTCTGCCCGATGACACCAGCCTGGAAAAACTGCTGGACTGGTTCACAGGGCTCACCAAAGCTGGTTAGTAGCACTTAACCTGGTGAATGTGTTTGTTTCTATGAACTCTTTGCGTATTTCTGTGGAACTCCAAAAAGTAGAAAAAGTGGAGGCATTAAAGTGCAATAAACATAAATGTACTGATGAGTAAAGCTGGCGAGTGAGATAAGCCTTGATTAATCCCACAGTAGGGAAATTTGCAGATAGTGCAAACATTTAAGGACTGTGGTGTAAAAATAAATCAACATATATACAAGTGCTAGTTCTAAAAAATAACATTATTGCGCATATCAGTCATATTGCACAGATTCTTTTGATGAATGCATTGACAAACCGAAATATTGTGCAACAGACAATTGTTGCGATAACTACTTTGTTGTCTAATAATTATTTGGTTTATTTTAGTGATATTTGCAACAACCAAAAAGAACATCTGCTTCCTACAACCCACTTTCCAAAAGTTAAGGAGTGTAATAAAAAAATAAAATTAAGAATAGCACTAACTCAGTGCATTTAAGAAGGAATCAGTGAAGTTTTGGTATTTTTTCATTTAAAATGACTGATTATTACCGAATATTATGTGATTTTCAAAATAGTCTGAATATTTTTTGGTCGATTGACTAATCATTGACAAAAATTCAAATATTGTATAGTAGACAATTGTTATGATAACTACTTTATTCTCCAACGTATGTCATTTCATTTAACTGTGTACTGTGTACATTGCTGAATGGCAATAAAGCTGAAGTTGAAGTTGTTTTTTGGTTTATTTTAGTGATATTTGTGCAAAAACAAAAAAAAAGAAACGTCTGCTTCCTACAAACCACTTTCCAAAACTTAAGGATGTTTAGTATAATAAAACATTAAAATTAAGAATAGCACTGGTTTAATGCATTTAAGAAAGAATCAGCTAAGTTTTGGTATTTTAGCTTTTAAAGTGGCTCAAACTATTATATTTTCTATCACCTAATTTTCTGTTAATTGACTAATCATTTGATCCACTGAACTGAATTGCTAACAGGCTCCTGTATTGTGTGGCAGAGGAGTTGTGTGCCTTTTTGATACTTTTTGCATCTTAGTCTTTTCTCTTTATGGCTAAAAAATGAAGCTAGGATGTGTAGTGATGAATACATAATGCACAAAGAGTGAAAGAAAGAAGGAAGTTCACAGTTTTTGTCGCCCAGGATTGTACATCTGTATCACTGTCTTCTCACCCAATGAAGGGACATCTCTGCTGGAGTCATGCCCATGTCTGCTTGAATTCATATCCACTGTGGTCCACAACACAGCTCTGGACCCCAGCATCCTCTCTTTCACTCTCAGACTCACTGGCTTCGTGGCTGTAACCGAGGTTGCCTTCAAAGTTCTGCAGGTAAAGCCCAGAATACTTCTACTAAACTGTTCAATTCAATTCAATTCAATTCAATTCAATTCAATTCAATTCAATTCAATTCAATTCAATCTTTTATTGTCATTGTCAATAAAACAATGACATTTCATTCAGAGCATGTCATACACTGCATAGCAATGATATAAAGTGATGGTGCAAGTCCCTTCTTTCAGTCCCATAAACACCTACTTTGTAAAATTAACACACAATAACATAAAATTTAATTACTGAGTGCAGGCACAAATGTATAAATAGGAACAGTAACAGTGGTACTGCAGCACACAGAGGGAACATACAGACAGTTATTTGAGTGATGTTTGATTCATGCGAAAATGCAAAGTCCAGTTCACAGCGATTGTAACAGTGGGGTATGGTGAGTTATTATTAACTAGTCTAAAGCCAACCTTCCCTGGCTGTAACCTGCCCCTGTGATGATGATGTCCCCCTCCTTGCAGGAGTCCTCTGTTCTGGACCTGGTCTTTAACCTTCAGCACTGGCAGGAAGCAGGACTCTGGGAGGATCCCTGCATACGGATTGGCTGGATCCAGGGCTTAAGAACAATGATGCAGCACCCAAAGGCTCTCAGCTTCTTTGTACAAGCAGGTGATCATTATATTGGAAATAGAGATTGATCGATTATCGACCTGACGGATTATATTTGGCATTTTTCCAATTATCTGTATTTTAATGACCGATTATTGCTAAATTAAATGCACTACTTCAGGTTTGATGCAGCCTCCTGTCTCGGTCTGTAGTTTTTGTGGCTAAGGCTATGCTAATGGCTAGTTAACATTTTTGGGTCAATTGTCCAAAGTCCGTCCTGTATGATATTTTTGTTGTGTTTGTTTTCCAATATTTTTGATCAGTTAAAGCTGTTTTATCCGATTTGAAATCTAAGAATTGTATCTGGACCGTTTTATATATATATATATATGTATGTATGTATGTATGTATGTATGTATGTATGTATGTATGTATGTATGTATGTATGTATGTATGTATGTATGTATGTATGTATGTATTATGTATATATATATATATATATATATATATATATATATATATATATATATATATATATATACACATTTTCCTTTATCGGTTGTTCTTGATTGCCAGTAACTGGCATCGGTTGATCCCTAATACGAATATCTTCTCTCATTTTATATAATTGCGTAGGAGAATTTCATGAGAAGGAGACAGGCAATGATGAGGAATAAAGATGTTGTATAATAATAATAATGTAAATTCAGAGTTTAGACAGTTTTTTATGTTTGATTCCTCAGATTTCCTCCAGCCCCTCCTACAACTCCAGACAGACAAAAGCTTATTCGTCGCCTCTGCTGCCAATCAAATGCTAGCCCACGTCCTGCTCTCCTGCCAGTCCGTCTCCTCGGTAGGAAGTAACGACGTGGACGAGGAAGGAGAAGATGTTGGGAGGTCGGGCGGCTCCATTGCAGACTTAGAATACTCTGCTGTCACTGTGGAAACCAATCAGGATTACGCTGCTGTTGTCACGGCGATCTCAGAGTGCCTGAAGAAGTCGCTGGTTCCCAGAGAAAACACACAGCTTCACCAGAGTCTGCAGATCCTCAAACTTCTGGCCCTGCTGCTGGCCCAGACCAGACCTCCTCTGTGGGAGAAGCTGCTGCAGATGGTCGCTGACTCTGTAGACGAGCTGCTGGTGGCCGGCTACAGTCAGCTAATTCTGCCTCTGATGGACGTCATTCTAGCTGCATACAGGTAAACCTCCCTTATATGTAAAACACAACTTTCAAGAGCCTACTTTGTGTAATTTGGTTTGAAGACAGTAATAAATTCAGTAAAATATGGAAAATACACCAATGACCAAAGCAACCAAGACAATGAAGACTAGAAAACAACCATTCATGAGCACTAGTACCTCAAATTACCTTTTTCCCTGTCCTGTTGGAGCCACCTGTGGCAAAGTAAAACCTCTACTCTGAACTCACCTTGAAGTCTGAGATGCTTTTTATTCCAATTTTGAGTTTCGATTGACACCAGTGACTTGCTGGAGAAAGTGTGGACAAATATTGCAATAGACATTCCAGTTGCACAAATTCTGACTTTAGCCACATGTACATCGGTTTTGTTTTGCATTTTCTCCACATTTTGGCTTTTCATCTACACGCAAATGCAGTTTTAGGAGAATTCTTTCCTGGATGAAGATGCTTAGACACTCAATTTTCAGTTTTCTTGTATAGCGAGAGGATTTTGTGCCATTATCTGGCACATATAGTAGCTGAAAAATTTTTAATCATATTTTCCACTATATTGAAGTACACAAGCATCACAATCAGTCCACATATATGCGCCATTTTAAGTATCCTACCTGAACTGAAAAAAGCTTTATTTTCAATTGCCAGGTTACAGGCTTACGGATATACCCAGAGGAACATTTTACTGCTCAAAGTATGCTCCTCTATAGCCTGGAGACAAAATGATGATTCTTGTTTTAGTTTGGATTTTGTCTGTTATGTTTCCTCATATTGTTCTCCTAAGATTCACAAGCAGATATGAGTGAGAAAGGAACAATTTTTTCTCAATGTGAGCTTTAAATGTATATGCATTCACACATATATATGTATCAATATGTATTTATATACTTTTATTTATATAAAACAGGTTTGGCAAAATATTAGGAAGATCTCTCAGTATAATTAAATACAGTGGTTGTATTATATTTGTAAAAAATAAAGCTTATATACATCTCAAGTTTGAGAAAAATATGAGAAACATCAGACAAAATTGAAACTAAAATAAGAATCAAAATTTGTTTATTTATTTAAGCTATAAAAGAGCGAACTTTGATCAGTAAGATTTTCCACTAGGGTTGGTTTGGCACCTTAGTCATCTTTTCCTGAGACAGAAAGAGGAAAAACCCCATTTAAAGATATGTGTGAAATAGACCTTAGTTGGAAATGCACGCTAATTATTACTAATTGCATCAAGCATGGCTCCATTGTGTTCAAATAACCATAGCAAGCCATTAGTAATATTTGTCAGAGCGACTCCAATATGCAGATATGCAGTGCTGCTGTTTGCAGCTCTTTGCAATATTTTGTATACACTGCAAGGAAGCTGACAATCATTATTAAAAATGCATGTAAAAATGACCCCCATAGTGCCTCTAAAGCCAAATGATTATAGTACTTGCCACATCACTGCAGTGTCCCTGCTCAAATTCTTGTTTAGGTTGTTTGTTGTGTGCCTCTTCATTGTCAAATAAAGGCAAAAATTCCAGACACAAAAACGACAGAAAACAATTCCTTAATAACACAAGAATGACAGAAAAATACACAAAAATGACACAAAATCGTGCTTGAATAACGCAAAAATAACACAAAACAATGCTTAAACAACACAAAAATGACACAAAAGGATGCTGAAACAACACAAGAATGACAGAAAAAGACACAAAAATGACACAAAACGATGCCAAAATAACACATAAAAAGCACAAAAATGACACAACATGTCACATCATCAATAAATATTAGATGCTTCACTGATGAGGTGATATCTTTGGATCTGGAGCAGTTCCTTCCACCATGTTTTTTAGTGTTTTTAAGTGTAGTTAGTGACTTTTTTGAGTGCACTATGATGCTGAGAGAAGAGTAGATTTACTGTACAATATGGACTCAACTGTTGCTGCCTAAATGTGTAAAAAGAAGGATGGAAACTTGCTCTGTGGTAATTATCGTATCAAGTCAACTTTTAATGAGCGGGCTCGCAGTTCTAAAAGTCTTCCCGTGTTTGTTTCAGCAGCTGCGACGTTAATCGTCGTGCACCAGACCAGCGCGTCTCCCGTCTTCTATCTTTCATGCTGAACATCAGGAAACCCGCCGACCTCATTCAGGCAGCAGCTGCTTTTCTCCGCCGAGGCCTTCAGTAAGCATCTGTTCACAGCACAGCGTCACATTCTGCTGCGGGTTCACGCCTGGCAGCTCAGCCTCCGTCTGCAGAGGTTATGTTTGAGGAGATTTGGCAGTCGACTATTTATTCGCACATTCCCGTGGACTCTGAGTTTTTTTTCCCGTTTCTCGTCTTATGTGCAGCGACCTTGTTCACACGGCCCAGAGTGCTCGAGTGCTGCTGCTACCCCTCGACATTATTACCGGCCTGAATCTGCTCACCACCACAGGTAACACGCACACATGTACGCATTTTTACAAAGTCTGTTGTGTTAAATTTATGCAGCTGAGAATGGTTTCTGTTCATTCAGCAGACGAGCAACGGTTCTTGATGATGGAGCAGCTGAAGAATAAAACCTCCTGCATCTCCCTGATCTGCGTCTGTTTAACAAACACACCACAGATGACACTGATGGTGAGTCTGGAACATTAGAGGGCAGCAGAGTCAACACTGACTGTATTTCTTATGCACTAAAAGACATTATTCTGTCACTTTCACTCAACTAAACCATGCAATAAACCAATAATCCTACACCTATATGCTCTTTATTATTAGTTCTATTCTCATATCGCACATTTTGTACTTTATAAGACATTATTTCATCACTTTTTGTACTCTTATCATAGTTTATTTTACTGTAGCTACCACAGATTTGCACCTTATTGTAAATTCAAACAATTTTTGTGGGGGAAAATGCATAATTTTTTTTTCTACTTCTGTTTATATTTTTAGGTCATATTTTCTACTTATGTTTATAATTTTAGGTTATATTCTTCTAATGATGTTTATATTTTTAGGACATATTTTCCTACGTATGTTTATATTTTTGGGTCTTAGTTTTCTACTTCGGTTTATATTTTTAGGTCACATTTTTCTACATATGTTTATATTTTTTAGGACATGTTTTTCTACTTATTTATATTTTAACAACATTTAAAAATACATGTTTTTAGGTCATATATTTTAGAACATATTTTTAATTTTTAAATAATGTAGTTACTGTATTCCATACTCTTATAATCTTCTGTATTTATTATAAATACTAACAATTTTTTGCACATTTCTGTGAATACCAGCATTTTAGGCACCTTATTCCAGTTTCTTTGATCAGCACAATTTGCATGCCAACTACTATTATCCCTCTATTGATCAGTCTGTCTATCCTCCTTCAGGCTGCTGACTGCCTCCCCTGTCCTCCAGTGTTAATTGTCACTGCAGTTCTGTCGTTATTGAAGCTCTGCAGTGGCGACTCTTCCTCCCCGTCCTCCTCTTCTTCCGGCTGTCGTGAAGTTTCCAGGAACGTCATCGGCAGCAGCAAAGTTCAGAAATGTGCTCTCGACGCTCTGACAGCCCTTAGTGGCAGCCCAGGTAAAACGGAGGCAAAGACAACCACAGCACAAACAGATTTCAGCTGAATTGAATCAAATTATATAAAATGTGACGTTATCCACTTCTTTTATTTGGTAATTAAGCCTGTTAGATCATGTTTTTTGTTAAAGAGCAGTGAAATGTCTGCTGTCTAAGTATTAAATGTACTGTGATGGCACTTAATTTTGCTGTTTACTCCTCCAAAATAGATTTTATGTGCACAAAAACACAAACTAAGTGAACATTTTGACATTATAACTGTGCGTTTGTCTCAGGAGTGGAAGTCAAGTTGGCCGAAGTGTTCACACTTCTCGTACAATGTCTGGACAATCCCGATTCCGACCCCACTGTAAGTTTACATTAATATTCTACTGCTAGTGAGCCGTTTAAGTCTACAATAACTTGGACACTTGAGTATCACAGCCTTACTACTCAGACCTCATTCCAAAACCGTTGCTTCCATTGGTACAGAGGATCGTTAGTGAGGCTTGGCTTTGTGCAGGGTGAACTGGTTCAGATATTTCTTTAACACAAAGTCAGTTTTTGTTAAATCTATCTCTAAGCTGGAAGTACACTGTTGTCTGAAGCATGCTTGTATGTTAAAACAATTTAATTTTCCCTTTTTGTTTGGAACTGAACCATTTATGAGAAAACATTGGTTGCCTGTTTTGTTAATTCAGGTGTTTCCATCATCCACTCATTTGTCTGTTTGTTTTCATTGATGACCCAATTAATTTTCTTATTTCTCACTTTTTTTTGCAGAGTCAAAAGCTTAACATTTCTTTTTTTGTCAAAAGTAATAATAAAATTAAAACAGTAAAATTAAGAAGTAATGTGTTGAATCTTAAGGTATTTGGAGCACCATATGCTATGATGACAGATGATTAAGGGTTACAATACAGTAGATATGTATTGAAATATATGTCTTTTCAGTTTAGTTGTGCCTCATATCAGGACATAAAAGGACATATAAATTTGGTACGATAGCAAACGCCCATTTTTCTACTAATGTTAATATTTTTATATTTAAGTTTATATTTTTAGGACATGTTTTTCTGCTTATTTTCATATTTTTTGGTTATATTTTTCTACTTATGTTTATATTTGTAGGACTTTTTTAAACAAATATTTATATTTTTATGACATTTTTCTACTTATGTTTGTATTTTTATAACATATTTTTCTACTTATGTTTGTATTTGTAGGACATATTTTTCTACTTATGTTTGTTTTTCATGAGGTTTTGTATCATTAAGTTGCTTGTGTTTCTCAGGTACTACAGAAGTCCTTCCAGGCCTTAGTGCAGTGGATGTCTGTTTGCTCAGATCTCTCCTCCATAACAGACCAGCACAGACAAGGTGAACCCCCGCCAGCAGCCTCTTCACTGCGGTTAATAGCTCCTCTCCTCTCTGTGACAGGAATGATATTCTGCATGTGTCGCTGTCAGATCTCCTCCAGGTGGTGAGGAAACGTTCCTGTGATATTCGCTGGGAGGTGAGAGACTCAACCGTGGAGTTTCTGGGACGCCTGGCGGGGGTGAGAGTCATCCAGACGACGGCCGAGGAGGCGTCGGATGCGTCAGTTGCTGTGCTGGGCGGCTGCTGCTTCACCACTCCTCTCCTCAGGGCGGCGCTGCAGGACACAGAGAGTTACGTTAGAGCCAGCGCCATCTCTGCACTGGCGCAGACACTGGCAGCGAGCTGGCAGCAGGGGGCAGCACTCACCCAGGAGCAGGTAGGTTGAAAACACTTCAACGTTTCACTGGTGGAACAAGACTGCTGGGAGGAATTAATTGTACATAGGAAAGAGAAGAAAAATATTTAGTTCTGTTTTCTTTGTGTCCTGACCAAGTCAAGTGGGACATATATTTAATACTCTGTTTTACTGCATTCTGAACCCTCATTACATTCTTCTTCTCTTCCTTTCGGTTTTTCCCTTCAGGGGTCACCCCAGCAAATCATCTGCTTCCATCTAACCCTATCCTCTGCATCCTCTTCTCTCACACCAGCTAACTTTATGTCCTCTTTCACTACATCCATAAACCTCCTCTCTGGTCTTCCACTAGACCTTCTGACTGGCAGTTCAGAACTCAGCATCCTTCTACTGATGTATTCACTGTCCCTCCTCTGTACATGTCCAAACCATCTCAGTCTGGCCTTCATCTCCAGAACATCTAACATCATCTGTCCCTCTGATGTACTCATTCCTGATCCTATCCATCCTGGTCACTCCCAAAGAGAACCTCAACATTTTCATCTCTGCTACCTCCAGCTCTACCACTTGTCTCTAAACCAGACAACATCGCTGGTCGCACCACCTTTTTCTACACCTTTCCTTTCATTCTTGCCGATACTCTTTTATCACACGTCACACCTGACACTTTCCTCCACCTGTTCCAACCTGCTTGAACACACTTCTTCACCTCTTCCTCTCTCTCCATCTGAACACCCTCAAAACATTCTATTTAATATAAATACTACTGACTTGCACCTTATTGTAAATACCAACAATTTTTGCACGTTTCTGTAAATACCAGCATCTTAGGCACCTTATTTGTGTTTCTTTAGCCAGCATCTATCTATCTATCTGTCTGTCTGTCTGTCTGTCTGTCTGTCTGTCTGTCTGTCTGTCTATCTGTCTGTCTGTCTATCTATGGTTCTACTACTCCCAAGTAAGTGATGCATAGCTCAACCTGTTTAAATATGCGTGCGGCTGTAATGCCAACTGACATCATAAAAAGTTGAGAATTAATTTGAATTTACTGCATTTTATTAAAGGTCTGGAGCAGTTATCTGTCTGGTTAATCCTCTCTCTGTGTGGGAGTTTACAGAATGTGTGATTCACTTCTTATTTGTATGTTGAGGTCCTCATGTAAATCTCAGCTCACTTGCACACGACTGACTTTATCCAGATCTGATCTGAACAGTCACAGGAAGTAAATCCTAAATTTGACTTATATCTATAACCTGAACTTCTGTTTCCCTCCAGACTGAAATCGTGAATCAGCTGCTTGAAGTTCTCTCCTGGGACACCGAGGGATTCGCCAGGAGGGCCGTCGTGCGATACTTCATCGCCTGGTTGTCTTCGATGTCCTCACACTCGTGTGTGCAGTCGCCCGCCTCCTCCTCCCTCCTCATGCCGTCTGTTCGCTCAGTCCTCTCTCGAGGCAGCGCCGATCTGGACTGGGAAGTGAAAGTTCACACACTGGAGTTGGCAGAGCTGCTGCTGGACGAAGCCTTTTCAGGTCAGCGGGGTTACACGAAAGGTAATCCTACTCAAACACACCCCTACGCCGTGATTCCTAACACGCTTCACACACGGACGCACAACGAGGAGGATGTGGTCGGTGTGTTGAACAGTCTGGTCCAGTGGGGGGTCGTCTCGGCGTTGTTGAGCGGTCTGGTCGACTGCGACAGACCTGTAGCTCTGAGGGCCTGTCGACTGCTGATAACACTCAGAGAGGTGGTTTGTCCGCTGTCGCTAGGGGCCCTGGATGCAACTGCTGCCATGGCAACGGTTGCCAGAGTGACTTGTGAACTGCCCGGATGCGGTTGGGCGCGAGAGATCAGAAAGATGCTGGTGATGAAGGCTAAAGACGCCAACGCCGAGGGGGGTGTCAGTGGAGGGGAAGTGGTCAATTGTGACGACTGTGGCGAGGCGGGACAGGAAGCGGCGAGCGTCGGGGGTCAGACGCCATGTGTGAGTGTGTGTGAAGTGTTGAGGTCTCTGGATTTGGACGAGAGGTTGGACGTCCTGACCCGAAGCAGCGACCACGTTCACAACTCTCCCTTGTCACTGCTGCAGGACATCCTGACCGCGAGTTCAGCTCGCAGTCAACCCGACACACAACAGGAGGTCATAGCGGACTGCTACTAACACGCACACACACACACACACACACTGCTAAAAGACACAAAGTCACCATGAAGAGATATAAAATCACCACAAAAATTCACCGAATTACCACAGAAAGATGTAAAATCACAACAAAAAGACACCAAAGGACTACAAAAAAATCTGAAATTACTACAAAAACAGGCAAAAATGACCATCAAAAACACACACACTGACACACAAATTGCTAAAGGACACAATGTCACCACAAAGAGATGTAAAATCAGAACAAAAAGTCACTAAATTACCTCAAAAAAGGTAAAATTACCACAAAAAGCACAAAATCACCACATACACACACACACACACACACAAATGCTAGAATCAGTACAAAAAGATCTAAAATCACAACAAAAAGACACCAAAGGACCACAATAAATGTGAAATTACTATGAAAACAGGCAAAAATGACCACAAAAAGACACACAAAGACACACAAATTGCTAAAAGACACAAAGTCACCACAAAGAGATGTAAAATCACGGCAAAAAGATGGAAAATCAAAAGAGGCAAAATCACCACAGAATGTCACAAAATTACTACAAAAGATGCAAAATTACCAAAAACACACAAAGTTACCACACAAACACACAAATGTTAGAATCAACACAAAGAGATGTAAAATCACAACAAAAAGATGTAAAATTACAACAAAAAGATGCCACAGAACCACAATAATTGTGATATTACTAAAAAACAGGCAAAAATGACCACAAAAACATACACACTGATGCACAAATTGCTAAAAAACAATAAGTCACCACAAAGAGATGTAGAATCACAACAAAAAGATGGAAAAATACAACAAAAATATAATAAATTACATCAAAAAGACACAAAATTGCAACAAAAAGATGGAAAACCACAATAAAAATCGGCAAAATTACCACAAAAAGGCACAATATTACCACACACATACACACACAGGCCCACACACACACACACACACACACACACACACACACGCATAGTATACACACAAAACGATGTAAAATTACAACAAAAAGACGCCCAAGAACCACAGTAATTGTGATATTACAACAAAAACAGGCAAAAATTACCACAAAAGGACACACACACACATATAAGTTGCTGAAAACACCAGGATGTTGCAGGATGTTGTTGATATTTGTTGGATTTTTCATCATATATTGTTGTTTATATGTTTTTTTAAAAATAGATTTTCATATATTTGGACTAAACTAAAGTGACGCTGCCAAATATTACACCCAAACCTGAAACATGACTCAAATCTACTGTAAATTACTCCTTTTTTTATTACAGTATTACATTCATGACTCACCATTACTACACTCTGGTCTCATCCTACTGATATCCAAATATGGATGCAGACAGCAGCTCGTCTAGACAGACCATGTGACAAAAGCAGCAAGTGGGCGGCTTTATTGATCTGAACCAGAATATTTTTGTTTTTCTGGTGTGGCTGAAACCTACAGTAGTCGGTCGGGTTAAAGAGAAACCCATTACTGACTAAACGTTGAACCAAACATAAGCAGATTACTGTGCCAACCAGTGCCAGAGTTTTACCTTGTCAATAGAATGCATCAGACGATTTTTCTTTACATAAATAAAATGTGAGTAAAAATACTGATATTGGTTGGATCTCTGTTGTTGTTTTCACTGTGCTGATGTCATGTTTTGGAACTACTCACCTGTGCATGAACAAGGTGCCTCCTGAACATCTTTTGGGACTTTCTTCAGGTGCAAAGGTCGACAGATTATCTAATTAGAATTTGGTGCCAAAATGTCAGTACAACCCACAAAATACACAACATTTAACATAAATGTCTAATAGGATGTGATATCGACATTTTATTTCCAAAGAGTAAAAAATCACTTATGAACTGACATACAGTGCCGTGGAAAATCTTCTTAAATGTTTCAGATCATCAAATTAACATTTAGATTTATTGAATACTAGACAGAGATAATTTTTAAATGATGATTTATTGAAAACCTGCATCACCCCTTTGAAAAAGTAATTGCCCCCCTGAACCTAATAACTGGTTGGTTCCTTGGCAGCAGCAACTGCAGTTAAATGTTTGTTCCAGCTTGTGATCAGTCTTTTACATCATGGAGGAATTCTGGTCCACTCTTCTCTGCACAATAGTTTTAATTCAGTCACATTAGATGGTTTTCATCCCTTTTAACTTCTTGCCGCAGCATCTCATTTGGTAAAACTGTATACAAACTGCAAAACAATTTATGCCTTTTCTTAAAAATATTTTTGGATCTGGAAAAGAGTGAGTCACCGAGTTAACTCCTGCCCAGATCTGTTATAATAAGAACGCTCTATTTTGGGTGCTTTTCATTCCTTCGCTCTGTCTGGCTTCCACTGTGGCTGATTTCCCTGATGACTGGAAACGCTCCAGTAAAGAGTTTGAAGTGAGTGTGGACAGAGAGGACTGTCGGCTTCTCCACGTGTTCACACCACAATCTCTAACTCGGTCACATGGACGAACAGAGGGACACGCGCAAAAAAAAAAAAACACTCTCCTCGTTAACTAATGAGGAGGACGGGAGCGACTGCACTCGCACAGACACACATTGATTTATTTATTTTTTTCATCACCCCGCAGAGCTGAAGCCACTCTTTCATTCATGCTCTGACTTGTGCTCAGGATGGAGGCTGTGGCTCTGTTCTCTTTCACAGCATCCGAAGCAGACGAGATCAGCTTCCATAAAGGGGACATTATCAAGGTGAGTGAGTAGACGCTGGATGATAATGCATTACAAATGATATGTTTACTTAGAGTAACTGCTTGTGTGCATGTGTGTCATAGGTGACAGAAATGGAGGATGATTCCTGCTGGGTAACAGCAGAGATCCAGGGGCGGCGAGGCTACGTGCCCGAGAACTACATTTCCCTCCTCCCTCATCCGTAAAGAAATCATTCTTCTACTTGTGTTGTACTTAGAAATACAGCAAATTGATTTAGGATGATAAAAAAGTCAATAATTCCTGCTATTTTGATAGAAATGTGCTTATAATCGTGACATCACTGCTTCCTAACATTAATTAAAAAGAAGTACCGTACTTTTGTGTTTTGACCAAAAAGTGCTGTAAAAAGTGATGTTTCGACATTAACTGTGTAATTTCGAGGACTTTTAGAGGCATAAAAAGGTGAATTTGTTCAATATTTCACAAGACAATCAGCAAAAATTAGAGAAAGGTCAGAAAAAAAATCATTATAATTACATATTTTTTATCTGTTTTATCATTTTGTGACTCTTTTTTTGGGTCCAAGCAACTGTTGTACATAACTGACCTGATATTTAAGCAAAAATTTGAGAAGACTCAGTAAAAGTGAATGTAGTTACATGTTTATTGTCTGTTTTATCATTTTGTTATGCCTTTTTGGATCCTGATTTACAAAACTGAGCTACTATTTAAACAAAAATTAGAAAAAGGTCAGAAAAATAAACATAATTATGTGTTTTTTAACATCTTTTTTAATCATTTTGTGTCTCTTTTTTTGGATGACTTACATAACTGAGCTGTATATTTAATTCTGAACGTACCCCTGCTTGAGGCGGTTTAAATAGCAGCATTAATATTTACTTACACTGTCAAAGTATGTTAGCTCAGGAGTCATTTCTGTGGTTGTGTGTTTTGTCGTAGGTGGTTTGCAGGTCCGGTGTCGAGACTCGAGGCCGAGCAGAGACTGCGTTGGCAGGACACCGGAGTGTTTCTGGTGAGGGAGAGTGAATCAGCTCCTGGAGAGTTTTCTGTCTCTGTTAGGTCAGTGAACACATCACGCATGCACACACATGCACACACATGCACACACACACACACACACACACGCACGCCAACAGCATTTAGGATGAAATAAGGGGTTCAGGCTGAAGCTTGAGACTGATGAACTTTGTGAAGTTGCATCTGCTGTACTGCGTCTCTTCATGACCGAGGACGTAAGCATCTGCTGCCGGCTCTGATTATGTGTGCAGTCGGATGTTTGTTTTCCATCTCACCGAACACATTAGCAAGTTACAGCATCCACGTGTCTCTGAGTGTGTAAGGGCTGGCCGAGCGGAGAGCCAGACTATTTAAATATGGTCCGCGACAACCCATTTCACTAAAAATATCACAGCTCTGTGTGAGGAGGAGGACGTGTAATTTGGGTCACCGAAGCAACATGGGACACTTTAATCACTGAGGGTAAATTGATTGTATTCGATAATGGGGGCGTTGCGTAACACCTCATATTCTTTAATTAAGCACAGGTACATTATGCAATCGACATGTCACCGACATGCAGGTACGTACTGTGAACGCATTCAGGCTCAACATCTGTCTGCCTGCAAGGACTGAGAGGAAGGATGAGGTTATAGATACTAGCACAGTGATCAGCAGGAGAGTTAAAAACCCATAAATCAATGTGTGGTTTGTACAGAGTTTGTTGTGCATCTCGATTCCAATTGTTTTGGAGGAAATGTCATATACATGATAAACTTTGGACGTTGGACAACAAACAAGTCACCATGGGTTCTGCTTCTTTCCCATTTTTTTTACTAACTAATCAGTGAATCAAAAATGACCATAAGCATGAATCGAAAACTGAAAAACAGCTTGTATTGAATATATGCATTAAAAATAGGATTTAACTCTACGCTTTGGGATGTTTTACCGTCTTATTTCTTGTCCCCCGACACCCTCCGTAGCCAAATAAAGACTTTATCTGTGTATAAATACTCCATCCGGCAGTTCTTTGTGGATGATTTTGAGCTGTGATGCACATCTTTCTTTTTTTTTTGAGGTATCACAAGAAAAGAGGTCAAATAAACCTCTAAACTGTCTAAGATGCAGAGCACATCTTACATGAAGCTTTAAACGGGGAAATTTAAAAGAAAATTTACAAAAATATCCTGTTTATTTACACTTTCATTGATTTACTTGGTCTTGAACAAAGTTTAGGTTAGTGGTATGTAACACAACTACCAGTACTGAAGGTTCTACAGGAGATCATTGTATTGTAACAAGAATCAATGTTATTCACTTCTCCTGTCAGTGTTTTAATGTTGTGGCTGATCGGTATGCACTGTACACACTGTTTGCATGTGTGGACACTATTGTTTCACAGTTTTGATGCACAAAGCAGTTAAAGACTTGCTTATAAAGCTAATTTGTAGTATGTTGGTGGTAAAACAGCTCCAATAATATCTCACAAAACAAAAATTACGAGTTGAATTTTTGTGAAAATCATTTGTTCCTTCAGTTTAATACCAAAATGAAAGTTTGATTGATGTTGTTGTGTCATTTGGTGTTATTATAAACCATTTTATATTAGTATTTTTTGTACACAGTAATCAGTTAATACAGATTATGGACGTGAGGCACTGCCACCCAGATTCTCCACCCCCTTTTAGAGTTATTAAAGGATTATCTTCATTAGTATAAGGTAGGAACTGACATAACAATCAGTGACACATTAGAAGTAATTCAGAGTAATACGGTAATGCATTGTGCATGTCTGAAAGTGAAACATGTTTTAATTCCTTAAGTAATTACAGCAACAAATTCACACAAACTCCCAATGAAAACAAAAACTAACAGATTAAGTGAAAAGGTGATGCTGCGGCTCACATATAATGAGGATTTTTGTAATGTTATTCTTTCAACTAAATTAGTTTCAATGTTAAATATTGTTCTTGTTCCTTTTGCTTTATTGAGTACTGGATTAGTTTATGATATATTGAAAAATAGTGAATAAAGAGCCTAAAGTTTGGTCTTCAAATGTCTTGTTTTGTCCAACCAACAGTCTAAAACCCAAAGACATTTATTTTTCAACAGAGAATGCAAATTCATCAATAAAGTTTATTTAAAAAAAGATAAAATAACATAAGCTTTGTTGATCCCTCACTGGGGAAATTCACATTGCAGCAGCTGGATACAGATAAGGCCTGAAAGAAGCAGGACAAGAATTACAAAAAGTACATTAAGGCTAAAAAAAAAGATATAAGACAATATACCAAGCATGATGAATCTACATATGTACAAGTAAAAAGCATTATTGCCGGAAAGGGCCAGCATTAAATACTAGTTTTACATTTTGCTGTTGGGAGTAAACTTTGATTGTTTATGAAGAGCTGTAGAGAGAAAAGAGTGTTAACGTATGATGTAGCTCCGGAAGATCTATAGGGGGAAGAAAAACCATGTTCAATGAGGCTGCTGCAAACTGGAAGAGATGTGGCGGAAAAAAACTGCAATTAAGCAATGTTGTTGACTCGGAAGAACTGCAGGATAAACAAACAACACTAACAATGTAGTTGAACTGGAAGAGCTTTCGGATAAAAACTGTTTTACATGATGTGAATCGTTGCAACCTGAAAGACTGTGAAAAAAAATACAATGTTAAACAGTGAAGTATCTTAAACAGCTCTGCGGAGATGTTTTATATCTATATACCCTACCAGTCAAAGGTTTGGACACACCTTCTTATTCAATGCTTTTTCTTTATTTTTACAACTTTCTACATACATACTGAAGATGTCAAAACTATGAAACAAGATATATGGAATTATGTAGCAAGCAATTGTGAAATAACTCTGAATATGTTTAATATTTAGCTTCCACAAAGTAGCCACCCTTTGCTTTGATCACAGATTTGCAAACCTTTGGCCTTCTCTCAATGAGCTTCATGAGGTAGTCACGTGAAGTGGTTTCACTTCACAGATGTGCCTTGTCAAGGTTAATTTGTAGAATTTCTTGCCTTCTTAATGGGGTTGGGACCATCAGTTGTGTTGTACAGAAGTCAGGTTGGTACACAGTTGACAGCTCTATTTGACAACTGTTAGAATCCATATTATGGCAAGAACCAATCAGCTAATTAAAGAGAAACAACAGTCCATCATTAATTTAGGAACAGAAGGTCAGTCAGTCTGGAAAATTGCAAAAACTTTGAATGTATCCCCAAGTGCAGTCACAAAAACCATCAAGTGCTACGACCAAACTGGTTCACATGAGGACCACCCCAGGAAAGGAAGACCAAGAGTCTCCTCTGCTGCTGAGGATAAGTTCATCCAAATCACCAGCCTCAGAAATCACAAGTTAACAGCAGCTCAGATTAGAGCCCAGATAAATGCTACACAGAGTTCTAGTAGCAGACACATCTCTACATCAACTGCTCAGAGGAGACCGAACCAATCAGGCCTTTATGGTCAAATAGCTGCTAAGAAACCACTACTAAGGAAAAGCAAGTGTGATGGTGTAGGGGTGCTTTGCTGGTGATACTGTTGGGAATTTATTCCAAACTGAAGGAACACTGAACCAGCATGGCTACCACAGCATCCTGCAGTGACATGCCATCCCATCTGGTTTGTGTTTACTTGGACCCTCATTTATTAACAGGACAATGACCCCAAACACACCTCCAGGCTGTGTAAGGACTATTTGACCAATAAGGAGAGTGATTGGGTGCTGCGTCAGATGACCTGGCCTCCACAGTCACCTGACCTAAACCCAATCCAGATGGTTTGAGATGAGATGGACCACAGAGTGAAGGAAAAAGGACCAACAAGTGCTCAGCATCTCTGGGAACTCCTTCAAGACTGCTGGAAAATCATTTCAGGTGACTACCTCATGAAGCTCATCCAGACAATGCCAAGAGTGTGCAAAGCAGTATTTAAAGCAAAGGGTGGCTATTTTGAACAATCTAATATATAAAACATGTTTTGACTTATTTCACACTTTTTACTACATAATTCCATATGTGTTCATTCATAGTTTTGATGCCTTCAATGAGAATCTACAATGTAAATAGTCATGAAAATAAAGAAAAACCATTAAATGAGAAGGTGTGTCCAGACTTTTGACTACCAGTCAATATACTAAAGTGTACAACATTCATTTTTTCATAATAATGCAATAATAATAATAATGTTAGGAAACCTTGGGTCCTGGTGTTCATCTAGATGTTATTGTACCATGTACCATGTACCTAAACAATGTTCCAGACCAAGAACACTCCTTTTGGGTAACAACAGTCCCCCAGTAAGACAATGTGCCTCACTACACCTCAAAAACTGATCAAGAACAGCTCTAGGAACACAACCAAGCGTTCAAAGTACTGACATAGCCTCCAAACTCCCTAAATCCCAATCCAGTGGATCATCAAAGGGATGCTTCAGAAAAAGTCCAATCCATCGAGGCCAAATCCAAACCCTGCAACCCACGGGACTCAAAAGATCTTCCTGATGCCTGCCGAACACCACTGGACACCACCAGAGATCCTGTGTCTTTGTCCTGACATGTCAGAACTGTTTGGCTGCACGGAGAACACCTACACAAATGTTACGCTAGTGGTTTTAATGTTGTGGCTGATCGGTGTATGTATATTTGGAAAAGCCAATACAGCTGGTTCTGCCTGTTGTCTTTATGCTAAGTTAACTAGGCGTTGGTTGTAGCTTCACATCAACAGAACGATTTGGGCACGCGATCCTCAAACTCGCCTTAAGAAAACAAATTCTCAAAACAAATATTTTGGTTGAAATCATTTCCAGGGTGGTGGAGGGTGAAATAATATTATTTGTGTGTACAGTTTGAGTTTAATTTTAAATGTATAAATTTGTAATAATTACTTCTTTAGTGTGTTTTAGTGGACATAATACCTGAGATACATCCATAGACGCAGAGGTTTGTGGTCTCATTTTTAACGGCATTGTTACGACTGAATGGATCCTGAACAAAGAAACAATTTGAGGAAAGAAGCAGCAGCAGGTGTCGGTGCACAGATCAGACCTCTCACCTCTCACCTTCTCTTTCATTGTAGCTATGGCGACAGGGTGGAGCACTTCCGGGTCCTGGAGGGCGGTGGTCAGTACTGCATCTGGGACGAGTCGTTCTGTTCCCTTAACCGTCTGGTGGACTTCTACCGAACCCACAGCATCGCCGTGGAGAAGGTGGTCTGCTTCAGAGACCCTCCCTCGTCTCCTCAGCCACTGCTTCACCCAGCTCGTAACCCCTACCCCAACCCCTACAGAAGCAGCTCTCAGGAGTCCATCCCCTCCACCCGACTCCACTCTCACCCCTCTCACCCAGAGAGACAAAGCTCCCCCCGTCGGCTGGAATCAGTTTTGGAGGTATGACAACTCATAAACTTTTGTCAAGACCCATAACAGAGTGTGTCGTTTGTGTAGAGTTTGCTGTTCTATCTGTAGATTGAAAACACCACAGAGGGTTATAGAGGACAAATAAACCTCTAAAAGGCAGAACATATCATATATGAAGCTTTAAACTGGGAAATTACGAGAAAATCTAGTAAAACAGCCTGTTTCTTTACACTGTAATTGTTTTACTTGGTCTTGAACGATGTTAGGTTGCTGGTATTTAACAAATAAACAATACACACTGTTTCCATGGTTGAAAGCATCGAGTTTTGATGCATAAAGCAAGCAGAAAAGCCGCTTGAAAAGCTAATTAAAGCTAATTATTAGTATGTTGGTGGTTAAACACCTCCAATAATATCTCACAAAAGAAAAATGAACAATTGGATTTTGTTTAAAATCATTTGTCTGACAGTTTAACTGATAGCCAAATATATGCCATAAATAAAGTTTGATTTATGTTATTGTGTCATTCAGTGTCATAAAGCAAATATTATGTATATAGGAATCAATTAATACAGATTATGGGTCATCGGTGTGACACTATACACACAGTTTACATGTCTGGACACTAATATTTCGCACATTTTATGCACAAAACAAATAAAAAAGCTGCTTAGAAAGATAATTCTTATTATACTGGTAAAACAGCTCCAATAATATCTCACAAAACAGTTCGACTATAAACCATTTTTTCACTAAAATAAAGCAAATATTAGTATTTTGTGTATGTAGGAATCAGTTAGTACGGACTATAGATGTGAGCAAAATGGGTATCCCCCTCTTTTACAGTAATTTTCTGACTGTTTATTCGTGCAGAAGCCCCGCCTGGCTCACGCCCTCTGTGACTACACCCCCCCTCAGAGCGCCCACCTCCACTTCCTGCGTGGCGACATCATCGACCTGCTAGACTGCTCAAGCTCGCTGAGCTGGAGGGGGCGCTGTCGAGGCCGAGTCGGAGTCTTCCCACCAGATTACGTCCAACCGCTGTAGCACTGATGCCATATCAAACCCTCGACAACATGCTGCCGTAACGCCAACACTTATCAATCAATTTAGTCAATTAATCAATTACCTGAAAGCTAATAGATAGCAATAGATTAAAGGCCCCATCCAATCAGCTTCAAGCTATGCGCTATGGGGTCCTGAGGTTGCAGTATTTTCTGGCAAAGTTGATTATTTCTCATGAGAGATTTTCTGCTTTTCTTAGTGACTGTGGGAAAATGGGTTTACAGAAACAAAATCGAACCACACCCTGATTGTGGGTGTAAAACTCTGAATGATACCTAAAGATGTTAGTCTGTTCTCGCTTTGTTAGTCCTAAATACCTGCTGTGTCATCGGGCAGAAGTGAGTATTCAGAGTAATGCAAAATTTAATGATTTAAGTCAGTTCCAGTATTGAGCAATGGTTGATTAAATTCTGTCATTATTACATGAACAAACAATTCACTGTGGGTTCTATATGTTTCCTGTTTTTTACTGACTAATCAGTAAGTCAAAAATAAAACCTGAAACATAAATTGATAAAGAAATAGTAAGAACAAGAAAAGCACTCAGAGAGCACAGTTCTCTGCCAAGACTGCTCAATCTTTGTATCATTTCCAACAGATGAAATCTTTAATTAAAAAATGATGTTGCGTTGAGCACAGGTGTGTGTTATGCATGTGTACGTTATGTACGGATGCCGAATCGTGTAACCTAAATATGTAGCAGGCGGTAGGAATTGATGGGACTCGGAAAAAGACTCACAATATAATCACCTGTTGCTTGTATCATTTCCGATGGATAAGTCCTGATAAGTCCACATTGGTCGATTTGTGGTCGGACTGCATTCATGTGATCGTCAGCAGGCAGCTGATGCAGTGTTCACGTGTTGTCATAGTTACAGTGATGCCACACCGCTATTTTGCAATGATACAGAAATCTTTAACAAATCCATGGATCCAGACTATAAGCTACGTCACTGCCCAAATTTTATCAGTTGGTCCTTGTGTCATTTCAGACCTTCCCTGAAAATTTCATCTAAATCCGTTAGTCTGTTTTTGGGAAATGTTGTGAACAGACAGACAGACAGATGGACAAACGTACGCTGATCGTCACATAACTACGCCGCGTTCCTTGGCGGAGTAATAATTGCTGCAGCCTCAGAGTGAACCAGCTTGTATTGAATATATGCATTAAAAGTGGAATTTAACATTATGTTTTACTGTCCATTTTTCACCATTTTCTGAGGTTTTACAAATCAAAGCACTAATGAATCAATCCAGAAAATAATCAACAGACTAATCGGCGATGAAAATAGTGACTAACTCAAAGTCGTGATACATTATCAACATTTTAGTCACAATATAGGTGCTACAGTCACTTTTTAGGTAGTGGAAAATGGCATTAAATGAGCTGAACTGGTCCTTTAAAGCTATTTGAAATACTGAAACGGTTTATGTAGAACACAGACGAGTTAAAATAAGACATGTAGGACATCATATTCATGAAAAACTTGGATGTTAGGCTGCAGGGAAACAAACAATCCAGACATCAACATGGGTTGTTTGTGTTTCCTGTTTTTTACTGACTAATCAGCAAATCAAAAATGGCCTGAAGCAAAAATTGAAAATGAAAATAACTCCTGCAGCCTCTGAGTGAACAGGCTTGTATTGAAGTTACGCACTGAAGGTGAAATTTAACTTTAGATTTTGCAATTTTTTATTGTTTTTGCCTCCCAGTGCCCTCCGCAACCAAATAAAGATTTTATGTGGGTATAAATACTCCATCCAACATTTATTTGTGGACGCTTTTGAGCTGTGATGCACATATCTTTCATTTATTTAAAATATCACAAGAAAAATAAACATTTGTCAAGACAATTTTTCACATCTAACACTCAGTACTTAATATTTCTTAAGGAATTACACCAGAATAGTAAGAAAGACACACAGCGCGACATCATAACTTCCTTTGTGAAGCTTTGTTTTTCAGCTGATTTACAATTTTTAGTTCTGATGAATCGTAATAGCAAAAAAATGAATGAAAACCTCCATATTTATACATATATATATATATATATATATATATATATATATATATATATATATATATATATATATATATATATATATATGGATGCATATGAAGCTTCACTCTTGAATATTAAACAAAAAAAACATGTGTTAACTAAATTTGGATGACAGCAACAATTCTAATATAAAATAATATATCATGCCAGGAAAATCTGCAATTTCTGTTGATAAACAAGCTAAATATCATCACAGACACACACACACACACACACACACACACACACACATATATATAATGCAGAAAACATTAACTGAATGAGTATAATTTCAAAATACAATTAAAGTCACATACAAACTAAACCACATATTCTTACTAATATACATTTTTGAGCTTTTAATTTGATGAGATGTTTATTTTACTGTAAATAATAATCCTTTGAAAACTTATTTACATTTTTTTTAAAAAAGCTTTGAAAAGAGGATAAAGTTTAGCAGTTAAAAATGATAAACATTATTAAGTCAATTAGGTGATTAGAAATAATTCCAGTAACTTGCCTTTACAGTTAGTTTACTGCAACTATTACGGGGTTTTCCGAAAAAAGTCTTTAAATGAGTTGATTCTCTAATTTGCATTTAATTGAGATCACAGCTAGAATTCTGATTATTGAAAAAAGCGAAGATAAAAAGCCTTTTTGATTTCATTTCATGTTCAAACAAGAAGTCTAACTGGTGAAACAGATTCAGTGGAACATCCTCTGTATTTTATTTTACTTAGTTTATTTGTTATAAATTAGAGACCTGTGTTTTAAATTAGATTTAGAGATATTTTTAAAAATATTTTTATTGGGAATTAATTTTATGTTTCACTGTGGTGTCATCTAACATTTTATTTTTATGGTAGTTTTTTTTGTTTGTCTGATTTATGTTTGTAATCTTGGCTGTTAAATCCTTTGGGGTGTGTGTCGATGTGTGTGTGTGTCCGTGTGTGTGTGCGTGTCTGTGTCTCTGTGTGTGTTTTTGTGTGTGTGTGTGTGTGTGTGTGTGTGTGTGTGTGTGTGTGTGTGTGTGTATTTTCTACTCCTAAATTTTGGTGATTTTTAGCATTTTTAGTTACATCTATATATTTTTATTAATATTGTTAAATGCACGATGCCTTCAGGGTTCAGCAGAAATCTCCATAAAGATGCGTTTGGTTTTGAACCTCCTGATATAAACAGATCAGTTTTTGCAGGCAGGTGGAGTTTCCAGTTCATGTTGTGGAGCAGGAGGGCGAGGCAGGATGTTAAATCTGATCCTCCACTCAGGCGAAGTAGGCGTACAGAAAAATGTTAATGCTGACCAGGAGGATGGCGTTGACGCAGCAGAACCGAGACCAGAACACACTCTCTCGGACACTGGGAACTCTGGGAGACGGAGAATCCTCCGACTGTCGCACCGCTGCGATACACAATCCTGTCCCACGACCACACATCACCCGCCGGGCTGGTTCAGAGCCTGAAACACACACACATACACACACACACAAAGAGAGAGAGAGAGAGACACCGAGACACACACAGACAAAAACAAAAATCAGAGACATGCACACACATACACACACACAAATCAGAGACACAAACAGACATAATACAAAAATCAGACACACACACACACAGAGGGACATACAGACACACCCACAAAACAAAAATCAAAGAGACACACACATAGAGAGGGACATACACAGACACACACAGAGAGAGAGAGAGAGAGAGAGAGAGAGAGAGAGACACACACACACACACACACACACACACACACACACACACACACACACACACACACACACAGGAAGTTGCTCCAACAACAGCTGAGTGTGCAGATGAGTGTTCATCACATGATGCTGGTTTTATTACCCTGGGAGCTACGGTGGCTGACAGAGGACACTTTCTGCAGAGGGATTTCTCTCTGTGGCTCTTCAGTTATCGTCCACCAGGTGAGGTTACACACCTGGGAGAGCAGGAAAGGCACCAGCATATGATTTACTGACTCACACTTCAGCTCTAACATGGTTTTTTGGACAATATCCTGACTAAAAAGAACCGTTTAAAACTCTCTAAACAATGAACTCAAATATCACCTAGCAGTAACTGAATCACAAGCAATGAAAAACAGATGCTTTAGAAAGACTAGATTGAAAATACAGCATTCAAGATAGCAACTCCATGTAAAAAATAGTAAAAACACCTGAGTTTGCTGACCAAGAAGAACAACAATGTGAGGAATAATCTCCTTAAACAGTTTTCATTTTTGACAGTTTGGTCAATATTTGTGCAATCCTTAGAAATGCTAGAAAATACTCTTTCAAGATGCATTTTCACATTGAATTTTTGCACAAAGTTACTTTTGTAATGTTATGAATATGATCATGTTTTTTATGTAAATTTTGATACCCAAATGTTTCCCTAGGGTTATTATTGTGTTGTCTAGTTTCACGAACACGGTATAAAATGACCACAACTTTCTCAGTTTTTATTCCTGTAGGTCATTTATCTGCATCATGGATCCACTTAAAACAGATTATTTGAAATATACAGATACAGAACACAAAAATACTGTCTGAAAACGTCACTTCCAGAAGCTTTGCAGAATATTCCAGCATGCCAACTGTGGCGACCCTTCGTCTGGACACCAGGTGTTCCTGATGAGGAGCTGAGGGTCGTCACCAGACTGAGCCACACCTGCAATCAGTGGCTCAGCTGCATTTAACTGCTCTCCTCTCCAGTCTAGACGGGGCTGGCTGACAGGAGCTGGTGTCTGTGGAGCTCCAGCCTCACGTGTGGGGTTTTGTGTCGTTTGGGCCTTGACGGCATTGTGGACTGCTTTTAGTTGGCAATAAACCTTTGTGTTTCACCGTACAGTGGTTGTCTCCGAGTTTTTGTTGCAACTGTGGAGCCGAGTTGTAACACAACAATCCAAAGCACACAGCCAAGAGTTTCCAAAGAAGAAAAAAAATGAAAACTATGATGTGAGGGCAGGGGATCTTGCCTGACCTGAATCCAACAGAACACCTCTTGGGTATTTTAAAGAGAAATGTGAAGCAACAACCCCCTCCAGCAAAGAGCAGCTGGAAAATACTGTCTCATAAAAAAGTATTGAACAAAATAAAGATTTGAATGTCAGAAATGAGTTTAGCTAAAAGTACTGACTTTAGTTGCCTTGAGCCCCTACTTGTGGGGCCTGTGTTTTTAATTATCTCAAATCAAAACTGTTGTTTTTTAATTTGACATAAGGCCACATAACCTGCAGTTCACCTCAGAAGGGTGTAATCACTATAAGATGGTACAATTTTGAACAATTTAACATTTAAATGATGCTGCACATGGAGTCATCAGGTCTGGGGAGAAATTAATTGTATTATATATAAACACCTATAAACACCTTCTCATTCAATGTTTTTTTCTCTATTTTTACTGCTACTATGAAGCAAGATATATGGAATTATGTAGCAAACAAATAATTGTGAAATAACTCTAAATATGTTTTATATTTTAGATTCTCCAAAATAGCCACCCTTTACTTTGATTACTGCTTTGCACACTCTTGGCATTCCCTCAATATATATAAATGACGTGTTTATATATTATACAATTAATTTCTCCCCAGACCTGTAAAGCTTAAAAAAACACCATTTCAGGTGACTATATCATGAAGCTCACGGAGAGAATGCCAAGAGTGAGCAAACCAGTAAATCAAACAAAAGGTGGCTATTTTGGAGAATCTAAAATATAAAACATGTTTTGACTTATTTCACACTTTTTCGTTCACTGCATAACTCTATATGTGTTCATTCATAGTTTTGATGCCTTCAGTGAGAATCTATAATGTAAATAGTCATGAAAATAAAGAAAAACCATCAAATGAGAAGGTGTGTCCAAACTTATGACTTGTGGTGTGTATGTAGCACACCCATATCTTTCTATTGATATGAAGCTATGACCAACAGCTAGTTAGCTTAGCATAAAGATAACAGACAGAAACAGCTGGATTGGCTTTTCCAAATATAGATATAGATACAGATATATACAAAAGAAATATACAATTTATTTTACAAGCTTATGTATGAAAATTAATCCATTACCAGAGGTACTGACTGTCCTTATTTAGGCAAGTGGTGCATTTGAGGTCATGATGCTTTCATTACTGATTTCTTAATGAGATCTGACACTAATAAATATAAATCTATCTATATCTATATCTATATATCTATATATCTATATCTATATATATCTATATATATCTATATATCTATATATCTATATATATCTATATATCTATATATCTATATATCTATATATATATATATATATATATATATATATATATATATATATATATATATATATATATATATATACATATATACATATATACATATACATATATACATATATACATATATACATATAGTTACAGCTGTGGCTGTATTTTGTAATATTGTGTTTGTAGTTTGGATCTGTTTTATTGTCTGGGAGTGGGTGTTCTGTCTTTGTGTGGATCTTTGTCTCGTCCTTGTTTTCTGTGTGAGTCATCTGTCTTGTTAGGTTGTAGTGGGTGTTCTGTGTGTGTGTGTGTAGATCTTTGTGTGCAGGAGGTGGAATTGGCGGCAAGGCGGACGACGCTGGTTGGCTGTTGCCCCTTTGAAAATGTCAGCGGCTGGCAGTGGAGTGGAGCCACTCTGACAGCAGGCCCTTTTTCACGTTTTTCCCAGACTCAAACCAATTTACTTGATACCTGTGTTTTCTTTGTTAGGATAAGCTAGTGTTGTTTTTTGTTTGTTAGACTTAGGTTTTCTTTTTGTAGTAGTTTTGTTGGATAGTTTTTTTGTTTGAGTGCTTAAATGCCTCTTTAGTTTGTATCCAGTTCTGTTGTTGTTTGAATAGCCCATGAAGTGGCCTGTTTCATTTTAACATATTGTAAATAAACCTTTTTGTAATTTTCTTAGAACTTGTTAATTGTTGTTGGGGACTGGGAAAATATTAGTTTTTCATTTTTTTAAAAAAATATTATGCTACACAGCTTCAGCCTAGACGGTGCGTAACATATATATATATATATATATATTTGAAAATGCCATCCAGCTGTTTCTGCCTGTTGTCTTTATGCTGAGCTGAGCTAACTAGTTGTTGGTTATAGCTTCATATCAACAGGAAGCTATAGGTGTGCTATCATCAAACTCTCTTCAAGAAAACAAATTCTCAAAACTAATATTTTATTTGTAATCATTTCCAGTGCCGAGGAGGGTGAAATATTCTTCAGCTATACAGTTAGTGTTTTAAATGTGTAAATAAATTTTATCCACAGATAATTCTAGTAATAATTATTTACTTAGAGCAGTGTGTGTGTTTTAGTGGACATAAAGTAGTAGTTGTGATTAGCTGTGTGTATGTACAAGGGAGCATACAGATGAATGTGGTGATGGTCTGAACATGTGAGGTTACAGATGATGAATGTGATAAATGTGTGAATCACACCGTTCTGCTTAATTCCTTTGAAACCTGGTAAGACGAAGTGTTTCATCAGAAAGGCTGATGTTTGCAGTTAGAGTTCATTTGCGGGTTGGAGTGAAATCATGTGTGACAAATGGGTCAGCAGCTATAACAAAATGTCAAATGTAAAGCCTTTAGTTAGTCATTCTGTTCTGTGCAACAATAGTTCAACTGTATGGTAAGATTTTGAGCTCAGTGTTGATCTTTTGGATTTAGATGGGAATGTCATCTTTAACATGGAGGCCGAGCTTCAGATAATCTACTTTCAGATGTGCAGGTGTTTTTACCTGAGGTTGATTTTTAGTAGAAAACATTACATTACCTACATATCCTCACCTCGCTAATAGTTTGAGTATTTATCAAGCTATTGTGTGTGTGTAATACCAAACTATGTGTACATACCTGCTCGTGGGTGGGCGGTGGCGTGAGCAGTGAAACCACGGCAACCACGATAGCGGTGAGTCCACACAGCAGGATGGCGAAGTGGAGGTAGTGGACGCTGCGTAGCACCGTGGGAGCTGAATCCACGACGCCACATCGGTGTGGAGGGAAGGCGAACTCCAGCACCATCCGACACACTCCCACCACCAAACCCACCATCAGGCCCCAGAACGCACCCTGAAAACACACCCAGAGGAAAATCTTACCGCTCCAAGTTTGTTCTTCTGCGGCTCGCGAGACAGCGTTGTGATTCTCATTTCAGTCTTGTTTTAGTTTGGATTTAGTCTGATCTGTTTCTCATATTTTTCTCCTAAAATTCACCAGGAGATATAGGTGAGAAAGGAGGAGAACAATTAGCAACAAGAGTCAAACTTGAGATTTCAAGGAGATAATTCAACTAATGGATCAATTTTTTTTGTCAATTGAGCTATATGTGAACTTTGTATGAGCTTTATTTTATGTAAATATGATACAACCACTTTATTAAATTATACCGAGTCTTCCTAATGTTTTGTCAAACCTTCAGGCCGAAAGATCATAGTTTCATTGGTGTACTTTGCAACAAAATAAACATGATTATTGTATAAAGAGTCTCTCATCAGTATACATTTTCACTGTAATTATCAAATATTTGTATCTGCAGTCTTGTTTCTGTACTCAGCTGTTTCTTTCTAGTAATTTCTGTGGTAGTTATAGAGATATGGACACAGTTGAGATTTTATTATTTTTTTTACTTTTGCACTGAAGTTGTGACTCTTGTTAATCTTCTCAACCCTAAAACTAAGCCCTTCTTTTGTTTTCATGTATTCAACAATTGACTGGTAACATCAATGCATACCTAAAGGTAAAATGAGGAATGTGATGCATATCAGTGGAAGCAAAGTCTGATCATACAGTAAATACATCCCAAAATCCATAGAATTTATACCAGTTTTTAAGAGACATTGTGAACAGAAACTTGAAGTTGCTTCCAAATGTTTCCCCTGTAGTGTACACATTGATGCATATATATATATATATATATATATATATATATATATATATATATATATATATATATATATAGTTTTTGAAAACTTTGAACATTTTTTGCTCTGGGCACACAGAAAAGTGATTTCTTCATCGGACTAATTCCCGACCTGAAGCAGCTCAGGGTTTATGCTTGGGTGTGTTCGGCTCGTAAGTTTCCCACCGTGATGATCTGTCACCATCATGTCACTTCTCACTTACTGTGAGTGAACACACGTGCAGCAACACAAATAACTCTCCGTCTACGCTCCAGCAAAGAATGTGATCTGTGCAGTTCGACTTCACATGCATGAAGAAAATAATCAGATTGTTACAGCACACAGAGTAAACATACTTTCTCTCATGTCATTGTGATAGATAGATAGATAGATAGATAGATAGATAGATAGATAGATAGATAGATAGATAGATAGATAGATAGATAGATAGATAGATTTTATGAGTGATATTTGCTGCTTTTATGACTGCACACATCATGCTAACGTGTAAGCAAGTCTGTATTGATTGCACTCTGCAGCCAGACTACTTAGCATGTGACTCATGTGTCCTTTGACCCTGTGAGTCAATAACGTTCAGATTATTACTGCGATATGCTGCCAGTTCATCTGATCAAATAAAAAGCTTAGACCTTTTTGTGTAACACCACTATGAACCCTTCTCATTAACCTTTTTATAGGTCTAGAAGAAGCAGATGGCTGTGACATTCAGCATTGGGTTTGGTTTTTGGCATGTCTGTACACGGTTGGATTTAAACTGTGACAAGACACTGAGGTCATCTAAAAATTGTGTTTCAACCCTGTTTCAGTGACAGTGTTTAAATGTGCAGTTCGTCATGCTGCTGATACGAGCCTAAAGAGTCGTCGAGGCACAGCAGAAGTAAATGCTAAAATGCTCACAGGAACATTTTTGACATGCTTGTGTTTAGTAGGTAATGTTGAACTCATTCGCCACGACAGTGCAGGTGCTTCTTGTGCGGATAAAGCAAGGGCATGAACGCCTCTGTGGGTGTTTTGGTACCAGACATTGGCAATAGATCCTTTGGGTTCTGCACTTCGCAGGATGGGGTCTTTGTGGATTGGACTTGTTTATCTCACAAATGTTTGATCTGACTGGGGGAGTTTGGAAGCTCTTGGTCAAGCTTAGGTTGGTCAAATCTTAAACAGATTTTCATATAAAGACTAAAGACTCTATAAAACATAATTTTTGAATTGGAAAACGATTGTTTTTTGTGTTAGAATGTAAAAACGTGGAGATTTTAGTGTGGTTTTTTTTGCATCTGGGCCACTTTAAAGATAAGATAAAGATAAGATAAAGATAAAGTTCTTTATTTCTCCCCACTCCAGGGGAAATTTACATTGTTACAGCAGTTAAACCAGGTACAGATCAAAATACAATGAGCTTAGGTGGGTTAAATCTGAGGTAGATCGCATTTTTGTACCAACACAGTTTTTACTGGTACAAACCCGATCCATGAAGGCCCCATCCAGCAGCCCAGTGGACCTAAGAGAACCACTGCCGATGGGGCTAATGGGAATGTTGTTGTATCATTATTTTATAGCTATAAATCAAAGTTCTGCATTGAAAAACACTGAGTACAACCTGAATGTTAGTACTAAATTTTATCTGGTAGCTGTTACAATAAAAAAGAATACATCCTCTGGGATACATGAATGTCTTGACAAGAATTAATGGCCATCCATTCAGTAGTTGTTTTCATATTTCAGTCTGTGCTGAACTTGCACCCTCAGAGAACAATACTGCCTCATACTACGCCAACATAACTACAAATAATTTTATATGACTGGGATGTCCTTTGACCTGCAAATGATCAAATCAGAGTTTGCTTGGCTGTTGCCATCTCATGTTGTAACCTCAGGTGAGTTCACTGTAAACACAAAGTAGTGAGAGTCAACTAGAGTGGACTCTTTGAAGCTTTTCTGAGTTGCTAAAAGGTCATATTTACATTATAGCACAGGAGAAAACCCTGTTCATTCTGAAAAACCTAAAAAAATTCTCTTTTTCAGTTGTTTGACAGCATGCCAGCAGACACACCCAATACTCGCTCTGTTAAAACAGGGGTTGGATCTTGAATATGCAGCCAACTGGTCTTTACTTGCAGCCAAACAATGTCTCAACACGTGTTGTTGACTTGGAGCTGATAGATGCCCTTCCTACAGCGATGTTCTGTTTAACTTGAAGTCTTTATCTGGTCATAAACACACTTTCACTCACTTTGTTATCAGATAAAGGCAAAGACTTTCTTTTCTTTTAAAGCCAGAGTGCAATATGTTCATGCTGGTTCCTCCACAGGAAGCCATAAACAATACACTTCATCAGATGTGACTAACACACACACTTCACACTTTCTCACACAAAGGAATCCACACCAAGCAGAGAGAGAAAGAGAAAGAGACTGCAGCACAAATCTCGATCCCACGTGAGGCTAATAAAACCATAAAGCAAATACAGTGTAGTGGAAAGGACAAACAAGGCACTGAGGAAAACCTCAAACATCCAGAAAGTTCTGCAGAATTAGCTTGGTCAATTCTGTCCAGAATGGCATAAAACTTTAAATTAAGTTTGGTTATGCTTGAGACAACGCTTACCAATGCTTTTTTGTCTGTTTGTTGAAAAGCAATATTTTGAGTCTTAAAAATATCCCTGTTCAAAGGATCCTTATTATTTATTAAGTACTAATGTAGGGCAGCACTGTGTTGCAGTGATTGTCACCTCACTGCTAGAAGATCCCTGGTGTGGGTCTTTCTGTGTGGAGTTAGCATGTCCAAAGACATGCTGAGGTTACTGATGATTCTAAATTGGTCGTAGGTGTGCGAGTGTGCTTGGTGGGCCCCCATCCCCCCTGCGACCATACTGACAATAAAGCGGTTGGTGTATAGCTATGGAGGACTAAAAGTGCCAAAATTAAATAAATAAATACATCATTAAATAATTAATTAAATATGTCATTAATTAATTAAAATTGGAATTAAATATTTCATTAATTAATTAAAATTGGAATTAAATATGTCATTAATTAATTAAAATTGGAATTAAATACTTAAATGTGTTATTAAATAAATATATCATTAAATAATTAAATATGTCATTAATTAGTTAAAATTGGAATTAAATATGTCATTAATTAATTAAAATTGGAATTAAATACATAAATGTGTTATTAAATATGTCATTAATTTATTAAAATAACAATTATTTTAAGTAAAAAACATATTTCATTATTTCACGATTTAATTAATTATTTCATGGTCCTTGTGTTGCAGTGGATCATGAATTAATTTTATCTGTCAACCTCGCCCGTCAAAGTCCGTGGGCGGGACTAACGTGAATCTAGTCTAATCCACTGCTTTTGTCTGCCTTGAAACCGGAAGTAGAAGTCTTTCTAAACATGGAGGCTGTGTAGAGGGAGAGTCGCTGTGAACTTTCTAGAGAGTTGGTGAGAGATATTTTAGACCTTGCAGAGTATGTGGAAGCAGGACCTGCTGACCGCGAGCATGTAGCGTGTAAAGCAGAGGAATTTATTGACGTTGTTGAAGTTATTTCCGCACTTTCCGACCAAGATGTTGACCGTAGAGTGACTGCAAATTTAGAGGAAGTACTCCGCCGGTTTTCTGGTACCAGGGTGCAACAGGAGCACACACAGGGACCAGGGCGTTTGGCATACCGAGGGAAGTTCTGGAACATCACGTTCTTTGTGGATTACCAGCCTGTCAAATTGCAGCGATGCTCGGAGTGTCGAGCGCTTTTCCTTTAGGACCTACTCGGCGCGGCACGGCTCCGCTCGTCTTTGTTTAGCCGCGATTCCACAAGCATCTACTCGGCACGGTACGGCTCGTCTCATCTTTGTTAGCGAGCGTTTCCATACGGACTAATTTTCAGCACCTTCTCGGCTGAGGTTCCCAGCGAGCTGAGATGAGCCGATAATGTGGCGTTTACATAGTGCAGGCCACTGATTGGACAGGGAGTGACGACACAGAGCAACTTCAGCACGAAAACAAAATCCTGCATTAAAAAAATGACTGTAAACAGCGACGGTGTGCATTGCTCTTCACGAAACTCTCTGTTCTTCATAATTTTAATGTGACAGCCAGACCTGTACCGTGGGTGAATGAAGAGGTCGAGACTTTGTCTTTGGTGGCGGACCAAAGAATACAGAGAGAGCTGGACGGAGAAAGTTTATCAGGAGGTCTCTGAGCGGATGGCCGCTCACATATACAGTAGACTGTATATAAAGAGGACAGAAGCAGTGTAGGGAGAAGCTGAAAAAGCTCAAAAATGACTATCGGTCCACCAAGGACCACAACGGCCGGCGTGGGTCAACCAGGAGGTGTTGGAAGAGGTTTAATGGAAGCTATTTACTGGCACCGCACCGCCAGCAACAGGAGGGAGACTCAGCCGCTGCATTGTTGGAGACGTTCGAGAACGGTGAGTGTTTTGTGACTTCAAGAAACTTATACATCATTTATTCCATTGGTGGCAAGCTTCTTTTAAGCAAACAAGTATTTTTAGAAAGTAACGTCGTTGTCTCCTGGAGCAGACAATAAGATAGCTAGTTAGCCATCGGCGCTAACTCCGTGCTCTGCTTGTATTTCGTGCTGCTGTTTCTAACGTTTAGCTCTCAGAAGCTAATACTTCAGTCAGCATGCCGTGTTTTTCTTGTACTTAGAGTGAGTGTTTATTTCTGTTCAAGAATCCCTTTCCACATGCGAAGCCTACTCCACCTCCGTCGCGGAGCCCCCGGCTGCCCTGTCTCCTCTCCACCACCAGCAGCAGCTCCTCTCCAGCACCAGCTTCGACACCGACCCTGTCAACAGCACCGTCTTATCACCGGTAAGACACGGTAAACAGAGAGCATGGTTGATTTTCGTATTATTATTACTACAGGTGTAAATGCCTGCAAGCATGATCAGAACAACGAGACCAATGACCAAGAATTGAGGCAGGTGTAAATGCAAACTGTGCAGCAGCCAGCTCAGGAACGCCTGATGAAAGCTACATGTAGCTACAGTGACACATAAACAGAACACATGCAGCTGCATTTATTTTCTATTGATTTAACAAGTAAGTCACTCTAATTAATTTACGTTCTGGTGCGGTGTAGTATTGCAACCATTCTTCTTATAGTCACTAGGTAGCTGTGAAACTGAATGAAAATATACATAAAAATGAGAAAACACAGCTCTTCTTAGCAACTCCAAAATGTGCACAGGATGAAATGAAGTTCACACCACGTCGTTTTTGTTTGTGGTGGAGCAGTTACTGCTTGTGCTTTGGTTAAAGCGAAGAGTGCCAGAAGTTTATTAAAGTATCAAAGACATGATCATGATTGAAAATGGATGGACGGGTGGCTAAACACATCACATCATAGCTGTGGAGTCCTTCCAGCTCCTGGGGACTACAATCTCTCAGGACCTCCTGAAAAAGGCTCAGCAGAGGATGTATTTCCTACGACAGCTGAGGAGACATGGCCTGCCACATGAGCTGTTGATCCAGTTCTACACTGCAGTCATACAATCTGTCCTGTGCACCTCTGGATCAACCACACAGCAGGACAGAAACAGACTACAGCCCATAGTACGGACTGCAGAAAACATCATCAGAGACCCCACTCACCCTGGACATTTGGACTACAGTGCCCTGTACACAAAAATCGCCACTACTGTGTTTATAGCAATTACCATTTTGCTAATGTGTTCATACATTCCAGTCTAGCTGTACATTTCTGTTTATATTGTGTTCTATTTTACTACTATTTCTTTTTCCTCCCTGTTCCTCTTTCTATTGTTTATTTTTTATTATTCTCTTCCATATTCCTAGGATGACACCAACAGCCGAAACCAAATTCTGTGTATATTGTGTACTTACTTGGCCATTAAAGCTGACTCTGATCACTTTTCTGTCTTTGGTCTAGGCAAGAGGAAAGGGGGCCACAGAAAATTGGACCTTCCTAGCGTACTTGTGGAGATGCAGACTGAGGAGGAGTGGAGTCATGCCCAGCATGATGAGAACATCTGGTTGCTCCTCAGCGAGGCAAGAGAGAATGAAGCTGGCCCAGAATACTGCCTTCAACCAGTCATTCCTGGGTGTGCTGGGGCAGCTGGGGTAGCTGGGTAGGCAGTGGGCAGCCGGCGAGTGTGAGCGAGTCCACCTCCCATAGACTTGAGATTTACAAGTGCTGGTCATATAATTAGAATATCACGAAAAAGCTTGTCTTTTGGACAACTGTCAGGTCAGTAGTCTTCCCCATGATTGTGTAGCCTACAGAACTAGGCTGAGAGACCATTTAAAGGCCTTTGCAGGTGTTTTGAGTTAATTAGCTGATTAGAGGTGTCTTCAATATTGAACCTTTCTACAATATTCTAATTTTCAGAGATACCAAATTTGAGATTTTTGTTAGTATTCAGGTATAATCATCAAAGTTAAGAGAAATAAACATTTGAAATATATCAGTCTCTGTGTAATGAATGAGTATAATATACAAGTTTCACTTTTTGAATGGAATTACTGAAATAATGAACAACTTTTTTCATGATATTCTAATTATATGACCAGCACCTGTAGTTGTATATAGTTTTACTTTTAGTCCTCCACTGTAGGAGAGGCCCACCACAGTTTGTACTTTGCACATTGTAAATAGTTTTGATTTTGCTGCTGACTAATAAACTATTTTGTGACTTATGTGATTGCATCATAACTTTTCATTTTGTCTGTTAAGACACTGGTAGGAAAAGAGTCAACAGTCTGAACCAAACAATTCTATATTCCCTAATAATGTATTTGTGTTTAATGGGATTTAACATGTTTTAACACAAACTCCTTTATGGTTCATAATTCTGGTGACTGAATTACACCAAAGCAATACTGATTTATCAAACTGGAATTTTCTTAAAACAGCTGTTTTAATGTTTTGGCGTTTAATTTTTTATTTAATCTTGCTAACCTTCACAAACAAACAATAGCATAGACACATCTACAAAAGTTTATTGTCAGAATTGCATTAAAGAAAACAATAGCGGTCCGGGGACAGAAAAACAGAAGTATAACAAGAAGAACAACTTTTAACTTTTGCATGACACGTAGTGCATCAGTGCATCCTGTACATCTCTGCCCTCCTCCTCTACACCTTGTGCCACTGCAGGCTCATGTGCTGCTGCTTCAGGTAAATCCCATGAAGTCTCATCAGAGAGCATCTGAAACACATACACAGCATACATATTTTAATACCTAATAGCGACAAACTGCAGCCATTACAGGGTCGTTCACAGGACTGATACACGATAGCTAGCGAACTAGCATTAGCTTACCCTTATATGTCGTCTCGTTCATATCCTCTTGTCTTCAGCTTGATACTGCTGTATCGCCTCCCAAACTCTCCTGTGTGTCTCCTGAGTGTTTCGACTCGCCGCTCTCAGCTTTCTCCGACTCTTCTGTTACTCTGAATCTGACAGAAAGCCACAGACCGAGCAGCAGGTGTACTATCGCCTCCATGTACATTGTTGCATTGCGTTTGTGTCGCACAAAAATGACGGTAAGGGACTTTCGGGCCACCGTGCTATGACGACTCAACCCACGATGAGGTGGTACTCAATGTAATGGAAAAACAACTAAACCGAGACGAGCCGTGGCGCGCCGAGTAGATGCTAAAGGAAATGCTAAAGGAAAATTTGTCTTGCACCGCATGTATCAACATTTGGGAAAGAGGACCGAGTCTTTAGCGGTTGCTAATAAAGTTTTGTTTTATTGAGTATCCAAACCAACGTAGAGGTGAATAGCGCCACCCAGTGTATCGGAATGTGTTCACAAGCTCTGCGTCAATCCATTATCTGGAATCGATTTGCCTTGACTTGATGTGCAGGGTAACCAATCAGGTGTTAGGATCCGCCCACCGACTTTGACGGGCGAGGTTGACAGATAAAATAAATTCATGATCCACTGCAACGCAAGGACCATGAAATAATTAATTAAATAGTGAAATAATGAAATATGTTTTTTACTTAAAATAATTGTTATTTTAATAAATTAATGACATATTTAATAACACATTTATGTATTTAATTCCAATTTTAATTAATTAATGACATATTTAATGCCAATTTTAATTAATTAATGACATATTTAATGCCAATTTTAATTAATTAATGACATATTTAATTATTTAATGATATATTTATTTAATAACACATTTAAGTATTTAATTCCAATTTTAATTAATTAATGACATATTTAATTCCAATTTTAATTAATTAATGAAATATTTAATTCCAATTTTAATTAATTAATGACATATTTAATTAATTATTTAATGATGTATTTATTTATTTAATTTTGGCACTTTTAGTCCTCCATATATAGCTAATTGATGGACGGAAGTACTACTGTAATTACATGCTTGTTTCTTATTAATTGCTGCAATGGGTAGTAGTTGATAAATTAATTTGTTCAATGACAGAATCTGATAATTGACCTTAAAATTCTGTTGTCATTTGTTCAGTAAAAACGCCAGAAACTCACTGGTTCCAGCTTCCCAGATGTCAGAAAGTCCTTCTTTTCTCTCACTGTAATTTACTACATTTAGGTTTTAGTCAAAATGAACAATTTGAGGATGTTCCTTTGGCCTTTTTCACTATTTTCATTCCATATACAAACCTATTATTGAATTAGTAGGAAAAATGGAATTAAGTGGTGGTTGCAACTGTACACATACAGTACATACATGCTGTGCAAAAGTATTTGCCCCCCTTCTAATTTTGCATATTTTTCACACTTAAATGCTCCAGATCATCAAACTAGTATTAATTGAATATTAGACAGAGAAAATGCACAAAACACAAAATGCAGCTTTTAAATTATGATTTAGTGAAGATTTACTGAAAACCTATACCACCCCTGTACCTCATCAGTGCAATAACTGATACCTCATCCTCTTGTATATAATCTTCTACATGATATTTAGAAGAAAAAAAAAATCATCTGTATATAATGTTTTTTCTGCAATTTTTGCACTGTGTTTCTTTTTCTTATCTATTCCTGCACTTCCTTTATACTTTTTCTTTGGAGCTGCTGTAACGGTGAACTTTCCCCACTGTGGGATCAATAAAGTTTATCCTTATTCTTATCCTTATCCTTAAATAAGTAATGACCCTACTGAACTGAATAACTGGGTGGCCCCTTGGCAGCAACAACTGCAATTAAATGTTTGTTCCAGCTTGTGATCAGTCTTTTTACATCACAATGGAGGAATTCTAGTCCACTCCTCTCTGCAGAATAGTTTTAATTTAGCCACTTTAGATTGTTTTCCAGCATGAACTGTCCTTTTAAGGTCTTATCTCAGCATTTCAATTGGATTCAGGTCCAGACTTTGACTCGGCCACTCCAGAACCTCAATTTTGTTCTTTTTGAGCCACTCAGAGGTGGACTTGCTTGTGTGTTTTGGGTCATTGTCTTGCTGCGTAAACCATTTGTGTTGAGCTTTAGGTCATGAACTGATGGTGGATTTTCTCCAGGAGGATTTTCTGATAGAGAGCAGAATTCATGGCTCCATCAGTGATGACAAGTCATCCAGGTCCTCCAACCATCACACTACCACCTCCATGTTTCACTGCTGGTATCATGTTCTTCTTAGAACCTGGCATCATGTGCTGCTTTTTGAGACCCTTAACTACTTCTCAAGGTTCTATTTAGTGATGTTTAGATTCAATAAGCCTGACAGTAATCATATGTGAGTGTGGATGGTGAAACTAAACCCAACTCCTGAATGAATTAGGCCATTTGGTAGATTGGTAGCTAAGGGGGTGATTGCTTTTTCAGATAGGGCAAGATGGACTGGTCAGCATTTTTACTTCACAAACTACATTTAGTTTTTTCTTGGATTATCTTAGTCTTACATTAAATTATCTGACACATTTATATGCGACAAATATGCAAACAAGATGTCTGTAGGAGGGCAAATACTTTTGCACGCCACTGTTTTTTTGTGTGGAAGACTCTCTGTGCATGTGTTTGTATGTTACCTGTTCGTTGGTCCTCTTCCAGAAGACTGCCAGAGTGAAGACAGCAGTGACGGGTGGAGCCAGGTAGCTCGTCACCGACTGGATGTAAACGTACAGCTGGCCACTGTTGGCCGACTGAAGGATGGGGATCCATACCACGCTCACCACCACCAGGATCACAGTCACGATCCTGGAACAAACACAAGCAGCATGGCTTCATCTTTCACTTTCTCTACACACAAATGTCTGTTTTCTTTATTCAGTCTGTTGTTAAGCACCGTCAGATGTTAAGAGTGTCACACCTGCCGACCAGCAGCAGCTCCCTCTCTGTGGCTCGCGGTCGGTGCTTCTTCCAGATGTCCATAGTGAAAAGTGTGGAGCTACTGTTAAAGATGGAGGTCAGCGAGGACATCAGAGCGGCCATCATCACAGCTATCATGAGTCCACGCAAACCTAAAACACACATATGGATTCACAGGTGTGTGATCCCAGAGGAAAATCTTCCTGTTCAAAGTTTGCTTCTCTATAGCTCAGGAGACAAAATTGTGATACTTATTTTAGTTTTGATTTTGTTTCATATGATTCTCATATTGTTTTCCTAAAATTCAAAAGGAGATATAGATGAGAAAAGAGGAGAACAATGAGCAACAGTGGTCTAATAAATTTGTTACGCATATATATTGTATATATACAATGTATAATACTTGTATAAAATTTAGCTCATATACAGTTCACATGCAGCTCAACTGAGAAATAATGGAGCCATTAGTCGAATGATCTCCTTTAAATCCCAAGTTTGACTCCTGTTGCTAATTGTTCTGCTCCTTTCTCATCTATATCTCCTGCTGAATTTTAGGAGAAAAATAAGAGAATCACATTAGACAAAATCAAAGCTAAAACAAACCTAAAATGAGAATCACAATTTTGTCTTCTAAGCTAAAGAGGAGCAAACTTTGAGCAGTAAGATTTTCCGCTGGGCTGCTGAAAACTTATCAAAGTCTTTGACACATTTACAAATTTAAAACAAGTAGGATAAAGCCATATTCTCACCGCTTGGCATGAGTTCAATGACTAGTTTGGGGAAAGCGATGTTGGAGCATCCCACCTCAGCTCCACACACTCGAACACACTCATCTGGATCCACACACCCGACCGAGTCTGAAACATGAAGAACGGAAGATGAAACTAAATATTCTTCTCATCCAGAATTCATGTTGCTTTGTTCCAGTTTCTACTCAAACGGTGGGCAGGTTTACATTTATTTGCAAGTCTGTTAGACAACAACACACTGGAAACACACTTCTGTCCACAATGGCAGCTTTTAAAAGCAATTTCAGGTCCTTAATGAGGAAGAAAATCTGTGCAGAACTCATATTGCATTTTGCAATATTTAATCCAAAAACTGGAACCTGTACAAGTATAATTACCCAAAAACCTACTGAATTCCTTATTATCATTAGCATAATATCCTATTTAAATAAATTTTTGAGCATATATGTGTTGAATGGATAAAGGTCAATGGATTATTGCGTTCTCTTTTTGACAGTACTGTCACGAGACTTGGAAAAAAATGAGAAATCTTCATTAATTTTATGCTAAAGCACAACAAATAGCACATCAGCAGCATCCACTGCAGTAATGCTGCATGCAGTGACCTCTGAGTTGTAATCACATCACATTTAAGTGACTTATTTTCAGAGTAATCTAATGTTCAGTGGTCTGTGAGGTGACTATAAGTGGACTCACAACGAGGGTGACTCCTCCGTTTGTTCATCGAGGCAACAATAAATCATGTTAATCCTAAAATATATTAACCACGATCCAGACATCCATTTATTTATTTATCAGATCTGTCAGTAACACATCACTGACCAACCATAAAGCAGCTCGGTTTAATGGGAATAAACGAGATTGGAAGGAAAGAACACTAATCCCTGAACTATAAAACTGTTATCAGATGTGCTCACAAGATAGTAATTTTATTTTCTACAAATAGAGCAGCAGCCAAATTAAACTTTTATCTCCACTTCAGCAAACAGCTCAATTAAATATCTTCAGTTTTATACTATACAGTGTTTTTACAAGAGCAGTATGTACTTTTTGGTGGAAATATTATTTTTCTATTTGTGGTTTAATTCGGTGTTTTTTTTTGTTTGGTTGTTTTATAATCGTCATAGCTCCTGCCACAGAAAAATTTCCCTTTAGGGCCAGTAAAGTATGTCTCATTTTAATTTATCTTATCCACACTTATTACTCAATAAGCTGAGTATCTGTACTATATATGAGTAAGTATTTGCCTCCCTACAGAAATCTTGTATTTTTGCATTTTTCTCACACTTAAATGTTTCAGATCATCAAACTAATATAAATATTTATTGAATATTAGACTGAGATAATCCATAAAACACATAATACAGTTTTATAAAGATTCCCTGAAAACCCATATGTGAAAAGAAATTGCCCCCCTGAACCTAACAACTGGTTGGTCTCTTGTCAGTAACAACTGCAGTTAAATGTTTGTTCCAGCTTGTGATCAGTCTTTTACATCACCATGGAGGAATTGTGGTCCACTCTTCTCTACAGAATAGTTTTAATTCAGTCACATTAGATGGTTTTCCAGCATGAACTGTCCTTTCAGGGTCTTGTCAAAGAATCTCAGTTAGATTCAAGTCCAGACTTTGACTCGGCCACTCCAGAACCTTCACTTAGTTCTTTTGAGCCACTCAGAGGTGGACTTGTTTGTGTGTTTTGTGTCATTGACTTGCTCCATTAACCATTAGCGTTGAGCTTTTGGTCACGAACTGATGGTGGATTTTCTCCAGGAGGATTTTCTGATAGAGAGCAGAATTCATGGCTCCATCAGTGATGACAAGTCATCCAGGTCCTCCAACCATCACACTACCACCACCATGTTTCACTGCTGGTATCATGTTCTTCTGGTGGAATGCAGTATTAGATTTACACCAGATGTAACTGACCCACGTCTTCCAGAAAGTTCCACCTTTGACTCATCAGTCCACAGGATGTTATCCCAGAAGTCCTGGAGCTCATCCAGATATTTTTTGAAAATACCAGATGTTATGTTCTTTTTGGTCAGTAGTAGTTTGATCCTTGCAACTCTCCCATGGATCCATTTTCTCCCAGAGTCTTCCTTATTGTAGAATCATGTAGATGGACCTTAACTGAGGCCAGTGAGGTCTGCAGATCTTTAGATGTTCGTCTGGGTTCTTTTGTGACCTCCTGGATTAGATGTTGATGCTCTTGGAGAAATGTTGGTCGTTGGTCCACTCCTGGGAAGGTTCACCACTGTTCCATGTTTCTCCATGTGTGGATAATGTCTCTCACTGTGGTTCTCTGGAGTCCCAGAGCCTCAGCAATGGCTTTGAACCCTCCAGACTGATGAATGTCATTGACTTTGTTTCTCATCTGTTCTTGAATCTCTTTAGAATGTGGCATCATGTGCTGCATTTTCAGACCCTTTAGCTGCTTCACAATGCCAGACAGGTTCTATTTAGAGATGTTTAGATTCAACAAGCTTGGCAGTAATCATATGTGAGTGTGGATGGTGAAACTGAACCCAACTGATGAATGAATTTGGTCATTTGGTAGGTTGGTAGCTATGGGGGCAATTACTTTTTCACATAGGACAAGATGGGCTGGACGGTATTTTTACTTCAACAGATGAAATTTTCATTTAAAAACTGCATCTTGTGTTTTCTTGGGTTATCTTTGTTTTGTGTTAAAATTTGATGTATCTGGAACTTTTAAGTGTGAAAAAAAACACATATGTAAAGGACACATATGTAAAAATACAAGATTTCTGTAGGGGGGCAAATACTTTTCCCCAGCACTGTATATGTATATTCTGGGTGGGAATGTTATTTTTCACTGCATTGTTTTATTCTGTGGCTATTTGTGTGTGTTTTGTTTGTTTAATCTCACTATCTGTAGTTGTACTGAATTGTAAAATTAGCTTTAGAATCAATAAAGTATATCTTATCTTAACCACACATTACTTAATAAGCTGAATATCTGCATATATAAACATAAAATAAAGAAAACGATGAAAATGAAGTCCCACTTTAACACATTTTACTGGATTTGTTACTACTTTTTCCTTCAGGGTTCAGATTTGGGGTGAGAACAGACTTTCTCTCTTGAGGGTGGAGCTTCCAGACCAGCTACCGGACGCTCCTCCTCCCTGTAGCCGGTGACAGAGCTTCCGTTGCCGAATTCCAGGTCAGACACGGACCGCTGGACCTTCCGTGAACTCTGTGTCTGGACACGACGGAGATAAACGGACTCGTTCGCGGCTCGTTGTTGACATCTACGACTTTTTTGTTGTTTTGTTGTTGTTGTTTTGGTTCTTTCAGTGTTTGTTGGAGGTGAGCAGCTGCCATGTTTGAACATCTGGAACATCTGTCTGACTAGAGGAGGAAAAGTGACTCGTCAGCAGTGACTCAAACCGAGTTTCGACACTTTTACAGGAGGATTAATGACTTATTCCTCTGTTCCAGTCGGTGTTCCGGTTCGTTCTGACTCACGGTAACTCCTCCGCCCAGACAGCCGCCGGGCCCCGGGGCTGCAGCCGCTCAACCGGGCCGCAGCCGCCGCAGACATCCGGCCCCTGCCAGGTGGAGGCGTGTCTCTGGGCGGGAGGTTCGTGCCGAGAACACCTGAGTTAGGAACCGAAGAGCTGACAATAGAACGACTCGCGGATCCGTTAACAGCTCCGGTCACGAGGACACTATGGACCGGATCGACTGTCTCCGGGTTTGACGCTCCGGACGGAAACCGGGTCAGGGCGTGTTAAAGTGTGATTCGGTGAACCGGGGCCATGGCTCTGTCCCAGATCCAGTGTCTGGACGACCACCACGTCAACTGGCGCGTGAGCGAGGGCAAACCGGAGTTCTTCTACAGCGAAGAGCAGCGGCTCGCGCTCGAGACGCTCCTTACCGGCGGCCGCGATGCCTTCATGGACTTCATCCGCCAGAACGGGCTCCGGGAGTTTCTGTCCGAACCGGAGCTGGAGCGGATTGCGCGCACGGCGGAGGCCTACCGGCCCGGATACGAGCACCACCAGAAGCCCGACACGCCCGGACCGGGGAGCCTGACCCCGGGGAGCCTGACCGCGGGGAGCCTGACCCCCGCGGCCGCGGAAGTAGCAGAGGACGGGGAGGTGTCGCTCGAGTACTGGCCCGACCGATCTGAGGCCTCGGTGGCGGAGCTGGACCTGGGCTGGCCCGAGTCCATCTCATACCGTGGGGTGACACGCGTGACCGTGTACACGCAGCCTCCCACCGAAGGGTTCACGCACATCAAGGAGGTGGTGCGGAAGAGCATTGCATCAGCCCAGAAGGTACGATGGGTCAGAAGACCTCCACCAAACTTAGTTAACCCATAAAACTACTTGTTATCTTTTATTTATTTTTAATATTAAACACCAATTAACTTCATCAGTAACTATTTGTGTATGTTTATCGCTATTTTAGTTTGCTTCTACATTTATATTTACACTAAAATGACCAAAACAACAATATGGAGGCTTAAAATGAGTCAACACAACTTTATTTTCGCAGTGCCAATGAATGCATCACGTTATGGTTTTAACAGATTTCTTAGTGCTTAATTCACAAACTGCGAAACAAAAAATTATATTGCAGGTTTTTTTTTTTTGCATTTACAGTTAAGCTTAGTAATAACTTTATTTCTGTAGACTGACGAGAAATTGATGGTTTAAAAAAACAAAAAACATCTGTTTCCAGCTTTTAAAACGTCAGTGTCAGGTTTTTCTCTGACACATATGATGATTTTTCTCTATATTTTTGAGTTTGGGACTGTTTTAATTGGACATAAGGGATCTAAACAGTTAATAGTATTAATAGTCAACACAAATAACTTTTTTTTTGCAGTGCTGTTGAACACGCCACAACACATTATGGTTTTAACAGATTTCTTACTGTTAAATGCACAAACTACAAAGCAGAGAAATGATATTTATGGTTTTGATACGTAATTAATCTTTTTTTTATCAAAAAAATAAACACTAAACATCTGTTTTCAGCTTTTCCATTGTCAGTGTCGGTTTTTTCTCTGTCACATATGATGAATTTCTCTATATTTTGAGTTTGAGACTGTTTTAATTGTACAAAACAAAGGATGTAAGGAGTTATGATTGGCATTTGTCACTCATTTTAAAAGTCAGCAGATTACTTGTTAAGTAATTGTTAGTTGTGGCTGTAATTCTGTAATTAGGTGCCGCTCATTATCATTGTTTATGTTTCTTTATGTTATGTTGTGTACAATTTACATAATAAGGATGTACATTGCAGCCTTTGCTGGTTCACATCTTGCCATTGTACGTTAGATAAAAACATATCTACCAGAATAATCTGACATTTGGATTGAATTTAATCCAGCGTTACTGGTTTCTTTCTGTTAAGTTTTGCCCCTTTAAATCTCATCATTTGCCTAGGCTTTGTCTCTCAGACCTACTTCCCCTTCCTCCACACAACAAAGTTTTAACGTGACAAGTGTGAGCTTCACACACTAGTGGAAAAAAAGGGCTCTGACATCACTAAAGTTAGATGCCAGCACCTTGTACATCAGCTTTACATCTCGCATACGTAACTGCTGGCACATGCTCATAAAAGTTGTCTAGCTTTGCACCGGAGAAACAAAGGAGACATTGAGACTTTAATTAATTTGACTCAGTCCCAACACAGAATACAGTTTTACTGCTTGGAATGCTTCTAGTTTTTCTGACTTTATCCGGGATTGGCAAGACAACGTTTCATTGTACTCAAGTATTTTGGCAGTAAAACGTCCTGTAAAATATTCTGACCTCAAGATTCACAAGCTGTCTTCTTCCAGTTGTTTTTTTTTTTTCTGTCAGTTGTCAGTCATTGTGACTTTTAAACTTCTAAACTAGTTCAGGCAAAGACTACCATCCTGCCGTTAGTCTGACTGACACGCTGTCTACCGGCTTCACATTTTATCACCACTCTGTAAAACACTCTTTGTGTCTAGCAACTATCTAGTTTCTGGACTGCAGGAATATTTAATTTATTGTTCAAGCTCAGCTTTCATAAATGCCTGGCTTCCTTTGTGGATTTAATGGCTGTATTATTGTTGATAAGAGCGGCTTAAATCCATCCACCCTTGCAGACCAGGAAACACTAACATCATTTGTGGCTTCCTGTGTGTGTGTTTTTTTGTGTTTTGTGTGTGTGTAGGTGATAGCAGTGGTGATGGATGTGTTTACAGATGTGGATATCTTTCGAGACCTGCTGGATGCGGCATACAAACGCAAAATTCCTGTATACATAATCATCGACATGGCCGCCGTCCCCTGCTTTCTTTCTATGTGTGCCAGGGCTGATATGCACCGTGGACACCTGAAGGTTTGTTTGCGCACACACACACACACACACACACACACACACACACACACACACACACACACACACACACACACACACACAATGTTTTGATAAGCTGGGAGATGAGCCAGTTGGATAGATGGCTCCTCTTGATAAGTGAACAATAATGGAAAGTTCTTGTTTTTAAAAGCTCCAGTTTCAGCGTTTCAGCTAAGATGTTTTTATTAAAGACGCATTTTCTGCAGTAATATTACTATACAAGGGAAATATCTGAAACTGCAGCCACATGATTGATTCAAATTGACAGCTTTTTGCCTGCAGGCCTTTGTAAGGTGCATGCACCAGCTAGTTGATCGCCTTATGCTAACTTTCTTTGTTGCTCTTTGCCTCTCTGAGCCGAACTGGTCCAGGCAGTAGCAGATAACACTTACTGTTTCAAGGGGAATTTTCTAAATATTTCAGACTGGAGACCAGAAAGACACTAAGCGCATTCTTGTCTGTGCTGCAGGCAATTAAAAAAACCGTACTCTCCCACTTCGCTTTCTGTAATACATTTCTCTTTCAATTCTCCTTCTTCCTTCCTCACAGCGTTGACCACGAGACCTCCGCTCTCTCGCTCTCTCTCTCGACTTCTTTCTTATCTGACATCTGTGCTGTTATTATGAGCATTTATGACTCCTTTGGTTAGCGACTCCTGTGAGATTTCGCACAGAACGTTTACTTGCGAGGTAACGCTCCATTCGGAACCACACCCTTATCACAGGGCAGAAGGAAAACACCGCAGGGTGTGTCATACAAGCATGCACATACATAGATCCAGCCCATGCTCCAACCTGTAGAGTCGCCTAACACGAGGCTATAATAGTAATAATGCCGAGCACCAGTTCTTGAGTAGCTCGTTCTTTTCTGTCTCTCTATTCTGTTGTTGCCTTTATTTTGCCTTTTGTTCATTAAAGTCCTTCCTGCCATTAATGCTTCATCCTGCCCAGCCTAAGTTTACACAGCGCTGACCTAGTATGTGTCTGTCTTTAGAATCTGCGAGTTCGCTGCTGTGGAGGCGTGGAGTTCTTCACGCGATCGGCTCAGAAGGTGCGAGGGTCTCTGAGCCAGAAGTTTCTCCTGGTAGATGGAGACAGAGCCATCTCAGGTTCATACAGGTGAGCCGTGCACTGTTTGTTTGTGTATTTAAAGCTTTCATTGATCTGTACTTGGCGATGGATCAAACGAAGGTTTAAAGTTAAAGACAAACCCTCAGAAAATAATCATCCAGCTCTGCAGGTCTACTCAGCATTACAGAGCGTTTTAGAGTCTTTCAGTTGACAGTTTGGGTTTTCTGATCTGTAACTTTACTGAAGTAGCTCCAATAAATCCACCTTACACATTCTGTCCAGGGCAAAAGATGAAGATATCATAGATGGGAATTTCCAAAGTCCACGTGTAATTAATTAATCAATTTGAGAATCTTTTGACAACTCAAGAGTTGTGCTACAAATTGTAACCACTGATAAATTATTCTTAGAAAGTTGTTGTGGCAAACTTGTTAGCAAGCAAAATTTGCTCTTCTTGTTAGCTGTGTTTAGGTCTCCACTAGCTGCTAAGAAATAGATATCTATCTGTGCTAAATGCTCTTCTTTGCTCACCAGCTAGTCACTAACTTCCCAGAGGAAAATCTTACTGTTCAAAGTTTGCTCTTCTGTAACTTGAGAGACAAAATTGTGATTATCATTTCAACCTTGTTTTAGTTTGGATTTCTAGAAATACTCTATCAGTGGTTACAATTTGTAGCACAACTCTCAAGCTGTCAAAAAATGAAGAAATTGATTAAATAAATACATATGGAGTTTTCCTCCTAGTATTGCCATCAAGATATATGCAGAGGCTCACAGCACTGTACACCAATATGTCCATAGGGACACTGAGAAGTCTAGTTTTTCTTCAAATATAAACTTGAAATATGCTACAGTCATGTAAACATTAAATGCTCTGGCTGTGACATAATAACTGCTCAGTTTTTTTAGCCTTGGAAACCAGCAGTCACATGTTAAAGTGAAGTGTGATCCTTGGATGACTTCTACACAAACACACACGCACACACACATACACAGACCTTTAAACTGTCATCCCTAATGGCCCTGTTTACCAATACTTCTGCATACTCTCACAGACTGCATCCCTTGTTCCACCAGGAAGCTTAGCAGGAACAATTACACAATATGATCAAAGAGCATAATGTGATGCATGACTTCAGAGTACAAATGTCTAGTGTAATGATTAAACTGTGATAAACTAGATATTCGCTGTTGTGACTAGACACAAACAGTTTACAAACAGGAAGTGGGGTGGATTTAGTAGAAGAAGGTGTTTGAAGAACAGTAATAGATGAGTTTGTTTATATTTCTGCTCTTGTTCCAGTTTTACTTGGTCCTCATCTCGTTTGGACCGTAACCTCATCACCGTGATTACAGGACAGGCGGTGGAGACCTTCGACTTGCAGTTCCGTGATCTTTACCTCGTGTCCAGAGGCGTGTCTCTCAACAAGGTTCCCATGGTGGACGAACCCATTCCTGACCCGATCCCACACACAGCTCCCACTCCAGTACCAGCCTCCGTTGCCAGGAAGCTCATAAATCCCAAATACGCCCTTGTTGCCGCGGGAACCCACACAAGCCCCACCTCCTCCGACCAGAACTCCAGCAACAAGAACTCGAGCTTCCAGAATCCCACTGGGCTAAAGATAATGAAAGGACGTCTGAAGGATGTAATTGAAGAGTCGCCTTTACATCCAGGATTAGCCCATCTGGAGAAAGCGTACCTGATCCCGTACCTGCCCACCTGGCCGGAGCCGGACCCACCGAGCGATGTGATTGGCTTTATTAACATCAGAGATGAAAAGCGGGCCAATCAGGTTCACTTGCAGAGGTCGGAGAGGTTTGAGGTCAGTCAGGCGATACGATTCAGCTCCCCACTGACCATGCCGCCCCAGACTGAGAAATCTGCTTCAGATCAGGATACAAAAGCTGAAAATCTTCCTGAAAATACAAACCCCAAAACTCCTACTCCTGCCAGTCCAACCAACAAACCAAATAAAGACCCAACAGTTTCCCCACAGCAGCCCAACAAACCTGCACCACAGGATGCTCACAAACCAAATGCACAACCGTCTACATCACCACCAGTGGACAACATTGTACAAAATCCAGAGACACAACCTGCAGCACCTCCAGTTCCCAAACGGCGCACGCTGCAGCTAGTCATAGACCCCGCCCCCCTAGAGCAGCCTGGCGAAGCACAGGTCACTCTGATAAAAATGGACCAAGTAGATGGCTTGTTGACCAAAGCAAGACCCGAGAAGGAGCTGATGCCCAGCCGGGGCCGCCTGACATCAGCGCCCAACTACAGCAGGGACTCCGGCAGTAACGGTGACGACAGCCAGGACAGCACCAAGGTCATATGCGACCGCGCCGGCAACGACGATCCTTCGAGCGCTTCCACGGCATCGGAGGAGGAGTTTTATGATTGTAACCAGCAGGAACCGACTGACCCTTTGACCAACATGGGGACGACCGGGTCGGGCCGAGGGAATCGCCTAGGAGACGGGTTCAACGTGATGGCCCGCCTCTCTCAGAGCATGCTGGACCTGCGGGAGCCTAGCCAATCAGACGACAGCAAAGCCCTCATCCGCAAATCACAGCAGCTGCGCAGACAAGGATACCCCTCCCCACACAGGCACATAGGACAGGTGAGCACCCAGAACAGTGATTTCTATAATTCTGAGATTACTGCGTTTTAGTTTTTCTTCCCCGTTACAGAGGTTTTTTGGTTCTTTCCTACTAAAGTCAATTTAGATTGTTGGGTTCTTTCTTCCTTCTTTACAATCCTTCAAAAATCTTGACCTTATTATGTGACTGCTATGAGATCACATAAGTTGTGAAATGCTATATTGAATTAGTGAATGGGTAACGACTAATTTTGTCTAAAATCATTCATCTAGTTTCTTTTATTTGCATTTTCTGGTTTATATCATTGTTTTGTTTGGCTGAAATAATCGAAACATTAGTTGACAAGTAAAAGAATAGCTCCATAATAACTTAATAATCAATTCAGTTTTATTTATACAGAGCAGATTTACAACATATGTTATCTCACGGCGCTTAGCATAATAAAGTACAGACCTTACGAAGTATAAACAGAAAACCCAACAATCCAAAGTTGCCGTTGGTCGGAGAAGGCTGACAAAGTCAGAAAGTTCTGGTTAGAAAAACATCTGATTGCTGGTTTCTCACTTCAGTGGACTGATTCAAAATTATTTGTAAAAAATTGCATTCACCGCCTCCAGTTTCACTTAATATTATTTGAGTGTATCGTTGGTTTTTATGTTTAACTTTGGATTCCCTGTGAGTGATGGTGGGAAGTAACGGGGAAACAAAATTTACCACTTGAAGTAATTCTTCATTAACAGGTTCATTATGAGAACATGCTGTTTTTCTCTATTTTCTGCAACAGCAGACTGAATATGATGGTTTTTGGACTGTTGGTCGGACAAAGCATGAACTAGAAAGACATAACTGTTAACTGTAGGAAACTGAGGTGTTTATCTTAATTTCCCCACATATTGAAGGCAAATTGTAATTAGTTAATTGAAAAACGATTAAGGAGATGGATTCTTGGTGGATTAAATGATTAGGTGCTGTCATAGATGACACAATGCCTGACTTAATGTTTTAGAGCCTTTTTAAAGCTTAATGAGTAATAGAAAGTTCCCAGAAATGGTCATGAACAGGTAGGCAGCACAGTTCAGTAACAGTCCAACATTATAAGAGTCTTTCACACACATTAGTCCAAACTTATGTCAGAATGGGTGTGTTGCTTCACTAGAATCAAAGCAAGCCTCTACCTGTCCACAGTTAAAATGCCCAGATTTTTTATCCTGATTAAAAGGTGTGTACGTATGTGTGTGTGCTCACACCTGGATAAAGGGCTCTGCTGATCATGCCAGGGAGGACGATGAAGATGAAGGGCAGCATCTTCAGATAGGCTGCCAGGATGGAAGCGCCTTTCACGTGACTCATGTTCTTAGCAGACAGCGACCGTTGCACAATGACCTTCACAAACAGAAGAAACAGAACAAATATTCAACCTTCACCCAAAACTTTATTTAAACACAATGTGTAGTGTAGTGTGGAGTGCATTATGCAACATGGCAAAAATGAATCACAGAATAGGGAATTTAAGAAAAGACATTCCTAAAATAGGCTTTTTTTTTTTTTTTTTTAAAGAAAGGATTTCATAGATCAGAAGTCTAGTTCGTATCTTGGCCTGTGTGTGATATTCAATCTTCTGTTGGATCTTATGAGCAGCCTTGATTTGGTTCTAAAAAATGTTAAAACTAGGGTGTTTTTAAAAAAATGTGAATGTCATTTGGCTGACAGATTCATACCAACCTTTCAGTCTATTGTAATTCACATGGTCTGAAAAGGAAACCTCCTCTTGAATCTGTTTTCACGCTTGTAACAGGAGATGTCACCCAGATCAGGCGAGATGGTATTTAGAGCAAGAAAGTCCATAGTGGGAGGGGATGTGGTGGCTTAGTGGGTGAAAGCCTGTGCGAGTGAATTTTGACTTTTAGCTGTTTTTGCATGTTTAAAGACTGTTTTCAGAGAGGAACTAACTCTGTCTAATGGAAATACAATAAAACAATGACTTACAGTTTGAGTTTTGGAAAACTGAACAACAGGATTTATATGGCAGACTAAACTTTAAGTAAGCTAAAATGTGAAGCTGTCATATTTATTGTGTCCTGAATAATAGCTAAAATTACACTGCAGCTGATGTGCATATTCTCCCATGTTTAAAAACATGATCAAACCATTTTTGGTTCCAGGTTTCAGATTTTCAGAGGGTATTTTCCATTGCAAGACTTCTTTCATGCCTTTAGCATGAAGATATTTGGGCTATTTTCATCAAGCCCACATACAGAACCATGAAAAAGTATTTGCCCCCCCCCTAAAAAAATCTTCTATTTCTCACACTTAAATGTTCCAGATCGTCAAACCAATATATATATTTATCAAATATTAGACAGAGATAACCCACAAAACATAAAATGCCATCTTTAAGTTATGGTTTATTGAAAAATAAAAAGTAATTGCCCCCCTCAATCTATTAACTGGTTGGGCCACCCTGTTCCATGTTTCTCCATGTGTGGATAATGTCTCTCACTGTGGTTCTCTGGAGTCCCAGAGCCTCAGCAATGGCTTTGTAACCCTCCAGACTGATAAATGTCAACGACTTTGTTTCTCATCTGTTCTTGAATCTCTTTAGAATGTGGCATCATGTGCTGCTTTTTTAGACCCTTTAGCTACTTCACAATGCCAGACAGGTTCTATTTAGTGATGTTTAGATTCAACAAGCCTGGCAGTAGTAGCGGTCGTGAAATTGAACCCAACTGTAAAATGAATTTTGTCATTTGGTAGCTAAGGGGGCAATTACTTTTTCACATTGGGCAGCGTGGACTGGAAAGCATTTTTCCTGTCTGCATTTTCTCATTTGTCATTTTCTTGGGTTAACTTTGTCTTACATTAAAATTAGATTGATGGTCTGAAACATTTAAATAGGACACATATGTAAAAATAGAAGATTTCTGTAGTGGGGCAAATACTTTTTCATGGCACTGTAGCCCTGGAAACATGATTTTTGGTAAGACAATTAGAACTGTCTCACCCCAAAGTATTTAAAATCTCAGAGGAGCCATTGTGTTATTAAATTATGGCTAACTAGCTTTCATTGAATAAGTGGAACCTTCTTTGTGCAAGTTTAGCAGCAAAGCTAGTTTTACATAATTATATAATCATGTTATCAAATGTGACTCAGGTATCTGTGCGAGTCTGAGTCTGTGAAGAGTCTGAAACATTTATGTAGTTGAAGGAAACTCCAATAACCAACTTTCGCTGTAGTACCATTTGAAACTAACAAGATGTTAAAATGTTTGAGCACCTGGACAGTGAGTCCAAAAGGACCGAGGATTGACCCCTAATGTGCTCCATGTGTGAAATCAGTAGCGGAATAATTGCAGTTCTACTCATCTCTCTCTCTGCTTCCTCTCTCCGTCTAGTTGTTTCAGACCTCTAGATCTCCAGGTCGTGATGGGAGACCGAGAGGACCAAAAGTTGTCATTGCAAAACCGGGAAGTTTTCATCGCCCGGCCCGAGCAGCTGGTCCAGTGATTGGCGGACACCGTTACTGGCAGAGCCAAATGCTGCAGCCCGACTCGGCCCAGCTGCGAGTTGAGTCCCGGTCTGGACGGTCGCCACGACGACACAGCCCTGGTTACAGGAAGACGGACCACATAGCGCCGCAGCCACCAACCAACCAGTCCGGGTTACTGGGAGTTTCTTTCTCAAAGGTCAGCAGTTTAAGACACTTGAGGGCGCGGGGTGGAGTGTCGCAGAAGAAGGCACCTCAGAACAACAAGACTGGCAGGTAGAACTGTGGAGGTAACTGTGCAGGTAAACCGGCGTGTTTGTCAGCCGACGATGTGGAATCTTTTCTGTCTCCTTTCTTTTGTGAAATCCTTGGGTGCAACATATGAGAACTATTTAACTGGGATTTTTTAAATTTTATTTTCTGGATGTTTTTTTTTTTTTTCAAAGTGTTTTTGGCCAATAATGAATTTAACGTGCAGATATTTAGATGTCTGTGAGGAAATAATCCCTGATAGTGATGTATCAGGTGGTATTTGTGTTTACAAATCTATGCCTTAAACAGCAGAGCATGGATCTTTCCAGTTTGGATGTTTTTGGAGATGATCGGTCTGTGCAGATGTGGTACCATATTTGGTCAGCTGTGATGCCAACTCAGGCACTTCAGTTTTGTACATAATCCTTCAGCAAATACTTTCTAAATTACCTCAACTGTCTTTTTCTTCTGTAGAATTTCATACTATAACGTTTTTTCACGTCAAACCACACAGGTGCGATGTGTCTGACACGTGCAAGATCAGATTACTCACTCATACAAGTCATGCTCAAGTGTTGATACCGCTGTGACTGGTTACCGATAGTGAGACGAGCGGGCTGCCATGCTGATTACTGGTAAATAATATCATTAATTACCTGACGTGGGACCAAAAATGAATGTTGTAAATAAAAAAAAAAAAACAACAAAAAACCAGATTGTTGCTGAACTGTCTCCATTGCTGCTTCAACCACTTCAAGTAAATCAGTAGCCGATTGAAGACTCTATTTGTAGTATACATCAGAATATCTGAAGAAAGTTTCTCATACTGAAAGTGAAAGTACACAACTGAAGCCTACCCAGACAACTGATGTAGAAATAATCCAGTGTAATTACTGTGTATGAAAACAGCAAGGTATTTTTAACTATGTCTGCTTTTTCCTCATGGACTGCAAAAAAAACATAATTGCAGCTTTTTGTATTCTGAAGGGATTTTTGAAGTCTAGAGTTTGGATTTGGCGCAACATCATCATCTGAGCAAAAGGGCGGAAACTGACCTCTTTTCTTTTTCTGAGATTTGTGGACGCAGCCACATTAGTAGGACAGGCAGGGTAAGCAGTATGAATAAAGCTAAAATTGTCCATCGTTATTTGGGAGGAGAAAGCAAACATTGATGGAAACATCACATTACATTTCTCAGGAACTTCCTTATTCTGAAAAAAAAACATACTGTTTACAGTTCAGTTCATCTGTATGGGATTAATACATATGAGCATTTTGTTTTTAAATGCGTTGCTTGTGATATTTAGCTTTAATTTGTTTAATGGTATGGATTTAGTATTTTTGTACTTTTGTACTAACAGAGAAGTCTGAAATTTTCCAAACTGCCTCGGTACAGTTAAAGTTTGGGGAACAAATTCCCATTGGTCACAAGAGGAAGTACACTTTAAAGTTCTGGTGGTTTCCAGTTACTATTCTTGTGAACAGTTGCTTCAGAAAGTGTCCACTCTAGTTGCTTTAATAATCTTTGCTATGTGTTCAGAATTTGATTGCACTCTACCTGTGGAACGTACAGGGACTAGACAAAGTCTGAAAAGGCAAACGTTTGTGTGATAAAATCCCACAATCCACACTTTTTGTGTGGATTCTGGACTAAAACTGAGCAATGGAAACCAAAGAACTCTCTGCGAATCTCCACAAAACAGTGTCACAGATCAGAGCAAGGGTGTAAACTTTTTCTAAAGCTTTGAATGTTCCCAGGAGAACAGTGGCCTCAATACTTGTGTAATGGAAGAAGTTTGGAAACTCAAGTCGGCTGTCTGGCTTGCTGTAACTGAGTAACCGAGAAAATAGACTTTTGATCAGGGAGGTGACAGGCACCCCAAAAATAACTCCTCTGGGATGGAAACCTGCCAAACTGACGACCGGGTCAACAGCACCTAATCAGGCCTTTAGAGCACGGCAACTAATGAAAGTTGTTCTTGAACAAAAGGCACATGGCAACTCTCTTGATGTTTGCCAGACCGCATTTAAAGGACTGATAGCACCAAGACAAAGTCAAAAACTGAGCTCTTTGGGTAGAACTTCTTACACTACGTTCAGCAAACTCCAGTCATCACCTGGCTAACACCATTCCTACAGTGAAGCATGGTGGCGGCAGCATCATGCTATAGGGGTACCCTCTCAGGGAAGCTGGTCTGAATTGAAGGGAGAATGAATTCAGACAAATACAAGGTGTGATCAAACTGTTACGAGAATGCAACTGTGAAAAGCAGAAAAATATCTGATTTAGACGAACACCTGAAGATATCAGCTCACCGACCAGGATACTTTTCGACTTTTAAGACATTTTCAACAATTTTAAAAAACGTGTTTTCCATTTTTTGATACAGATCATCAAGTGTAAACTAATATCGATGAGGAAAAACATCAGCTTTATCCATTTAAAGTTAAACCTACAACATTTTAATAAGTTCAATGAGTAAATGGGTCTGGATACTTTCTGAAGCAACAGTATGTGGTTTTGTCTGTGCTTTAGCTGTACCTGGTCGGTACACCAGTACCAGGTGGCCAGTATGGTGAGCCCCAGAGTCATGCCGGGCCAAGGCAGGTCTCCGGTGACGGCATCTCTGAACAGGTGCATGGCGTCCTGCCGAGGCAGGTGGCAGGTGCTGTTGGGAATAATCTTACTGGGCACCGCTATGCTGTACACTCGCTCCAGGTTGCTGTAGCCACCAATCTTGTTGAAAGCTACGGACACACATATCCAGCCATACAACAGTTAAAACAACCGCTATGTGTGTCTGCATAGTTTGTGTTTTCTTTTGACTGACAGAAGGTGCACATACCAGTAATTGTTAGGATAATTGCACCCACAATCATGATAACTGTCTGTAGAGTGTCTGTGTAAATGACAGCAGCGAGGCCACCTGAAAGGGAGGAATTTCATGAGTAATTATCTCATCTACCGAGCAATGACTGATGGTTTAGTCTAAAAATGTAAGAAGATAGAGGAAGAAAGACATTTTTTTGTAGTGCAACAGCCCAAATACATCACGTTCGAGAAGCTGCAGCCAGTGAATGTTTGGGACTTCAAATAGCCTATGAGCCTATGAGAATCCTGCATATCAACTTGTGAATGCTAAAATCTTGTACCTGCGATAGTATAGAGAGCAGTGACCACTAGCATGAGGACGGTGGACAGGTAGAGGTTCCATCCCAGACACACCTGAACAAACAGGGCTCCAGAGTACAGGTCAGTCTGGGGGCAAAACCACAAGATTTAGTCTATTTGCAGAAAGTTTTGGAACCAAAGAGAGTTTTTCTACCGATTCTTTGTTTGTGTGTCTGTTTGTTGTCATACAGATATCTTCGTGAAGACGGACAACATCAGCGAGAGGACGGCCAGGTACGTTCGGATCCTCTCGCCTCCAAATCGACGTCCCAGGTACTCGGGCATCGTCACGATCTGGACACACACATTTTAACATCTTTAACCCAAAGCAATATGAGAAGCTCTGGATGGTTTCAAGAACTGGAGGAGGATCTTATCTGCACATTCTTATGTCATCTGCACATCCAAACACATTTTCATTTGCACATTGTCACTTGCAGATTCTGTGGATTTATTTCTAAATTACATTTAGATATTTTTAAAAAATCTTATTTCACTTTATTTAATTTAATTTCATTTTATTTTCACTTTAACTAACCCTAACCCATTGAATATCCATGCTGCTGCAACAACTTCATTTCCCTCTCAGGATTGATAAAGTCTTCTAAGTCTAATGAGATTCACATCTTATACTCAAGAAAAAACACCACACTGTAAAAATACACCGCAGTATTTTGTGGTAACATTTTCAATGCAGGTTCCAGGTAAAAGTCCTGTATTGAAAATGTCATCTTGGTAAAAATCTATAAATATTATCACAAAAATGTACCTAATTTTTAGAAAATAAAAGTAATCAATTAATGCAGAAAAATATCAAATGTGTCTGTTATACTATTGGCATTAATGTGAAAACAAGATTTTAGTGGCATTTTTGTTGGCTGAGGTGGAGCCTGCTTTAATAATATATGATAATAATATAATAACTGCAACTAATGATTAAAAATAGCACTTGTAATAGCACCGCTGTTAATATGATTAATGATTATCAAATAGTTGCCAGTTTTCTATTAAATAACATAGTACATTTTAGAAGCTCCTCATATGCAGGTAAATTGACTAAAGCTGTAACGTAGTATGTTTCCCTGTGAGATGTAGAAGTAGAAGTAAAGAGTTGCATGAAAATAAAAGACCAATGTTCGAAATGTACTTAGTTACCTAACACCACTGTTTCAGCGGCCAGCGTGATCTGATAATTAGCAGGTGTTTCATGACTATAAATTTTAGTTTGAATAAGATTGTGCAGCAACTATGAGGAAAAGTCTAATTTATGGTTTTTGTGATTAGAAGTCAGTTGTGAGCTCAGTGCAGTGCAACACCCTGCTGGGGAATTTACGAGGCGGGGATTCCTTCCATGGGGAAAAGTGTGAATGTACCTGCAGAACCAGCCTTAACAACTGTGTGTGTGTGTGTGTGTGTGTGTGTGTGTGTGTGTGTGTGTGTGTGTGTGTGTGTGTGTGTGTGTGTGTGTGTGTGTGTGTGTGTGTGTGTGTGTGTGTGTGTGTGTGTGTGTGTGTGTGTGTGTGTGTGTGTGAGTGATCTAACCCCTGAGGAGATGTAGACCGGCACGAATACCCAGGCCAGAGCCAGCAGCACATAGGTGGCCTGAGAGGAAGAAAACAAAGGTGTTTGACCAGACTGACCACAAAAGTCCAACTCAAGAGGAAAAATGTCACTTTTTAACTTTTTAGATGCAAATATTTCATGGACAAACTGATTAAGTCTAACACAAATGGATGGCATAAGAGTTGTGCTGCCCTCTGCTGCATGCAACTAACAGATAATCTCTCTTGGTCTAGACAGCTTATTAGAGGTAATTAGAGAAAATATCTTTGGCTAAGCCTGATTTCTAATGAGTGTCATTTCCCAGACACATTAATTTTCATCCTCTATGTTGTTTTTCTAATTTTGTTTTTGTCCACCACACAAAAGAAATATCTTCTGGAGGGATTAGCAGACCAGCTCTGCTTCATTCCATGCTACAAATGAGCTGTGCTGAAATAACAACACCTCTTAATGTTGTGCTGAATGTGTTTTGCTCTCACGTTCCATTCGAAGCCGGTGACAGCGATGCCTCCAGCAGCTCCGGTACCGGCCAGACCGATGAACAGGCCCGAACCCTCTGAGCTGGCGAAGAGAGACGATCCGATCTGTGCACATCAGAGAGGGAGGAAGTATTCTGATGTGTTTGTTGGGTAAAAGTACTGACACACCAATGTGAGATACTCCTTAAAGGTGTTTCTGTAGCTTGTAGGCACACAGTATTAGAAATAATAGTATATTTATTTCTTTGTTCTTCTAAAACAGAGGTGTCAAACTCATCTTGGTTCAGAGGCCGCATACAGGACTAGTATAATCAGAGCATAATAACCTCTAAATAACCACAACTCCAAATATTTCCCTTTGTTTTAGTGCAAAAAAGTACAGTCTGAAAATGTTCACATTTAGTGAAATATCTTTCTGCAAAACATTATGAACAACTGGAAATTTCTCAAGAAAAATTATTACAATTTCATCAGTCTTATGCCTCAGTTAATCATTTACACATTACAACTTACAGATCACAGTTTATCTACAAAGGCACTAAACATTCTGTCTCAGATATCTGGAACTGAACAATATAGTATTTTACTTTATGATCAGAGCAGCTTGTCAATATCAAGAAATTATTCTACATTTACATTCATTTCCACATGTGTGCAGTAATCCAGACCACCTGTAGAGGAAGGTGCCCCTTCCTTGTAAAGATTTATACATAAAAAATACATAAAAATTGTGGCAGTCCATCAACAATAGGGTTCTACCAAACCCAACTCATTTGTACTGAAGCTGCTGACTGACGTTATATTGCACAATGTTCAATGTCTTTAAATATTTTCACATTAAATATTCATTTTGCAAAGTCATTCCTTGGGCTGGATTGGACGCTCTGGCAGGCCGGTTTTGGCCCACAGGCCTTATGTTTGATATCTCTCCTCTAAAAGGTCCAGTTGTTGCTCCTTTGACTCACATAGCCATATTTTGTTCCCCTGCACCAGTACACTGTAAGTCTAAACTAAAGTTCCCCTGCTGCCCTAAAACTGTGAATTACATGAATGCTTAATTAGTTAAAAGTTGTTGAGTTAAATCAACTGAACCTGAGGAAACAAAAATAAACTTGAAATATTAATTTGAATCAACTCGTTGCTCAGACAGTTTTTTCTTTTCATCTAACATTAAGAACTTACAGTCGGTTGAAGCCACAATCAGTGCAGAATCTGTGAAACTGCCCTCAGTCTCAGTGAGATGAATTACGAGTTTAAGGGTTGTTTGGATTATTATTATTATTATTGTTAAAAGAAAAAAACAGAACTTCGTTTAACTTAAAGACACACAACACGCGTCTGTTTTTTCAAACTGCAAACAAGCACAAGAGTCTCTGAGGAGTTTTAACTCTCTAACAAAGCATCCTGGGAAGTCTAGTTTTTTCCTGTAAATGTAATTTCCTGAGTTGACATCTCAGTTGTTTATTTCATCAACTCAAGTTATAAGAACTTGTGTTTCTAAGTTCTAAAGTGGTAATTTTATATTCAACTATCTCGAAATCAGCAACAGGAAGCAGTAAACACCTGATTCATAGAACACAATTACTAGGAATGTATGTTTCTAACTATTTATGTAACCTGAATTTGTCAATTTTACGATAGATAGATAGATAGATAGATAGATAAATAGATAGATAGATGGATAGATGGATAGACAGATAGATAGATAGATAGATAGATAGATAGATAGATAGATAGATAGATAGATAGATGGATGGATAGATAGATAGATAGATAGATAGATAGATAGATAGATAGATAGATAGATAGATAGATAGATAGATAGATAGATAGATAGATAGATAGATGGATAGATGGATAGATAGATAGATAGATAGATAGATAGATGGATAGATGGATAGATAGATAGACTCACCGGCCACCAGGCCATGTCCCGCCCAGCCAGGAAATATCCGTTCAGTGTATTTCTGCTCACCCTGCATGATGACTAACAGACAAAAACTGTCACACATCTGAATTAGCAGAAAACGTACACACACACACCTCCGACTCTTACCCAGATGCCGACGGCGAGGTTGAGGAGAAAGTAGGTTGCTATGACAATAATGTCTGAGAAGCTGAAGGACTGCGTCACGGCGTAGAAATTGATGGTGGAGTTGGACATCCTCAGTGTTCACGACAAAACACACAGAAACAGCGGCAAAAACACACACACCTGCTGCTTGAATGGAGCTTTTCTTGCAGCCACACACACCTGTTGAATGTCACGACACCTGTGCAGCTTACACTCACCGAAAACCTACAAACCACCACAATGAAAACCTACAGACCACCACAATGAAAACCTACAAACCACTACACTGAAAACCTACAAACCACCACAATGAAAACCTACAAACCACCACACTGAAAACCTACAAACCACCACAATGAAAACCTACAGACCACCTCACTGAAACTACAAACCACCACACTGCCTTACAGAGAACCCTTAAATGCTGCCTCACACACACAGTTCAACACACACTCTCTGGTAAAAGTTGACTGAACTCCATGCTGACCTGCGTGTTACCAGAAAGCCAGGAGAAAGCCAGGGGCAGAGTGTTGTATGTACGTGTGAAGAGGGCCGTCCTCTGGTTGAATTGATGATTAAACACATCACCTTAATGTGGCGGCTGCAGCCCTGACACAGCGGCTGTGCTAGGGGATAATGGAGTGCACGGTGTGGCCGAGCAGTGGAGTACAGCAGATGCTCCTGTGGACCAGAGTCCAGATACACGCACACACACACACACACACACACACACACACACACACACACACACACACACACACACACACACACACACACACACACAGATGGTCAATCATTGGCAATGACAAGTTTATAATCATTAGTGTCGAAACACACAAACATCTCCCGGTAATGGCTCAGAGGGGTCAGAGAAAGTTTCTGAGCTGTTTATGGTTTCATCAAGTCACTATATAATAAAGCTATCAGTCCTCTCAAGTGGAAGAAAGGTGATTAAAAATATGAAAGATTTTATGACACTGATTTTAAAAAATAACATATTAGTTGTATTCATGAAGAAACACTATTTTTTGAAACATGTTTATTTGTTGGTTTTGACATTTATTTATTCATTCATTTCATTTCATTTCAAAATCACCATAAAAATAACATACTTTATAATATAATTCAATATTTACTCATGATGGAAAAATGTTCCTATGAGAAGATTTATGGTCATAAATGTGAGACATTAAATGAGATTTCTATCGCTGTTTTAGATTTTTTTTTATTGAATTTTATTAATTTCATATATATACTTAAGTGATTATTTATAATTGTCATTATTGTTGTTGGTGTTGCTTTTATTTATTCATGTATTCATTTCATTTTAAAATCACCATAACATACTTTATAATATAATTCAGTATTCAGTCATGATGGAAAAAATATTCCTATGAGAAGATTTATGGCAGAAATGTGAGACATAATAATCTGCATTATTTCATATTTAGTCACTACTGGATAAAAAGACTTTGTTGCAACCTCTTATGATCATGTGTTTTATGACTTGTTTGCATTTGCTGGACTTATCTTAAAATGACAATGTGTTCCTGCACTCTGAGCACATCTGTACATCTTTCACCAGAGCAACAAACATCAGAGGACCAGAAGTTCAAGAGGCAACGAGAGCTGAGTGGGTTTGCTTTCATGCTTCCTGATGTGAAATTAACTCAGCGTCACACACAAACTCCTGGCAGGTGTTTGCCCGCTATAAGCAGCAGATGGTGGCGATGGAGACATCCTGACGTCACACACATCATCATTAATCTCTCTGTTTCCCTCTCACACACATACAACTGAATGTAAAAGCTGAGAGAAAACCACACGTCCCTTCAGAAAAATCCCTGATACCTGCATTCTGAGCAATGTTTTCATCTGCTGGAGGATTTTAAGTTTCCCACAAGTCACAACTTCATGTTGGTCAAATATACAAACAGGCTTAAAATCCCAAATTCTGGTCATACATGCACCATAAAGGATGAATAAAGGGTTTTACGTGAGAAAGGACTACAAGAAAATATAAAAACAGTAAAATATATTTAAATTTCAAAGAATTTTGGAGTGAAATTGTTTGTGTACCTGACTTCCAAAGACTTTTACTGTGCTAATTTTACTACATGGTGATTTAAATACAAGAAAATCAAACAATATGAAGAAATCCAGATTATTTATTGACGGTGACGTAATAGGTTGTTATGTTATTATGATACTAGAGTGTGGCTGCTTAAATGTCAGAGAACATCTGTCAAGAAGCCACATTATTATTATTATTATTATTATTATTATTATTATTATTATTATTATTATTATTATTATTATTATTATTATTATTATTATCATTGCTGTTGTTGTTGTTTTTATGTAGTTATTTCATTTTAAAATCACCATAACATACCATAACCACTATAATATAATTCAGTATTCAGTCATGATGGGAAAAAAAATCCTATTAGAAGATCTATGGTCATAAATGCGAGATATAAACTGAGTTTTCTATCACTGTTTTAGATTTTTTCCCAAAATGTATTTATTATTGTTAGTTTTATTAATAGTAGTAGTATTAGCAACAACAACAAGAATCATAATAATAATCATTATTATTATTATAATCACCATCATAATCCTAAAGTTACGTTATTAATATGTTATTTTTTTTAGATTTGTATTACCTGAAGAGACTTGTGTGCATTTATCACAACAGCACTGCCAAGAAAATCTGTGATGTGAGAAATAAATCCGAAGGTGACTTGGAAATATCTAAAATGTTCAGATTAAAAAAATATATATATTCAAATAGATGCCAATGGAGCTTCATCAATCTGATTAACAAATCAGCTGTTATGGGTCCATTTGACAGCACTAATGATGCATTTTAGTGGGATGTGGGCACGTCTGAGAGCCCTTTAGATAAGTATGAAATAGCTTATACGAGCCCCTTGAGGTAATTAGTATACATATTCTGTCTACTGCAATGGGAAATTAATTGGACGCAAGTAAGTGATTTTTAAAATGAATTCCATAGGGGAAAATTGTAAACATTACACGTTAGAAGGTATCACTAAGGGACACTGGAGCCGAAACAGTCCAATCAATAGATTGAACACGGTTCAATCTGGTAAAGGTTGGCTGTGCAGTTAGCGCTACCCTCAGGTCAACCTGAGTTTATAACATTAACTATTTTTTCAAATATTTTTTCTTTAGAATAATATGGAATTTTTATTTTTCTTATAGGTCAGTATATATTTTTAATGATATTTACAAGAAAAAAATATATACATGTATATTTTTCATTTTAAACACATTTGCCCAGTATTTGGAATTTTCAGCTACGTTGGTGCATGATGGGAGTTGAGGAGCGTCTTTAGCCAATTAGAAGAAAGCGTGCGCTTGTGATCCGGATGTAATAATGTCGCAACAAAAAAAAGTGCTTCGAACTGAACTCCCACGGAACTCCTGCCTAAGTGAAGACGGAACCATTAATGGAAACATCACTACTTTTGAATTATGTTTGCAAGAAAACGTTAAATTGTTCCAATTTTAAGCACATTTGCCCCAATATTTAGAATATTCAGCTACGTTGGTGCATGATGGGGTTGAGGAGCTTCTTTAGCCAATCAGAAAACAGGGCGCTGTCGTTACCCGGATGTAATATTTCACAACAAAAAATTTGCCGCCAACTGGAGTCTACTGAAGCTGCTGCCGAAGTTAAGAAAGAAACATTCATGAAAATAGCACTTTTAGGTTCATTTGTCGATAGATAAAGCAGCGGGAGCCGAAATGGACGAATATGACGAACTTTTCGGGATCCAGGACGACTTCGAAGACCAGTTCGCCGACGAGCTGGAGGTTCTGGCTCAGATGGAGGGTGAGTCAAAACAAGCTAGCGTGGGAACTTTCATGTATGTTTTCCCCAGTAACTGTAACAACACCTATAATATAGGCTAACTGGACTCAGGTTACGTTTATCTGCATAACATTTGTTACTCTGAAGTGGCTGTTAATTAGTACAAAGAGCAATAAACTGAAAAAATAAATCAGTCCTCTTTAGTGTGTGTATCCTTAGCTTTTGGCTAGCACCAGCTCTCCAAGTACAACTACACACTGTTCTTCAAGGTTTAAATTGTTATATTCTGTGGATTTAATGTGTCTCAATGTCTTCTGTCTTTTCATGTGATCAAAGTCTGACTCCATGATGTTTAAATCAAAGCTGTGTGGGTTCGTATGATCTAATCCTCTGCTCTGCTGGACTCTAGCTGTGGATTTCGGGTCACATATTAATCATGACATGTCAAAATAACATTCATACTCCACATTCTACGTGCAAATCTGCTGTTTTGCACTTTTTATTTGCATTCATTTTAAAATTTGAAAGTTTTTATTTGTCACATGCAGTGAAATGCAAAGTGGCTGTTTTCAATAACATAAAACTTTTTTTTAAAAAAAACAATAGAAAAAAGTCACAATGTCATAATTAATGAGGTAGAGATCTTAAACTAAAGTGCACTGTATTTACATTTATAATTGTACAGAACAATTTTGCTCCATTTTGCATGTCAAACTACATGGTGGTGTACAGACTTTGCGCTAATGTCAGTTGTCAGATAGCCAAAACAGTGGAGGCGACCAATGAAGGAACCAGGGAATCAGAGAGATTCAAATCCATATTTCTTTTTATTGTTTGTACACCATAATTCCAGACAATATTCTAGCATGTTCCTCCAACCATTAAAGAAAGAAGCCCCTGGCACTTCTCTCCACAGGTTTAAATACCCAGTGCCTATCAGGCACATACTAACTGAGAGGTAAACCCCTAAACACACTCACATAAGTAGATATTAAATATTTACATAAAACCCATTACAGACTACAAATATATACTCAATAACCAAAATGAACTTAAACCCCATTTAATAAATACCACCCCTAAATACTTTAAACAATTATTTACACAACTGGAAACACAAACTCCCCTCCACCTACTTCCCACATGGCACCTCCCTCCCGGAACTAATAAAAGACATCCGCACCGCTGGGGAATGCTTTTGCCTGGATACCCTGGGAGGAAGAGGACAAGCAGAGATAAGTTTAGCTACCAGTACACCAGTAAACTAACATTACATTTGCAGAGTTTTCTTAACTTGTTCACCCTGCTACTTTCCACCACACCATCTACTGCCATGAATCACCTGCTACCTTTGTTCACAGGTGAAGGACCTGATGGAACTGTGTGGCATCACAGCTGAAAACCATGTGCTCCAATCAAACAGAAACAAACAAATCACATCATACACCTCAATAAATCATTTTACAAATTAAAGAGTGTGTTAGTTTTTATTTCAATGTACTAATTAACAGACCTCAGGTAACGGCAATCTGTTGTTACATCAATAAAGGTGAATATTATCTGGTTTAACATAATATCTTGGGCTTATCTTTCCCAAATTTAATAATTTCATAGCCTACAAAAATCAATAAATGGTAAAAAAAAATGTCCTTGAACCCAAAGTACCGTCTTCAAATTAAATATAAGAATAACACTTTATTAATCCTTTACAGGAAATTACTTGTAACAGCAGCATGTAAGCACTCAGACAACCCACAAACCCAACAGAACACCAACATAAATAATATATTATTAGAATGGTAATAGAAATATATAAATTAAATATGATGTTCTCTAATTTTGATCTGCCAATGGGACTTGAGACGGAAATTAGCCGTATGGCTACAATCTGTCGTATTTACATGAAAGTGTACATTAATACGAATTGTCCCATTTTAAAAATAAATGAAATGAAATTTACATTTGAAACTTGCAGATTTGTGAAATTGTTGCTTGACGAATAGTTTAAAAGATTTAATTGGTAATATGTTACTATGGCGATTGGCTAACTGGTTGATCAGCTGATTATGGTCAGCGCTTTATTATAATTTGCATGTATGTGTTAGAATAAGGGTTTATTTTATACAAATAGTGTTCATGGTTAGAGTCAGAGTACGTCTTCAGTCAGTGTAATGTTTCTGAAGTGACACAACTGTTTATTTGCTTCAACATAGAGGAATCTTCCAAACAAGCGAAACGTCAGAGTCGAGGTCCAAGAGACGACATTTCAGATGTAGAGCACCTGCTGGATGATCAATCCACCAGTGAGTTCGTCATTTATTTGTATTTTGACTTTGTTGCCTTTGATTATTTTGATGCCTTTGTGTCTTAAATCTAACCTGCTCCTCTCAGCTCCAAAAGCAAAGCGGCAGAAACAGGATACCGGTGTGGCCAAGCGGCTCTTCAACGCATCACAACTTCAAGAGAGAAAAATCACATCGCAGAGTGATGACATCACACCGCCGTCCTCTCCAGAGCACTACGAGCCTCCAGACTCCCTCAGGTAGGACAGATACATGGTGAATATTGAAAAAAGACACTCAGAAAGAGGTACAGTTCAATGGGTCAGTTTAAAACACAGGGAGAGTTGACAGGAAAAGATGAATAGTGTGATGGAACTTTTTTTTTCAACATTAAAATGCTTTTATACAATTTCATATAATGATAACAACTTTATTTTTATAGCACCTTTCAAAATGCCTCAGTTAGAAAGTGCTTTACAGTAAGAGCAAATAGTATAAAACGCAAAAAAAAAAAACCCAGTAAGACCCCATAAAGACACAGTAAGATCGTATAAATGAAAGCCGCAGTTAAGAAAAGGCCAAATAATAAAAGTTAGTTTTAAGAAGAGATATAAAAGAGGACACTTGAGTTTACCTGCTTTAGATCCTCAGGCTCCAGAATTTGGGGCCTGAACTTCGAAGGCTCGGCCACCTTTCGCGACCTAACGGATCTTAGGAACCATCAGAAGGGCCCTGCCGGTGGAACTCAGGCTGCGTTTGGCCTCATGAGGAATTAGCAGTTCCTGGATGTAGGCAGGAGTCCTTTAAAAACAAGCAGGGAAATCTTAAAATTAGCTCTAAAACTCACAGGTAGCCAGTAGGTCAGTGAGGACTGGTGGAATGCGGTCACCTCTCTTAATACGTGTTTTGAATTGATTACAATCTATGGATGTTTCCAGTGTAAAGTACATTACAGTAGTTGAGTCTTCAGGAGATGAAAGCATGAATGACTGTTTTAAAAAGTGGAGGAGAAAGGAATGGTTGGATTTTTCTTAGTAGTCTCAGTTGAGCAAAGCAGGATTGAAGCACCTTGGTCATCTGTGCATCCAGAAGACTTAATGTGACTTTATTTTGTGTGTACACACAGTAACTATTAATCTCAATTATCAATAAAGAAGCTGAATGTATGTTCCCAAGAAGCCCAAATATTTTACTAAATAAGAAAGGAGCGAACTCGATACAAAAAAATTAATCATACTTAAATTACACACATATAAGATGCACTTTAAACGATAAATCGCAATGATAAAATATAGCAGTGTGTAGCAGAAGGACAAAAGTCTGACACATCTACTCTGTAGACTTTAGACTTTTTTTTTTTTTTTACTCTACAGTTTGTCTTTGTAAAATGTCTTTTGCATTGTGTTTTACTTTGACAGTACAGCTAATTGATCAGATAATGCGCAAAAGTAAGCAATTTTAATGATTTGAATAATAATTTAATGAATCTATGAAGTGAAAAATACAGCTACTCATTACAGTCTATTATGTCTGAAGATTTTCTGCTTTTCTGTTTGATGTTTTGTTTGCTGGTCCGAAACAAAGCAGAATAGAATACAGATTTACTATGCCATTTGCATAGGAACATTTCAGTACAGGTACACTGGAATTCTTTGTGGGTTTTCTTGAATCAGCTTTATACACGGAAAGATAAAATAATGAAAAAGATAAGAGCGGCAGCAAAAAAAAAAAAACAAGAGAAATACAATGTGCGTTATAAAAAAAGAGCACTTAATGTAAAATGTAAAAAATAAAAAACAAAATGAACAGATAACCTGAAACGTAAAAAAGAGGGAATCAAAAACATTATGCTGACCTTGTGTACCATCTAGTGGCCACTTATCATTATTAGATGAAAATTTTTTGAATGTGTTATAATAATAATAATGCAAATCATGCAGTCTTTGATACAAACTGTAACAAAGTTCTAATCATGTTTCTGTGTTCTAGGTCGACCCCTGCTGTGCTGGATATCAGTGGCTTTGCTGCAATCCCAGAGACACCCCAGCGACCTCCCACGGCAACACCAGCATCCCTGCGAGTGCTGAGGCGGCCTCCTTTAGAAGGAGACTACATCAGTGTGACAGACTCATTGGGGAGTCGAGTCTACCTCAGACAGAAAGAAGACGTGGGGACGAAGGTTAAACTGCCTGCAGTTTTTCATCTGTGGTGTTGAATCTACACCTTGGGCAAACTCTAATGTACTGGAACATCCCTCTAGTGTCCAGCTATAGTTTGAGTTTCATTTCTTTGTGTTTACTTTTGTCTCTGCAGGTAGTGGACTCCAGAATGCTGCCAAACTCGCAGGGTGGACTGGGGCTGCTGGCAGTGCCAATAGGAGTCCTGAGAGAACAAGAGGCAGAGAAGGTGAGGGACTCGATTTTTACACTACATCACACCATTAAACTCTGAATATCAGAACAGAATAGAAATACTTTATTAATCTCCGAGGGGAAATTTGGTTGTTACAGCAGAAAGAGTACAGGTCCCACCACCATAAATACAGATTAATAAGCAAAAATGTGCAGTAAATTTAAACAAGAAAAAAATAAAATGCAAAATGTCCAATGCAAAGAATGTAAAAATGTTGAAGTGTTTTATGTGTAGTGTAAATAGTGTGCAAGAATAAACAAAAAAGGTGTACACAGAGCATCGCAATTTGTTGTGTATGGGAGCTTCATAGACCAGTCAGAGGCTCATGCTGACTCCTGTGCACTGCTGAAATACCAACGCTCGACATGTGAGCATCAGAACTGGACCATGGAGCAATGGAAGAAGGTGGCCTGGTCTGATGAATCACGTTTTCTTTTACTGGATGACCGGGTGCGACACTTACCTGGGGAACACATGGCAACAGGATGTTTTATGGGAAGAAGGCAAGCTGGTGGAGGCCGTGTGATGCTGTGGGCAAAGGTTCTGCTGAGAAACCTTGGGTCCTGCCATCCATGTGGATGTTACTTGACACATACCACCTACCTAAGCATTGTTGCAGACCATGTACAGTCTTTCATGGAAACGGTATTCCCTGATGGCTGTGGCCTCTTTCAGCAGGATAATGCGCCATACCACAAAGCAAAAATGGTTCAGGAATGGTTTGACGAGCACCACAACCAGTTTGAGGTGTTGACTTGGCCTCCAAATTCCCCAGATCTCAATCCAATGGAGCATCTGTGGGATGTGCTGGACAAACAAGACCGATCCATGGAGGCCCCACCTCACAACTTCCAGGACTTAAAGAATCTGCTTCTAACATCTTGATGCTGGATACCACAGCACACCTTCAGGGGTCTAGTGGAGTCCAGGCCTTGATGGGTCAGGGCTGTTTAGGGAGCAAAAGGGCACCAACACAATATTAGGCAGGTGGTCATAATGTTATGCTTAATCGATGTATATATAGAATTCTGAAGCTGTCAAGACTGTAAATTTAGGGGGTAACCCGATGACTGGGTAAATATAACATGGTTGCATACGTCCTATTTTGCATTTCCTGTTCTTAAAACTCTCTTTGTTGATTAAAGGTGAAAAAGCAAAAAAATATCTTCAGTTTTGTCTTTTCTTTCTTTGAAATCATGCAGCGTCACCAGCAGGTTGTGGAGGAATCACAGCGTCTTACCGAGCTGCTGACTAAGTAACTCACTACTACTACTCACTGTCTGCACACACAAAAATAGAACAAGAACTGGATGACATGCAGGATTTTAACTGTCTTTTTTACATCTGTGTCACTTTCCAGCAGCGTGAACGATGTGTTTGTTGAGCCTGGAAACACAGAGAATGAAGAGAACGAGGATCCTGAAGACGCAGAAGGCCGAGCGTCTCGACTCTGGGTGGACAGATTCTCTCCTCGGCACTACACGGAGCTTCTCAGTGATGATGTGAGCGATGTGTTGTGTTTCCTGTGTGAGCTTAGGGCTCTGTAAATGATTAGATCTCCCTTCTGGTGAATGAATCGAGTATCTGTTGTGTTTAAACGTGTCTTCGCAGTTTACCAACCGCTGTCTGCTCAAGTGGCTGAAGCTTTGGGACACTGTGGTGTTTGGGAGGGAGAGGAAGTCCCGCCCAGCTCGATCTGACCGACAGGTGGCCAATCAGAACTCGTTCAAACCCAACCAAGGAGGTCAAAATCAAAATCGCTTCAAGACTAAGGTTGAGATGACGGAAGAGATTCTGGAAGCTGAACTGGATCAGTACAAACGGCCCAAATTCAAGGTAAGAAATCTGTCAATATATCATGCCAGTTTCCATTTAATAAACTTTATTACAAGAAGTAATGTGTGTTTGTCTTCTTCTTCTTCTAGGTGGCTTTGCTGTCTGGTCCTCCAGGTTTGGGCAAGACCACCCTGGCTCATGTCATCGCAAAGCATGCTGGGTACAATGTGGTGGAAATCAATGCCAGGTGAGACAAACTAAATTCATCCTGATCAGATAATATACTAGGTTTCCTGTAGACCTCAGTGTGGTGACCTCGATGGTGCCGTTGATGTTTCTGCAGCGATGATCGCAGTGCCGAGGTTTTCCAGAAACGCATCGACACGGCAACGCAGATGAAGTCTGTTTTAGGAGCCAACGAGAGGCCGAACTGCCTCATTATTGATGAGATCGACGGGGCCCCTACGGTACGTTCTGAGCACAGTTTTAAGTATTATTTAAATTAGATTTATTGTTTTGCTTCTCTAAAAGGTCTGGTTGTTGCGCCTTTTTTCCACAGTCATATTTTATTCCCCTGCATCACTACACTGTAAATCTAAGCTAAAGTTCCCCTGCTGCCTTAAAAATGTGAATTACTTCAATGATTAATTAGTTCAGACTTGTCGAGTTAAATTAACTGAACCTGAGGAAACAAAAAATAAACTTGAGATATTAGCTTGAATCAACTAGTCACATAGACAGCTTTTCTGATTTTTTTTTTTTTGAGTTACTTCTTCATTTAACATTAAGAACTTGCAGTTGGTTGAAGCCACAATCAGTGCAAACAGAGTCTGTGAAGCTGCCCTCAGTTTCAGTGAGATGAATTAAAAGTTTAAGTGATAATTGTTTGGATTATTATTATGAAAAGAAAGAACCATAACTAAATTTAGCTTAAAGACACACAGCACATTTCTGTTTTCTCAAACTGCAAGGAAACACATGAGTCTCTGAGGAGTTTTAACTCTCTAACAAAGCATCCTGGGAAGTCTAGTTTTGTTTCCTATAAATGTAATTTCCTGAGTTGACATCTCAGTTGTTTATTTCATCAACTCAAGTTATAAGAACTTGTGTTAAGTTGTTGAAATCGGCAAAATTCTGTATATTAAGAAAACTAGAAAAGATTAGTTGATTTTACTTTCTTTATGATGTTTTCGGCAGTAGGAAGCAGTAAACACCTGATTCATAGAACGTAATTACTAGGAACATATATTTCTAACTGCGTATGTAGCCTGAGTTTATCAGTTTTAAGACAGATAGATAGATCACACATTTTACATACAACATAGATAGAGGAATAACGTACAAAAGAGCATGAAATTGGTGTGTAAATTTTGCTGTTGAAGAGCGGCGTTACGAACACAAGTTGGAAATTATGTGAATTTTTGTCACAAGCAGGAGACATTGGACATATAGCAGGAAAAACTAATAGGGCTACACAATGTGTTATTTCAGCAGCAACATCTGCAGTGGTCATCTCACAGGAGTGTTTGCTTGGTTCTCAGTCTTCAGGATTCTTCATGAAGAGAAGTCTTGTCTTGTAGAACATCATTTGCTCTGTATTTAAAAGAGTTTGCTGACATGCCGCATCAGTTGTATGGAAATATCTCGGCCACAGAAAGGATGATTTTCACCAAAAGCACGTACGCTGGCGGTGCTTGTTAGCGCTACACGAGGCAACAGGACTGTTTTATTTGACCACATAAATAAATCGTGAATCTTTACAATGAGGTGCAATTAGTGGCATTTTCAATAAAAAATAGAGGGTTTAAAGACTAGCTATGATTGCAGTCTTTTTAAAAATGTTTGTCTTCCTTGACGCTCTGCAGGCTGCCATCAACATACTGTTAGCAGTTCTGAACAGAAAAGACGGACATGGTGGGGAAGCTGGAACAGAGACCACGAAGAAGAAAAAGAAGAAGGAGTCCATCCTGCTTCGACCGATCATCTGCATCTGTAATGACCTGTAAGAGACAGGATGTTTGAAGCAACATCCAAAAAGAAACTGTAGATTTTTACTGTGTTGTAACATGCAAACGCTAAATATTCATTCATTGATTTGAGAGTAAAGTCAACAGGATAGAAAGGCGACAAACAACAAAGGAACAAAGTTAAAAGCAATCACATTCAGAAACAATATAGTCTGTGATCTTGGATTTAAACTGGTCAGCAGATACGGCTGGACCAAGCTTTAATGATTTCTGCAACATGTTCCAACTACACACGTGGACAAAATTGTTGGTACCTCTCGGTTAATGACAGAAAACCACAATGGTCACAGAAATAATTTGAATCTGACAAAAGTAATAATAAATAAAAATTCTATGAAAATTAACCAATGAAAATCAGACATTGCTTTTGAACCATGGTTCAACAGAATTATTTAAAAAAAATAAACTCATATTTTAAACTTCAAGTGTGAGCTAACCAATTGAGCAAACTGAATAGTTATTTTGAGATGCATTTAACAAGGAAGTGATGTATTGCGGCATTTTACCAATCAGTATTTTATGAATAAACTGAAACAGAAGCTGAGGGCGAGGTGATGAACTCACTCTGAAGCTTTGGAAGTAGAGGCGTTTCTGTAGATTTGTCCATAATCTAGGACAGACAAGAACACTGCTTCAATTATTTGCTGTCTGCAAAATACAGGAAAAGTGTTTCTGTAAAAATGGCAAATTGTGTGCCGCAGCTTGCAGAATAACTTTTCGATATGGAACTTGAATGTGAGTTTTTGTTCCAGATAGATGCCCAGATATTTAGATTCAGAGACTCTATTAATGTTGTGCCCAGTCAGAAATATCTAAATTAGGGGTGATGACTTTGCAAAGTGTAAAAATTACACCGAAGACATTAACTGCAAATTCTAAATTTGTAAAACCGTAAATTTGAAATAATTTCTCAATCTTGACAAGTTGTTTTGATCATAAAGTAAAATACTATATTGTTCAGTTCCAGATATCTGTGACTAAATGATTTGTGCCTTTGTAGATACTCTGTGATCTACAAGTTATGTGTAAGTGAAAAACTGAGACATGATATTGTTGAAATTGAACAAGTTTTTCTTTAGAAATTTCAGGTTGTTCATGATGTTTTGTAAAATGATATTTTATTAAATGTGAACATTTTCAGAATGTTTTTTTTTTTTGCACTCAAGGGAAACATTTGGAGTTTTGGTTATTTAGAGGTTTTATGCTCTGATTTTACTGCCCCTGAACTAAAATGAGTTTTACACCCCTAGTCTGAATGATGTCTTCTCTGTGTTCATTTGATTTTATTTTTTTTCTCTTTTCTTTCAGTTATGTTCCGGCTCTCAGACCTCTCCGGCAGCAGGCCTTCCTTCTTTCTTTCCCACAAACACAACCTTCCCGCCTTGCACAGAGACTGGCAGAGGTCGGTACAAAAACAGTCGCAGAAGTACACAAACGTTTCCGAACACGATGGTAATTTGAAACTCCCTCTCAGATCTCCCAGCGACAGGGCCTGAAGGCAGACACGGGAACTCTGATGTCGCTGTGTGAGAAGACAGACAACGACATCCGGTCCTGCATCAACACTCTGCAGGTGAGTGGCGGCACTGAAGCAGTGAATAGATATGTTGTAATTATAATGCCATATGTTTTCTTGGCTGTGCAGTTTCTACATGGACGAGGCCTCAAGCGTCTGGACAGCAGGATGATTCAGTGTGTCTCTGTGGGGCAGAAGGACCAGAACAAAGGACTGTTTCATCTGTGGCAGGAGATCTTCCAGCTACCTCGTATAAAACGGTATCAGTGTGTCCCAACTGTGTCTGTCTTGTCTGTTAGGAATTTTTCTTGACATTAAATGGTAAATGTTTTAGCTTTTTAAGAAGAAATATAGCGAAGATCCTGAAAAATGGCGAGAGTTTCTCGTTGTTGTTGGCATCCATGACTGCATTTTCCTGAATTTTCTATGAACCATGAAATTACAACCTAAATCTATCAGGGTATCTACAACTTTGAAAAGTCCTAAAAAGCATGAATATCAGTTTCATGTAAAAATAGCCCGTTTTGAAAGTATTATAAATAAATAACACCCTACATTTTTGTATCTAAGTTCAGCAAAAACTGTCTTAAATCACTATTAACTCAGACCATATGTAAGATATGTCACTCTTTAATTGATTATTTGTTAAAGCTGCATGATTTTGGGGGGGAAAAGTGACATAGCAAAATTTTCTTTTTCTGTGATTTAATTATTGCGATGTGAAAAAAATTGAATTTTAAACAGATTAAAAATGTATCCCTCAAGGACAACTGAGATGATTTTGTATGTGAGTGTATCTGCATTGCAAATAATAATAAAGGAAAAGCTGACATTCAGATCACTTAATGAACAGAGCTTTGTGGTGCTGATTATGTCATCAAACAAACCTTGGACAAGTTATTCGCTTCCTTATACTGTTTCCTCATTAATTACATGTTGAGTGACAGTAATTTGTGTTTTTCAGGAAACGCATCGGTGAAGGTTTTGAAGAGACACCAGGTTCAGGAGGTGGAGCTCAGAGGTTCCAGCACATTCTAAATCTGGCTTCATCTAGTGGAGAGTATGAAAAGGTTTCTCAGGTAATAAACTAAACTTTCTAATATGTTGCTTTCCTGCCTTTTTTCTTTATTCTCTGCAAAGAGGAAGCACTGACGGATGCTTTACTAGAATCAGAAACAAGTAAAATTCTGAAATGACAATTACAGTGCACTGCAAAAGTATTTGCTCCCTCTGCAGAAATCTTCTATTTTTGAATATTTTCGCATTTAAATGTTCCACATCATAAAACAGATATTTATATTTGTTGCATATTATACAGAGATAATCCACAACATGCAGTTTTGAAATGATGAGTTATTGAAGATTTATTGAAAACCTCTATCACCACTGTGAAAAAGATATTGCCCCCCTGAACCTAATAACTGGTTGGTTCCTTGGCAGCAACAACTGCAGATAAATATTTGTTCCAGCTTGTGATCAGTCTTTTACATCACTATGGAGGAATTGTGGTCCACTCTTCTCTGCAGAATAGTTTTAATTCAGTCACATTAGATGGTTTTCCAGCATGAACTGTCCTTTTAAGGTCTTGTCACAGAATCTCAGATTTAAATCCAGACATTGACTTGGCCACTCCAGAACCTTCATTTAGTTCTTTTTGAGCCACTCAGAGGTGGACTTGTTTGTGTGCTTTGGGTCTTTATCTCACTGCATAAACCATTTGTGTTGAGCTTTAGGTCATGAACTGATGGTGGATTTTCTCCAGGAGGATTTTCTGATAGAGAGCAGAATTCATGGCTCCATCAGTGATGACAAGTCATCCAGGTCCTCCAACCATCACACTACCACCACCATGTTTCACTGCTGGTATCATGTTCTTCTGGTGGAATGCAGTATTAGATTTACACCAGATGTAACTGACCCATGTCTTCCAGCTCTAGAGCATCCAGATATTTTTTTGCAAATACCAGATGAACCTTTATGTTCTTTATGGTCAGTAGTAGTTTGATCCTTGCAACTCTCCCATGGATCCATTTTCTCCCAGAATCTTCCTTATTGTAGAATCATGTAGATGGACCTTAACTGAGGCCAGTGAGGTCTGCAGATCTTTAGCTGTTCATCTGGGTTCTTCTGTGACCTCCTGGATTAGATGTTGATGCTCTTGGAGAAATGTAGTTCATTGGTCCACTCCTGGGAAGGTTCACCACTGTTCCATGTTTCTCCATGTGTGGATAATGTCTCTCACTGTGGTTCTCTGGAGTCCCAGAGCCTCAGCAACGGCTTTGTAACCCTCCAGACTGATAAATGTCAATGACTTTGTTCATCTGTTCTTGAATCTCTTTAGAACGTGGCATCATGTGCTGCTTTTTGAGACCCTTTAGCTACTTCACAATGTCAGACAGGTTCTATTTAGTGATGTTTAGATTCAACAAGCCTGGCAGTAATCATATGTGAGTGTGGATGGTGAAACTGAACCCAACTGATGAATGAATTTGTTCGTTTGGTAGATTGGTAGCTAAGTGGGGAAATACTTTTTCACATAGGGCAAGATAGGCTGGACAGCATTTTTCCTTCAATAAATGAAATCATCATTCAAAAACTGTATTTTGTTTTTTCTTTGGTTATCTTTGTCTTATATTAAAATTAGTTTGATGATCTGAAACATTTAAGTGTGACAAATATGCAAAAATAGAAGATTTCTGTAGGGGGTCAAATACTTTTGCAAAACACTGTATTCTGCACTCCTGATCTGTAAAACATTACATTCTCTCTTCTCCTCAGGGTCTGTATGATAATTATCTGTCCATGCGTGTGAGGGACCCCAACCTTCACAGTGTGTGTGAGGCTCTGGATTGGATGTTGTTCTCTGACAGGCTGAACCAAGTGATTCTACATGGACAGAACTTCTCTCTGATGAGATACCTGCCGTTCCTCTCTGTCACGTTTCACTTCCTGTTTGCCCACACACATGTGCCCCGCATCAACTATCCCCACAGCCAGCATGAGGTACTCATCCACTGCATACACTAGTGTGGAACATTGTGAAGCTAAAACAATTACTGAATACTGAATTTCCCTCTGGGGATTAATAAAGTCAGTCTAAGTCTTGAAGCTGCAAGCGCTGAATAAGCCCTAGCGCACCCACGCATGTTGGGACATGGCGGGCGTCGAGGTTTATTATATCACAAAGTTTTATCACATTACATGCAAATATAGAGCAGTTGTCAGAGTTACCATGTGCTTTATAAGGAGGTAAAATGAAACAGACATGTCTTCGAAAAAGACAGAAGAAAGCTCAAATTGGTGTTTAAAAAGAGGATAAAAAATATTGAGCCCAGTGTGAAGAGGCTAAAACATAGTAGGAGTCAATATAAAGAGAATAAAACACACTGGAAACCAATGTAAAGAGAGTAAAACATACTGGGAACCAATGTAAAGAGAGTAAAACATACTGGGAACCAAAATAAAGAGACAAAAATAACTGGAAGCCAGAATGAGGATGAAAGAATAATGAATCTGAACACTGGCAGCTGACTAACAATTGTACATCAAAGTGTAAAGCAAATAACTTTCTGTTGCCACCAGGTAGTGCTATGACTGTGAATGTCTTTTGGCATATGGATGTGATCAGGGCAGGATCATGATCAAACATGTGAAGTTTGAGGCAGATTGGAGCATGCACAGAGGAGTTAGACAGCACTTCCTGTTTCATGGCCACGCATCAAATTTGAAGGGCCTGCCATGGCCAGGCCCTTTGACTGTTGTGGAATATTTTGAAAACTTTTCATCATTAAGGCTTGTTGTATAAACTGGCCAAATCTGACATCTCTTGGAGTTACACATTTTGAGTTTATAGCTCTTGAAAATGACCAAAATCACCAAAAATCAAACAAATAATTCAACTTCCTGTTGGATTTAGGATAAGGCTTCAAGAGGCTTTTTGTGCTCCCCGATGTGCTGTATATGCTTACCAAATTTCATAGATATCAGTGAAATGTCCTGTGGGGGCTAATTTTTACAAATGTTGCAGGGGGCACTATGGAGCCATTTTGCCACACATCCTATAAAATATAAAATTTTTCGCCACTTCGTATGTGTGTGCAAATTTTCATGCCTTTTCAAGCAAATATACAGGAGATATTTAGGCATAAAACATAATAAGCATTGAGATATCACCGTTCATTCACTCATTGTGTCTTCTCCAGGCCTCCTCCCGTCTCCTCAGCAGCAGGAATGCTTTGTCCACCATGTTGGCCGACATCCCAGCAAGCATCAGAGCGAGGATCAGCCAGCTCAGCCTGACCCTCGATATTCTCACCTTGCTTCTTGACATCATCTGTCCCAAACTACGGCCTGTACGTCAAAGCATTTATAGCAAACTTCTCTCTGTTAATGTAGCATGTAACATATCCAGGATTTTTTATTATCTGTATTCAGTACACCGAACAACCACAGTCAGGCTAATTGGTTAGCAACTCTATAAATCAATCAAGGTTTCTGATTGTAGCTATGAGCGCCTTCAAAATAAAGGCGGTGGTAATGAGCAGTCACAAACAGGGACACATCTAGACCTGCATATTTCTCACAAGAAAAACAAACTGTAATCCCAAACCACTATGAAGAATATAAAAATGTAATACAGACTAAATGTCACAAAGCTGCTGCAGCAAAAAAAAACGCCAGACGTGTGAATATTTAATTCACAGGCCTGTAAATGCCTCTGTTCTTTTGTGTGTAAGTTGTTTAAGTGTAGATGTCCTATTCAGATTGACAAAATTACAAATGTAGTTCCTTTATGCTACTCACACGAATACAGTTTTTAAAAGATAATTAAGTACATTGAACTATTTTCATGGTGATAGGGAGGATGAATTTAATATCACATTCACACAGTCTCAGTGTGTGCACCATTTTTATCCTTAATTTTGTGTTAAACAGTTTTGGGAGTAAGTTACTGTAAATTTTATGAAGCTAAGAGGCTTTACTGTTTTAATCTGTGTCTGTTTTAGGATTGTGTTGCTCTACGAAGGCAAATAGAACTATTTAATGGCTTTGAAATCAACTGCAGTTCTTCCCCCTTCACTATCTGTGAGGAGACTTCTTCTAGGCATAGTGATGCTATTTTCCAAGATGGAGAACTGAAGACAAAAATTAAACCTGAAGTTACATCGATAACCTTAAATCCTGCTTTGTAGCACAGACCTGAGAGAAAAGACACATGAAACCCAGAAACAAAATGATGCTGGAGTTCATTCAATATCGATCTGAAACAGTTTGAACTAAAATATTAATATATTTTCATGAAAGGATTTTTTTGTTTGTTTTTGTAGCTCCAGTTAACCTGGTTAACTGAGGCTACAGTCTGCTGTTTGGATATTTAGTCCTGAGGTTAGATTTTCAGCTGAAATGGGCAAACATTTTTAAACTGGGAGTCTCCCACACTCATGAAAGCATATAAAGGCACCTAAAACTTGGCCTGCTGCAGAAAAGTAGTGCAACAAGTTTGAGTAAATCGCATTAAAGCTGACGCTGGTCTCACTGGGTGCATTTTCAAAGCTAGAAGCTGCTGTGGATGGGTGCTGTTGTTTATAATTTCACAGTACACCTTGTATTTTTCTCTTCACAGCCTTTCAGGTCGCAACAATCCACATCATGTAACACTATTTTATCCTAAAGCTCTTCCAATGCAACTGCATTATTAACGCTGTTTGTTAATAACTTAATCGCTGTTCTTTTCCGCCACAGCTCTCCAGTTTTCAACAGCAACATATATAATACTGTTTTTCCTTCCCCCTATAGCTCTTCTGGTGTCACATTGACCCTTAGGACTGTTTTTTTTCTATAGTTCTGCACATACGATCAAAGTTTGCTCCTGTACAACTCAAAGAAAAATGTAAAACTGTGTTTTCTCTTTACAAAAAGTAAATTTCCCCAGTGAGGGATCAATATCTTATCACTGACCGATCATGATGTATATGATGTATTTTATGTTCTAATGATGTGGAACCTTGTACTTGTGCATGTCATATGTGTACATATCCACATGTAAACTCACAAACTTCTCTTTTTCATATTTCTGGAGAGCTTTGCAGTGCCTTTACTGAGGTCCCATCCAACTTATGCTTAGTGTTGGGCTTAGGAGGTTCACATGGGCAGGTTAGGTTAGCTATCTAACAATTCTATAATTTCGTCATTTCATTTAGCAGACGCTTTTATCCAAAGTGACTTACATCTGAGAGTAGATACAGCACAGGCAAGGATCTAGTCCAGGGGTGTGAAACATACGGCCTGCGGGCCAAACCGACCCGTCAGAGGGTCCAATGCGGCCCATGGGCTGACGTTGCAAAGTGAAAAAATTACAGAGGTGAAAATGAGTAGTTACTGTGAAAATATGTAAATATATTGAGCATTGTGTGATACAAGGTCAGTCAGTAGCTTCAGCACAAAAGACTTTGTTTTGGTGGAACCCTATTGTTGATGCACTGCCACAACTTTTATGTATTTTTTCTATATAAATTGTATGCATTTACAAGGCAGGAGGATAACTTAACATTCTTCCTTAATAGGGAGTCAGTTCAGGTGGTCAGGATTGCTACACAGATGTGGAAATGAATGTAAATTTAAAATATTTTCTAGATCTTGACCAGTTGTGATCATAAAGTAAAATACTATGTTGTTCAATTCTAGATAGCTGTGACTAAATGTTTTGTATCTTTGTAGACACTGCGATCTGTAAGTTGTAATGTGTAAATGTTAAACTGAGGCATAATATTGTTAAAATTTCACTTATTTTTCTTGAGAAATTTCAGGTTGTTCATAATGTTTTGCAGAAAGATATTTCATTAGATGTGAACATTTTCAGAATGTACTTTTTTGCTCTAAAACAAAGGGAAATATTTAGAGTTGTGGTTATTTAGAGGTTATTATGATTTTACTGGTCCAGCCCACTTGACATCAAATTGGGCTATATGTGGCCCCTGAGCTAGAATGAGTTGGACACCCCTGATCTAGTCAGTAGAAAACAACCTGGATAAGTGCCATAAAAGAAGTTCAAGTCTGATAGGATTTTATTGTCTTAGCATCTTTCAGAACCTTGGGCATCTGAGAGTGGTAATTTCTGTGCTTCTTTCTGCCTTACCTGTATCCAGCTGCTGTAACACGTGAATTTCATTAATACAGTTTATCTTACCTCAGTAAACACCTGAGTGATTGTTGCTAAAATCTTGTTTTTTTCTTCCAGGTGAACCCACAACTGTTCAGCAACAGAGAGAAAGAGCAGATGCACGAGCTGATCGACACCATGCTGGCCTATAACCTCTCGTACAGGCAGGACCGCACACCCGAGGGACAGTACACATATGTGCTGGAGCCGTGAGTGCGCACACACACACACACACCTACACACACACCTACACACACCTGCTGTGTTTGTGGGCCGTTGAAGGTCACTGCTCTTGTCCACGCTGTGGTTCTCTGCATGAAGGCTTTAGAGAATAATCCCCTGAACACCTGGTATGAATGTGTGATGGTTGTGGAGTTACAGCGGTGTAGGTAGCAAAGGGCACTGGTGGGATACATGTGGACGACAATAGGGCGGAGAGGTTAACGTGGAATGATTAGAGGATGGAATGATGAAGAAGAAGCGGGTGGCCGTCGGAAATATCGAGGAATGTTAGAATAAATGAAAAAACGCACATTTTTGTTGAAATCCGGACTACATTGCTCACTAATCATGAGGGCTTTGGAGGCTGATAGAATGGGATAACGCGGCTTTTATCTCAGCCATGCCACTGCAGGCCGAGGAGGAGCCGAGCGGCCAGGACGGTTCGTTTCTTCAGGCTCGCTGCGACAAAGTGCTGGTCACCAACGACTGGGGTCTGCCTCTAGTGCTCGCTCTGCTGCTGCTGCTGCTGGTCTACACCTTCCTGTACCTGCCCTCTCTGGCTCACCACAACGCCACGCCGTGATAATTCATGGATAAAGACGTGGATGTAAATGTTTGGCATCACAGACAGCAGGATTATTGATTGAACTACTCATTTTTTTAAAAAGAAAAAAAATCAGTTTCAGATTCTGACATTTTTGTGGATTTTGAAGCTGTCAGCAGAGAAAAAGCAGGATAATTCATTCATAGTCTACTGCAGTTAAAAGACTTTTAAGACTGAAAGTTGTTTCTGCTTCTATCTGCTGTATTCTCATTGCTCTGTGGATGATGAGTGTGTAATTCCTGTATTTGCAGTGATATTTTTACTTTTCTGATGTGAATGTGTTTCAAATTCATATATAAGTAAACTTCTAGTAAATGTGACTTGATTTTTCTGACAATTTTAAATAACACAGGACTTGCAGTAAAATATATAATTGTGTTTTCAGTTTATTAGATTTTTTACTTGGTACTAGCCACAGGGTTTATACAATTCTACAATTTTACAATTTAGTTTAGCTTTTATCCAAAGCAATGTACATCTGAGAGTAGATACAACACAAGCAAGGATCTAATCAGGAGAAAACAACCTGGATAAGAGCCATAAAAAAGTAATATTCCAGCAATGCAATTGTATGTCTGTCTGTCTGTATGTATGTCTGTACACACATAATATTTCAAAAAACTAATAATCCATTATGTTAAAGGAGCCAAGAAGCTATTTCTATATAGTTCTACTGATAACACGTCTGATATTATATAATGATTACCTCCAATAAATAGCTGGCTGTACAGCTGTTTTTATGTTATTTATATTAGTCCATCAGGCACTGAGTGACAGTTTACTGATTTGTGTGTGTGTGTTGGATGGAGTTGGAGATCAGCTGTAAGAGGATTAAGGTTTTAGAGAATGACAGATTCAGGGTTTTATTCTGGAAAACTCAAATCATGGCACCAAAAGTGGAAGCTTTTGTTATTTTGCAATCTAACAGGGTTTCCCTTTGTGTCGGCTGCATTGCATCACGAGTGTGTTTGTGGTACTCCCATTGTTTGTATTTAGCTGTTTGCTGTGTGTGTTTGCAGGCGTGTGGAGGAGGTGGCGAGGTTTACCAGCCTGCCTCCGCGCCGCCAGCTGACGTATCAGGCCAAACAAACCATCAGCAGAGAGATGGAGCAGGAGAAGATGAGGAGGGCCGAGCGACTGATGCTGCAGCGAAACCCTGCAGCGGTGAGATGCCAAAGCAGGTTTTACCCAGCAGACTGTGGGTTTGTTACCAGAAACCAGGTCGCCATATGTGTGAATGATTACAATCTGCTGTGTCTGTGATGTAGAAACAGGAAGAAAAGAAGAGTGCTGGTCCTAAACCTGCCAGGAATCATCAGCAGAGGTTGGAGAACATTGTCAAGCAGACCACAGTGGAGACCAGGGTGAGACACAAACACTTTCTTTAGTCTGGTAAAGCCAACTCTCATTCGTTTGCCTGGTTTGTTTGAGTGAGCTCAATGTCGAACGCTTGTGCAGAGCAAACAGCCTTTCTTTTTTATGTTTCCAACATTATCATTATTTTTCAAGATATACACGTAAAAAAAAAAAAAAAACAACAGAAAGAACAAAACACATCAACAAACACCGACCGCTCTTATCATTTAAAAATGACATTGTTCTCTACAAATTTAACAAAGGGTCACCAAACTTCTTCATAGTTTTATTCTAGTGGCAAGTTTAACATTTGTTTTATCCAATTTGTAATATGTGCTCTGTAAATCTTTTTACAATTTTGAGCTATCACCTTTATAGCATTTAAGAAGCTCTGAGGTGGTCAAGCACCCACCTTCACTGAGTCATGACCCAGGAAGGGCTATGATGAGGAGAATACACTCAGTTATCAAAACCAAATGACACAACCTTTTCTCAAAATGGAAGCAAAAAGCTCACAGGCTGGTGATTTTGGGAGTAACTGTGTATCATTTTATGGTGTAAAACAGACAAGTTCAGCCAATTAGAGGAAAGCTAATCTTAGATACCTTCTGGATGGACCATTATCTGCAATCACTCATCAGGACCTGAAAGGATCTCACGAATTCTGTGGAGATGTAACCGAATCAACTCAAACCTTAACCAAAACAAAAAACAAAACTAGGATTTGGGCTGCAAGCCGTCTTTATGTCCACAAGTGATTAATGCAAGTTGGCACCGGCCGCTGAGAAGCTTCATGTGAGAGATAACTTGGCTACAGCAGCTGATTCAATCATGAAGCTGTTGAATCAGAAACTTCTTGTGTCTTCTGGCTCTGAGCTTCACCCAGCTGTATGTGCTGCGTAGCGCCTGCAGGTGGCACCAGAGAACAGCAGCCTGTTTCCTCTGAACATCAGAGCTTCTCCAAATGAGCCGCAGTGTTTTATAGTTCAGCAACGGAGCCTCTAGAGGGCACAAATGAGGATAATGAGAAGCCACCGGTCCCTCATGGTGAAATTAGGCTAATGAGACATGCGATTGTTCATTGATTTTGACCTTCTTATTGAGGACGGTGTTTTTAGAAACTTCCTGATTAACTCCGTCCTCCTCCTCCTCATCTGTCTGTGTTTGTGTCCTGCAGCCGGAGTTGGACTTCTTCGGTCGAGCTGTGGCCCCCAAACCTCAGAGACCTCAGCCGTCCTCAGAGACAGGTACTGTAGAGACCTTAATCCAAACCCTTGGAAGTTGCAGGATGTTTAGATAAAACACCTCAAAGTGATCACCTGAAGTGTGATATATAACATTTACAGTGTAGCAGCAGCAGATCTGGACTGCTGCCTGCATTTTCCCAACCACTATCATATTTCTGCAGCTGACACACCATGACCTACAACCTCTTTGTTATATTTGGAAACTTAACTAAACTTAGACTTTATTGTCATTGTACATCTACACTACAGGCCAAAAGTGTGGAAGCAACTTCAAATTTCTGTTCACAATGTCTTTCTTAAAACCAGAATGAATTCCATGGATTTTGGGATGTATTTACCTCATGATCAGACTTTGCTTTCATTGATAAGCACCATTTTCCTCAATTTACCTTTAGGTATGCATTGATGTTATCAGAGAATTGCTGAATTAATGTTAACAAAGGAAGTAAGTGCTTAGTTGTAGGGTTGAGAAGACTTTTAAGAGTCACAGCTTCAGTGCAAAAGTAAACAACAAATCACAGTTTACATTATTCACTTTAGCTCTTTGAGAGTTTGCATACAAAAATCCCAATAAATCTCAACTATATCTCTGTAACTACCACAGAAATGTCAAGCAAGAAACAGCTGAATATAGAACCAAGAGTACAGATACAAATACCTGATCATTATAGTAAAAATGTATTCTGATGAGGGACTCTTCATATAATAATCTTGTTTATTTTGTTGCAAAGTATGCCAATGAAACTATGATATTTTTTTTGTACAAATTTGTTCTCACTTCCAAACTTCTGGCCTGTAATGTACAATGAAATGGAAGGTGCAATCCTACTGTGGGTGTCGTTAAAAAAAAAGTTAAAAGACTGGAATAAAATATAAAAGAAATAGAATTAAAAGAACAAAGTGCCTAAAGTGCCCTGGAGTGCAATTGGAAAAAAACTAAATACATTTTTTTTAAAAATAAACAAAAAAAAACACTTATATTTTGTGTTAATATTTGATATTCTTTTGAGCAATTATGGCTCATGCATACAAAATGTTTGAAGAATATAAAAGTATGCGTTAAAATATAAACAATGCATATATTACAATATAAAGTATGTTAAAAATATACAGCAGCAGCAAAAATACTATAATAAATAAAATAATGAAAGTGACCTGTAGAGTTAACAGTGCTGCGAAAGATGTTTGTATATTATAAGAAAGAAAGCAATTGCACAAAAGACTTGAGCAGCATGTTTTCATTCAGCCAGTAGATTAAACAATTTTAATATCTTATTTGTATTTACACCACCTGAAGTACTTACCGTACTACATTTTTAGTCCTGCAGCTCCAGAAAGCCAATAAAATCTCTATTTTTGTTTGGTCTGCAAGATAATTCCAGGGACACAAAAGAAACTAACAGAAAAAACTGTTGGGTTCTCATGCTTCAAAGGCAGACACAGAAAATACTGATTTTACAACGGAAAAGCAGTGTTGCTTGTTCTCTCTCTTGTTCTCAACATGAAGTTAATGTATTCAAATTTTCACTTTTGTGACATGTTTCTGTGACTGCCACTAACAGACACCCAGTAATTCTCATCTACTGCATGAACATTGAGATTTTCTGACAACGTTAAGGTAAGAACAGGATGTTCTGTGAAAGTAAAACTGGTGTCACAGATGTGGCGCTCTGTGGTTGCAGCAATTAAAAGCGAACCCATTAAAAATCCCTAATCCTGCTGGAAATGGTGCATCCCGGAAATTGATCGACGGCGGAAATGTAGAGCTGTTTGTAGGTCAAAGTAGAAACAACTAAAACGGGAACAGCTCTCGATCCCCTTGATGATGAACCGGACTTCCGTTTGAGTGCGTCACTACTCTATAGTTTGAGGGAATACACTCGGAACCGGTTGTTATCTTGGTCTGTACATGCTCTGTATGTTTATATTTTTTTCCCTCTGTTGTAAAGTATAAAATATTTTCATAATCATCAAAGATATACAAAAGCACAGCTAGGTACAGTTATATGACTTAAAAAAAGAAAAAAAGTCACAAATGTAGAAAAATCAAGCTCCACAGATTCACAAAACCTGTAATATTCAAACATACACAGAAGATGATATAAAGAAAGAAGCAGGAAAGAACTGTATGGGACAGTGTAGTGTTCCAACATTAAACAGGAGGGCCAAAAAACGAAGGAAATATGCACATGTGAACGTCATCCACACACACATCTTACATTTTAGATGACAAAGTTGATGAGATAAACCTTTATTAATTCCACAGTGGGGATAATTTTCATTGTTCCAGCAGCAAAAACAGTGCAACCATTTAGAAAATGTAGTACAAACATAAAAAGTAACCAAAATAAACCAGGATATACATAAATGCTAATTATAGAAATAACATTATTGCAAAGATTATTAGCTATATTGCACAGGTATTATGTAAAACGTACCTATGTAGAGTATGTTCTAGTGTAAGCATGAAAAATAATAAATATTGCACAGGATATTTTAAAAGTCTGGAATATTCATGATGTCATTAGAACTAAATTTATGATACACTGGGTTTTCTTCTACCCTTGCACATTATTTGCACTTAAACAATTCTACATTCTTATTCCACTGCATTTTATATTTTTCTTATTGTTTTTTTTTTTTTTTTTAAACTCTACTGCATATTTCTGCTTATTTATCTGTATTTATGGTGGTGGTAGCTGTGATGATTTGTTTACAAAAATCTGTGGAATCTTAGAAAATAAGAGGAAAAGCCCATTAAATGTTCCCACAGCCCAAAACAAGCCAACACAGATTTTTCTCCTCATATAAGACAATAAAAAGCTACTTTACACTGGACCAGTTCATTTTATCAATTTAAATGATTAAATTAAGCTGAATTAGTTGACTTAATTCTTCTACAAGTGTTTTGATGATTGTTTTAAGCTAAAATGTCAGAATCTGTTGCCATATTTGTCAGACTTCTATGATGATAAACTGATATTCTTTAATGTCTGATCTGTTGGTCAAGCAAAACAGGAAGTCTGAAGAAATGGAACTGATTGTGATTTCTGATGTTTTTTAACCAGTTGAATCATCGAGAAGCAGATTAGCGAATTCTGAAAAGAATTATTAGCTAGCAATTAGTGAACCTGTTTTCAGTCAGTTTTATTAGAGGAAATAGTCAATCTTGCCACGTTACTTTAAGACTTTTTGGCTCCTCTGTTCCCTCAACGAGGCCTGAATGAATAAATGTAATAAAAACCTGTTTCCTCTGTGCAGGAGAGAAGTGTGCAGTTGTGGCGATGGGGACGGCGGTGGGCAACAGCGACGTGTGGTTCCGCTTCAACGAGGGCATGTCCAACGCCGTCAGACGAAATGTCTACATCAGAGAGCTACTGTAACACTCACGTGCACACACACGCACCGTATGCACGAAAGTATTTGGACACCCAGCTAAAGACGCCAGTTTATGAAAAGAATTGTTGAAGATGAAAAGGATCTCAGAGTTTTCTGGAAAGAAAACTCGTGAGTGATTTAGTTGAGTCTCAAATTGAAATGTCAAAGAAGACCTGCACAGACAATTAATGCAACAAGAAAATCTCTGCAGAAGAGACACCTCAAATAGACTAAGTAAACTCTTTCCTCTGTTAACCTGCACTTGGGAAATGTTTGAAAAAGAGTAACGTTCAATTGTTTTAGTGTCCACGCCGCATTGTCAAAATTCCCCTTCATTAGAACTAAAAACCATCTCCTGGTTTCCACGTGTTTTTGAGCATATCTGCCTCGTATTTGTTGTAACGAAATCACCCACATCGATGCTGTTAAATTCAAAACAGTCTTTATTTGGATTGACAGTGTAAAGAGCCAATAAAAAGGGTGTCGTTGAACATTTGTTCGGCAGTCCGTCAAAACAAACCTCTAGAAAGCTACTCGGTGCTGTACAACTCACACACACACACACTTGTCTCCACGTAAAGTAACAGCATTCAGGAGTCTCCAAATCAATAAATAACAAACATGATCATAGCAATAAAGTGTGTGAGAGAGAGAGTATGACATAGTGCAGTGTGACCGTTTAGGAGTGCATGATTCTTTAGTTTGGATGCATCCGTGATTGTGTGTGTATCCGTGTGTGTGTGCATGTGTGTGATCATTAGAGGATCACACACTTGCCCTTCTCCACCCAGGGGTTAGCTCTCATCAGCTCGGGGTTCAGAAATGGATCTTCACAAACGCAACCCTCGATCCACTTCACCAGCCTGCAAAAAAACAAGAAAAGCACACACTATCAGCACTGATACGACATTCAGGACCTCACAAAGTGTGTGTGTGTGTGTGTGTGTGTGTGTGAGAAAGACAGAGACGCACTCGGTAACAGTGATGGAGGATTTCTCTCTGTTGATTGCCAGCTGATACTGAAGGCTCTCCACTTCTCTCCTCATCTGTGGGACGTCTAACTCCTCCATGATGCTACTGCTGTTAAAAAAAAAAAAAAAACACAAACGTAGATCATTTAAAAGTCTTGTTTTATTGTTTGGTGCAAACCCAATTAAAAGTCACACTCTGTGATAAAAATGCCAATAAAAGGCTGAAAGAACACGTGTGGAAGCTGCTAAATGCTTTCTAAGAAGTGATACGTTTAATAGCCAGACTCTAATATCTATTACGATCATTTAATTTTAGGTTTCTCATCTTTTAGAGAGTTTACAGCTCAAACAAATATGTCACTGTGATGCAGTAGTTTACAGACTCTGACTAATTTGCATCTACAGGTCAGAACAACACAATAACAGACACACAGTAGCAACAAAATGCTGAACAACCTGCTTCCAAACCCAATTTAAGGCCCCAATCTTTAATAAAAAATGCAAATGAAAGGATAAAAAGAAGTGAGAAAGCTGCTATATGCTTTATAACAAGTGATAAGCTTAATATCAGGACTCTAATATCAATTAGGATCATTTATTTTTAATGTAAATGTCACTGTGCTGCACCAGTTTACAACTTGTAGCTAATTTGCATCTACAGTCCCTCACCAAGTCCAAACAACACAATAACAGGCAGCACATATACTGTAGCAACAAAATGCTGAACAACCTGCTTCCAAACCCAATTTAAAGTCACAATCTGTGGTAAAAATGCAAATAAAATGATGAAAGCATGCATGGAAGGTGCTAAATGCATTTTAACAAGTGATACGCTTAAAGACAGGACTCTAATTTTACCTTTTTTTGTATTTCGTACTTAGTTGTTTTTCTGATTACTGTACAATGAGAAATAAGATTCAGTGGAGTCAAATTCCTTATTTGCATAGAAACTTGGCCAATAAAGCTGATTCTAACATCTATTACAATCATTTGTTTTCAAGACATCTCATCCAAATCAAAATTCATCAACGGCTGCTTTAACTTATTGTTTTGCCGTTCTCTTCTGCGTAAAAGCAAAACCAGTAATTCTGCTTGTACTCCAGGATGACAGGAGTAAATAAAGCATTTGTCGGACTATTTTTAGCAGCGGATTAATGTAGATTTGATGTCCAGTTGAGTTCCGACAGCAGCAGTGTGATGTATGTGGGACTGAGTCACAGTAAACTGCAGAAAAGTGGATCATGATGAAGAAACTAATCGCTGATGACTTAAATAGATTTTAATCCACAATGGGAGGACATTGCACCAAGGATCACACTATAGCAGCACTGAGATACAGAAATAATGTTTGCTTGGATTATTTAGGTGTATTTATAGACATTATTATTATTAATTAATGATTCACTGTATTTCATTTTTAATATCACATCAACACCACTTATACAGACATAAAAACATTTTACATATGAAGCATACAATGTTATTTAGAAATACAATTTAAATCTTACAAATAGACCCACAAAAATAGCAAATGGCAATTTTATAATATAAAGTAGATTTTAATAAGTCAATAATTGACACTAGTGAATAAATAGGTGTTTTTATGATAATTTTTTGTCATACTTGAAGATATTTCCCTGTTTTACACATTTGTATTTTTATTGTGTAATATTGTAAATAATCCAGTGGCAGTAACTGGAAATTATTGCAATAAAAATACAAATGTGGTAATTATTGATTTGTTCAGAATCTTATTTATAAGACTGTGATTTGCTGCTAAAGGAAATCTATTTTTAAAACCATTTTTCTAAAGCATATAATGTTTGATATGTCAAATGTTTTTATGGGTGTATTAATGGTGTTGACTTGGTATTAAAAAATGAAATATACTAAATGATACACGTACAACATTGTAAATAATCCAGTGGCAGTAACTTTCTGTTGATACTCCAACACACAAAACTCTCAACTCTGTCTCAACTCTGCATGTGTAATTTTTTTAGTAAAATTATTTACTAAAAGAGATACAGTAAACAAAGATAAATATGAATTTGATTTATAGCAACACTTTTTATTTATTTCTGTAGATATATATAGTTAGTGTGAATTATGTTGGCAAAGATAATTATCTAGTTAAAGATCTGATATCATTGCAGCATTATTATACTACATCAGGTACATGTATAGTGGCGTAAAAACACAAAGTTAATGTACAAATACCTAAAAAAGTACATCAGTTTCAGAGTACTAAAGTGTAATTTTGAGGAATTTAACTCTCTACAGTTGTATTTTAGGTGTAATTTATTTAAAGAACTCTTTACAAATCTATTTCATCAGACAAGTGTGCAGGACAGATTAAAGTGACAAATTTTTTTTTTTAGCATAATTATTTACTAAAAGAGGCAGTAAACAAAGTTAAATCTGAATTTGATTTATAGAATTTTTTATTTTTTGAATTTCTCTAGATATGATTATATCGTTTATTCTTAAAGTCTGAATTGTCAGGTCCATGTAATGGAGTAAAAACATAAAGTGCAAATACCTTAAAAAAAAAAAGCACATTACACTTTGTTTATGTGTCTTTGATTGCCAGAATGGTTGAAGTTGCACCGTTTCAGAGTACTAAAGTGTGATTTTGAAGTATTTAACTCTCTACATTTGTATTTTAGATGTAATTTATTTAAAGAATTGTTTATATATCTGTTTCATCAGACAAGTGTGTAGAAGGATGGATTAAAATGTCTAAAAAGGCATTTTTTAAAATAAAATTATTTACTAAAAGAGACACGGTAAACACAGTTAAACAGGTATTTGATTCATAGCAATACTTTTTTTTCAAAAATTCTCAAGATATTGTGATCTTATAGTTAATTCTTAAAAAGTCTGAACTGTCAGGTACATGCATAGTCGCATAAAAACACAAAGTTAAAGTACAAATGCCTAAAAAAGAGTACTTTTCACTTTGTTTGTGTCTTTGGTTGCCAGGAAGGTTGAAATTGCACAGTTTCAGAGCACTAAAGTGTAATTTCGAGGTATTTCACTTGAGGAAAACACGCTGTTTTTACATGCTACGAGCTCCACTGGCCTTTATTTCTACTGATTGTAAAATAATAAAGGAGCCCCACCCTGAACACAGACAGACTGAGGCCCAGATGAGAGTTCAGACCAACCATCTCCCATCATCATCATCATCTCTCATCCTCTTCATCTTTCTAATGGATCTAAGTAGGTCGCTGGCCGGTGTCTGTCTCCTCCACCAGCATCCATCCAGCTGCTCCATGAGCCAGCAGGCCTCTATCATTAAACCTCAAAAACGCCTAAATCTCACATCCATCACCACCATTTCCGAATGTCAAACCATCAAATCCCCTCATTTTTCCTTTAAAATAATAACAAATCGAGTGCAGGAGCCACAATAGACCTTAAACTCATTTCTAAAAGGAAACAGCAGCTCAGGCGCAGATGTGTCGTGATGGTAATAAGGAGGATGGAAACGCGCAAAAAACCGGAGCAACAAACTACCGCTCTTACCGTCAGGACGAGCTGGTCGGTTCGATGAGCACCCCGGCGGATAGAGAGGCTTTCTTTTTTTTAAAAAAAAAAAAAAAATCCGTTGGAAGCGGAGAGTCGGTGTCGTTTCTCCCGGCAGAGCAGTGCGGCGTCAGTGGGGGAGGAGGCTGCGTGTGTCGGCTGTCGGCGGCGCAGAGGCAACTCCCCTGCGCTGCGCTCCGGATGCGACTGGATGCGCAGGGCGGAGAAAAGGAGGAACAGGAGCACCGCCGCCTTGCTTTGACAGTCAAACGAGGTCTGGAGCTATGGAGTCACAGGAGTGCCACAATAATAAAAAATAAATAAAGAAAGAAAGAAATGTGGAAATCTAAAGAGAAATAAATAAATAAATGTGGAACTATAAAGAGAAAAAAATAAATAAATGGAAGTATAAAGAGAAATAAATAAACAAATAAATAAAAAGGAAAATTTTGTCTTTGCTTTTCCCTTTTTGCTTTTTTTCATTTTATTTTTCCATTTTATCATTGTCTTTTCCGTTTTGCATTTGCTTTTTCATTTTGTCATTCTTCAGTCCACCAAGTAAAAGCAAAGACAAAAGCCTTTGCTTTTAATTGGTGGACTGAGCTGTCAATGAAATGGCTCTGGGTGGGGCTTTCTGTCCAGGGTGGGTCGTCATACCCATAGATACAGACCTGATCAAAATCTTAAGACCAGTTGAAAAAATAGCTAGAATTTATCTTAATGAGGTTTTAAGGAGAGCTACAGTATGAAAAAGCAAGAAGGGGGAGTGAGACAAAAAGCACTTTGAAAAAGTAGTTTATTGAAAACAACAAGTAAACTGAAATAGGCTGTTTATCAGCTGATCAAAAGTTTAAGACCACAGGCTATAAAAGCCCAAATCTGCTCAAAATTCTCATCTTCTGTCAGGCATTCACACGGTCATGGCCTCCTGATGGCTAAAGCTAAGAAGCTTTCTCTTCTTGAACGTGGTCGGATCGTCGAGCTGCATAAGCAAGGCCTCTCGCAGCGTGCCATTGCTGCTGAGGTTGGACGCAGTAAGACAGTCATTCTAAATTTTTTTGAAAGATCCTCAGCATTATGGAACAACAAAGTCAAGTGGTAGACCCAAAAAAATTACACCTGCGCTGAGCCGGAGGATCCGATTGGCTGTCCGTCAAGACACAGGGCGGTCCTCGACCCAAATTAAGGCCCTTACTGGTGCCGACTGCAGCGCAATAACCATCAGACGGCATCTGCAGGAAAAGGGTTTCAAAAACAAAAAATGAATTCAAAGACCTCGTCTCCTACAACGCCACAAAACTGCCCATTTAGACTTTGCCAGGGAGCATCAAACATGGGACATTGAAAGGTGGAAAAAAGTTTTATTCTCTGATGAGAAAAAATTTAACCTTGACGGTCCAGATGGCTTCCAACGTTACTGGCATGACAAGGAGATCCCACCTGAGATGTTTTCTACCTGGCACAGTGGAGGGGGGTCCATCATGATCTGGGTGCTTTTTCATTCAGTGGAACACTGGAGCTTCAGGTGGTGCAGGTCGTCAAACGGCAGCTGGTTACGTGCAGATGTTGCAGCGGGCATCCCTCATGACTGAGGGCCCTCGTCTGTGTGGTAACAGCTGGGTTTTTCAACAGGACAACGCTGCAGTTCACAATGCTCGCTTGACCAAGGACTTCTTCAGGGAGAATAACATCACTCTTTTGGACCATCCCGCATGTTCCCCTGATTTAAATCCCATAGAGAACATTTGGGGATGGATGGCAAGGGAAGTTTATAAAAATGGCCATCAGTTCCAGACAGTTGATGCCCTTCGTGAAGCCATCTTCACCACTTGGAGCAATGTTCCCACCAGCCTCCTGGAAACACTCGCATCAAGCATGCCCAAATTAATTTTTGAAGTGATTAACAAGAACGGTGGAGCTACTCATTACTGAGTCCTACTGAGAACATTTTTTGTTCTGGTTTGGAGAGTTTTTTGTAGTTTTTTGAGCGATGGTCTTAAACTTTTGATCAGCTGATAAACAGCCTATTTCAGTTTACTTGTTTTCAATAAATTACTTTTTCAAAGTGCTTTTTGTCTCACTCCCCCTTCTTGCTTTTGCATATTGTAGCTCTACTTAAAACCTCATTAAGACCCAAATATGCAAAAGGTAAATTCTAGCTATTTTTCAACTGGTCTTAAGATTTTGATCAGGTCTGTATGAATGAGTAGATAGGACACGCCCCTTTGAGCTGCGTGCCTGCGGCGAGGCTAAGCCCAGTAGGGGCAAAGTTTCAGTGCATTCCGTTGATGTAGACGGCGTGGTAAAGGAAATAACAAGTATGCCGTCTGACTGTGCTGCATACAGTTGCACACTGCATCGTAAGATTGAGACAAGTAAACCTGGAATGACTTTTCATAGGTAAGAATAGTTTTTGGCTCTTTTTTCATTATGAAATCTTGTTGAGAGCTTCCAGTCTATGAGAGCTAACTACTTATCCACTAGCAAAACACTAAGGCGAGCTAGCAGCTTGACAACCAAATACCAGACGATTAATAGTAGCTGTAGTATAGTTGTACAAGCAGTAGTAGTAATACTAAAAGTACAAGCAGCAGTAGTAGTATAAATAGCTGTTCGAGTTGTGGAAATAGTATCAGCATTTGTAATAGTGTTACAAGTTGCAGTAGCAGTGCCAGTATCAGCAGCAGTAGTTAGTGTACTACCACTACTACTAGTAGTAGTCACATTGCTATTACTACCACCAATACTACCAATAGTAGTTATAAAGCCTAACTCATATATATCTAGATTACCGTCTATGTTCTTCCTCCAAACCGATTGTATGATTGGGATTACAGGCAGTTCTTTAGGACTGCTCTCAAATAATTGAAATGTTACTAAACAAGGTTATACTTATCAAATTAAATAGCTCTCGTCCCCAGTATATTGGCTAATTTTGTACTTTGTACTTAATTTATTAGCATGATTTCTTTTTAAATATGTTGTGTACAGACTTATTTACTTCTCTGTCTACTTTTTTTTTTTTACTCCATGTAGGTTTCCCAAAGACTATGGGCTGAGGAGGAACTGGGAAGTAGCTCTGAGGAGAGAGGGGTTTGCTGCAAATGATGAGTGGGTGCTCTGCAGTGATCATTTTAAACCTGTGAGTTTGACAGGCCTGGGCAGGTTTGTCGGCTTAGACCTGGTGTCATTCCATCAGTGTTAAACTTCCCAGCTCATCTTGGAAGAGTATGTGCCAGAAAGACCACAACCAAGGAGCCTTGAGATCTTAGGCAGCGTCACCCTCAGATTGGTGTTGACGGTGTTCACGGTCAGGTCTGTGGTAATCCCGTCAAAAAACAAAACAGGAAAAAAATCTAGATTATAAATCAACATGTAACCAAAGCACTCTGTGTATAACGCCATAGTATAGGATGTAGTTCAGAAAATGTCAAAGTATAGTATGCTTTACTCAAGAATAACATAGTATGGCCTGTAGTTCATAGTATAGCATGTTGGGAAAAAAAAACCCATAGATTACTATGTGGTTCAAAAAGTGCAAAATGATAGGATGTTGCCTAAAATTGTCATGTATGATGTGGTTCAAAAATGTCATAGTGCAGTATATTGTCAAAATAGTATGTTATTCAAGAAAACATCAGAGTATAATATGTTGTCTAAAAAATGCCATAGAATAATAATTTCATTGCACAAGTAAAAGTATAGTAATATTTAAAACTGTTCAAATTCTTATATGTTGCTAAAAAACAGCAAAAAACTGAAAAAAAAAGTCATAGTAATATGTCAATTAAAAAAGCCTATAGTATAGCGTGTCGCCCAACAAACGACGTACTATAGCATGTCACTCTAAAACGTCATAGAATAGCATGCCGTCCAACAAACGTCATAGTATAACATGTTGCTCTAAAAACATCATAGTATAGCCTTTAGTCCACAAAACGTTATGTCCCGGCTGTCTGAAGTAGGTGAGGAGCAACACAAAAACAGTCCAAACGCTGGTTTCCAGAGGGTTAGACAAGTATTTGAAAGAGTAAGTTTACAACAACACAACATGTGAGGGGGTTAAAAGCAAATGGATGTTAGTAAAATAAAAAACAGAACTAAAAGTGAACTTCACATTGACATTGATGGGCATTCCAACCAGGAACAAAGTAAAAGATAATCAATACGAAAAAAAAACTCTTCCTGTTCACCTCTTAAAACCAAAAAGCTCACTGCAATAGCACCCTAAACTAAAACTACCAATGGATTCCCTGTTTTCCTTTGTGAACAATTTAAAGGTCCCTCTCTATCTCCCCACACATCCACCAACCACTGGAACACATCTCCAAAGTTCTGCTGGGCTCAGCTCAGCTTCCCCTCAGAAGAAGTGGCGCCACCTGCCAGATGAAGGAGCCTTTTGAGAGGCAGCTGGCATCGTGATTGGACTGTACTTTGGTCTGTTCCAGTCCAGCTTCAGCTCCAGAGACGGCAGGGGGGACGAGTCAACGGAGGCCTGGTGGACGAAGGCATGAAGCTGAGTACAATCTAGAAAACAACAGAGGAGGAGTGCAGCGACCCAGGGCCAGAACAACCAGAGTAGCATCCTATGTCTGTTAGAAAACATCATAGTATAGCCTTTGGTATGAAAAAACGCCATAGTATACTATGTCGCAAAAAAAATGAGATTTTTCAACATGTTGTAAAAACATGCCATATGATGAAATATTGTAAAGGAGGCCGTGAAAAACACTCCAGAAAGGTTTTCTTTGAAAAAAAAAAATCATCATAAATTTTGGCGCAAAAAAACGCCATAGTATACTATGTTGGGGGAAAAAAAATCCATTTTTCAACATGTTGTAAAAACGTGCCATATGATGAAATAATGTAAAGGAGGCCGTAAAAAACACTATGGTAAGGTTTTCTTTGAAAAAATAAATCATCATGAATTTTGGCACAAAAAATCGCCATAATATACTATGTCGAAAAAAAAATGAGATTTTTCAACATGTAAAAACGTGTCATATGATGAAATAATGTAAAGGAGGCCGTGACAAACACTATGGTAAGGTTTTCTTTGAAAAATAAATCATCATGAATTTTGGCACAAAAAATCGCCATAATATACTATGTCGAAAAAAAAATTAGATTTTTCAACATGTTGTAAAAACGTGCCATATGATGAAATAATGTAAAGGAGAATGTGGAAAAACACTATGGTAAGGTTTTCTTTGAAAAAAAATCATGAATTTTGGCGCAAAAAAACGCCATAGTATACTATGTCGAAAAAAAAATGAGATTTTTCAACATGTTGTAAAAACGTGCCATATGATGAAATAATGTAAAGGAGGCCGTGAAAAACACTCCAGAAAGGTTTTCTTTGAAAAAAAAAAATCATCATAAATTTTGCCGCAAAAAAACGCCATAGTATACTATGTCAAAAAAAAAAAATGCGATTATTCAACATGTAAAAACGTGCCATATGATGAAATAATGTAAAGGAGGCCATGAAAAACACTATGGTAAGGTTTTCTTTGAAAAAAAATCCATGAATTTTGGCGCAAAAAAACGCCACAGTATACTATGTCGAAAAAAAAATGAGAGTTTTCAACATGTTGTAAAAATGTGCCATATGATGAAATAATGTAAAGGAGGCCGTGAAAAACACTCTAAAAATGTCATAGTATAGCATGTCGCTCTAATAAACATCATAGTATAGCATGTCATTCTAAAAACGGCTTAGTATAGCATATCGCTCAAAAAACGTCAGAGTATAGCATGTCGCTCAAAAAGCATCATAATATAGCATGTCGCTCTAACAACATCATAGTATAGCCTTTAGTCCACAAAACGTTATGTCCTGGCTGTCTGAAGTAGGTGAGGAGCAACACAAAAACAGTCCAAACGCTGGTTTCCAGAGGGTTAGACAAGTATTTATTTGAAAGAGTAAATTTACAACAACACAACATGTGAGGGCGTTAAAAGCAAATGGGTGTTAGTAAAATAAAAATAAATAAACAGAACTAAAAGTGAACTTCATGTTGACATTGATGGGCATTCCAACTGGGAACAAAGTAAAAGATAATCAATACCAAAAAAACCTCTTCCTGTTCACCTCTTAAAACCCAAAAACACACCGCAGTAGCACCCTAAACTAAAACTACCAATGGGTTCCCTGTTTTCCTTTCTGAACAATTCAAAGGTCCCGCTCTATCTCCCCACACATCCACCAACCACTGGAACACATCTCCAAAGTTCTGCCGGGCCAGCTCAGCTTCCCCTCAGAAGAAGTGCCGCCACCTGCCAGATGAAGGAGCCTTTTGAGAGGCAGCTGGCATCGTGATTGGACTGTACTTTGGTCTGTTCTAATCCAGCTTCAGCTCCAGAGACGGCAGGGGGGACGAGTCAACGGAGGCCGGGTGGACGAAGGCATGCAGCTGAGTACAATCTAGAAAACAACAGAGGAGGAGTGCAGCGACCCAGAGCCAGAACAACCAGAGTAGCATGGTATGTCTGTTAGAAAACATCATAGTATAGCCTTTGGTATGAAAAAACGCCATAGTATACTATGTCGAAAAAAAACTGCCATTTTTCAACAAGTTGTAAAAACGTGCCATATGATGAAATAATGTAAAGGAGGCCGTGAAAAACACTATGGTAAGGTTTTCTTTGAAAAAAAAAATCAGCATGAATTTTGGCGCAAAAAAACGCCATAGTATACTATGTCGAAAAAAAATGAGATTTTTCAACATGTTGTAAAAACGTGCCATATGATGAAACAATGTAAAGGAGGCCGTGAAAAACACTATGGTAAGGTTTTCTTTGAAAAAAAAAAATCATCATGAATTTTGGTGCAAAAAAACGCCACAGTATACTATGTCGAAAAAAAAATGCGATTATTCAACATGTTGTAAAAACGTGCCATATGATGAAATAATGTAAAGGAGGCCGTGAAAAACACTCCAGAAAGGTTTTCTTTGAAAAAAAAATATCATGAATTTTGGCGCAAAAAAACGCCATAGTATACTATGTCGAAAAAAAAATGAGATTTTTCAACATGTTGTAAAAACGTGCCATATGATGAAATAATGTAAAGGAGGCCGTGAAAAACACTCCAGAAAGGTTTTCTTTGAAAAAAAAAATCATCATAAATTTTGGCGCAAAAAAACGCCATAGTATACTATGTCGAAAAAAAAAATGAGATTTTTCAACATGTTGTAAAAACGTGCCATATGATGAAATAATGTAAAGGAGGCCGTGAAAAACACTCCAGAAAGGTTTTCTTTGAAAAAAAAATCATCATAAATTTTGGCGCAAAAAAACGCCATAGTATACTATGTCGAAAAAAAAATGAGATTTTTCAACATGTTGTAAAAACGTGCCATATGATGAAATAATGTAAAGGAGGCCGTGAAAAACACTCCAGAAAGGTTTTCTTTGAAAAAAAAATCATCATAAATTTTGGCGCAAAAAAACGCCATAGTATACTATGTCGAAAAAAAAATGAGATTTTTCAACATGTTGTAAAAACGTGCCGTATGATGAAATAATGTAAAGGAGGCTGTGAAAAACACTCCAGAAAGCTTTTCTTTGAAAAAAAAATCATCATGAATTTTGGTGCAAAAAAATGCCATAGTATACTATGTCGAAAAAAAAATGCGATTATTCAACGTTGTAAAAACGTGCCATATGATGAAATAATGTAACGGAGGCCGTGAAAAACACTCCAGAAAGCTTTTCTTTGAAAAAAAAATCATCATGAATTTTGGTGCAAAAAAATGCCATAGTATACTATGTCGAAAAAAAAATGCGATTATTCAACGTTGTAAAAACGTGCCATATGATGAAATAATGTAACGGAGGCCGTGAAAAACACTCCAGAAAGCTTTTCTTTGAAAAAAAAATCATCATGAATTTTGGTGCAAAAAAATGCCATAGTATACTATGTCGAAAAAAAAATGCGATTATTCAATGTTGTAAAAACGTGCCATATGATGAAATAATGTAACGGAGGCCGTGAAAAACACTCCAGAAAGGTTTTCTTTGAAAAAAAAAATCATCATGAATTCTGGTGCAAAAAACGCCATGTCGAAAAAAAAATGAGATTTTTCAACATGTTGTAAAAATGTGCCGTATGATGAAATAATGTAACGGAGGCCGTGAAAAACACTCCAGAAAGGTTTTCTTTGAAAAAAAAAATCATCATGAATTTTGGCGCAAAAAAAAAACGCCTTACTATACTATGTCAAAAAAAAATGAGATTTTTCAACATGTTGTAAAAACGTGCCGTATGATGAAATAATGTAAAGGAGGCCGTGAAAAACACTCCAGAAAGGCTTTCTTTGAAAAAAAAAATCATAAATTTTGGCACAAAAAAATGCCATAGTATACTATGTCGAAAAAAAATGAGATTTTTCAACATGTTGTAAAAACGTGCCATATGATGAAATAATGTAACGGAGGCCGTGAAAAACACTATGGTAAGGTTTTCTTTGAAAAAAAAAATCATCATGAATTTTGGCGCAAAAAAACGCCATAGTATACTATGTCGAAAAAAAAATGAGATTTTTCAACATGTTGTAAAAACGTGCCATATGATGAAATAATGTAAAGGAGGCCGTGAAAAACACTCCAGAAAGGTTTTCTTTGAAAAAAAAATCATCATGAATTTTGACGCAAAAAAACGCCATAGTATACTATGTCGAAAAAAAACTGCCATTTTTCAACATGTAAAAACGTGCCATATGATGAAATAATGTAAAGGAGGCTGTGAAAAACACTATGGTAAGGTTTTCTTTGAAAAAAAAAATCAGCATGAATTTTGGCGCAAAAAAACGCCATAGTATACTATGTCTCTTAGAAAACATCATAGTATAGCCTTTGGTATGAAAAAACACCATCATATACATCGTATATTGTACAAATAACAAGTCATAGCAAAGAGACATACATTGTAGAATTGTAGTAATTGTGGACTGACTGATTTACTGAATATCAGTATTTTATTTTTTACTGATTTACGGTAATAAATACATTTAAAAATGGCGCTACTTTGGCTCTGCACCTTAATCTACCTGTGGTCGCTCTGTCTTCTGGAGTTATTTGATTGGTTATACATCACGAATAAAACTCCTTTAACTTAGCATCTGCAAACAAAACAAAAACATATCAACAAGTTTTCTGTTAGTTTGTGTTCTTCTAAGTTTAATTCCAAGATTTTAAATACTTTCATTTACTGCAAATACATATCTACTCCAAATATCTCACTAATAATCATTATCGGCCTTAAAAACCCACAAAACACCCCTCTATACTCGACCACACTTAGTACAGTCCGGTTCCCCCTTCTATAAATCTGCTTGGAATCGTCCACTTCCTGTTTGTCAAAGTGGCCTTCTACCTGGACAGGTTTTGTTGGAGCTCATGCAACAAACATTTTGGGTAACTGCACTTTAATATGGATGGATGACACTGAATTAGAGTCTGTTTTCATGAGACTGAGTTAAGATGTGTAGCTCTGTCATTAAATAGGAAATTATTTCTCAGAATTCACAGAGAAAATCTGAAATGTTTGCTGGGTTAGTGTCCCACATGTTCTTTGGCTCAGCTAAAGCTAACTCGCTCCAACTTCTGGATCTCTTGAGTTGCTTGTTGTTAAAATATCTTGCTGTAGGTGCTGAAGCTCAGAAAGTCTGAGATGTTTGTTCAAAATAAGCTCATTCTCAAGTCTGTCCTCTTTTGTTTGAACTTTCCCTAAACTTAGGAGTTAATGACAGAGCAGCACATCCAGACTCAGTCTCATTTATGTAGAGATTAAACTTCAGTGTCATTCACTGATGTTAAAGTGCAGTTTTTCAAATGTTTGTTGCACATGCTCCCGACCAAACCAGTCCAGGTGGAAGACGATGTGAAGAGAAAGCTCCAGAGGATGAATATCACACATTTATGTTGGAAATAAATGTCCTTTAATTAGACATTGTCATGCAAAAGTTGGATTTCCCTTTGTTGAGTGTTTTGTTGATGTTGGTTTCTAAATGTTTTTTGACACTCGGCCCCAAAGATTAAAACCTTCTACGCCTCACAAGCTGCAACAATTCACACATTATCAACTATCTTTCTGACTAAACTAAGATAAAAAGTGAGAAACTGCCTGATTCCTGCATCATTAATGTAAATCTATTTGGTTTTTAAGACAGTAAACTGAATATATTTGGGTTTGACATTTATAAACCAAAACAATAAATGAATTACTGCAGAAAACAATCAACAGATTAATGGACAAAGAAAATGTGTTTTCCAACATATATGGCTGAATTACTCCAACATTACAAGATACATACAATTTTAATTCAATTTTATTTATATAACGCCAATTACAGGTCAAATTGTCTCAAGACACTTTATTTTTATATTTTTTGTCATATTTAAAATATGACTAAGAAATTTAAACCTCTTGACTAATCCAATTTATTTGGTTTTTAAGAGACTAATTGGCAATTAAAATAACTTTCTGCACTAAAACTAATAAACATGAGGTCAAATCGAAGGAACAGTTTTAAATATTGCAGTCCCACGATGACAAGAATAAAGTTTGTCAAGAAAAAATAAATTTGCTGGTGGATTCCATTAAAGTCCGAATAAATGATAATAAAGTGTGATACTAAAGGTTTGTGGTGCTAAAAATCTCAAAGATATCAAGTTGAACGTCTGGATGGAGGTTGATAAAAGTTGACTTCCCTTCATTTCTCGGGAGCCGACTCCATGGATTTTATGGATGGTGGTTAAAGACCTGCTCTTCTAGTCGTCTTCCTTCTAGTTGCTGTAAAAAGTCAGTCCATCCTGGCCGACTTCAGCACCTCTGCATGACATTTTGTTCTGCCTCTGACCTCGTGGAAACTCCAGAAACTCGGGAAAACCTGTCGAGACTCGAGGAACTCGTGGAGACTCGAAGAACTCGTCGGGCGGGGGAAGGTGTGGTGGGTGGTGGGGGGAGTAGAGGGGGGAGGCCGCCACCCACCTCCCCGCCTACTCTCCGCCCTGACTCCACCCAGACTCCGCCTTGGCTCCACCCATGTGGTGACTTCAGAAACTACGATGCCAAAGGGACGACGAATTTATTTCTATTTATCTGATCTGTAGCTCAGTGAGTTAAGGATTTGCCTATGGAGCTGCAGGTCGCTGGTTCAAGACCAGACCCTGCTTAAACTTTATCAAAATTCTGACAAAGACAAAAAGAGAAAATTGCCAGTGGTGGGTCTTGAACCTGCGACCTTCCGCTTGGTAGTCCTCTTCTTATCCTCCTGAGCTACTCGCTCAGATACAAATTCTTCTTTTTTTTGCGCATTTATCATCTATTTTTTGTCGTTTTCGACTTTTTTTTTTAACTCGAGTCTCGACTCGACCGTTTTTCTCAGGAGGTTGGACTTCAGCCTTTGTGCTGGAGGGTTGAACCCTCAGTTCCAAGACTTTCCAAGCCTCCAGACCTCCCGAGTCCTCAGGACCTGAGCTTTCACACAGTCTGAGGGCTGAAATTTTCTAAGTCCCACAGTAGATCTCTGTTGGATTGAACTTTCAGACAGTCCAAGGACTGATATCTTCTGAGTTCCTGAGTACTTCTCTGTTAGTTTGAACCTTCAGACAGTCTGAGGACTGAAATTTTTAAAGTTTCTCAGTACTTCTCTGTTAGTTTGAACTTTGTTGTTACCAGAAGCCTTAAAACTTGTGACCATGAGTCTTGATTTCACATTTAGACCATCCATCTGGGTTCTTCTCAGACCTTCACCTGTGGGTTTTTTAGAAATCCTCAACAAACTTTGATTCTCTTCACTGAACAGTAAAGTTTGTGGAGATCAGAAGGTAACATTAGTTTGATCGATGCCTTCAACTACTAGTAGACTTTATCTGGAAAGCAGTTTTCTGAAATGAGTTCTTAGTAAATCTGTCCACAATCAAACCAAGAACATAGAAAGAGGAAATGTTTGAAGAAACAACTTGATGTTTTCATTTCAGACTAGAAAACGCTTGAAGACCTTTATCTGTTTTTGCTCTTTTTGATCGTTTTATTGTCTCTTCTGTTTAATTTGATCTTCTAAAGTTTAACTGGTGTCTTTTCAAATGTTTTGTCTTTAGTTTCATTCTTCTTAAATATTTAGAAAATAATAAACGGTGAGAAAAGAGCAAAACTAATGTCTGATTTCCAAATGTTTTGTCTTTTTTAATGTTTAATTGTTGTTTTTTCAAGTGTTTTATCGGCTTGTTTGAAAAATTTCCTTTTCTTTCCCAATGTTTAATTTTTTGATTAAGTCTTTGAGGTTTTTCTTTTTAAATGTTTTACCACCTTTGAAGTTTAATTTTCTTTTTAAATGCTTCATTGTATTTTCTGTTTAATTCCTATTTAAAGTTTTATTGTCTTTAAGATTTAATTTTCTTATTAAACATTTAATTTTTTAATTAAATATTTTGTCTTTTTAAAGGTTTAATAATCTAATTAAATGTTTTGTATTAATATTCTTATTTAATTGTATTTTTTAAATGTTTAATTGTCTAAAATATTTCATCTTTAATATTTAATATTTGATTAAATAATTTTGTTTAATTTCATAATTACATGTTTTGTATCTTCTGTTTAATTATCTAATTAAATATTTTGTCTGTTTAATATAATTTAATTGTATTTAATGTTTAATTTGCTTTTTAAAAGTTTTATTGTATTAAATATTTTTTTTGATGTAATTGCTTTTTTTAAACGTAGTTTATTTCTTTGATTTTTTTTCTGTCAAGATTTTAACCCTGACCTTAAAAATGAAACAAACCCTTAAATCACAATGAAAATACTTCTGTTGTCACAATCATGAGTTAGTCAATTATTCAGTTTATCAATTCAGCTTTATTTGTTTAGCAACTTTCACACAGATGACAAAACTAAACAAGCAAAGAGAAAAAACTATGCTAAAACTATGATTAAAACTTTTTAACATCATAATAAAATATGTTGTGTCCAGGGGATGGAGGGAGTTTATTGAAGTCTTCTTGGGCTCACATGGTTAATCATTTAAAATATAAACTTGATATTCAGTCTAAGGAAACTGCAGAGAGACAGAAGAACCAACAATATCTCCTCTTTTCTCCTTTAATGGGTCGACTCTTCTTGTGCTTTCAGACCAAAGAACTACAGACTCTTCACAACCTGCTCAAACTCTTGGTACAGGACCTCACCACACGGGTCAAGAAAGTTTCCATCTCATTTCTACTCTGAAGCTCACCTTCTCCTGCTCAAACTGCTGACAAATGTTTCTGCTGCACTAAAGTCTGGTCTCCAGAACTTCCTAAAAACTCTCAAAGTCTCTTCTGCTGCAGGTTGCTATGTAGAACTGTTGCAGAAAACCTCACTAAACCACATGGAGGAGCCTCAAGATAGTCGTCCAAATGAAACCATACAAAAACCAAACGAGCACAACCCAAACGCTAAAGTCTCCTGCAGCCTACCAGAGAACCTCTGAGAACAGAGAATCAGGACAGGAACTCTTACCTTCTGGACAACCAACGCTGGTTCACAAACAAGAACACAGAATGTGTCTGACCAAAAACCTCTAAAGACTCACTACAGCCAAGATAAAGACACAACTCAGGTGCACCAAATCCACTAATCACTGCACACATTAGCACCATGTGCTAACTGTGGCTAAAGAACCACATTTACCAAGACAACTATCCAGTACAAAACCCTAAAACACACCAAGAAACACATTAAAGACGATTTTACTGCTGGAAGCTGCAAGCCAGTGCCTAAAGAACAAACTAAACTAATGGAGCCAAACCCGGTTCACTGGTGAACAGAAGCAGAGGAAATGTTTGTCTGCAGCTAAATAAAGCAGGAAGACACTGAGCTGCTCAGGTGTTCCTGATAACACCAAGCAGCCACCTGGACAGCCAATAGGAACACAGCTTACTGGAAGTCCAGAGGGCTGGGTTAGTGAAGGAAATTTAATTTAAAGTTGAAGCAGAAAGTTAACAAAGAAAGTTGAAAACCACCTTCTGATACCTGAAATCTCTGAGTTTTCACACAAAGAACGCCTGAACATGTCAAACTGGTTCCATAGTAGAACCATCATTGTAAAAATGTCATAGTATGGTGTGTTGCTCAAAAAACATCACGACCCGGCTGTCTAGGGTTGCCGAGGAGCAACACAAAAACAGGACAAACGCTGGCTTCCAGGGGGTTAGGAGGATATTTATTTGAAAGAGTAAGTTTACAACAACACAACATGTGAGCAGAAAAATCACAAAGTCTGTCTTTAGTTCAGCTGAAAATATTAGTTTTTGTCTTTTTTATTGACCAAACTGATCAGGAAGTAGATGAAGAATAACTAAAGCTCTCATATAGAAGTCCAACTTATTTTGGATCTTTGTGGAGAGTTTAATCTTAGAGTTTGTACAGCTGTTGAGTTTTTAGAGTCACATGGATTGTTTTGACATTTAATAACTGAGTCCTGAAATAAAATTACAGATGTGGATTTCTGTCATTTAGTCTGGACTAAACAAATAACAGCAGCATAAGTCTCAAACGTCATTATGAGGAGTCTGGATTGAGGTTTCTCACTTGATAATGATCAAAACATGAAATTTAGGTTGATTTAAAGGAATATTTTACCTTAAATCTTTGAATGTTGACCTAAAAGGTTGGTTTCAGGAAGTATTCCACCTACAAGGTCCTCAAACATCCACCTTAAAGGAACATTCCACCAAAAATCCTTGGACATGCACCTAAAATGTTGGTTTAACTGAGTATTCCATCTAAAATCCTCAAAGAGACCTGAGGGGCTGGTTAAAAGGAATATTCCACCTAAAACCCCAAATATAGACCCGAAAGGGTGGTTTAGAAAAAATCCTTCAATGTAGACCAAAAAAGTTAGTATGGAGGAATATTCCACCTGAAATGTAGACCTGAGAAGTTGGTTTGGAAGAATATACCATCCTAAACATCCTTAAATGTAGACTAAAAGAGGTTTGGAAGAAAATTCCACCTAAAATACTCCAATGTAGACCTAAAAAGTTCATTTAATGGTATATTCCACCTAAAATTCACTACTGTAGACCTTGGAGGTTGGTCTGATGGTATATTCCACCCAACATCCTTTAACATAAACTTAAAAAGTTCGTTCAAAGGAATATTCCACCTAAAATCCTTCAATGTAGACCAACAAATCTTGGTGTAAAGGAGTATTCCACCTTAAATATAGACCTAAAGGATGGTTTGGAGTAATATTCTACTCTAAAATCTTCCAATGTAGACCAAGGTTGATCTGATGGTATATTGTACTCAACATCCTGAAACATTTACCTAAAAGGTTGGTTTAATGGTATATTCCCAGAAGAACCCTTGAACATCGGGCTTATTGGTATATTCCACCCAAAGTACTTGTACATATACCAAGAAGTCAGTTTAAAGGAAATGTAGACCTAAAAGGATTGTTTAAAGGAATATTTAAACGATTATTTTCATTATTTAATAATCTGTCATCAGTCAGAACCCTGGCAAACTTATTTTCATCAGTTTTTTAGTGGAAGTCACAAATAAAGGAGCTCTTGGTTTTTACCAGCGTTACTGACTCAAAAGCTGCTGTTTCAACACAGACATGTTCACATGCATCCACAAACCTCTCAGCACTCAAACACCCACAGACAGGAGGCCAGCTGGGCCGAGGCTCAGCGGCGTCCTCAGACCCACGAGTCGGGGAGTCAGTGAACTTGTTGGTCCGGTTTGAAGGCCTCTGTGTGGTCCAGTAGAAGTCCACGTAGTCGGTGTTGCCTTTGAACCGCAGCGACTGGCCACCATCAGGTGGACCGGCTCGTCCTCGTAGGGCTCCTCCTGTAGCCTTGAGGGAACCACAGGAACATTCAGTAGCTGTTGGAGTTCTTCCTGTCAGGCTCGTGGTAGAACGGCTCTGAAGAATCTTGTACTTGTCTTATCTGGAACAATCTAACAGCCTAAACTGTTAACAGCGGTGTAAAGAATTCAATTCAATTCAATTCAATTCAATTCAATTCAATTCAATTTTATTTATATAGCACCAATTACAGTCAAATTGTCTCGAGACGCTTTACAGAACCCATATGCCTGACCACCAGAGCAAGCCAAAAGGCGACAGTGGCAAGGAAAACACCCTTTTAACAGGGAAAAAAACCTCAAGCAGAACCCGGCTCTAATGTGGGGGGACCCATCTGACTGCTGGCCGGGCAGGTTGAGAGGGACAGAAGAGGTAGAGAGGTAGAGATAGAGGGATGGAGGTAGAGGGGAAGAGGTAGAGGGATAGAGATGGAGGGGTAGAGGTAGAGATAGAGGGATACAGATAGAGGGATAGAGGTAGAGGGGTAGAGATAGAGGTGTAGAGGTAGAGATAGAGGGGTAGAGATAGAGAGGTGGGGGGTGGGACACAAGGACCATAAAACACAGCCACACATCTGAAGCATCCAGCATCCAGCTCTGGGACCAGGGACACTCGGAGAAAGGACACAGAAAGAAACAGAGTGAATGTAATGCAATATTGGTATATATAGTAAATACATAGGTAGTTAGAGAAGGGCTCAGTGCATCAAGAGAGGTTCCCCAGCAGCCTAGGCCTATAGCAGCAGAACTAGGGGCAGAACTAAAGGACGTCGAGAGGGGAAGTCAGTTGTGCAAATGAAAACACCAGCTCACCCCGTCAGGGTCCCCCAGTCAGCCCTAACTATAAGCTTTGTCAAAAAGGAAGGTTTTAAGCCTGGTCTTAAAAATAGAGAGGGTGTCCGCCTCCCGAACCCAAACTGGGAGCTGGTTCCACAGGAGAGGCACCTGATAACTGAAGGCTCTGCCTCCCATTCTACTTTTAGAGATTCTAGGAACAACAAGTAAGCCTGCAGTCTGAGAGCGAAGAGTTCTGCTAGGATAATATGGTACTATCAGGTCTTTAAGATATGATGGAGATTGGTTGTTACGAGCTTTATATGTCAGAAGAAGGATTTTGAATTCTATTCTAGATTTAACAGGAAGCCAATGAAGAGAAACCAATATAGGAGAAATATGATCTCTCTTGCTAACTCCCGTCAGTACTCTGGCTGCAGCATTTTGGATCAGCTGTAGATGTTTCAGAGAGCTATTGGGACAACCTGATAATAAGGAATTACAGTAGTCAAGCCTAGAAGTAACAAATGCATGGACTAGTTTTTCTGCATCACTCTGAGACAGGATGTTCCTGATTTTCACAATATTTCTCAGGTGGAAAAAGGAAGTCCTACAGATTTGTTTTATGTGCGAGTTAAAGGACATGTCCTGGTCAAAGATAACACCGAGGTTCCTCACAGTAGTACTGGAGGCCAATGAAATGCCATCCAGAGTAACTATATGCTTTGAAAGCAATTGTCTAAGATGTTTGGGGCCAAATGCAATGACTTCAGTCTTGTCTGAATTTAGTAGTAAGAAATTATAGGTCATCCAGGTCTTTATGTCCTTAAGACAATCTTGCAGTCTAGCTAGCTGATTAGTTTCATTTGGCTTCATAGATAGATACAATTGAGTGTCGTCAGCATAACAATGGAAATTAATACAGTGCTTCCTAATAATATTGCCTAAGGGAAGCATGTATAATGTGAACAGTATTGGTCCTAAGACAGAACCCTGAGGAACTCCATGATTAACCCTAGTATGCTCAGAAGAGTCATTGTTGACATGCACAAACTGGAACCTGTCTGATAAGTAGGATTTAAACCAGTCCAGTGCTGTCCCTTTAATGCCAATAGAATGTTCTAGTCGCTGTAATAAAAGTTTGTGGTCAATTGTATCGAATGCTGCACTAAGGTCCAATAAAATAAGTATAGAGACCAGTCCATTATCTGACGCTATGAGAAGGTCATTAGTAACTTTCACCAGAGCTGTTTCTGTGCTATGATGCACTCTGAAGCCTGACTGAAACTCTTCAAACAAGCTATTCCTTTGTAAATGTTCACATAATTGATTTGCAACTGTTCTTTCCAGAATTTTGGAGAGAAATGGGAGGTTGGAAATTGTTCTATAGTTGGCTAAAACATCTGGATCTAGAGTGGGCTTTTTAAGTAAAGGTTTGATTACAGCAACCTTAAAAGCCTGTGGTACATAGCCTGTTACTAGAGAGAGATTAATCAGATCTAACATTGAGGAATTAATTAAAGGTAAAGCCTCCTTGAACAGTCTAGTTGGGATAGGATCTAAAAGACATGTTGATGGTTTGGATGTAGAAACTATTGAAATTATTTCAGAGAGATGTATGGGGGTGAAAAATTCTAAATAACCATCAGGTCTTACAGCCAATTCTAAAGTATCTGTACTCGATGATACATCTGTGACATTTGCAGGAAGGGCCAGATTAATTTTTTCTCTAATCGTAATAATTTTATTTGTAAAGAAGCTCATGAAGTTGTTACTGCTCAAAGCTAAAGGAATACAAGGTTCAACAGAGCTCTGACTCTTTGTCAGCCTGGCTACAGTGCTGAAGAGAAACCTGGGGTTGTTCTTGTTTTCCTCTATTAAAGATGAATAATATGTTGTCCTGGCATTACGAAGAGCTTTTTTATAACTTACTAGACTATTTTTCCAAGCTACATAAACTTCCTCTAAATTAGTGGAGTACCACTTCCTTTCCAGCTTTCGGGACGCCTGCTTTAAAGTCCGCAGCTGGGAATTATACCAAGGAGCAGGTCCTCTCTGAGATAGAACTTTCTTTTTTACAGGTGCAACACTATCAAGTGTTGTACGCAGTGAGGCTGCAGCATTATTAACAATATAACCCACTTCTGTGGGGGTAAAATTATAATATTTCCCTTCCATTATATCAGTAAGTGGTGCTGGACTAAATAGAGAGGGTATTATTTCCTTAAACTTAGTCATCAAATTGTGAGACAGACATCTACTGTAATGATATTTATTCTTAACTCCTATACAATCTATTGTAAATTGAAATGTTATCATAAAATGGTCAGAAAGAAGAGGGTTCTGGGGAAATACTGTTAACTGTTTGATTTCTATGCCATAAGTCAGAACGAGGTCAAGGGTATGATTAAAACTATGAGTTGGTTTATTTACATGTTGAGAAAACCCAATTGAGTCAAATATTGAATTAAAAGCAGTCGTAAGGCTGTCACTGTCCACGTCAACATGAATGTTGAAGTCACCCACAATAATGACTTTATCTGAGCTGAGCACTAAATCAGATAAAAAGTCTGAGAATTGAGCTAAAAACTCAGAGTAAGGAGCAGGAGGACGGTATACAACAACAAATAAAACTGGTTTCTGAGCTTTTAAATCTGGATGAGAGAGACTGAGAGTGAGATTTTCAAATGAACTGTAACTAGGTTTAGGTCTCTGGTTCATTTTTAAGCTAGAGTGGTAAATTGCTGCCACTCCTCCTCCTCAGCCTGTGATTCGAGGAACATGACAGTTAGTATGACTAGGAGGAGTTGATTCATTTAGACTAACATATTCTTCCTGCTGCAACCAGGTTTCAGTCAAACAGAACAAATCAATCTGGTTATCAGTTATCAAATCATTTACTAACAGAGATTTAGACGAGAGAGATCTAATATTTAACAGACCACATTTAATTGTCCTGTTTCTTCGCTCAGTTGAAATAGTGGTATTAATTTTAATTAGATTTTTATGGTTACTATGTCTTTTGTTTATTTTTGAATTGTCAGAACTGGTCAGATCAGGCAGGGGTCCAGAGAAAACTACGGAGTCCGACATGGTTTTGGCAAAGTTACACACCGATGCCACACTAATTTTGGTGACCTCCGATTGGCGTAACCGAGTGTCATTACCGCCGACATCAATAACAATCTTACTGTATTTACGATTATCTTTAGCCAGCAGTTTCAAATTTGCTTCTATGTTACCCGCTCTGGCTGATGGGAGGCATTTTACTACGGTCGCTGGTGTCGCTAGCTTCACATTTCTGACTATGGAGCTGCCAATGATCAGAGTTGGTTTCTCAGCGGGTGTGTCATTGAGTGGGGAATAACGATTAGAAATGTGAAGCGGTTTGTGGTGTGCCGGGACAGCGGGCTTGAGCTTAGGACTACGTTTCCTACGAACTGTCACCCAGCTACCCTGACTTCCCGGCAGCTCGGGAGCTGCTTAGGGGACGGCTAGCAGAAGCTACACTAGCAGCTATATTATTGCGGTCCGCACCGGCTAAGGGAGCCTGGCTAACAGCTAGCGGGGTGTTTTCCATGGTGCGGAGCCGCGCTTCCAATTCAGAGAGCCTCGCCTCCAAAGCTACAAACAGACTGCATTTATTACAGGTATCATTATCACTAAAGGAGGCAGAGGAGTAACTAAACATGTGACACACTGAGCAGGAAAGAGAAGGAGAGGAAGAGGGAGAAGCCATGCTAACTGCTAAGTGCTAGGCTAGCGGACAGAGATAACAGATTAACTTAGAATTAAGCACTGAGAGGGTGCGTGAAGAAAACAACTGTATGTTACGATTCAAATATTACCGCTACACAGATTTAATGAATATCAAATTAGATGGAGTGGATAAGCTACAACAGTCACAGAACACAACACAGCACTACAACAGGAAGTGACGCAATACGCTCACCGTTACGTCAGACGTCAGCAGGGAAATCCTCAAAGGCACAGACACACAGGCATAGATTAGGACTCAAACTTCCTGGCTCATCTTGGAAGAGTAGGTGCATCATTGACAAGGATGCAGCAACTCAGTTTTATTGAGTTTCATTATTTTCATGAAAATTTACACTTTTACTGTTTCTTTATAGACAACCTACTGTGACCCAATGCACACTTATTATTCACCCTACTTGTGTTTGTATCTAAATAAATAATAATTATCTGCTTGTATCCCTGCTTTCATGCTATTAGCATTTATATGTCAATTGTGTATATGTCTAAGTATTTTAAATTATTTTTGTCATGCTTAATGATTCAGTTCAATGTACCTGTTTCTTGTAAATGGCAATAAACTCTATTCTGTTCTAGTCTATCTCCATGTATATAACAGCCTATGGCTGTAGAGATAGATAGATAAATATAAATTATTATTTGATTACCTTTACTATTAAATCTTTTGATCTAAAAACATATTTTCTATATATGTATATTTTTCATCTTTCTCTTTTTTTGTTGATATAGCTATATATCTAATTATTTACAACGTAAATTTTACATTTATGTATGTAATGACTGAATGTAGAAAGACTTTCCATTTTTTTAATCAAATGTTCTGTATTAATAGCACATGTTTTGACATTGACAATAAAGTAAACCACATGAAAATCGGTTGCGAAAAGAGCAAATTATGATTTATTTTCAATGTACATACACTGCTTTTAATGGGAACGTTGCCCCCTCCAAGATGGCCGCCACGTAGGCACATAGCTTAGCCGGCTGCTACAGCGCGCTAGCGTATCTAGTCTTCTATATACAGACCCTTTCCAAAAAATTAGAATACCATGAAAAAGTTTATTTATTTCCATAATTCCATTCAAAAAGTAAAACTTTCAGTGATTATAGATTCAGGGCCCACAATTTAATTGATTTCAAGTATTTATTTATTTTTACATAATTTGGGCTTCCAGCTCATAAAACCCATGAAAATAGGAATTCAAAAAATTAGAATACTGTGAAGAAATCACCGTTTACTTCTCAGTTTTTGCAGAAAAAAAGAAAGAAATTAGGATCACATCAAATCAATCAAAATATGGTACTTTCACAACGATATGTCAATCTTCAATACTTGGTTGGGAATCCCTTTGCCTTAATCACTGCCTCGATGTGCCCTGGCATTGAGGCAATCAGCCTGTGGCATTGCCTGGGAGTTATGGAAGCCCAGATTTTCTTGATGCTTGCTGTCAGCTCTTCTTTGTTTTTGGGTCTGGTGCCCCTCATTTTCCTCTTGATAATACCCCATAGATTCTCAATGGGGTTTAGGTCTGGCAAGTTGGCTGGCCAGTCAAGCACTGTGATGGCATGGGCATCAAACCAGGTTTTGGTGCTTCCAGCAGTATAGGCAGGGGCCAGGTCCTGCTGGAAGATGAAATCTGCATCGCCATACAGATCCTCAGCAGAAGGAATCATGAAGTCCTCTAAAACATTCTGGCAGACTGTTGCGGTGACCTTGGATTTAAGAAAGCAGAGTTTACCAGCACCTGCACCGGACATTGCACCCCAAATCATGACTGACTGGATATTTCACACTTGACCTCAAGCAGCTTGGGTTCTGTTCCTCACCCGTCTTCCTCCAAACCCTTGGACCTCGATTCCCGAATGAAAGGCACACTTTACTTTCATCGGAAAAGAGAACCTTGGAGCACTGGCCAACAGTCCAGTCCTTCTTCTCCTTGGCCCAGTTGAGATGCTTCCTACGTTGGCTCAGGCTCAGAAGTGGCTTGACCCGAGGAACCCAACAGTTGTAGCCCATCTCCCGGATGCGTCTGAATGTGGTGGTTTTTGAAGCTGTGACTCCTGCCTCATTCCACTCTCTCTGGATCTCTGCCAGATTCTTGAATCTTCTCTGTTTGATAATCCGCTGAAGCCCACAGTCATCTCTTTTGCTGGTGCATCTTCTCCTGCCACATTTTGCCCTTCCACTAGACTTTCCATTGATATGCTTGGACACAGCACTCTGTGAACAGCCAGCCTCCTTAACTATGAACTTTTGTGGCTTTCCCATCCTATGGAGGGTATCAATGATGGTTTTCTGGCCAGTTGTCAAGTCTGCAGTCTTTCCCATATTGAACCAAACGGAACAAAACGGAAAAGACAATGATAAAAAGGACAAATAAAAGGAAAAAAAAGCAAAAAGGGAAAAGCAAAGACAAAATTTTCCTTTTTATTTATTTCTCTTTATGTTTCCAAATTTATTTCTCTTTATATTTCCACATTATTTATTTATTTCTCTTTATATTTCCACATTTATTTATTTATTTATTTATATTTTATTGTGACACTCCTGTGACTCCATATAGAGCCGAGGATGCACCTGTATGGAAATGTGGACCCGCACCGAGGCTCGGCGGAGGCACGAAATCACGCAAATCTCCACAGGGAAAGCAGCAGGAGGAGAGTTAATTTCCTATTCAGATGAGCGCACAGGAGGTTTTGGTTCCTGGGAGGCAACCAGGGACAGGAGAGATTTTAAAGGAGCAGGAGTCAGTAGAAGAACTCTCCCAGAAGAAACTGCAGATTTAATAAGATATTTATGCTTTGGAGCCTCGTTTTCGTTCAACATGTGAGGAAGTCTAGTTTTGTTTGCTGTTTGGAAACCCAATTTAAAGTCACAATATGTGCTTAAAATGCAAATAAAAAGATAAAAACTAATGTGGAAACTACTATATTGCCCTTCCACTAGACTTTCCATTGATATGCTTGGACACAGCACACTGTGAACAGCCAGCCTCCTTAGCTATGAACTTTTGTGGCTTACCCATCCTATGGAGGGTATCAATGATGGTCTTCTGGCCAGTTGTCAAATCTGCAGTTTTCCCCATATTGAACCAAACTGAGACAATTGAACAAAACTGAAACAATTTAACGACACCTGGGCAAACCTGTGCAGGTGCTCTGAATTTAGTAGATGATTAGTGTGTGACACTCAGTTTAAAACATTCATGCCCTGCAAAATTTGGGCTGATTTCTTCACAGTATTCTAATTTTTTGAATTCCCGTTTTTGTTGGTTTTATGAGCTGGAAGCCCAAATTATGTAAAAATAAACAAATAAATACTTGAAATTGTTTGAATTGTGGGCCCTGAATCTATAATCTTTGAAATTTTAGCTTTTTGAATGGAATCATGGAAATAAATAAACCGCCATTTTTCAAATTTTTTGGAAAGGGTCTGTATATCTATGAGTACAACTACCCACCCTGGACAGAAAACCCCACCCAGAGCCATTTGATTGACAGCTCAGTCCACCAATTAAAAGCAAAGGCTTTTGTCTTTGCTTTTACTTGGTGGACTGAGGAATGACAAAATGAAAAAGCAAATGCAAAACGGAAAAGACAATGATAAAATGGAAAAAAAAGGAAAAAAGCGAAAAGGGAAAAGCAAAGACAAAATTTTCCTTTTTATTTATTTCTCTTTATATTTCCACATTTATTTATTTATCTATTTCTCTTTATATTTCCACATTTATTTCCTTATTTATTTATTTATATTTTATTGTGGCACTCCTGTGACTCCATATGGAGCCGAGGACGCACCTGTATGGAAATGTGGACGCAAATGAGGATGCACTCCACAGGGAAAGCAGCAGGAGGAGAGTTAATTTCCTATTCAGATGAGCGCACAGGAGGTTTTGGTTCCTGGGAGGCAACCAGGGACAGGAGAGATTTTAAAGGAGCAGGAGTCAGTAGAAGAACTCTCCCAGAAGAAACTGCAGATTTAACAAGATATTTATGCTTTGGAGCCTCGTTTTTGTTCAATATGTGAGGAAGTCTAGTTTTGTTTGCTGTTTGGAAACCCAATTTAAAGTCACAATATGTGCTTAAAATGCAAATAAAAGGATAAAAACTAATGTGGAAACTACTAAATACTTTATAACAAGTGATAAGTTTAATATCAGGACTCTAGTATCTATTAGGATAATTTATTTTTAATGTAAATGTCATTGTGATGCACCAGTTTACAACTTGTAGCTAATTTACATCTACAGTCCCTCTCCAAGTCCAAACAACACAATAACAGGCAGTACATATACTGTAGCAACAAAATGCTGAACAACCTGCTTTCAAACCCAATTTAAAGTCACAATCTGCGATAAAAATGCAATGAAAAGGACGAAAAAACATGCATGGAAGATACTGAATACTTTATAACAAGTGATAAGCTCAATGGCACGACTCTATTATCTATTACAACCATTTATTTTTAATGTAAATGTCATTGTAGTTTACAGATTCTGACTAATTTGCATCGACAGGTCAGAACAGCACAGTAACAGACACACAATAGCAATAAAATGCTGAACAACCTGCTTCCAAACTCACAATCTGTGATAAAAAAAAATAAAAAATCCAGGTGGCGACTTTTTTTTGGACAGGCAGTGTGCATTAAAAAAAGAAAACAAAATGGCGTTGCGACTTCTACAAAGTCTCAACTTCCTTCTACACCCACATCTCTCCACTGGCTGCAGTCTTAGCACACCAGCTCACCTCTGACTCAAACACTGTAAAACCCTTTACAAGCCATAAATACTCCAGTCGGAGACAGATTCTGAAGACAAGTAATATAGAAGAGCACCTCAAAGTCTGAATATCTGAGAATCTTTACGTACGCTGCAGTTTCAAGGTGGAAATGCTCAGTCATGACAATGACTGCATGTTTTTTTTTTTTAATGTCTTCCAGCATAGAAATACCATGTTAACAAGGCAAGTCTGAATCTCTGAGAATTTTGTCAATACGCTGCAGTTTGAAGGTGGAAATGCTCGACCATGACACTGACTACATGTTTTTCTTCAAGCATGAAAAACTGGCATGTTGGAATGCTGGTAAAAAATAACAACTAATTATTGGATTGTCTATAAATCTGCTTGGAACAAGTAGATTTTTGTCCAAATACACCATTAAATCACCACCTTTAAGTGTTTAATACAATTTTGTGAATATTCCCCCCAAAACCACATAAAAATAATTTACAGTAGAATTACAACACCAAACATGAGCATTCAAGAATTAGTTACTGTTTATTCAGCAAATCCAACATGACAAAATAAATGACGGGTCCCATCAACTGGAAGTGGCCTCACTCTGGTTTGTTCTGTCAGCTCGAAGGCAGCAGAAATATATCAAAAAAAATAAATAAAAATGTGTTGAGACACCTGAAAGAGACAAATGCAGATTAGTCTGGAGCAAAATGTGTGACGAAAAAAAAAAACCCATCCAGGTTTGCCTCAGATAAACGTTAGAATCAGGAGCTGGAAGCTTTCATACGAGGTGTCAGAAATATTAGTTTGTCATCACAGACAGCTCTGGACATACGAAGCATACACTCAAACAAACGTACCGTTACAGAAACCCGATCATCAGCAGGACGGCTGTCGTCTTTGTAGAGTTGAAAATGAACTTGGAAAAGAAGAAAATGCAGTCACAATGTGCAAAAAGAAGCAGCCATCATCATGTAAATAACATCTACAGCCTCAGAATATAGTTAGAATCAGGAGCTGCAGGTCAGCTCTCATAGTAGGTGTCAGAAAAGTTTATTTAGTTTGTCGTCACCGGCTGAAAATGTTCAAGTACCAACATTCAGACTCACCTGCTCTCAAACCCAGCTGGTCAATGAAAAACTTCATCTGAAACCACAAATCTTCATCCAGTTCGTTCAAATATTCTACATTGCTCCCTGTAACATGGATAGTTTTAAATAAATGTTACATAACTGAAGATTTTGAAGTGAAAAAAACATTAATATTCTCATGACAGAGCCTCAGAATAAAGTTAGAATCAGGAGCTGCAGGTCAGCTCTCATAGTAGGTGTCAGAAAAGTTTATTTAATTTGTCGTCACCGGCTAACTATGTTCAAAGCATCAACATGTAGAGACTCACCTGCAGCTGGTTAGACCCAAATAAAACAGCAAATCTTCATCCAGCTGGTTCAAATGTTCAGTCTCTTCATCGTTACCTGTAAAGTGAACAGTGGAAGAAAAAAAAACTGAAAAAAATGACAAGCTTGCAGTGAAGAAAGCATAATATTCTTATAATAGAGCCTCAGAATAAAGTTAGAATCAGGAGCTGCAGGTCAGCTCTCATAGTAGGTGTCAGAAAAGTTTATTAATTTGTCATCACAGGCTGAAAATGTTCAAGTACCAACATGTAGAGACTCACCTGCTCTTAAGACCACCTAGTCAATGAACACCTTCATCTGAAACAGCAAATCTTCATCCAGATGGCACAAATTTTTGACATTGCTCCCTGTAACGTGGACAGTTTTAAATAAAAGTTAGAAAACTGTGGTGATCTTGCAGTGAAAAAACGCATTAATATTCTCATAACAGAGCCTCAGAATAAAGTTAGAATCAGGAGCTGAAGTTCAGCTCTCATAGTAGGTGTCAGAAAAGTTTATTCAGTTTGTCGTCATGGGCTGAAAGTGCTCCACGCCAACATACAGACTCACCAGCTGTCCCACTCTCGCTTTGATCTCAGGATTATCACATCGTCCTTGGACTGAATTCAGCCCGTTCATTCTTCTTTCTCTGCATCCAAATCAGCCTCAACTGTGAAGAGATTAGAGACAAACGTGATTTTTAACACAACAAAAAGGCGGTGCCCCTTTTATGATGCTAACTAAGATTTTAATGTTGATTTCTAGTTGAAAACTGGGTGATACTCAAAATACTTCTGTCTTTACAACCAGCTTAATTGTAATTACAACATCTATAATCATTTTGATGATTTGTTTAGATAAAAGGTTGAAAAAGATGCTATTGATGGAGTAAAGATAGTCCGATCTTATCGCAGCAGCTGGTGAAACATAAGAAACATCATATTTATTGATTATATAGACAGCTCAGTGACTGATTTTTCTGTTTTATGGACTAAAATGATTAAAATAGTTAACAGATTAGCTGCAGCCTCAACAAATAGCTAATTATTGGTTTATCATTTTCAGCTGTTTGGTTTTGCAGAAAATGAGGCCTGTGAATTTTGTCCTGTATTAGAAAGTACCTTTTTATGGCCCAATTTGAATAAGAAGAATGATCACGGGCACCTTTTTAAAGACGATTTGACAAATTGTGAACCCTATGATTAAAAACAATCTCACAAGAAGTATTTTAAAGGCAACAATGTAGGAGACTGAGGGTTTTGTAGTTTTCCAGCTTCACATATAAATATAGCAAGACATCTCACGTCACATTATCATCAATAATCATCTTATGATTATCAGAGTCGGTTTTTTAAAATCACAGTTATTCGGCCTACTTGATCACCACGTTAGTCTCAGCAGAACTTCCACGTGTTTCGCAACAGCGTGGAAAGTTAGCCGCGCATGCTCACATTATACTCACCGCCCGGTGTCACGTCTCAGCGGTTCTGCTTCTTGGAAACAGGTGAGCTTCTGCATTTTTCTTGCTGCCGTGTTGTATTCTTTGAAAAATAATAATCTGCTGAATGCCACAGAGGTCTGGTTCTCTCTTCATTCTGCCTGAAATGAACCTGAATCTCCAGGAGAGGCGATCAAATAGCGCTTCCGTCTGACGGTCCCTCCTCTTCCGGGATTAGCATGTTAGCCACAAAGCTAACTCCGTGCATTTTTTTTTTTTTTGTGTAGAGCAGAACAGTTGTGCCATCGTCTGCTCGTTTTATTTCTTTAACGGATCTCAGATATTGTATTGGGGCATAATATCCGAATAACTACTAATTTAACAAAGATTAAACAACGATTAGTTTGTTAGCACTAAAAGCCATCTCCCAAGAGTCTTAGAGGCACAAGCGCTGTCAAAGCATCATGGGAGCTGTAGTTTCGGGATGCTAAACGCTTCGCTGTTTCGAAGTAGTCAAACTGCCAAGTGACAGTAGTTACCAATTATACCCCTTTTTCACACGTTTTTAAAGTTATTAATATAGCGTTTGAACTGTTTTAATAGACATTTATCCGGATAAATATGATGGAAAGCTACGCTGCTCATAACAGCACTATTATTTAAGTTTATATTAGCAGGTAAACAAAGTATGGTTGGTGATGTGGTGTACATTTGCAAAAAGAACACTGGCTTGCTGCCTTTTTTGTAATTAAACATGACACAAAGAACCTCTGGAGGCATGCAGAGTATTTTACCAGTGATTTCTAATGTTTCTATATTTTTGCAGGGGTTAAACATATAGATGTTGTGATGACAGTTTATATTTTTTGCCCCCAAAGTACTTTATTTCTGCCACACAGACTTATGATTGAGACAAAATTGAGTAAGGTTGGATTTTGGGCAGTCAAAATGTACTTGTTTGCACTGTTGGAATTTAATTTAATACATTTACTCAAGGACTTCACTACTTTATCCATTTTGGGCTGTACTTCTACTCCACTGAATACTTTATCCATCGTTTATTAAATTGCTTTATTATGTTTTATCTCTGTATATTAGTCTAAATGTTGTTTCGAAGCTTTGTATTTGATTCCAGTAATAAATAAAATTTTGTTGTAATTTAATTACATTTTTGGGGGGGATTAAATGGTCTAAATTATTATATAATATACTATTACATAGTAATAGTATTTGGAATAAATCAGATCACTAAAGCTTTCTTCATAGAGGAAAACGGCACCAGAGAATTTGAAAAGAGTTGCTGACTTCGGTGTAATCAAAGTAAAGTAAAAAAAAAAACAGTCGTGAGGTTTAATTTATACATTTATTCTGATCACAGCTGTACAGGAATGCATCGTCACAGCAGAAACACAACCTAAACCCAACCATGGCACAACAGTCGGCACAACACATCCAGAACTCAACCATAAATGCACAGGCTCAACCAGCTCACCTCAATTCAATGTCTAGAATTATCATCATCATTATTATTATTATTATCATTCACATAGAACCATCTGTCTCTCAAATATATCTTTGTTTTCAAAGAGCATAAAAATACAAGTGGACTCTTTTCATTGGGATGAACACTGGTGGCTGATCTGGTCTGGCTTACATAGGAACTGGGGACCCGAGGATGAGCGAAGCCAACTTATTACAGCTTACAGGGTGGAGAGGGGTTGTTTCTGGGCTCGTACAAGGCTTTTCAATGACTACAGGAGGTTGCAGACAGGATAGGACTCGCAACTCAACCTAGAAGCTACTTTTGACGTCACAGACACACAAGGAGGGGGTTTGTAAGGAACCAGAAAAAAAACATTAAACATTATGGAGTAGATAACAAAAAAATCAATAACCGAATATATGAAGAACACTACGAAGGCACAGAGAGATGCAGAGTCAACGAAACGGACACGGGGAGGTTAAAAAATCGGGGAGACGAAATGGAAGGAGGGCAGATTAGAGGCAGTTTCACTAAACCAACACTAGAGGGAGCTCTAACAGCTCAAATACCCAGGTATATTATAAACTCTATGTATGTATGTATACTGGATGTACTATATAAAGCATTGAAATATAGGATTATCTTTTAAAAACACTGTTCACTGCAGCAGGACAAAGGGATATACCGCATGAGTGTGCTTGTATATAGGCGTGTGAATGTGTGCGAGTCAGTTAGTGTTTGTTGTGTGTGAGTTTGTTTTCCAAGCAAACCTCCATACGTGGAGCTAAACACCAACAAAGCAGAACACCAGCAAGAGTAAAACCAAATGTAATGTGCATTTGTGTGTGTGTGTGTTTGTGTGTTTGCGTCTCAGAATTCATGGACACACATCTACGTCATCTTTCCGATCATTAGAATAAATACTTTACGAGTGGGAGGACATTGACGTGAGCATCAGCAGGGACTACACACACCCGTAACAACAACAACGGCAACGATAACAGCAACGGCAACAACAACAACGTGAACGGTGGGGGACAACACACAGGAAGTCAGGAAGTCCAGCTAACCACGATCCTCCACTCACACAGAAGAGAAAGAGAGGCTACGATTCGAGTGGAAAAATGCATCCTTTCAACGTTGCAGGAGAGCGAGACAGACTCAGAAAAGGTCCTGTCTTTCCGTGAGCTTTTTAAAAATTCTCTCCGGTATCTCATCAGTGCGTATCTTGTTTATCTATCTAGCTATCTATCTGCCTGTGAGACAGTTAATGTGCTTATATTTCTTTCTTTCTTTCTTTTTTTTGCAAGCAATATGCTTATCTCTGTTTGTCTCCCTGTCTGACTGCATGTCTGTCATAGCCAGAGTCTGTAGAGATAAAAGGATGAGGAAAATGATTGTGCTTCTCGGTCCACATGGCCATCTGAGGCTGCAGAGGTTGGAGGTTGTGTGGAAGCGGCCTCCTCGCATCGGGAGGTGAACTAGAGCTACTGCACCCTCCTCAGTACTGTACAAGGCTACATGAGAAGCGCTCCGGACACTCGGTCTCCGAGCGTCAGCGTCGAGCCTTGGGAGAGTTTTCTTGACACACCTACACATGATGGGGGAAGAGGGAAAAGGCTGGTCTGGAAATGAGATGTGGGCGGGAGATCAGTCGAGCATCGCATCCAGTTGGTCTGCCAAGTCGTCAAACATGCTGCCGATGTCGTCCAAGATGGACACTGTTGCCTTCTTGCTGGAAACGGAGCTGGAAGTTGGAGAGCAGAATAAAGAAAAGAGTTTAGCTGATAATAAGGCAGAGATAGGACAGGAAATTCCTTATGTTACTGTAGCTCCCAAGAAATATAACAGTATAAAATCCACAGACAAATATAAGCAGAAAAATATTTCCTTAAAATATAAACATACATAGAAAAATATGAGCTAAAAATATAAATGCAAGTAGAAAAATATGTTATAAAACTATCAACACAAGTACTACAATATGAGTTAAAATATATACATATGTAGACAAATGTGTCTTAAAACTACAAAGTAGAAAAATGGATCCTAAAAATATAAACGTACGTAGAAAAATAGGTCCTAAAAATACAAACATAAGTAGAAAAATGTCTTAAAAATATAAGTAGAAAAATGTCCTTTGCCATCACAGTTCTTTTGAAAAAAACGAGGAGTGGAGCTGAGTGAGACGCTGCAGATGCCCATGTAACAACAACTTGTGCACAAAGTAGCCTCGCCCTAAAACGTACTCTACTTTCTTGTCTATTTTACATTAAATGGGACCATGGTTTACTAAATGAACATCTTTCTATACTAAAGGAGACTTGAAAGTAGTGATTGAGACCATGAATTCATCAGGAAAATGTTTAGCGACGTAACAACTCAAGTGGAAAGTCGGTTCATTTTCTCATAGACTTCCATACAAGGTGACCAGAGGTGTCACCCCCTGCTGGTTAAAGGAACTCTACATCACTAAGTTAATCTTTCATATGTGGAGGCTTTGTTATGTTCAGCAGCAAGTTGCTGTCTTTGTTGTCTTTACAAAGCTCTATAAAGAGAGTTTTCAGACTCCTTTCTCAATGTTGTCATTTCTTATATTATTATTTGTGACAGGCCATTTTCCTGCAAAAGAGCCATGAAATGTATTGTCATTCAGTTTTTATTGGTAGTGATGCAATCTGCTAATCTTATATTCCCAAAGTAGAAACATTCACAGCATGTAGTCGAGCAGAAGTTAATTATTAATTATTTGATCATCACTGTTTACTCGTCTTACACTGTTGTCAGGTCAGTGTAAACTAAAGCCTCACACTAAAAACATTACAGCGACACAACTACTGACAACCAGCTGCAGGAAGTGAAACATATTTGTTTGTGCCATAAAGAGAAACACCTGTTGCTCTTCTGTCATATTTCTGACGAAGTCACTGCTGTGGCATTAAAAACACACTGGCTGTTACCGTGGTAACCAAGGTTTTTTTTTTTTTTTGCTAAATCAAACAGAACTGAAACTTTATGGATTACAAACTCCAGTTCGCAGGAAGTCATAAATTTTCCAACCGTGTTTCTGTCTGTTTGTTCTGACGTTAAGGCTCTAAATACTACAGTACACACTGGCCTTAGAAACCGTTGTTATGGTAGCCATGCCAGCCAGAGGCTCAAATCAGAGCTGTGACCGATTTTAAAACCGTTTATCTCACAGTTGGGGACAAAACACTGTTTGACCCAGATTTCAAAAGTGATCAAAGTCATTTATAATGCTTAACAGGTTCTATGCAGTGTAAACTTCAGCTTTAAACTCAGAGATTTAATGTTTCGTGGGAGTTAAACTGACTTCGCTCCTCCTTCTCTCCAGTCTAAAAAACTATTTATTTGCTTGTGTTTATAGTCTGAGTCTTCTGAAGATGCGGTTGGTGATTAGAGCTCACTGAAACCAGCTGTAGTTCCCCAACGGATTTTTCAAACCACAAATTCTTGTTTTTACACTTCAGCTTTGAATGATTAAAGGTTTCATTTGGTGCTAACAAACTGTAAACTACAAACTAAAACAGTCCTGTTATACAAACTGGATACGTTTGTTTGATATAGAAGTGTCTCCTGGTAGTGAAAGGAATAGTTTGCCATTTTGGACTTTTGCTTTTATGACGTATAGATGTGTAGTCGCAACAACTACATGTGTTTGTGTCTAAGTTCAATTCAGTGCCGAAGAAATAAATCAAGCTAGAAAAAGAAATGCTATTTGTTACACAAACAACATATGTAATAAACTGCAGTGTTGCATTAAGATCCTGCTAACTGCATGCAAAATAATCAGTAAAAATGTCAAATTTACAAATGCAACTACATGTCAAATTACAGTAACATTTGATGCAGGTGAGTGTATGTTTTCAGGATAATGCACAGATTCAGGATAAAACCTGTTACTGACGAGCTTCGCAGGTGCTGAGTTTATTTTATTATCCCTTATTAATCCCACGATGGCAAATTCTGATTTTCACATATCTCCCCAATTGGGGGAGTCAGAGCCACGGTCCAGCGCCCCCTGGAGCAGGAAGGGTTAAGGGCCTTGCTCAAGGGCCCAACAGTGGCCACATCGGGGCTTGAACCTCTGACCTTCTGATCAGTAGTCCAGAGACTTAACCGTTGTGCCACCACTGCCCACTGATAGGTATATTATTGAAACTATAAACAGTTGACTGGCTGATAATTGTCCCTGTCTGTCATTAAAGTGAAGGATAAGCAAGAAGCGGCCTGACACTGAACTCAGAACTGAAGGCAGAAATGTGAAAGAAATTTGAAGACAAACGCATTTCCCATGAAATCGCTGGCCATGCAAGCTTTGATCCTAAACATCCTCTTTATAGGACTATTACCTCCATATCACCAAATAACTAAGTTGTCTTATTTTCCAGCCCTGTATCACCTAAAGAAAAATTAATTCATGCTTTAATCCCCTAATCATCAGCTTAGATGTGAATATGTAGTCCTGAGACGATACCAATGTACGTTCTGAATTAAAGGCTTTAGATTTACAGTGCTGTGAAAAAGTATTTGGTCATTTGGTAGATTGGTAGCTAAGGGGGCTATTATCTTTTCACATAGGGAAAGATGGGTTGCACAGTATCTTTCCTTCAATAGATGAAATCAACATTGAAAAACAGCATTTTGTGTTTTCGTGGGTTGTCTTTGTCTTACATTAAAATTAGTTTGATGATCTGAAACATTTAAGTGTGATAAATATGGAAAAATAGAAGATTTCTGTAGGGGGCCAATACTTTTTCACGGCCTTGTACTTCATGAATACTCACTCATTTTGAGTGTCCTCCTCTTTGATCTTGTGCTCTACAGCCTGCAGAGCTGCAGCCAGAGAGGCACTGGTCTCCTCCAGACGATGCTGAGCTCCTTCCTCCTGCTCGGCCTCCTCGGCTTCAGTCTCCCCCTCCTCTCTGGAGGGTTTCTTCTCCAGCTCCTTCATACTCCCGTCCTCTGCTCGCTTCCTCTCCTCTTCTTCCTCCTCTTTGTGCCTCTTGTGCTCCCTCTCTCGCCTCCTCTCCTCTTCCTCCCACCGCCTTTCCTCTTCCTCCTCCACCTCCCGTCCTCCCACCAGGTCGATGGAGAGGCCAGCGATGGACGAGCGTGGAGGTTTGACGGGGTGCGGTGAGGGGGTGGAGGGGCTCTGGGCTGGAGAAGGGGAGGTAAGGGGGAGTCCTGGAGAGAGAGAGGGGCCGGAGGGGGTGTCAGGGGCAGGAAGAGGGGCGGCAGGGAGTGGAGAGGAGGGTTTGGGTGCTGGGGTGGCGGCAGCTGGACTGGTAGCAGCAGGAGTCGGGCTCATGGTCGCTGAAGCTACGATTGCTTTGCCTGGTTTAGGTGCTGTTGGAGGCCCACGGGGCTTCGGTGATACAGGAGGAGGAACCCTCTTCGGCTCTGGTTAAAAAGAACCACAAAGAATCCTGTCAGTCTTCACATGACAATCAAATCAAATCAAAGAGAGCTATGATTATTATTCATTATTTGAGAACCCTATTGGAATGCAAGGAATCATTTTTTGTAGGAAAGCATCGCATTGAGGGCCTAAACATGCTCAAAAACTCATGAAAATTTGCACACACATCAGAAATGGCAAGAATTTTATATTTTATGGGACTTGTGCACATGTGTGCCAAAATGGCTCCATAGTGCCCCCTGCAACATTTGTAACATTTACTATGGCCAAGACGTTTCAAAAAAAAGCCTCTTGGAACCATACCCTAAACCCAACAGGAAGTCCACCATTTTGCTTTAACTGTGCCGCCCCTTTAAGAGATGAAGGTGACTGTTGACTGTGCTGTGCCTTTTTTGTCCACATGGGCTTGCCGTAGTTGGCTTGTCTTTCTACCAAAGGTCAGAAGCAGATGGTTGTCATTTGTTCATCGTTCATTTCCTGTGTTGAACCCTACAGAGCATATGTCTGTAAGTGAGACAGTTATATTTTAGTTTAACTTACCTGTGATTTGTTTGTGCAGGTTATAGTTTGTGTGATGAAGTTACAAACAGGAGCGATGTTAATATGCTAGCTGGTCTATAGCATTTTCCAGATTAAATTAGCATGATGCTAATCAGCGGTTTCTTACATCTCAGTTACTTACCTTGTTCCAGGGCATATTTGTTTTTATTTATATTGTACATAGTAATTATTGTCTTAATGTTGTTGAAGTGAAACATTCTGTAATCCTTTATTTTGTCGTTTTTGTATTTCAGTTTCACGCTGCTCCTGCAAGTAAACAACCTGAACGTACCTGCTGACTCCGGGGTGTTTATTTAAAGGACCTGTTTAACTATCTGTCAAGCTAGACAGCCTTTTAATTAACTGTAAGATTTTTTGTTATTTTTGCTCATTGTCAGGGGTTAAATTCTCACAGTGGTTAACTCCAAGAGACCTCAAATTTGGTCCGTATATACAACAGGACTTAATGATGAAAAGTTATCGAAATCTTCTGTAACCGTCAAAGGGCGTGGCCGTGGCGGCCCTCTGAATTTTGATGCTACGCCATGAAACAGGAAGTGCTGTCTAGCTATCCTGTACATGCTCCAATCTGCCTGAAACTTTAAATGTTTGATCAGAGTCTGGCCCCGATGACATCCATAAGCTGAAATGCACTCTCAGTCATAGTGCCACCTGGTGAACATGCGTGGGGATAGCTGAGCTGCAACAATGTGGTGACCCAATCAATGCTGCTTGCAGCTTTAATTAGTTTTTGAGTTCTTGTACCACTGCTAGTACAATGCAAAGCCTTCGACTTTTCTTTTTTTTTTTTATCACAACACTCAGACTTATTCATTTTGGCAACAATAATCATTTTACAATTTCACAGAAAGTCTGTATATTGCAATGTTGAACCATCACACATTTCTTTTAATGATATACTCGATTCTCCTCACACCATCGGTTTATGTAATGGCCATCTGTAATCAATGGTCTGACTTTGTTTTCTTCCACCACCCACTGTTTTCCCACACATGAGAAGGAAGAAGAGGTATGATCTATATGATGAGAGGTGTCATAATGTCTATGTGTTTTAGTTAGTTTAGCTTGTCGTAAGGATGTACTGTATATCCATCATCCATTAATCTGCCTGTGACTTTCTTTATTATTAAACATTAATATTTACACCATAAAAATATTTTAAGCTTTTAAAATAAAATTAAATTAAAATAAAAATTAAGAAAAAAAAAATAAGAAAATGTAATTATGCTTTCCACTATTCCTATCAAATAAAGCCCAAAACCAATGAAACCTCTGAAAAATTAACAAAAATTTCAACCCCCTATGTAAGGACATTTTGTGTCTTTGCCACTTTTGAGTGCGACAGTAAAAACAACACTGTGGCAGACAGATTTCTGCTGTCACACAATATTATCCCATCTCATTTGATCTGCCCGTTGTAAACCATGTCTGTGTAAAACCATGCGGGGTATCGGGTCAGTTTTGCTTTGGGGATTGTTTCTCTTTTAAACTAATCTCCTGTGAAGCTGGAGGAGCAGCAGCTACATGGCAGATTTTATTGTCAGAATAGACACTCTTAATGACAACATAACGCAGAAGCACAACAGCTAAACCAGTAAAACCAGTAAAAGACGTTTTTTGCACTTACATGAAAACCTGAGCCGCAACCAGTGTAAAAAGTTAGCCTGCTGATGTGAAAGTGCTAAAAGGCAACACAGATGTTTTAAAGCAGGGGTGTCAAATATATGGCCCATAGGCCAAAATCAGCCCACGAGAGGGTCCAACCCGGCCCATGGGATGACTTTGCAAAGCGTAAAAAAGATGCCAAGTTTCAGGAGCAAACTAAGCAGTGAGTAAGCCTACTTAATGTAAAATGCTACTTCAGATACCTTTGCACCCTGAAGAATATAGTTCTATGAAGATGAATACCTACCGTGGAAGTATTTAAAGATATTGAACATTGTGCAAAATAATGTCAGTCAGCAGCTTCGATAGGAAAGAGCTTGGTTTGGTGCAGCTCATGCACTGCCACAACTTTCATGTATTTTTTACGTATGAATTTTATACATTTGCAAGACGGGGATAACTTAACCTTCTTCCTAAACAGTTCCCACTTTAGTTTGCACAGTGTGGTGGTCAGAATTATTAGACAGATATGGAAATTAATGTAAATTTAAAATTATTTCTAGACTTTAACAAGTTGTTTTGATCATAAAGGAAAATACTACATTGTTCAGTTCCAGATACCTGTGACTAAATGTTTTGTGCCTTTTGAGATAAACTGTGATCTGTAAGTTGGGATGCATAAATGATCAACTGAGGCATAATGTTGTTGAAATTACACCTATTTTTCTTATTACTCCGCCAAGGAACGCGGTGAAGTTATGCGACGATTGGCGTTGGTTTGTCTGTCCGTCTGTTTGTCTGTCTGTTCACAGCATTACTCAAAAACGGACCAATGGACTTGGATGAAATTTTCAGGGAAGGTCAGAAATGACACAAGGACCAAGTGATTAGATTTTGGCAATGATGCCGCTTATAGTCTGGATCCACGCATTTGTTAAAGATTTCTGTATCATGGCAAGATAGTGACACTGCGTCACTGTAACTATGACTACACATGAACACTACGTCAGTTACCTGATGACAATCATGATTGCAATCCTACTACAAATTAACCGCTGTGGACCCCAAATTTATTAAAGATTTCATCTGTCGGAAATCATACGACTGAGCAGCCGTGGCGGAGTACTGCGCTCTCTGAGAACTTTTCTAGTTATTATTATTCATTAAATGTGAACATTTACAGAATGCACTTTTTTGCGTTAAGCAAACGGAAACTTGTGGAGTTGTGGTTATTTATAGGTTATTATGCTTTGATTTTGCTGGTCCAGCCCACTTGAATTCAAATTGGGCTGCATGTGGCCCCTGAACTAGAATGACTTTGACACTCCTGGTTTAAAGTGATGTTGACAACTGCAGGGCCACATAGATGTTAATATAGACAAACAATTGTATTTGTCCAAAGTTTCGTTTTATGTGTGTGAATCTCACCGGGGTTCTGTGCCGTCTCAGCATCATCAGGCCCTGGTATGGGGACCCTGCGAGTCGGGGTCGGGGGGTCGGCTTGAGTCTTCCTCAGGGCGACGCTGGACGGTTTGGGTGAGACTGGTGGCTTCAGAGACTTCCTCGCCTCCATCCACTCACAGCTCTCTTCTGGTCTCGTCCTCTCGGAGACCTCAGACACTGGCCTTCGCCTCAGGACCACACCGCCGTTCTGCTGCAGCTCGCCTTCAGGTTTCCGGCCTCCGTCCGTTTGACTGCTGGCAGAATCTGACTGATTATTGCTTTGAGTGACACGCTCCGCGTGCTCAGACACGCGAGGCCTCCTGCGTATGGTGTCGGTGCCGGTTGTCATGGTGACGACAGTGGTGGCCACGGATGTAGGCACCTCGGATTCTGCTGCAGGAGGACGTGGCTTCCTCCGGAGTGTCGCTGTGCCGTCGGTGATCTCCGATGCTGAGGTGACCACAGTGGAGCGAGGCCGGGGCTCTGGACGTTGCTGGACCGGTTGCCAAGGTAACTGGTCAGCTTGGTCACTGGGGAGACCTTCAGGTCCACTGATGGTCCTGCGGCGATTTAGAACATCCTCCTCCTCGGATCCGAGACCTCCTGCACCTGCCTGGCGACGGAGCAGCGGTGGACTCACCTGGAGATCGCATTAATGTTACACATGAATACTGTTAAAATCTTAAATCTGCTTCTCTCACACACACACACACACACACACACCTGTAGGTAGTTGGTGCTGCCTCCCACACTTCTCTGCACTGGTTTAGCGCCACCCACGATGGACGTTTCCAGCATGGCTGCGAGGCTGCGAACACTCCCAGAAGCCCCGTCTGACCTCTGCAGACCTGCTTCCTGAGCTCTTAAAGCTGCTCCCAGGCTGCCGCAGTCGCTGGCTCGCCGCTCTCGATAGGTTGGCAGCCCGAGTAGCCCCTCCACCTGCCCCTCCACCTCCCCGTCACCTCCGGTGATGGAGGAACAGGAGCGTTTGGGTGGAGTCGGGGGCCGACCTTTCCGACGGGGGCGGAGGGTGACGGAGGATTGGCTGCGGTTAACGGTGACATCATTAGAGGCGGTATTTGCAGAGCTGCTGCGGCACACGGTGGCGTATCTAGAGTCCGATTCTGAGCCAATCAGACTGTGAGTTCTGCGCCGCTCCTCCTCCTCACTGGGCAGCCGGAGGAGTGGCACTGACGGATCTGCTGACATCTTGGTGGAGGGGCGCGGTCGAGCCCTGGGGGAGGCCTGCTGCGTCCGGCCATGAGGTGGGGTCTGCGGTGGGGTCTGGGTTGGGGTGAGCGGAGGGGTCTGAGAATGTGTGAGCCCCGGGCGAGGTTTGGCCAGCGGACTGGGGGCTCCATCCCTCTGCTTCCTCGCCTCCCTCCGGGGCTCTGAGGCGGTGCTGCTGCCGGGGCTGGAGGGAGGCGTAGAAGGACTTTGAGGAGGCTCAGAGCCGCTTTCTCTTCTCTGTAGCTCCTTCAGTCTCTTCACCCCCAACATGATCTTCTTCTGATGGCCTGAAGGGAGGTAAGGGTGTGGAGGAGGAGAACATTGTAGAGTCAATATAAATCACAAAGGGACTTAAGACACACACCGAGGCATAACATTATGACCACCTGCCTAATATTATGTTGGTCCCTCTTATGTGGCCAAAATGCTCTGAACCACTGGGCCTTGGACCAGACGACCTCTCAGGGTGTCCTATGGGGTGTGGACCAAGACGTTGGCAGTGGATCCTATGGGTAATCTGGGTTGTGCAGTGGGGAATCAAACTGGTTCCACTGCATCCTGTTGTTGCTTGATCAGAATGGGGTCTAGGAAGTTTGGAGTTCAAAACAACATCTTGGGTGATTGTCATGTTCCTCAAGATGTTCCTGATTGTTTGGTGTTTTTGCGATGTGGTGGAGTGCATTTTCCTGTGGGGGTAGGCCAGTTGTTCTCGAACAATGTTTATTTGGGTGTCTAAGTCTCATCAACACGGATGCCAAAATCCAAGGTTTTCCAGCAGAACATGACATAGTACAAGTATAATCAATGTTATTCACTTCACATGTCAGTGGTCATAATGTTGTGGCTGATCGGTGTATTTATACTGACATTAAGAGTAGTGTTTTATAAAAGCATCCATGAAATGCACAATTCTTGGAAAACTGCATCTCTTAAATAATGACCCCAATTTGCACTAGTAATGCTCATTAAAACTACCCCACAGGTTCACAGTCTGCAGGATGCACATCGCTACAGGGGCCTCAGAACAGTTGTTACCGCAAAAAAGTTAAGCAATAATTACATAACTTTATGGGCTGTTATGAGCTATTTTTGTAGTAATTACCTGAGTTCACAGAGGGGTCTGTCTTAAATTTAAGTAAGTAATCACAATGAAATCTGTTTATTTTGTGTACACTATAGATACAGTTTTAACATTTTACTTGTTTCATTTTGTGAACATATAATCCCATCTTAATAATGTAGCTGTGTCTTACCAAGCTTAGTAATGCCAATCTCTTGCAGATCTTCGAGGCTGATGTCCGAGATAAAGTCAATGTTTTCGTACCCGTTCTGCACAAGAACCTGGTAGTACTGACTGAGGCCCAGGTGAGACAGCCAGTCTCCCAGATTGGCCTAAAAACACACACAAAGACACACAAACATGAGCACAGTGATTTGGAAAAACTAGCTTCCTAACCAGCTAATGCAGTTGCATGCGTAAAGTGCCAGTCAAAAGTTTGGACACACATTCTCATTCAATGGTTTTTATTTGTTTTAATTATTTTCTACACTATAGATTAATACTGTAAACATCTAAAACTATGAAAGAACACAAGTGCAATTATGTAGTAAACAAAAAACTGTGACAATATGTTTAATATTTTAGATTCTTCAAAGTAGCCCCATTTTGCTTTGATTACAGCTTTGCATCCTCCTGGCATTCTCTCAGTCAGCTTCATGAGGTGGTCTCCTGGATGGTTTTCCAACAGTCTTGAAGGACTCTCCAGAGGTGCCGAGTGCTTGTCTGCTTTTCCTTCGACCCAAACCATCTCAGTTGCTTTTAGGTCGAGTGATTGTGGATGCAGCACTTCATCACTCTCCTTCTTTGTCTAGTAGAACCTACACAGCCTGGAGGTGTGTTTGGGATCATTGCCTTGTTGAAAAACAAATAATGATTCCAGTAATCTTTACAATGGGAACCACACATTCAGAAACCATGATTTTGGGATATTCTAGCATCACATTGAATTACATTTTAACTGCTAAATTGTAGCAAATAACTCGTTTGTGTTTAAAGTGAGCTTTGTCTGTTACTTGAACTCTGTGAAGAATCTATGTAGGCTCTAATCTGAGGTGCTGTTAACTTGCCGTTTCTGAGGCTGGTAACTAATGAACTCTTGGTCTTTCTTTCCTGGGGCGGTCCCCATGAGAGCCACTTACATCATTCATTCAGACTTTGCATCTGCCCTCGAGGATATGTTCAAAGTTCTGGAAATTTTCCAGATCAACAGACCTTCATGTCTTAAAGCAAAGAGGGACTGTCGTTTCTCTTTACTGAGTCGAATGGATTACAACAGTAGTCAGATAGGAGTATGCACTGTGGACTAAACCTACCTCTGCACAACCCAGCTGAAGGTCTCAAACACATTAAGAAGGCAAGTAATTCCACAAATTGACTCTTGACAAGGAACACTTGTTCATTCAAAACGATTCCAGGAGACGACCTCATGAAGCTGATTGAGAAAGCCATCAAAACAGAACCCTCCTGGTATGTCAAATTGACCCATTTTAAAGTTAAAAAATCATCCCAAAAAGTTGTTTAAAGTATTTTTTTCAGTATGAAACGTCTTCTACTTGGCTTAATAAGTGTAATCAACATATAAAATGAAAATGGGGACAAATCCTCATGAGTCATTGTCTTGGTTTTAACTCAGCAGGTCAATTTGACCCTGAACAGAAGAGGTGTCTCGTGTTAATTTATCAACATCACTCCATGAAAAAAAAAAAATTAAAATGTAAAATAACATGTTTTAAAAATCAATGCCATGTAAAACTATTTTATTTTATATTTACATCATTCCAATTTACATTAAAACAAGTTTTAACATGCATTTATAATGTGAATGAATGAATTATGCTCATTGAATCACTGCGCTAAATATTGATCGAAATGGTGAAATGGTTAGTAATGGAGTTAATAATGAGATATAGACAATGTTTATTCAGTTTTTTTGGTTTCTGACACTTTTGGATAAGCAAACTGACCCAGGAACATCATTGCTGTTCCTGAGAAACAAACATAACAGGAGGGTAAAATAATCTAAAATATAAACTATATTCTGGTTTGTTTAACACTTTTTTGTTCACAGCATAATTTGTGTTCTTTCACAGTTTTGATGTCTTCAGCATTAATCTACAATGTAGAAAATAGTTAATATAAATGAAAACCATTGAATGTGTCCAAACCTTTGACTGGTACTGTATATACCGATCAGTCACAACATTATGACCACTGACAGGTGAAGTAAATAACATCGATCATCTTGTCATAATGCAACGTTCTGCTGGGAAACCTTGAGTCCTGACATTCATATGGATGTTTGACATGTACCACCTACCTAAACACTACAGGTTAAGCAACCCTCCCCCATGGTAACAGCACTCCTTGATGCCAGATACCACCCTGAGCAGGACAATGCACCCCAAACCACTGCAAAAACTGCTCAGGAGTAGTCTGGGGAACACAACAGAGCATAGGTGTTCATCCGGGTTCCACACTCCCCAGATCAAAATCTTACTGAGCATCTGTTGTCTGGATGCTAGGATAAGCCTGAATCTAGGTAGGTCCCACCCAGCAACCCACAGGACCCCCAGAATTCACTGCCATCATCCCGGTGCCACAGGACATCCCCAGAGGTCCTGTGTCCATGGCCCACTGGGTCAGAGGAGTTTTAGCAGCGTGAAGGGGACCAACACAGTATTAGGCAGGTGATCATAATGTTATGCCTGATCGGCGTATGCTTGTGTGTGTGCAGCTGGCAAAACTCTCCACCTTCTTTCAGTTTGTATAATAGTGCACGTGAGAGTCTTACAGGCTTGTGATCTGGCAGCCAGTCTGTGGAGGGAAGCTTGCTGATCTCTGACGTTAACTTCTTCCGATGTCCAGGCTTCATGACCCCAATCGCCGTCAGGTCCTTCAACGCAAAGCACACTTAGTCACATCACGAATTCACCGCCGCTCCTGTTGGTGCTCTTTCTTTTAATGTAAACAATTCCATGTGCAAGTTTGACATTTATACATGAGCTGCGTGTGATATGCCTTCAGGAGTGTTTTGCTGTGGATAATCTTGGATGAGAGTCCCCTGCCCTTAGGGGGGTTTTACGTCATACCACTGTGTCTGCTTCAGGACACAAACTAACATACACACACACACACACACACACACACACAATGGCAGTAAAACCACATTCAAGGACAAACACAGTGTTTACAGCGGCCATGTGTGAACACAGGTATGCAAATGAAGCAGACGGAGCATGAGAAGTGACTGGTTGAGGCTCAGGACTCACACCGGGGGGTCAGGTGACAGAGACAGGAGGGTCATGATGACATCATCCAGGTCAGTGGGGAGCTGATTTGAGAGCTGTGCTGGGCGGAGCCTTGACAGACAGGGGGCGGGGCGTGAGGGGGTCAGGGGTCATGACCTTACCTCGGGGGTCATGCGGCTAATGGTGTCTAGATCATATCCCGCGGTGAGGAAGTGGGTGGTGTAGAACTGCAGCTGAAACTCACCCAGCCACGTCACTACTGCCTGCTTCTAGAACACAGAACACAGAACACTACTGCCCGCTTCTAGAACACAGAACACCACCACCGCCTGCTTCTAGAAGGGTCCACAGGCCTGTTCTAGAGCGCAGCAGAGCAGTCGACACAGGAGAGAACACTGTTCTGGAAAAACAGAGCGGGAGTCATCCCATCTCAAATCGTCACATAATCAGAATAGTTTCTGCTCTCACACCTGAAGTTTTTACAGGATAAAAAAAACGATATTTCTAAAGGCATTTGTGATATTTGCATCTCGTTATGTCAAATACTTTCCAAGGTAATGTCTATTTTTTAAAAAGAAACTGCCCATCCACCCACTTTCAGTGTGTTTTTCGCACGCTAAAATTTAAAGCTGCGTTTGAACCACAATATCTCAGGAACTATTAAAGGGAAAAGCCTGAAACTGTCACCGTTATTTCACATCATGTCATTGATTCAGAAGTTTTAATAGTATACTTTTTTGTTTACTCTTGCACACTATTTGCACTACACATAAAATACTTTAGCATTTGCACATTCTTTACATAGAACATTTTGCATTTTATATTTTACTTTTTATTATTTACTGCACATTTATGCTTATTTCTCTTTATTTATGGTGGTGGGAACTGTACTCTTTCTGCTGTAGCAACTGAATTTCCCCTCAGGGATTAATAAAGTATTTCTATTCGATTCTATTATTCGATTTTATTGTGCAAGTAGACCAAATAGTCTCTGAGTATGGGTGAGATGAAATTTATAACAAAATCGAATCCGTCATGAAATTCCATCTTTAGGCACAAAAAAATTGATGATGCACAAATGAGTGATATTTTCTGAACCATATGTAGTTGAATATCACAAATCAAAACTGGTTCCTTCCCACCATTGCCAAGTGCTTGCTCATTGGGAATCAGAAGGCAGCTTAGGATTGTTGGTTTCTCTGTTTTCTGTTTAAAATAAATGTGCTATGAGATTACATATGTTGTAAATTGGCGCTATATAAATAAAAATTGAATTAAATGAAAAAACATACAGAATACTTTCTAATATGAAATACTTGGTCACAGAAATTTAAAAAAATGAGTTATATTTGTCAAAAAAATTTAAATTGTCAAATTTAAATGTGTGAAAAACAGCCAAAAGTGGGTCAACAGGGATCTTTTCAATTACCTGCGAAAGTATTTGATAATATCAATCTTTAAAAAAGTTTCAAGCAACTCAGAGATGGTCGAGCAGAAGGCTCCTGATGATTTGATATGAAATGACCCCATACAAACATCCAACGTAATGCCAAAATGTAACCCTGTTCAACAGCAAAATCAAACAAAGAACAGAAACCTACTCTAGAACTGGCTAAACAGAATGTAAACTTCCAATACTTCCTGAATTTGAAGAACTGATATACTTCCTACTAAAATATGCAGTAAACTCACTGTGGGATTTTCATAAATATTGCTATCAATAGACTTTTTTAGAATAAACATTACTTCCAAATACTGCCTGTAATTCGCACAGGTTTGTAGAAATAGCAAGACTTATCCCTTAGCTATATGAAAATGCATTCACTAGTGGTAGTTACATTTTGAGATATCTGCCACTGGGGTTAATTCCACCATCCAAATACAAAGAAGGTGACTGGAAAATGAAACACTACATCTAAAAAGCAATGTGTGTTTTTTCCAGAAATGGGAAGAGCTATGTCACGTTGCATCTATTTTGGCTGAGATTCTTTTCATAAGAGAAGTTTAAAAAGACATTTTTGAGTTATTTTGATGGCGAACATATTTAGAAAGATTGGGAATGGACAGCCAACCCAACAATTAAAGGCCAAACTGCATCACCACCTGATCCAATGCTGTCTGTCCGAGCTATTTCACAGACCTTGCTTTCAATAGTTCTCTTTAGAAATCTTTTTTTCTTTGGTATTTTCCCAAAACAGAGAAAACTATTCACAGCAAGGACCATAAATGCTTTTCCATTCACCTGTAGTGTGACTGTATTGATCTCAATGGGAGACACCTCAAAACTAGATCTAGCAGATACTACTATAGACCACTAGAATGTTTATGATTTGGGTTAACAAACCTTTTAAAGTTCAAATTAGATAACTGTTTTTAAAACAACACTACACTAGGGCTGTAGTGTCCAAGCCAATAAGTTTGTTAGTATGCTGCCATTGGTCAAAATGTCATTAGTCAATGAATCACTTACTTAAATTAGAAAAACTCTACATCAACAGACTTCCAGGATTATCCAATATTTTTGGCAGTGGGAGGCACAAACTATCGGATTCAAAACTCGGAAATTTCCACACCAAATGGAGACGGCTACCTTATTTAACATGTACTTTGCTCCAAGCTAACTGATGCCATGTCAAAGAACTGCCGTCTAAAAACAGTGTCATATTCCTAAATAGTTTTCAAAATGGGACCACAAGATAGTATAGTTGTACTTTCAGAAATCATATGAATATGGGTGTGTACATGCTGGTCTGCTATGTATTTTTAGTATGGGGTTATATTGATTGAATATGGTGCATGTAGCTTTTTTCTGCTTATTTATAATTCATTTAGGTTAATAAGGCTTAGAGGCTTAGTTGTAATAATCCATACTGTTGGGTTGGTTGGGTGGCGATGGCAGCAGGCTAAGCAGGTCATCTAGACGTCCAACTTCCTGGCAATGCTTTCCAGTTCCTTATGGGGGATCCCAAGGTGTTCCCAGTCCAGATGAGATACATAATCTCTCCTGTTAGTTCTAAGATCTCCACCCAAGTAGACATTCCTGGAAAACCTCCAGAGGAAGCTGCCCAGGAGGCATCCTAATCAAATACCCCAACCACCACAGCTGATTTCACCTCTAAAAGTAAGCCCAGCCACCCTACAGTGAAAACTCGTTTTGTCTGCTTGTATCTGTGATTTCAGTCTTTCAGTTGCTACCCAGCGCTCAAAACCATAGATGAGGGTGGATCAGCTGGCAAATCAAAAGCTTCAGCTCCCTCTGAACCAATCTGTCTATCTCATGCTCCATTTTTTCCGCCACTTGTAAAAAAAGATCTCAAGATATTCAAACTCCTTCAACCCAGAAGGAGCAAAGAACCACGGCCCTCAACATAATACTACTCACCCAGACTTTAGCTGCAAACCGCCCTATTGGTAAATGGTCTGCACTTGCATGGCATTTTTCTACCTTAGTGGTACTCAAAGTTGTTTACAATATGTTTTCTCATTCACCCATTCACATTGCCATTGGAAACAACTTCGGGTTGCAATTAGTGGAACACCCACTCTACCACCTGAGCCACAGATCATCCGCAAAAAGCAAATACAGTGAAAACTATTTGCCTTCCTACTAAAATCTTCTATTTTTGCGTATTTGTCACACTTAAATGTTTCAGATCATCAAACATGTTTTAATATAAGACAAAGATTAAAAAAAAAAAAAAAATGCAGTTTTTAGATGATTTTGTTTTTTGAAGGAAACATGCTGTCCAGTCCATCTTGGCCTATGTGAAAAAGTAATTGCCCCCTTAGTTACCAAATCTACCAAATAGTGGTGAACCTTCCCAGTAGTGGACCAACGACCAACATTTCTCTAAGAGCATCAACATCTAATCCAGGAGGTCACAAAAGAACCCAGACGAACATCTAAAGATCTGCAGTCCACCTCTGATTGACTAAAAAAGAACTAAATGAAGGTTCTGGAGTGGCCGAGTCAAAGTCTGGACTTGAATCCAAATGAGATTCTGTGACAAGACCTTAAAAGGACAGCTCATGCTGGAAAACAATCTAATGCGACTGAATTAAAACTATTGTGCAGAGAAGAGTGGACCACAATTCCTCCATGATGATGTAAAAGACTGATCACAAGCTAGAACAAATATTTAACTGCAGTTGTTGCTGCCAAGAGACCAACCAGTTATTAGGTTCAGGGGGGCAATTACTTTTTCACAGAGGTGATGCAGGTTTTCAATAAATCATCATTTAATAACTGCATTTTGTGTTTTGTGGGTTATCTCTTTCTAATATTTGATAAATATAAATATTAGTTTGATGATCTGGAACATTTAAGTTTAAGAAATATGCAAAAATATGCAAAAACTCCTCCTCACACTGGCTGAGCCTTTAGCTCCCGTGCATGAAAATCACAAACATAACCAGTGAGACAGGGTGAGTTATTATTTTTAGTAGACCAAGATTTTCTTTGGTTTGATTACAGCCCTGGTGTATGATCATTAGTTTGTGAATGTATTTAGTGCCAATAGCAGCGACCAATGAGGAAATGCTACAACACTCCTGCTTTGGCTTCTCTGACAGTGCGCCACTGTCGCCTGGCAACCGGTAAACGTTTGATCCCAGAATCTGGCATCTGCTCGACTCTAGAGTGCACAGAGGGAGTTTAACCCTGAGCTCCACAGAACACACAGCGTCTGTGGGCATGTCGGTGTGGTGTGAGGGCAGGGGGGAGGGTGGACGGACAGAAGGCAAGACAACAACTGACTCCTCGATGTGTCTGTCACTCTGCCTGTCTCCATGGTGACACATTCACATGCCCATCGCCGGGGTGTCATCTGCTCAGGTGCAACAAAATACCAACCCCAGCAGATACCTTACTGATGCCTCTTTTCCACCCAAAAAACAGAGATTTGAAAAGAAACAGAAGCAAAAACAGAAAAAGGGAGGTGAACCAATCTGCCATCCAAAAACTCACTTTCCCGTCATCCTCTTCCGCCTTCCGCTCAAACGACCGCTGCTCGTGAACTGTGCAACTAGAAGAGCCTTGAGGTTAAGGAAAAAAAACAAAAACAAGACAAGGGAAAGGAAGGAGAGGGATAAAGAACAGAATATTGTTGTTAATCCCACCTACGAGCCAGTTATTTAATACACCTTGGCAGCGCTTTAATTGTTTCTTAATAATTTCTTAAGTGTTTATTTGAAGTGATTTCTGATTAAGAACTGAGCAGCTTCTTATGAGCTTGTCTTCCTTCAAAATCAATTCTCTATTCTGGCAAATTATTATGAAACTAGAGACCCTGAAGTTAAAATGCTACCGTGTCCCCTAATTGTTTGTTTCTTTGCCAGGACCTGGTTTTATCTGCACATCAGACGCATTCTTTGAAGTAGAGAAGCAGTGGAGATATTAAAGTTGGGCTTAAATTGCCCACGTAGTCCTCCATAATAATTTTGCTAACAGCTTTCATGCTTGGTCGGCTTTGAGGTGCTGTTTTAGCGCTACACTTCCCACATATCACTTAAACCAGGAGACTGACGGAAGATTAAATATGCTAATGTACCACGCGCTTCTTCCAAAGTGAGACTAGCCAATCAGCTACAACTATGAGCATAAATGCCTTTCAGACGTCCTGTATGTGCATATAAATAGAACAAACATGTTTTACAGACAGAGGACAATAACAAGAGTTAATTTGTAGCAATGCAGTGTTAATCCTGTAAGAACCTTCCCATCCTATAAAATTATTAAACGTTTTTCAACGTAAGTGACAGAAAAATTAGCAGTTTAAGGTAAAATAATGCTCATTTCAGCATCAACCGGAAAGCATTGTACTCTATGTTGACCTGATGATAATCTTGATTATTCTACTTTGCTTTTCATTTCTGCTTTTTTTTAAGTTGCACTGAAGCATTTGCACTTTTGCAACCTCTCTGGTGGCTACAGCTGCTCAGACTAACACAGTTCACTGCTGCCAGTTTAATAACTGCTTTTTATTCTGCTGACTACAAGCAAACCTGTCTCGCTGCAGCTAAAATGCACAGATTTCTGAGAAGCAAAACGGATTCATCACACTAAGATCCAACGCTGGTGATTTGAAGCAGCATTTTAGAGCAGCTTTTTATAAATAACGCACAACTTTAAATGCTATTACACAAGGTCCGGGGCAGGAAGTGCTGGTTGTGTCTGATGTGAGCAGACAGGTGGTCTTTAGAAGGCCAGGTTGACTGAAAGTGAAACGAAGAAGAAATGATTCAGCAAAGCGAACCCAGCAGGCCCTCGGGCAGTTGTTCCACTGAACACCGGCATGATCATTTTTAATTGTCATCACTTTAAAAAGGCTGTTTTTAAAAAAAGCGGATCACACATATTTTCTCACGAGCACATTTTGTAGAATCTGTTAAAACCACCGCAGCAGCAAAACAAACTTTTAACCCAAATTGAAAGTGACACAAACGATCACTTCACGTAAGGATATTGTTTAATGCCGTCTTTGGGTGAGCTGGTGTGCTTACTTGCTGACTGCTCGACAGACTGCGACTGCTCCAAGAGATGCTCCTTGGCTTTTACCGACTGAGACAGCACGGTGGCCAGGAGCTAAAACACAAAAACACACACAAATATGTATATATACACACACACACACACACCCCCGCACATGAAGAAACATTTACTCAAGCATAATCATTGAAATCCCAGAGGTGCCTCGTGACTCAGCTCAGTGCACATATAAGACACACTCTGGCTTTGCAACCCTCTTCCTGCTGTATTTCATGCAATTTTCCAGTGCAGCACAGACACGAGGGTAAATACTCGTTAAATGCCTGGCGTGGGAACACTATCCGCCATCCAATTTGGCAATTTGCAGAACAATTTTAAGCAACTACCCTAAAAAATTACACTAATTATATCCTGAGATGGAATTAAATTTAGAATAAGCTGATGTGTAAGAGAGTAGACCTGCAGGGTGCATGATATCACCGATTATAAATAAAAGCACATGAGGCAACGGAGGGCAAAAACAACATTACACAGGCAACAAAAAGCACTATGGACGAAATCTCTTACGTCAGAGGAGAAGGCCGACTGCATATGATACTGATCCTCTATTTCTTATGTCTAGTATGTATGCATACACTCAAATATGACTTTAAGTGTGCCAGGATTATCTCAAGTGAGTGCAATATCACTTAAATCTCAAGTGATTCAAAATTGTGCTACTCTACTTTGCTGGAGGGGCTGTGTTGCTCTACCTTTCTCTTTAAAATACCCCAAAGATTTTTTATTTGACTAAAGATATATAGTCATCCAGGTCATAGCTTTCACTTTTTTCTCCTGTAGAAACTCTTGTGCACTTTGGGTCATTATCATATTCTTTGTCTGCCAAGCTTTTGCAGACTGGAAGTCTTCTCGTCAGCCAATATTTTGGTTTATGCACAGACATTCATACAGCTGTCTTTTTACATCGTCTAACCAACACATTTTGCACTCATGCAGCTAGATATCATCCCACCTCCGTGCTTCACTGTCAGGACTAAAGTGAAGCATAGTCCTGACAGTGAACCTTGTCTGTGCTTCCTTGTCAGGTCTACAGTAAACCATCTCGGTGCTTCACTGTCAGGACTATGCTTTCACTGTAGTCCTGACAGTGAAGCAAGGAGGTGGGACTATGCTTTCACCGTGGAAGCCTCGACCAGGTTCATGCCAACTTGCTGGACCTCGTCTGAGTCAAACAACTCTATCCTGACCATCATCTGACCAAAGAATGCGAATATTCATCCGGCTTTTTTTTTTTTTAAACACTCTTTGTCAAAGTTTCATCTTGCAGTTTTGCTAGGAAGGTTTTGTTTTTCTTGCTGGTTGGTCATGTAGGTTGACTGTCTGGCCGGTCAAAGAAATTCTGATTTCCATTCATTAATCTGAAGCATTTGACTGTTTTTCAGACCTACACTGTGCAAGTTGTGCAAATAATTTGATATTTGTCTGTGATATTACACAGGGGTGCATTCACTTCTGTTGTATATTGCAAATACAACAATTTAAGCTTATGAAACAACAATTTTATTCATGTAGTTGAGGATCACACACTTGTCCAAACTGTATTTGCTAGAAAAAATGTTTAATGGCAGATTTTCACTAGCATTTCATTGTTCTATAAGACCATCTATTCATACACTTGTGTTAAAATTGACATTTCGCTGTCCATGATGGATAAACTATAACTTATTTGAGACAAATGACTGAAGGTGAGGTTCAAAAAGATGACAAAGTAGCATTTAGCTGTTTGACTCAAATTTAGCAGCTGCAGTTTGTCCAGACAGTTAAGGATGATGGTGGCATTTACAGGTGTAATACAGTATGTGACTGATAAAAACAAAAACAAACCAGGGGCCACCATCTTTATGCAACTGTTTTTAAAGGGTAATGTCGAGCTCTCCAGCAAAAAAAAAAAAGAGCAGGAAACAGAATTGTGGTTAACTTGGTAACTAGAGATGTGTTTGTTTCCTGAGGGTGTTTTTCCGTTTCCCAGAAACGACATGTTGTTTTGCAAAGATCTAGTAGCAGTGTGAAGCATGTGCAAACACAAATACATGCAAGACGTCTCATACCTTGACCCCCTCTGCCTGTGCATGCAGGCCTGGAGCGTTAAGGCCGTGAGTGTTGACTCCAGGTGTGGGTGCAGGGTGAGGGCTGGGTGCAGGCGTGGTCAGGACATGTGTGTTCCCAGAGCCCTGCAGGCTGCTGGACGACCGAACGCTGCCGAGGCTGCCCACGCTGCCGCTGCGTTCGCCACCTCCACGTAGAAACACACACATTGCAGGATGCAGCATTATTTCTACAGTTCTCCAATTTCATTTAGCAGACCCTTCTATCCAAAGCGCCGTACATCTGAAGGTAGGAGCTGTTTTCATTGTAGTTTTGAATGCAAGTGTCAGAGTTTTGTATTTTATGCGGGCAGCAACTGGAAGCCAGTGAAGCAGTCTGAACAGCGGGGTGATGTGCTGTTTTTGGTTGAAAACCAGACATGCTGCTGCATTCTGGATCATCTGCTGAGGTTTGACCATACATGCGGGGAGGCCTGCCAGTAAGAGGCTGCAGTAGTCGAATATAAAGGGCACAGCTGTCGAATGCAGAGTGTCACATGATTCCCTAAAAAAAAAGCAGACTTTGTGTTTACCTGCCAGCGGTTTGCGCAGCACCCAGATGTCCTCACTGGTGCTGCTCTGCTGTCCCAAAGTGGGAGAACCTTGTGGACTCAACTCTGCAGTCCGTGAACCTGTCACACACACACACACATAGACACAAATACAGAATTTTTTTACGCACACCGTTTTGGTTTCAATATCTTTGAAGAAAGTTCCTACCACCAAATCTAACAACAAAACTAACCAACAGCTACAGAAATAACGTGTGCGCTAATGTGTGTCATATATAAATGTGTTCAGATCGTAAATGAACACCGTCATAGACACAGACTCACACGCAAAGATGCACTCATTCATCTACTCATGCATAAACATGTTACTCATAGCAATTGCAGCACCTCTAAGTGCAAATAATTGTGAGACTTGTAGAACCCCACAGAACCTTTGGTCAACAACAGCATTACACAACCAGCCAATGTGCTGAACAATTTTATACAACTTTGAGAAATGCCTGTCAGTTTTTTGTTTCAGAGTACATACAGCATGTGAAGTTGCAAAAATGTTAGCTTTAACTTGAGTATTGTAGTTAAAGGGTCAATTCACTCAAATGACAAGAACTCAAGTGAAGTCAACAAGTGGATGGAATCACGTTTAATGGCAGCTTCTCAAAAGAGGGAACTATTCACACATCTGTTCTGTTAGAAGGAAGAGCACATCCAACAGGTACCAAAAAATGGGATCCCACATATTGTCCATATTGTCTAACATACAATCATATATTTATTAATGCACCGTAAAGTTAGTTGAGTCACTCTTGTTTCGAGAAAACCATGGAAGAAAATGGTCACGTGAGCGAATATTTTTGAAGAGGTATCCGTTATACTCTCCCAGTGAAGAGAAGGAGCACATGGAGTAAGACGTGAACACATTTTAGTTAACAAAACGGTTTGCTGTTGTTTAAAGTAAATTTTTCACGTTTATGGTTTTATGAGTGTCGTGTGTCTGAACAATTACTGAGACGTCTGAAACTATTTCACACATGTGTTAGTGCATTATAAGCTGCAATGTGAGGCTAAACTGTTAGCATGCAGTTAGCTCTAAACTGCCTGGATGACGCACTATTGTTAAAATGGCAGCAGTGGGGTTAGTTGAGCCAGAAGGCCAGGATTAAGTTGATTGTTGGTAAATAATTACATTACTGTAAATCTATACCTATATGTTGGATAATAGCCCAGTTTTGTACAAATGACAATAAAATTAGTTCATTTTGAACATGATTTTGTTCCAAAATTTGTCATCCGTGGGCCTTACTGATGGAAAGTTGTACATTTTATCTTTAAATATAACTTTTAAGAGGTCATTTGGTGTTGAATTTGTCTTGTTTTGATATAGCATTATATAAGGTATTAGAATTGACCCCTTGCTGGGGACAAATTAAGACAAGAAAACACTTTTTTTGGAAACCCATATTATAAAAACAGTTTATAACTGTAAGCATTAATAGTTTAAAACTGGCTCATCTTACCCCACTCTACCCTAAATGAACCTTGTTCACCACTATCACCTGTGAATTGAGTCCACCTATGTGTATAGGCTGCATTTTTCCACTAAGGGAGCAACTGATTGTATATAGACATAGGAATATACTATATGTTTATAAAATACTTGTTTGTTTAATAATGTTCTGCATTTTGGACGAGGATAATACTGAAAAAAACACCTGTATGTCTGGGCCCAGATAGCTTTTTTCTTTCCCAGCTTACCCGCTGTATGTAAATTTATTGTGGCAATATTAATGTTTTTTGTTTTTATCACTGCTGATTGTAAATAATCGTTTTTTGGTGTTTCATACCTCCCAGACGGATGTGGAGTTTGTTCTTTGGTGGTGGATTCAGAGCCACTCCCTATTTAAGTTTATTTATTAAACTATTTACAATAAATAAAGTCAGACAGTGTACGTGATCCCAGTTTTTGGTAGCTTCTTAAAGGAAAAACCTTAAAAACTGCAAGACAGATTTATCTAAGGATTGTTTTCACTTTTTTTTTCACCATCTGGGTGAACCGACCCTTTAACGAAGCACTGCAGCAGACAGATGATGTGTTGTCTTTTCAAAAAGCATAGAAAAGGATTCTTATCTGAGATTTATGCTATAGTATGTACCTGTCTGACTTTGCAGCTCCTGAGAAGTGGAGAGAGGAGGAGCAGGAGGGGGAGAAGTGGACAGAGGAGGAGTAGACAGAGAAGGAGGAGAGATGGGAAGAGGAACGTACCCAAACGAGGAGAACCGAGGGAGGGACTGTGTGTTGGGGTGGAGGGGAGGAGGGGGAGGCAGATGCAAGGGGAGGACTTTGGAGGGGGGGTATGAGTGTCCGTTGACCGAGGCAATGGGGCAGGGGTTGGGCCGGCGGAGGAGGAGGGTGTGGCACTGCTGGGACGGGGAGTGACCTGGACACAAGCCAGGGTCGGGGAGGTGCAAAACAACAACATAACAACAACAACAACAACAACAACTGATCAGTCAACTTGAAACAAAACAAATCTAATCAAAAGAAATCTTCTTTTTTTAATGCATAAAATAATAAAAAATCAAAACATGAGAAAAAGAAATACAGCCATATATGTCCACACAGGGAATATATCTGAGTAAATTAAAATATAACATCGCTACAGCAACAACAAAGCAAACAAACAATGAAGCATCACCATCTAGCAGGGCGGAGGGCTGAACTATGAAGCCAGATTAGTAGGTTAGCAGGTATGTTGAGTTTAAAATCTTTCAGTATCATGAAAGTGGCTGTCTTCTTACCTGGTTAGATCTCCATGGTAACTGATGCTGTGGAGCTAATCTGGTCCAGGTTCTATTCAGTTTCAGATTTAAATCAGCTGTTAGAAGCGTCTCCCTCTAATCAAATCCTTTCCTGATGATTATTTATGAGGGATACAGATTCTCAGCTGATGGAAAATGTTTTATTTGCAAATGTGTTGATCTGTACGCTACTAAAACCACTGAACGAAGCATTTCAGTTACAGTATCACGCACTGTACGTATCGCGTTGCCAAGGAAACCCGACATGATTTTAGTTGGTGATGCAGAAATTGTGTAAATATGTATTAGAAAACATTATTAGTATTTATTACAGAGAATATTCATCAGTAACATTAGTTTCACTTTGATTTCTCCACAAGTTAAAGGGATTTCCTGCATCAGTGTCTGACCTAAATGCACTTCAGTACAATATCATGTTTGAATATATGAAGTCTAAAGTTTAACAACTTTATTGTGCAGCTGTCAGTTAGCAATAATCAGCTGCATTGATCGATAAGATAAATATATCACAAACGTTTAACAGTTTTCTACCAGCATTCCTGTCTTGCATCACATCCAGTAGCAGCTTTTTACCGGCATACATTTTTATATTTCTCATTGTTCTCCATTAAAACAACCTGTTGACTGAAGCAGCTGCACATGATCATTTAATTTTGTGCAAAAGAAGAGTCAAAAGACAAGTTAAAATTCCTCATTTTGTGTGAACACGCATAAAGTTTTGAAGCAGAAAATCTGAATTGACAAAGAAAGTTGAAAACCACCTTCATACCTATTCACTTTTAGGTTTTAGTTTTTGTCAAGTCAACTTACACAAAGAAAGAACGGCTACACTGAACTTGCTTTGTAGTTCAGCCCTCAGGTTAGTTGGACGGGTGCGTTATTCAGGGAGGAAGGAGCAGGAATATCGAGGAGGTTTGGAGGGTGGACAGCTGGTAGAGGTTTGATCAATGGAGATGATTGACAGGTTGGGGGAAACAGATGGGCTGCCCAAAGAGGCCGATGATGCTGCAGCTAACTACGAGTAATGATCGGCTACAGCTACAAAACAGCTGCTGAGGTCAAAGCTCACGCACCCATACACACACACACACACACACACACACACACACACACCCACACCCACACACACACACCCACACACACACACACACACACACACACACACACACACACACACACACACACACACACACACACACACACACACACACACACACACACACACACACACACACACACACACACACACACACACACACACAGACGGAGCTGTGACGTGGGTGGTCACCTGCCCTCTTGATGACTTCCACCATGCTGGAGGGGAAGTAGCCCACACGGTCGTTTCCAGTGCGGTTGTCATGAATGCAGCCTTTCCATCGGCCGTCAGAGTGCTGCTCCAAAACCTGCACACACATTATATCTCAGTGGTATGTAATGGTGATATATATTATATGTTATGCACTCACCTGCCACTTTTTTTTTTTTTTTTTGGTGCACCTGTTTAACTGCTTGTTAACACAAGTAGCTAATTGGCCAATCACATGGCCACAACTGAATGCATTTATTCATGTAGATGTGGTCAAGACAACTTGCTGAAGTTCAAACCGAGCATCAGAATGGGAAAGAAAAGGGATTTAAGTGACTTTGGACTTGGCATGGTTTTTAGTGCCAGATGGGCTGGTCCGAGTATTTCACAAACTGCTGATCTACTGGGATTTTCACTCACAACCATCTCTCAGGTTTACAGAGAACGGTTCGAAAAAGAGAAAATATCCAGTGAACGGCAGTTGTGGACCAAAATATCGTCTTGATGTGAGAGGTCAGAGGAGAATGGGCAGACTGGTTCAAGATGATAGAAAGGCAACAATAACTCAAATTACCACTGGTTACAACCAAGGAATGCAGAATGCCATCTCTGAACACACGTCCGACCTTGAAGAAAATGGGCTACAGCAGCAGAAGACCACACTGGGTGCCACTCCTGTCAGCTATGAACAGGAAACTGAGGCTATAATTCACACAGGCTCACCAAAATTGGACAATGGAAGATTGGAAAAACGTTGCTGGTCTGATGAGTCTCCATTTCAGCTGCAACAGTCAGATGGTCAGAATTTGGTGAAAACACCATGAAAGAATGGATCCATCCTGCCTTGAATCAACAGTTCAGGCTGCTGGTGGTGGTGTAGTGGTGTTTGGGATATTTTCTTGGCACATTTTGTACCAATTTTGTACCATTGACCACAGGCTACCTGAGTATAGTTGCTAGCCATGTCCATCCCTTTATGACCACAGTGGACCATCTTCTGATGGCTCCTTCCAGCAGGATAATGCTCCATGTCACAAGCTCAAATCATCTCAAACTGGTTTATTGAACATGACAATGAGTTCACTGTACTCCACTGGTATCCACAGTCACCAGATCTCGATCCAGTAGAACCTTTGGGATGTGGTGGAACGGGAGGTTGGCATCATGGATTTGCAGTCAACAAATCTGCAGCAACTGCGTGATGCTGTCATGTTAATATTGACCAAAATCTCTGAGGAATGTTTCCAACACCTTGTTGAAAGTGTGCCACAAAGAATTAAGGTAGTTCTGACCTCAAAAGGGGTCCAACCTTTTACTAGTAAGGTGTACCTAATAAAGTAGCCAGTGAGTGTATATCTTTGTGAATTTTTCCAGTTTTAAAAAGAATGGGCCAGTCTCCCCAATGCAACATAACACACATTAGTGCAGAACACGCCTCACAGATTGCCAGCCATCTTGCAAGCAAGGGGAGGCCATACACGCTATGAACTGTTTAGGTGTGCTATGTGAACTTTTGCAATACATTGATTATTAAATTGTTGGAATTTAGTATCACTTCGAAGATTTTATTCAAACCTCTGATGCAGTCATAGTGTTATTTATTTGTTTTATGGGTATCATTTAGAATTGTTGTTCGATATTTCTGATGAAATAGTGATAAACACATTATTCCGTATGGAAACACAACTGATAATGTATTATGCAAGAAATTGTCATCTTTTATGCAAACAATTTGCAACCACAGCTAAAACTTTCCACAAAATCGCTTGTAACCAACACTTTGACCAAGAGTGTATACCCTGCTTCCAGTCACCCAACAATACCAGTACAAGCTAAACGTAAATTCACCACAAGATTCGTTTAAAATCTCTCTGAATCTCGCAGAACCAGCTAACCTCCAGTAATTTATGAGCAAATGCTTGATTAAAGCAGTCAAAGTCTGTACTTTGGTCTGATAAATCAATAAAAATCACTGAATGAGAAGGTGTGTCCAAACTTTTGGCCGGGTGCATCTATGAAGATCTTAATTAATTGTACTGCACAATTCCTTCGATGCTGGGACTGTAGTCAGGCGATTGTACCGTGATAATGTCTCCAGCTTTGATGTTGAGGCTGGTGAGGTCGTAGTTGTTGCAGTAATCCTTCAGTGCTCGAACCTGCATCGCAGCCGAAGCATCTACAAGACAGAAGTACAGACAGTGCAGACGAGAGGATGGAGGGGAAGGCAGATCAGATCTTAAAGTCCCTCTCTGGTCATTGATCAAACCTTTAAATTTCATCTCTGTGTATCATAGTTACATATTTATAAATTATTTTATAGTAAAATGATTTAGATGTAACCCCGCATTGTTGCTTCCCTTAGAATGTGAAGATCTCTAAAGTCCTACGACTCCGCTCAACACGATGGAAAGTTGTAATATTGGTGTAGTTCAGTCATGCAAGTTGGAAGCAGATTCTGAAGAGGACAAATGCTATAAAAAGACCCAACCTAAAGGACTGATTTCTTAGTTTCGTTCAATGTAAAACCCTGGAATCTATGTTTTTTAAACTGTCATTGGTACACTGTCATTTCACGAAAACCAAAAACCCTCAGGGGTAGTGTTGATTCCTTATTTTGCTCTTGATGTGCATAAAAACACCATACAGACATGCTGAAAAAGTAAAAATATTGATGTGAAGTGACACAAATCAAACCAGAGGTAAATTCATATTCTAGACACAAAAGCACTATTGCTGGATGCTTGTCTGAAAAAAAAAACGTGTTTGCAGGTGTGTGTTATACCTCTCAGCAGCTGTTTGATCTCCCGACTGGCCTGTGTGGTGGTGAACTGGTTTACGATGTCCAGGGCAGTTTGACTCAGAGTGTTTCTCACTCCGGCACTGATGCCACTCTGCAGAGGAGAAAAACAACTGAAGCTGCAACGTCAAATTACATCTGACAGAGTTTGTAATAAGGATGCAGCTTTGTGCGCCTGCCTGCTGCTAATATTTGTTGTCTGTGCTCAGCAATAACATCAAAAGTGAAATGCAGCAGGATCAGAGAGAATGCTGATGGCAGGGTTAAGCATTTGCATCGTCTGAAGGTGACAAAAGGCCTAAAAAAAAACCCTACAACAGCGGGTTTGAATACGGGCAGGAGACTAGACGGTACAGTTTTACGTAACAGGCTGACGTATCCCACAGGTTTCCTCATGCAGCTCAGTGTGAATGACAAATGCTGAGGCATAAAGTTGTTCAACTGAGAGGAGCGAGGCGGCAATAACAACAGATGCTTATGTAAACACATTAAACAGACGGACAGATCGACTTACATCCAGCAGCAGACGAACTACCTCCGTCTTCCCACAGAGGGCAGCCTGATGTAGCGCCGTGCCAGACTCGGACTGTCTGTTGATGTCTATGCCGGCCTGAATCAGCAACCTGCAAACAGGAACAACACTAACCTTTATTTACGTAGCGTCTTTCATTATTTCATTCCACCAAAGTGAGAAACAAAATGAAAAAAACAAAAAAGCCTCCACATTTATGCAAGTGTCTACAAATATTTTTTTTTAAAAATACAGATGTGGAACTGTATCATCTTTAGATGATAACTGTAGTCTTTTAAGTGAAAATGTATGGCATTTAAATATGCATTTTTGGATGGAAACGTGTTTTTTTAACATATTTTAACAGCATTTTTAGTTTTTCTCTATAAAGAATTGTTCCGTTTTATGTTTCTGCAGGCTCCCAGAGGAAAATCTTACCGCTCAATGCTCCTCTATAGCTTGGGAGGTGAAATTGTGATCGTTGTTTTAGCATCGACTTTGACTGATATGATTCTCATATTTTTCTTCTAAAATTCACCAGCAGATATAGTCATTATTCTCCTGTATATAATATAGTCATATTTGAGATTCAGCTAATGGATCCATTTTTCTGTGGAGCTACATGTGAGCTTTATTTTATATAAATATAATTCAAACACTGTACTGAATTATACTGAGAGGTCTTCCAAATATTTTGTCATCTTTCATTTTTTTTAATTTTTCAATGGAAATGAAGACTTTCCCTTCAAAAAGTTTCAAGGAAATCAAAACGATCCTTCTTAAAAAAAATAAATACATTAAAATGTCCTAAAAATGTGGATTTTCCAGCACTGGAGCTCATTTTAGGATTGATGCAGCACCAAATGACATTTTGATCTGACAAAACAATACCAGTAAATATTTTCTACTTATAGATTTTTATTATTTTCATTTGTGTTAAAAACCTGCACAAGCTATTGACATTACAACTTTTTCTTGAGGTTTCTGTGAAATTCAGTAGAAAATACACCTGTGAAAAACAATCAACTGGTGAGGCTTTAAAGATGCTTTAAAAGAATCAATGAAATTATAAAATTGAACGCATCAATATGCATTTATACAGCCAGGTCCATAAATATTTGGACATTTGGGCTCTGTACATCACCACAATGGATCTGAAATGAAACAAATAATTATGGACCTGACTGTATAAATACATATTGATGCATATTAGTGCTGGGCGATATGGAAAAAAAATCATATATCACGATATGGATTATTTTATATCACCATAACGATATATATGATGATATACCACAACAAAGTATGTTTTCAGTTATTCTCTGACAAGTTTGACAAAAATTTCATTGCTTACTTTTTTTCCATGAAACTTTAACCTGTTGCTAGGGCTGGACCCGAGTATTTGGTCCCCATGGTGGTATGCGGACATTAATTTTGAGATCCGAATATTCGCCCCCCCTCCTACCTCCACCCCCACCCCCTGTTGGACGTTACGAACCGAGCCGAAAATTCGGCTCTTTCCTCCGTTAGCTCACCGCCTCTGACCTCACGGACCGAACCGAATATTCAAGTCATTCCTTCGTCCGTCCATCAATTTCTCACTTATATCACCTGTTGAATTTTAACATATCAGAAAAAATCGAAGCTAAAATAAGCCTACAACAAGAATCACAATTTCATCTCCCGAGCCACAGAGGAGCAAACTCGGAGCAGTAAGATTTTCCTCTGGGCTGCTACAGTGTTGGTGTAGAGTAACGGCAAAAGAGGAAGAAAACAAACCAGATAAGTAAGGACCACACTGGCGTCTAATCAGAATCAAGTGACATTTGGTGGTTTGTTTACATGCTGCAAAATGTGCTGCATTGAGCAGCTAATTAGAGATCTGACGTTCGCCGTTCACTTTTTCCTGATAGATGTTTGTTCGGTCGGTCATTTGACAAGCTGAAGGACAAGCGTGCTTCTGTGTTTACATTAGATAAGAAGCAGACTAGTAGTCTGTGTTGTTCACAGCGGAAGGCTCAGTGTGAACGTCTTCTCTGCCTATGATGCAACATTTACTGATTTATCAGAGATTTGGCTGGTTGTATCGAGATAAAACCTACATCTACGGCTAAACTAATGCAAAAACAGCTAAATACAATGTAGATATTACCAAAACAAAACTATAAGGATAGTACATAATGTGGGAAGACTTTGAAATTTCTTGATTTAACTAAATTTAGAACTGTGCAAATAATTTTCAAAGCAAACAACAACTTCCTTCCTGATAACTGTTCTGAAGCAAACTTGCAAATTACGAATTAAGAAGAAACTTTCCAATTTAAAAAGTCATTTGCTCACAGCACCACGAAGAACAGAAGTTTATCAATATGTGGGGGTACATATTTTTGAAAAATATTGCTTGAAAAATATAATAATGTGGAAAAGTAAATGTGTTTTGAAGTTTCTAAAGAGGTATAAAAGTAGGAGGTTTGAATATAAGGTAAACAGGAAATAGTAGATATGAGATGTACAGACATGCAAGTTAAACTTCATCCTTTTCAGACAGTATTTTAGGTTTTGGATGTTTTGTTTTGTGTATTTATTTTCTCTTTTGCCTTTATAACACTGCGGTACGTCTGAAATAAATTGAATGAAGGAATGAAATGACCATTACAAGGAAGGAAGCGAGTCATTTCTGTTTGATGAGCCACAGATGAGAGTGAAATCAAACAGCAGATGAGACACTGAGAGCGAAAAGACAACAAGGCCTCCAGAAAAACAAACAACACAGAAACCGACACCGTTCCTGCTCTGCTGCTGACTGTGGAGGCAAAGTTCTGAACTTCTGAATGCTCTGGTGATTAGGTCAGCTGGCAAGATGTCATTGAGCAATTAGCAAAATGGCCTCTCCAGGCAGTTAATTTCTGAGTTTACCAAAAGGCTTGAAAACAAACACTTTGAATGATTCATGTTTGCTGGAGAGCTGCGACACCCGTCTGTTCTGAGCAACTTCACAAATTTACACAAACGTGAAACCACAATAGATTTGAAATGAAACAATCAAGATATGCTTTAACTTCAGACTTTCAGCTTTAATTTGAGGGTGTTTACATCCAAATCAGGTGAACGGTGGAGGAACTACAACACATTTTAGATGAACCTTCCACCTTTTTAACCTTTTTACATTTGGATTCTTTCATTTCAGATCCATTGTGGTGATGTACAGAGCCCAAATGTCCAAATATAAATGGACCTGACTGTATAAATACATAATGATGTGTTAAATTTTATGATTTTAGCGATCCTTTTAAAGCATCTTTAAAGCCTCACCATTTGATTATTTTTCACAGGATTTAGCTTTTTTTTTTTTTTACTGAATTTCCCAGAAATCTCAAGAAAAGGCTGTAATCACGTCAATAGCTTTTGCATTTTTTTTACAGAAATTAAAATAATAAAAATCTATCATTTATCTTCAAAAATCTATAATTTTCAAAAATTAACATCTGCACTAATATTAACTCAATTCTAACCAGATTTTTTTTTCTTGTGGGTAGAAACTATTTAGTTTTGTCAGATCAAAATGTCATTTGGTGCTGCATCAATCCTAAAATTAACTCCGGAGCTGGAAAATCTACTTTTTAGGATATTTTGTCTGTGTTTTTTATTTTCAGGTACAACTGTCTTGATTTCCTTGAAACTTTTGGAAGCGAGAGTCTTCATATCCATTGAAATTCACTACAGTGGTTGTATTATAGTTATATAAAATAAAACTCATATGCAGCTCAGATGTAGCTCAACTGAGAAAAATGGATCCATTAGTCAAATTATCTTATTTAAATCTCAACTTTGACTCCTGTTGCTATAATTGTTCTCCTCTTTTCTCATCTATATTTCCTATATATGAGAATCATATCAGACAAAATCCTAATTAAAACCAGGCTGAAATGACAATCACAATTTCATCTCCTGAGCTGTAGAAGAGCAAACTTTGAGCAGTAACATTTTCCTCAGGGAAATTCTATGTTTTACTGCCACCTGATGAATTTAAGTCCAATTTTCAGTCATTTTTGGGGTTTTTTTGCAGCTGCTGAATGTTCAACAGTTGTGGTTCAGAACTGTGCATCAGTAGTTGTTCTCTAGTTTCAGTATAAAGGCTGTAAAATGGAATTTGTGCATTAAGTTACAAATTTGTTTGTAATTTATGCTGCATTGTATGTTATATCTAAGATTGTTACATTTTTATCTATAAAAGAGTGCATTGGTACAAGCATTTCACTACATAGATTGCTGTGATTCACTAAATATTACAATAAACGAGCAGTTAAGTCATGGATTTGTTAAACTCACTATTAAACACTTTAAGGTAAAAATGTTCTTTCACATGAAGTGATTTCTGTCTTTAGCTTCTTGCTGCTATTATCACTTACAGTCTCAGAATTTGTTAAGAATTTGTCTTCTTTTTTCAAATAACAATCAATCTTTTTTTCTTTCTTTTCTTGTCACTTTCCCCTATATTAACTTCACATATTATCCATTTTATACTTCTGGTTCTAATGGCTTTAAAATGGAATTTGTGCATCAAGTTGTCGCCCAAGCTACAGAACAACAAACTCTGACTTTCCTGTGGGAGTGATCCATAGCGCCACAACAGGTATGTTAATGGGAGTTATTGTCATTATTTAAGGTGAAATTAGATGACACAGGCAGGTGGACGGATGAAGTTGGTATGAAAACAAACAAACACTGAGGGAAGCAGCCTGAAAGGAGAACTCATTCGAACCGTATGACGTCTATGTGTCCGTTCTTGGCAGCCAGATGCAGCGGCGACACTCCGTTGGGGTCGGAGGGTTTCGGTTCCAGCATGGCTGCACACATGTTACTGCTGAGCAGGAGCTGGACCACCTAAACACAGACAAACACACAATAGAAGAGCTGTTCCAAAAGGCTGCAACAAACCAGGTAAACAAGCTGCTCAATATATGTGCAACCTTCTGCAAAATTAGACCTGCTACTCAAACTGTTGTTGCACAAAGTTCTGTCTTCTGGTTGCCAACACTTCTAAATGTGTTAGCCTCATTACTGTGGTGTTTTAGATCACTAGATATGATTTTAGGCTGTGTTTGGGTTGTTTTACAGTGCAGCTGTTTGTTGGATGAATCAATGTAAGATACAATTTCTCGTAGACATTTTGATCATGGATTTATGACAGGATATTCATTCTAAGATGTATCTTGAGTTATCTGACTCAACTCTGTCCTGCCTCTTTAGTCAGGCTTTTGATTAATTTGATAGATTTTATTTATTTACTACTATTATTTATTTATTTATTACTATTTACTACATATTTTAGTCTATTTTATTCATGGTTTATTACTATTCTTAAAACTTTATTATTGATTCCTCTATGTATTCGCTTATTTACATATTTTAATATATTTTATACACGTTTTTTTTTAACTTTGTTTTAAAATTTCCTGATCGCAGCTCGAAACGCACCACATGCTCCATTCTGGTCTGGTTGTGGTGTGTTTTAACCTGCTATCTGGTGCGTCTCCCCCAGAGCGGGCTGCAGCTCATGTGCATAAAGTTCATCACAGAGGGTCGCTACAATATGTTGCACTGTTTGTACAACTTGATGGATGTTCGTTGGTGTTTCGCCCTGTTCTGAGTGTTTTAATATATCTAATTTCACATCTGTCGCTGGCCAGCTGGGTTGAGAGGGACAGAACAGGTTTATGATGAAATACTTCTAAAGCTACTTACTGATGCTCCCATTATCCTCAACTGTACTTTGTATTTAGTATTAATTAGCAAATTATGAATATTTTGCGTCTTAAAAACCCAGTGCAATATTTATTTTACTACATACACAATGGTTCTCTACTTACCTCCAATTCATGCAATAACAATAATGTATCAGTATTTCTATTCATCTAAAAAATCTGTGCAATACCACTGATATGTGCAATAAATACTGTTATAGTAGTTATTTTTAGATTACTGGCACTTTTTATGCTACATTCCTTAAATATCTGCGCTGTCTTTGCTGCTGTACCAATGCAAACTTCCCCACTGTGGAACTAGTAATAGGTTGTCTTAACTTAAGTAACATCTCCATTAGTTAGCATGTTTGTTTGAGTTTCCAGTCAAATACACTCACGCTGACTCGTCCAAATTCACAAGCGAGGTCCAGCGGAGTTTTCCCAGCTGAGTCTGAGATGCAGGGGTTGGACTGGTGTTGCAGCAACATCTCCGACTGTAACACACAAACACACATTTTACAGCCACATCCGAGCTTGAAACGACCACATATCATGCACGCATCATCAAATACACACACTTCACAAGAACACACACATGGGATTCAGTAAAACCTCCCACAGTTCACACACAAACACACACACTTACCCCATCGTAGTGCCCATGCTGAGCTGACAGGTGGAGCGGGATCTGTCCTTCGTCTGAATGTCCGTTGACTGACGAGCCGGCCTTCAGCAGCATTTTCATCGGTTCAGTCTTCCCCTGCCATGCAGCATAATGCAGAGGACGCATTCCTGCGCAAGACACAGGAAACACACACACACAAAGACAAAAACACAAAAGATGACAGCACAATAAAGCAACAAGCACACAGACACAAACACAAAACAAGAAATAATGTTTATTTATTACTCTGCCAAGAAACAGTGGAGTTATGTGATGATCAGCGTACGTTTGTCCTTCCGTCTGTTTGTCTGTGCATAACATTAGTCAAAAACGGATTTGGATGAACTATTCAGGGAAGGTCAGAAATGACACAAGGACCAACTGATTAGATTTTGGCAGTGATGCAGCTTATAGTCTGGATCCACAGATTTGTTAAAGATTTCTGTATCATTGCAAGATAGCGGTACGGTGTTACTGTAACTATGACTACAAGTGAATGCTGACGATCACATGATTGTGATCCTACTACAAATCCACCGCTGCGGACTAATCATACTCCACCAAGGTGGAGTATGATTAGTACTGCGCTCTCTGAGTGGTTTTCTTGTTTATTTATTTGCTAACTGCATTTTTGATATTTTTATAATTGTACACTAAAGGCCAAAAGCTTGGAAGCGAGATCAAACTTGTACAAAAAAAATCATAGTTTCAACAAAATAAATATGATTATTGTATAGAGTCACTCATCAGAATACATTTTTACTATAATGATCAGGTATTTGTATCTGTACTCTTGTTTCTATACTCAGCCGTTTCTTTCCAGTCATTTCTGTGGTAGTTACAGAGATATGGACACAGCTGAGATTTACAAGGATTTTTGTATGCAAACTCTCAAAAGACAAAGAGAAAGTGAATGATACAAACTGTGATTTGCTTTTTTTTTTTTTCTTACTTTTGCACTGAAGTTGTGACTCCTGTAAATCTTCTCAATCCTAAAACTAAGCCTTTTTTTCTTTGGTTAACATTTATTCTGCAATTGTCTGATATCTTCAATGTATACCTACAGGAAAATTTAAGAAAATGGTCCATATCAATGAAAGTAAAGTCTGATCATGCAGTAAATACATCCCAAAATCCATAGAATTCATACCAGTTTTTAAGAAAGACATTGTGAACAGAAACTTGAAGTTGCTTCCAAATGTTTGGCCTGTAGTGTAATGCATATCTTTTGACAATTGCACGCCTTCTTCTTTTAGCACCAATGTGGATGAGACTCTAATTTCGCTGTACTGTTGTACAGAAGTGCATTTTTGTGCAATGGCAATCAGCTCCTCCATGAATTTGCGATGTTGGGATCGTACCAATTCACGCAAATTCAACCAATCTCCATGAATTCTGCGCAACTTTGCAATTTTGTCCAATCACCGCAACTTTTCCGCAATTTTGGCCAGCCTCCCTTGAGTTCCAACAATCATAGCAGTCCCCAGCGCAAACGTAATGCACGTACGTCAACAAATTCACTTCCTTATTTATGGTTTGAACACCCAGGCATGTCCAATTCTAATGTCTCTCATTTAACAAAAATTACTGCTGAAGACCATGCAAAACAATTAATTCCCTGATGTTCTTCACCAAAGTGGAGGTAAACTGTTTTGCACCCGTGCAATATTGCGGTGGAATACAAAAAAAAATTAAAAATCATCGATTGCCAAACACTTTTCTACCGTGAAACATATTACGAGAATGGCTGAAATGAGCGGACCACAGACCAGACAAATCACCGTGAGGGAAGCTGTTGCATCCAGATCTGTTGGAAAGAATGAAGGTAAGTTAGATTCATGACTCCGCCACGTACGATCAGCATACCTGAATCCTTCCTCTGTTAGCAACATTACTCAAAAACGGACTAATGGTTTTGGATGAAATTTTCAAGGAACAACAGAAATGACACAAAGAACGAGAGATTAGATTTTGGCAGTGATGCGATTTATAGTCTGGATCCACGGATTTGTTAAGGATTTCCCATTGAAATAGTGGCACGGCGTCTGATAGCGGCACGGTAACCATGGCAACAAGTGAACACTACCTCACCTGCCTGCTCACGATCACATCATTGCCATCCTACTACAAATCCACCACTGTGGACGTATTGGAAATGATACAAGAAACAATTGATTACATTTTGGGGGTGTTTCTGAGTCCCATCAATTCCTGCTGCCTGCTACAGATTTAGGTCATGCGATTTGGTATCCGTATGTAACATACACATGCATAACACACGCCTGTGCTCATACCGACCACTTCATGTTAAACCAGTGTCTGGCTGGTGCTAATTTCCCACCGTGGTATGCGAGATATTGTGTAAATGTGTTGGAGCGTAAAAGAATTGATTTCGGAATAAATATTGTCAATTAAAATGTTGAAACATGTTCTCAAAGCTGAAAAAAATAAAACTTTTCCCCGCAATTTCTGTCTCCCAATTTTTTTTAGAAAAGCTGCCGCGAGTTCAGGCAGTTTTGGCCGCAACAATCTTGAAAACCGCTCGCAAAATCCTGGAGGGGCTGGACAATAAAGATTTATCTTATTTTATCTGATCTTACCTCGACTATAAAGACACACGAATGCCTGCAAATACGCTTTTTTATTTCACACACAAATCAGCAGATCCAGAAAACAAAAGTACTTCTGATTTCCTGAAACTCAAATATCAATTAATATAATCTAGTGTGCTTATTATGTGAAAGGAAATATACAGTAAATTCATGCATTAAGCTTAAACACGAAAGTGAATCAGCAACTATTCAGATAACTGACCAAGTGCAACTGATTAAAATGTATTTTTTTAAGTTACACGTTCCAGTTTTGTCAAATATAAGGTGTATTTTTCCAGTAAATATTAATATAATATCATTTTTCCAGAAAAATAATATTTTTGGACCAACTTGTTATTGATGTTTTTGTCAGTTTCAGACATTCTGTTGACTAAATAACTGATGGGTAAACTATAATAATAATAATAATAATATAATAATATGGAGCTGTTGTAACGGTGAACTTTCCCCACTGTGGGATCAATAAAGTATATCCTTATAAAAACAATCCGTCTACTGATTGACAATGGTGCTAACTGCCAGTTAGCCTTAATGTGAATGCAATTTTTGCAAACCTTTCAGTAAGATCTGTCTTACAGCAGCAGCAGCTTCAGGTTCAAGCTCCTGGTACGCCTTCTGGAAATACACTCATCGCGGTTGACATTTCAGACCTTTTGTAACCCCTACAGTATTGTTCGTGCAAGCACCGGAATCACGGGCCGTCTGAGACAAACGGCATCCAGACAAAAGGCCAGAAAAAAAAAAAAAACCTGTCAGTTTCCTGATGTGACTGAGAGAGGATTTTGAGGGAAACTGGACAACCCAGCCCAGAAATACGAGGTGAGCACAGGGCAAAAAATAAATCAGCGTAGAGTCATTAGCAGTGCCTCAAACCACCAGAAGACAATAAATGACACTTTGCAGCAGGGGCTGTAAGGAGCAGTGTTTCTAATGGCAGCAACCCAACAGCCCCAGTCTTGATACCAGAGATGAGCCACATCGTACGGCTGAATAAAGACGCCCTCCAGGCTTGGCTGGCATGGGGGAGTCCTGACTCAGAGGAGAGGTGCTGGCAGGATGGAGATTCACAGCAGCTGCAGGAGTTACAGAAGCTTCAATATATGAGGAGATGTAATTTACCGTAACGCAGCCTCAAAGATCTTACAGAAAGTGTCAAGGAAGAGCGACAGTGAGCTTGAGAAATGCTTCATGCAATGGACACAGCCTCAATTCAGGGGGTTCTATAGCAAGAAACTGTGACTGATGGGTCCTGTTTGAATCGATAAACAGTGTTTTATTTGACAGGGTTTCCCAGTTGTAACTATATACAGTTGCGATCATAAGTTTGTGAAATATTGTCCTTTTTTTCTTGAGAAAATATGTTTGATCATGGAAGAACTTTTCTTTCATTTAGGGTTAGTGGTCAGACAAAGTTGTATTTTCTCTGATCATTCATGTTTTCATTAAAGAATGGGACATATATTACTAATTCTGCCTGGGTATGTAAACTTATGAGGTCAACTGTATAAAGTCCAAATAAGATAATGCTGATGAAGTGAGACTAATGTAGAATAAATCAACATTTAATACAGGTTTAAGTTTTGCACTAACAACAATAATGAATATAAACGTGATAGTCTTAACTGGGTGCTGCTTTTGGAAATACCCTTAAGTGAGTTCCTAGAATTTTCCTGGCAGAGTTTCTGAAAACATAGCTGCTTGTTCTTTTTCCTGTTTTTGATGGTTTTTGGAGCCCAGGCGCCCTTGTCTGCAGGATGTCCAGGCCACTGAACCTAAGATGGCATTTAGCACATTGTTTTTTGTTTTTTTTTTAACTCAGAGGAAACGGTTCTTTCCAACATAATGTTGGCTTGTTACATTTGGTTGAGGAATGAACCTTAAACCTGCAATTACTGATGATATTTAGCCATGTACCAGTAGCCAAACAAGCTGTTGTTAGACTGTACAAAAAGCACTTCTCTCAGTAGACTGCTCACTGAAAAACTGTCATGCATCTCAGAAACATTCTGAATGATGAATATTCTGGACTTTTAAAATACCCTGTGCAATATTATTTATTATTTGTTTTATATATATATATATATATATATATATATATATATATATATATATATATATATATATATATATATATATATATATATATATATATATATATATATATATATATATACTAGAACATACTTCTCTTTATGCACTGTTTTTGAGATTTACCCTTAAATGACAGAAAATGTCCTGTTCTGTCGATAGATACATCATTTAATAATACTAATTGTATTTTTTTTGGATTTACTTTATATAACAGAAAAGGATTTTTGTTACTAACTGGTCACTAACTTTGTCTGTTTGCCTTTTGTTGCTGTAATCAAAAAAATGTAAATGGCAGCCATGAAACTGAATCAAAACATGTAAAAATATGGATGATACAGCTGTAATATGCAGTTTAGTGCGCTGTGTGCATGGAAGCTTCCAGTGTTCACAATAATAATTTGAGGTTTCCCGGCGTCACCATGACACCCGCTGAGGAGTTGGTGTCACCTGGTGTAGATGCCTGCCAGGTGTGTGCCTCTATTTAGAGACATACTGTGCATGACTGACTGAGAGAGCAGAGGCACTGTGCCCACATCCTTTAGGGATTATAACTCCCATCTGCCCTGAGATTTCTTCTTCTTCTTGTACTCAAATTTGCCAATGTGGGATGGAGATATTCTGCTGCTCTGCTTCCACTTGGCTCTCAGTCCTGCAGCCATGAAGCACTTCTCTGTTTTCTGTTGTTTACTGCACAAACAAATCTGCCACTTCTCATAAATACACTACATGGGGAAAAAAATGATATTGCATCTCCGACGAGCTCACCTGTTCTATTACATAAGCTGGGATTATTTGTCACGCAGGGAGACTCGGAAATGTTTTGTTTGTTGTTGTTGACGTGTTTTTTTTGTGCGGTTAAACAGTGACACACAGTGTGAATATCTGTGTGCATTTTTTTTTACCTTTATGGTCTTTGATATCCACCGCCGCCTGGGCCTCCAGCAGCAGCGAGATCAGCTCCTTGTTCCCGCTCAGGGCAGCATGGTGCAGCGGCGACAGCCTTCACACAGACAGACGCACAGATTATGTATAAAAATACACATATTCATATACTTAGTGCAAAACCTGAACATAACTTTGCTGAATTAATCTTCGGCGTGCAGCTGCTCCGCCCCTCAGCTCTGTGTGAGCGACGGGAGGGGGGAAATGACCTACTTCCATTAATAAGCAATCTCTCTACCCCGGAGTTGAGTGTGCACACAGGGCATCTGTGTGTGTGTGTGTGTGTGTGTGTGTGTGTGTGTGTGTGTGTGTGTGTGTGTGTGTGTGTGTGTGTGTAGGTGTGTGTGTGTGTGTGTGTGTGTGTGTGTGTGTGTGTGTAGGTGTGTGTGTGTGTGTGTGTATGTGTGTGTGTGTGTGTGTGTGTGTGTGTGTGTGTGTGTGTGTGTGTGTGTGTGGAGGTGTGTGTGTGTGTGTGTGTGTGTGTGTGTGTGTGTGTGTGTGTGTGTCTAATGGATCCCTGGCGAACACAAGAGTCGGGCCCTGGAGTCAAATCAGCGACTCATCAGTCATTACACAAGGAGCTGAGTCCAATTATCTGACTCCAATCAACATAATAAAAAGATCTTCGCTATCTGATGGAGCCAAATGGAACGCAGTCGTAAACCAAGCATGTGCACACAAAAAGCCCGACCAATCGCAGGGGCTAAATATAGACCAAAATCCATAGTTGAACATTCGGAGTTGATAAGAGGGAACATTTCTGAGCAAATTAAGAGCTAAGAAAATGTTGGCGTCGCTTTAAGGTGATAATTAGAGTCTTTAGATTTGAGCTCTTCGGCCGGCTATACGTTTCCAAGAGACCTGAGCGGGAATTAATGTGCATTGTAACTAATAAAAGAGAGTTTATTCCCCCCCTTTTTTTTGCTTACTGCTGTTAATTAGATGAACAAAGCTTGAATCGGCTACAGACTAAAGCCTCTGGTGTTTGTTGAAGTTCAATGTTTTGCTCAAATCTGACTTTTCTGGTTCAAAGACAAACCTCTTACATCACATTTTTTTTACTTGTAACCCCTTAAAATGAGGCAAAATCTCCAAGTTCTACCCGTAAACAGACATAAACTCAAAACAAATCTTTCTCATTGACAGTTTAAAACATTTTTAGAGCCTCTTTAATTTGTATGAATTCGGGAGCTGAGTGTTTAATTAGTCTATGAGGCAAAGTGTTCTTTTGGATGAAAAAAAAAACAGTGACCAAAACATTCTTTTGGGACTCTTAGACAAAACAAGGGTTGAAGTTGTATAATGAACTTGTATATAGTCATGTAAATTGACTGCTACCAAACCAATGAACCAAACAAATTTTATGACAACTTTTCTCCCTCAGAGTGCCTACAAACTTTTCTATATTGTTTCTATATTCAGCATTTCACCTGGAAAACAACAACAAAACAAGATAAATACAGTAGAAATCTCATCATTTTCTTTTATTCTTATGCCTTTAAATATCTTGCAGGTCTAATGTAATGTTTATTCAAGAATTCAACTGTGTTTCTACCAACAATTTTAGGTAATAAAGGTTTTTTGAGGTTCCAAAAACGAAGGAATGGGCTAATAAGAAAGAAAAAGTGAAGGTAGGAAGGATAAAGAAAGTCGAAGAGTCTCTCACCCATCTGCATCCTGGATGTTGACATTCACTCGCTTTGCTGCTCCGAGAAGCTCTGAAAGCGGAAAAGATTTCATTTCAGTCCCATGTTTTCTGTATTCTGTTTTCTGTCTTCTGTTGTGTACAAATTGTAATATTTCATTCACTCAATGCTGAAGCTGCACTTCTACAACTTCTCTAATCCTCAGTTTCTTCACCACAACAAAAAAAGAAGTGACAAGCCAATAAAGACAAAGAAAAGTCACTCAAGAGGAATATTTTGTGATAAATACATTCAAATTTAAGGCCTGCTAGCATGCAAAATTACAGATAATAAGATACTCAAGTGGCAAGCTGGAGCCAGCAGGCTGACAAACTGTAAAGGATTCCTGTAAAACCACAACTTGTCTCTTTCACACTTTGTTTTCGTACAGATTGAGTAAATAACATGTTTTGAAGTTCTGCCGATGCTTAGCTTCCTCGCCTCCTGGCTCTTGCTCAACATTTAGACAAACATGAGAGAGGTCTTGATCTTTCCATCCAACTCTTGGAATGAAGGCGGATGAGCTTATCGGCCAAGACAAAGAACTATTCCTGCAAGTCTGAGCTCTTTTATTTGAGTGATAGCAGGCCCAAGTGTGAACATTTTTAGAATTTAAGACTGCAATCGGATTTAAATTTGGAGTACTGTTTTATGGATATTTTTCATGCCAATTTTGCACTGACTTGTTTGTCTGTCTGTTTTTTGTTGTTGTTGTGTGATGTTTTTGAACTGTTTAATCTAATGTGCTGAACTTCCTAAACGGTCCTTCCCAAAGAGATGAATAAAGTATTATTTCTATCATTTTTACTTGTATAGCTCAATCATTGTCATCATTACAATACAGAACTGGATATTTGTTTCTAGCCAGAACCATTACAGTTCAAGCAAACCTCACATTCAGTTTCATATTTGAAAATGAGTCTCAACATTTCAGCAAATATTTCAGCTTTACTTCGCAAATAATCTGTATTTACCTCAGAAAAATTAGACTTATCAGTGTTGTAACACTTTTAATGAATTTATTTATTATTCTGCCAAGGAACGGTGGAGTTATGTGACGATCGGCGTACGTTTGTCTGTTTGTCAAAAACAGACTAACAGGTTTGGCTAAAATTTTCAGGGAAGCTCAGAAATGACACAAGGACCAAGTGATTAGATTTTGGCAGTGATGTGACTTATAGTCTGAATCCACATACTGTATTTGTTCAAGATTTCTGTATCATTTCAAGATAGCAGCATGGTGTCACTGTAACTATGACAACAAGTGAACACATGATCACACATCACATGATTGTGATTCTACTACAAATCCACCAATGCAGACTTATTGGAACTTATACAAGGAACAATTGATTAAATTGTGGGGGTGTTTCTGAGTCCCATCAATTCCTGCTGCCCGCTGCATATTTAGGTCACATGATTCAGTATCCGTACACAACATACACATGCTTAAAACACGCATGTGCTCAGCGCAAGGTCATTTTGTTTGTGCGTACGTCTATTAAATGGACACACTGCGGTGTCCTGATTTCTGCCACAAATTTTTTCAAGATTTCATCCATCGTAAATGATACAGCGACTAAGCAACCTTGGCAGAGTACTGCCCTCTCTGAGTGCTTTTCTTGTTTTCTCAATCAAATAATTAATGTACTGGTTTGCTTAAGTTTAAAAATGAGTTCACATCCTCACATCTCTTTTGTCCAATCAGCAGCCAAAACCGAAAGAGTTTCACTTTACAATCACAGCAAATAGACAAAAGTCGGAAATCTGACAATTTTGTGTTATTTTTACTTAAATTGTGGTTATAAAAATGGTCATAAAAACATCACATCAAAAGATAAACTAAATTAAAAGATATTTTATCTCTGTCACATATGAGTGACTTTGTGTGTGTTTGTATGTATTTCTACTGCGTTTGTGTGTATATGCACGTCTGTACTTGTGATTATGGGATTGATTTTGTGAATGCACATGTGTGAGAGATGACATTGATCTCGAACGGAAGCATCTGAAAACACCCGGCAGCAGAAAAGGAAAATCCAACAAACACTCAGAAAAGGACGCATAAAAAGCTGCTTGCTTGTCTCTCTGCCTCCACTACTTTTTTTTTGTGGTCTGGTCAGACCCTGATAATCCACAGGCCGTAATCTGTAGCTGTTCTGTAATCTGGGGAAAAGCTTCTCCCTCTCTCTGCAGCTCTATCTGCATTTCATCCCTTCATCCTGCTCTCACACTCTAATTTTCCCTGTAATTTGCTAAAGAGCGCGTGCTGATTGGGAGTTCTGCTGTTTCTGTTTACACTCTGCAGCTGACATCGGTTTACTGCATGCATGTGTGTGTGCTTGTTCGTGTGCACATGTAGGTTCCTCCCCACCCGGATCTATCTTGGATTAAAAACAAGAGCCATCCCTCCCCCCCACCCCACAGTTGATGAATCAATGAGTACAGATATCTGTGTCACCGTCAGATGAAACCCCACTCAGAGTCTTATGACAGGGAAACACCCACAGTTATTCCACCAACTTTTTTCTGAATTGATTATCCCTCTTTCGCCACAAGAGGATGGAATGTTTAATCAAAATCTGAGATGCAGCTAAGAAGCTCAAACAATTCAGCCATTCTTTACTTGTCAGACACTTGAAGCTCACTTATTTCATTCGTAACCTTCCACCTAATTGCATCAGTTACTTGAATTCGTCATATTAGATTTTGCAGCAATGTTTTTTTCCTTCCCCGACATGAACTGCTTGTTTGAGAGCATTACCATAATGCCTCTCTGATGGTGTCCTTGGACCGGGGTTCATATTTTTTATGGTAATTTTAGGCACAACCCTGCAAACTGAGCCTCGGTTACCACGGTAACCCTGGACATGCCATTCTCGTAGGCTGTCAATCCCTCGCCGGGGATTGCTATGATATTATTGAGCTCCTTCGCACTGTAGTTCTGTAGAATTTATTTGACGCGAAATCCCAGCATTCATTGGTTTTAATTTGAAAAGCCCTCGATCTTAATGGAACAAACCTGCAGCTTTCGAGTGGAGAAGAAGAAGCCCCAAATGTAACTGAAACAGAATTCCCAAACCTCAGGAGAGGTGAAGTGGAGGGTTTCTCAGGGGTCCTCATTACCAGAGATGTTCTGAAGTCCTGTTTCCATCGCATCTGACTTCACCTGTCATCACGCATTTAGAGTTTCGATGTAACACATAACCTAAAACAAATGCCAGCACCCATGTGTCTTTTCTCCTGTATTCACACAACCGCACACAAAGTGTGTTAAAGTGACCCGACTCCAGGTGACAATATGCTAACAGCTCAGCAAAGGTATTAAAATTTCATCACCATTTCAAAAATGATTGCCACAGAGAAGCACTGTACAGGAGTTTGACACATTTTAGACATTTAGTCAATTATCCCTTAGTCAATATATATTAAAGACACATCTAATTGATTCTAAATTCATTCTTGTAGCATGACAATGACCCAGCACGCAGCCAGAGTGATACAGATTTATCTCCTGCAACAAGAACAACAAGGCATCCTACAACAGATGGTGTCACCCCACAGATCTCAACATCACAGAGTCATTCTGAGATTACATGCAGAGAAAGAAGATGCTTAGACTGAATCCACACAAGAACTGTGGAAAGTTCTCCAAGCTGCTGGAACAACCAGCCAAGTACAGTGCTGTGAAGAAGTATTTGCCCCCTACAGAAATCTTCTATTTTTGCATCTTTGCGTCACACGTAAATCTTTCAGACAAACTAATTAAACTTAAATAAAACAAATTTTAATATAAGATAAAGATAACCCAAGAAAATGTTTATTTCATATACTGAAGCAAAAACACTGTCCAGCCCATCTTGCACTATGTGAAAAAGTAATTGCTTCCTTAGCTACCTAGATTGTTAGTTGACCAAATTCATTTGTCGTTGGGTTCAGTTTCACCATCCACACTCACATATGATTACTGCCAGGCTTGTTGAATCTAAACATCACTAAATAGAACCTGTCTGACATTGTGAAGTAGCTAAAGGGTATCAAAAACAGCATGTGATGCCACGTTCTAAAGCAGGAGTCACCAACCTTTTTGAACCCGAGAGCAACTTCAAGGGTACTGAGTAGTACGAAGGGCACCTTGTTTGATACAAACTTCCTCAATAGCAAACTTGTGCCATCATCTTTAAATAATAATAATGAAAATAACATGTAAAAAGACTTTCTGATCACATTTATGTTAATTATTCCTTACAATAATTATTAACAACGATTTCCAAAACAATGACGGTATGAAACACACACACACACACACACGCACACGCGCACACACACACACACACACACACACACACACACACACACACACACACACTTATATGGAAATCTGTTCCAATATTTAAAAGTCAGAGGTATCCCATCTCTGAAACTTTGGCAAATATCTTTCTTGGCAGTTTTGTATGAAACAGCATATTAGCAGCATTTTGTTCAAAATCACACCAGTTACATTTCTGTGCAAATTGTCACTTCTAACATTTTTAGGAAATCATTAACTGTCATCAAATCATGCTTCATTTGTGCAAACCACTACCTTTGTAACATTTTTGAACAATTCATTAACTCTGTCCCATGTTTGCACAAATTACCAGTTATGTAAGAAAAAAAATCAACTCTTTCACATTTTGAAATGAATCCTATCACATTAGTACTAATCACCAGCATTTTTCACCAGCATTGCAACATTTTTAACAGATCATAACAACAAATCATTACATTTTCAACAAATTATTTTTCACATTTTTGTGTAATGGCACGGTGTTTTGAATGACAACATATGTTACCTCTTTCTTTGTCTGTAAATGTGTGTTAGTGGGAAGCCTAGCATTACAGAGCTTATCATGTCTTACCTTTACCTTGCAGCTCACAGTTCAGATGGTTCAGTTTCCCAGTGATGTCCGTTAAAAATGCAAGGGCAAGAATCCACTCAGTGTCCTGAAGCAGCAAGGTGTTTTCCCCTTTAGATTGCATCAACTCTTTGATTTCGGCCAGCAGTGACAAAAAACGCTGCAAAACTGGTCCCCTGCTGATCCACAGAGTTTCTGTGTAGTAACAGGTCGCCATGTTCAGCTGACAGCTCCTCCAGCAGCACATTCAATGTCCTGGTTGTTTGGCTTTGGAGCCATTTATGATCTTCACGACACGAGTCATCACATGATCAAATCCGGCCACTTTTGTACATACATATGTCCTGCTGGTGAATGATGCAGTGGTAATGTAGGAATGTTGGGAAGTCTGGATCACCTCTGCATCGTACAATGAAGCCTGCATGGCGACCCGTCATGGAAGGAGCCCCCGTCCGTCGCTCCACGAAGAAACTTTTCGCCACGTAGCAGATGCCAAAGCTGCCTTTAAGTCCCAGGCTTTTCCTGTCCGTAGTCCGCATACAGTCTATGTGCGCTACCAGGTGGCTAGTTAGCATGGTAGCTTTGTAGCGGCTAAAGTGGCGTCTCTCCACATTGTGCCGCTTTGCCGTCGCAATAGTCGCCCCGCAAATAGGACACATACATTTATCTTTCACTGTCGTGAAAAAGAACTCTTCCTCCCAGTCATCGTGAAAATAGTGTTTTCTCTTTCACTTCTCTGTCATGTTTTGGGGGTAAAAAAAACACAATCTAGCTTCCCACAGCGTCTGCGTCCGAACGCTTCAGCAGCGTGACGTGGTGGTTTGACATGCGCAGTGAACTCTGACTCGGACAAGGTCAAAGTTCATTTACACCGAAGACGTTTTTGTTTTTTTAAAAAAATTATAATAAATATTGTCATTTAAAATCTGCATTGATGTAAGTATTTTCGATTAAAAAAGAACATCAACTATAATTTTTTATAAGGAATTTCATAGTGACTAGTGTTATTTTTAGAACGTGTTGGGGGCAACTCACTTGGTCTCTGCGGGCAACCAGGCGCCCGCGGGCACCGTGTTGGCTACCCCTGTTCTAAAGAGATTCAAGAACAGATGACAAACAAAGTCAATGACATTCATCAGTCTGGAGGGTTACAAAGCCGTTGCTGAGGCTCTGGGACTCCAGAGAACCACAGTGAGAGACATTATCCACAGATGGAGAAACATGGAACAGTGGTGAACCTTCCCAGGAGTGGATCGATGGCCAACATTTCTCCAAGAGTATCGGCATCTAATCCCTCGTGGATTTAATTACCAAAACGACCATAAAGGTTCATCTGGTATTTACAAAAAATATCTGGATGAGCTCCAAGACTTTTGGGAAAACATCCTGTGGACTGATGAGTCGAAGCTGGCACTTTTTGGAAGACATGGGTCCATTACATCTGGTGTAAAGCTAATACTTTTTTTTTTTTTTTTTAAATTTCAGCGCATTTAATGTTTCATATAAAGTGTCATAAATATGGAAATATATAGGGTTTGTGCTGTCAACAAGAAGCTTCCGGACACTGTAATGCGAACAGTCCTATACATTTATGTAAGATAAAAAATTACCTCTGTAACATGCATGTAAAAGTACAAAGGGTTCCATCTTTGACTACTCTGAAGGCAGAATTTGCCCTTTGTCCTTCCAATATAAGATGCATGAGACTATCTGCCATCCTGTCGCCACAAAATTACATTCCTATAGAACTAAGCTCCATTCTCAATTAGGTTTTGAGGAGAACTTAATTTAGTTTTAAAAGAAACGTAGTTTGTGACCTGAGCCATCATAGGAATGGCAGACAGATTGAAAGAGCCACAAAATCCACATTAGGAGTTAGAAGAAGGGGATGGAGGCACAAATCAGAGACTGGACTTTAACCCAGAAGACCAGGGTTACTGTCACCATCAGTGTGAGGTTGTTTTTTTCATTTTCTCTTGTTTGCATTTTCTTTCGAAATAAAATTAGTCACCAAAACTACGGGGTTAGGTTGAGGTATTTGTCACGCGCTGGTCAACACTTTGAAATGTTAGAAGCTTGGTAAAGTTTAGGCACCAAATTTATAGGAAAATATCATGGTTAAAATCTAATACTGCGTTCCACAAGAAGAACATGATACCAGCAGTGAAACATGGTGGTGGTAGTGTGATGGTTGGAGGACCTGGATGACTTGTCATCACTGATGGAGCCATGAATTCTGCTCTCTATCAGAAAATCCTCCTGGAGAAAATCCACCATCAGTTCATGACCTAAAGCTCAACACAAATAGTTTATGCAGTAAGACAATGGCCCAAGGCACAGAAACAAGTCCATCTCTGATTGGCTCAAAAAGAACTAAATGAAGGTTCTGGAGTGGCCGAGCCAAAGTCTGGACTTGAATCCAACTGAGATTCTGTGACAAGACCTTAAAAGGACAGTTCATGCTGGAAAACCATCTAATGTGACTGAATTAAAATTATTCTACAGAGAAAAGTGCACCAAAATTCCTGCAGTCAAAGAACTGCAGTTCCTAATGTTAATATGGTAACACATACAGGCTTTTGGACATACCTTTCCACTTCTGTTGATGGTATAAAGCTTTTAGCTGCGCACTAAAAATGGCTGTCAGTTGGTAATCAGACTGTAACAGGCAGCTTAGGTCAATACAACCCCGATGCAAAACTGGATTAACAACACCCATTTTATCTAGATAATTAATGACTAATGACATGTAAACAGTGGATTAGAACAGCTCCCTTCAATACTTTATTTTAGTTTGAGTGAATAACCCACATCAGTATAAAAAATTGCTTTTCATAACAGATGCTTTTTCCTCTACCAAGGATGGAGCCAAGGTGGAGTTTGTTTGTTTGTTTGTTTGTTTGTTTTTCAGCAAGTTAACAAAAGAATTACTGAGGTGAAGTCAGTGATTCCAAAGGAAGAAATCTGAAAGCATATCTGGATCACTTTCTTTTGAGAGATGAGTAATTGATGGAGGTCTGTGTACAAGTGCCCTACTAGTCTTAAGTGTTAGTTCATCAGTGCGTACTGTTATTTTAATCCTGCTTTGTTAGTGCTATATTGACTATAACTGGGTCCGTTTTGATGCAATGATTTTTAGTTTATACATATTCTGTGAACAGAACAAGCTGTTGACAGTTAAAACATCTCGTTTGCCAACTTATAAAGTGGAGCTACCAGCTTCTGAAGATTAATTGCCCATCAAACTCAGTGCAAATACTCACATCTTAAATCAGAAAATGAAAAAAGTGCCACTTCAGGTGCCAAAGACGAGTCTGCACTTTTCTGTACATAATGGAAGCAGTGGCTCATTTTGGCTTCACAGTGTTAAACTACAATTCCTAACAGCTACATCTCTCTCTACCTTTCTGCACGCCAAACAATCAAAATATTTAGTCAGAGAAAAACATGGTGACAGGTTTATTTCCTATGATAGACTTTAGAAACTGAATATGCAACAAAAAACTCAAAAATGACAACATGCTTATACACTCGTCATCTACAGAACATTTCTATTTATGTAGCGATTAGAAAGAAAACACAGTTAAAGATGCGTTCAGTTCAAATTTATAGGACTTCACTGTCGATTATTCTGCAAATTATTCCATCCATCAGTCAATCAATCATTTTGGCTACCTGTACGATAGTCAGAAATGCTGACTAGACTCCCAGAGCACAATTTGACAAATGCACGCTACAGATTTTTTTTCTTTCTAACAGAAAACAACCCAAACTACATATTGTGCCTATGTATTATAGCTGTTGCTGCTCAGTCATCAGTCACAAACACATTTCATTGACATCCATCAGTCTGGAGGTTTACAAAGCCATTGCTGAGGCTCTGGGACTCCAGAGAACCACAGTGAGAGACATTATCCACAAATGGAGAAACATGGAACAGTGGTGAACCTTCCCTGGAGTGGACCAACGAGCAACATTTTGCCAAGAGCATCAACATCTAATCCAGGAGGTCACAGAAGAACCCAGACGAACATCTAAAGATCTGCAGACCTCACTGGCCTCAGTTAAGGTCCGTCTACATGATTCACAATAAGGAAGACAGAGAAAATGGATCCATGGGAGAGATGCAAGAATCAAACTACTACTGACCATAAAGAACATAAAGGTTCATCTGGTATTCACAAAAAATATCTGGATTAGCCCCAGAAAATTTGGGATAAAATCCTGTGGACTGATGAATCAAAGTTAGAACTTTTTGGAAGACATGGGTCCGTTACATCTGGTGTAAAGCTAATACTGCATTCAACAAGAAGAACATGATGCCAGCAGTGAAACATGGTGGTGGTAGTGTGATGGTTGGAGGACCTGGATGACTTGTCATCACTGATGGAGCCATGAATTCTGCTCTCTATCAGAAAATCCTCCTGGAGAAAATCCACCATCAGTTCAAGACCTAAAGCTCAACACAAATGGTTTATGCAGCAAGACAAAGAGCCAAAAAACACCAACAAGTCCACTTCTGAGTGGCTCAGAAATAACTAAGTTAAGATTCTGGTGTGGCCGAGGCAAAGTCTTCAATCAAATTGAGATTCTATGGCAAGACCTATAATAGGTGTTTCTGCTCAGTCATCCATCACAATCACATTTCAAGCTGTTACTTTTTCTGGAACATTTTCTAAAGGTGAGGGTTAAGAGATCAACACCTTCTCTAAGTCCTCGAGTCAGAAAAGCTAATGAAAAGAAATATTCCCACTCTTGCCGGTTAACTGCTGCTCTATTACAGCACTACAGGTGATACCTTGATGAAATGGGAACACGAGACCTTTATACTTTCTTACCATTACAGACTTCTGTAGGCTGTGCCAAAAAAATGGTCAGTGTTCCTTGATCACTGATAGCAGCCATTTCAGTGGATTGCCAGAACATAAAAAAGACACAATTATGATAAGGGTGTTCTCATATCTCTAAGATAAAGAGCTTTATTTCAACTGAGCCAAAGATAAGAAAACCATTACCAAAAGGTTTAAGGAGTATGTCTTACTTTGTGTGAGCAGCCACTGGTTTTTAATATCTTCTGTTTTAAAGTGAGACTCAATATCTTAAATCTGAAGTGATTCAGACTCCAAAGAATCAATTTTGGAGTCCAGTGATCACACCAGGATTACAAATTTAATGGATAGTTGCAGTGATATTTCTTATTTTTCACACTGTCCCAAATCATAATGACAACTAACAATGATTTGATCCTAGAAACAATTGCTGTCTGTATGTCCAAAGCCTGATATCTTGTATTGTATTCCTCTGTGCCACGAGCCAATTTTTGTCATGCCAATGATAGAAAAAAATGACCTCTAAAATTTATTTGGAGTTGATCCCATAAACACATTTCTGGTTCCTGAAAATACTGACTAGATCACCAAATGTGCATTAACCTGCCAATACATCCAGTCCTCAACAGGTGCTCCTCTTATCTGAGTTGTGTTTGGTGAAAACTACAGTGTCAAGCTCTTTTAGGATATGAAGCTATAAATACAGTTTTCATATGTCTTCACTGCAAACAAATGGTTTCAAACAGAGAGCCACAGACAAGCTCAAAGTCAGAAAGCAGTGAAAGACATCCTAAAGTATATTGGTTCAGGTCTTGTCACAGGATTTGCTGACAATAGGGAGAACAGAATAACACCAGCATTCTACTTAAGGCCTATCCCTTGAGTTAGTTATCAATAATATAAAAATATGTACATGAAGGAACACATTCTTGACATTAACAAAGCAAGTCGAAGCTGTTTAAAGTTGATTATTCATTTTACGGATTCAATTTGGGTGACTACGGGTTTGCCACGGAGGAACATGAGGTCCTGTTGACACTTCAAGGAGAAAAATCCTTTCAGGCAGAGCTGCTTTTATTACTGTTATTATTAAATGGAATAATTACAGTCTGCTACTTTATGGTGATTGGGAGAAATTTGGACACAACCAAAGATCCTAAGAAGTTATCGTTCAAGGCCAAAAACTATTCAAGCCCATCATGAACCAGCAAATTTAAGTTTCTACTACAGACGTTCTAAGTTGGGATTGGTATTAGGGGAGATCCAGTCCTATTTTAATGGATTAGTATCTGCAATATAAAAATGTAATCCTGTCTTTACTGTGCTCTGCTGTGTTTAGTCCATCTCAGCCTGCTACAGTTACAAAAGCACTGCTATCCTGAGAGGCACAATTATAGTCTGTGAATGTGAAAAATTATTTGATTTCACCAGTGATTGAGTGTGTTCTGCTGGCAAAGATAAAATATTCTCTTTTTCTCATTGTCGAAGATGAGTGTACAAAGTATTCAAGCTAACAGCCCCTGATTTTGAGCCAGCACTGGTTACCACTTTCACTGGAAAAATGACAAACATCGCCGGCAGTAGGTCCCATCAGCTTTTGCTATAACGGTAATTCTGTGAGTAACTTGATGACAGGCGAAAATAAAACTTGACTTCTGTCAGGTGTGTGAGTCCAACAGAAAAAAAAAAGTTCTTCTCTCTAGTAGATGGCTGCACATCAGTTTCAGGGGTCACATTCTCCACTTTAATGTTCCTCAATGCAATATCGGTAATTTAAGCTCATTATCTTTACTGTGGAGTGTCTCTGGGTGCTCAGTGTTCCTCCTGAAGCCTAAAGACACAGTTTAGGTAAAGTGGTGATTCCAAACTACCTGCATGTTTGAATGTGAAAGTGAATGGTTGTCTGTCTATACACCCCAAAACCCAATACACAGTACGATACTATAGCTGATGGATGGATGGATGGATGGATGGATGGAGTGATCATTGGATGGACAGATGGATGAATGGATAATTGGATGGATGGATCTTGATAGTTTTGAATCCAGTTAAATTTAGGTCACAGCTGTAATTTCAATTGGTCAGATAGATGTTTAATCAACCTAAATTCTGATATTGAGAAGGCTCAAACTCAGAGATAGTAAACATTACAAGACTATCAGTATCCAGACAAGGGTCTCAAGAACCAATTCTTTGGGACAATGCCAAGGCCACGTTTCTGAAAAGGTGATGGATGCATCATTTTCTGTGGTTCTGTGCGATAGATGCTGGAGGTGCTGGAAATACAGGACAATAGTATCTGAAAAATATTATCAACAAGTGCAGCAACAGGTCTGCTATAACATGGGTCATGCATGGGGACATTGCAGTTTGATTGATGATCAGGGTGAAGTTATGGACACTTAAAAGCCAGTACGCAAAGTATGTGTGTCAGCTTCGGCCAATACGCTGTCTGATATGTACCAATTTGAAAACGTTTTTTTCTGAAAATGTGATGCAGAAAAAGATGCTTGAGGTAATTTTGTAAAGTGTCCATCAGTAACCATCTCATTTGTTTACAAAACATCAGCCCTGCCTGCAGCACATGTAGCAGAGAACATACCTACTAGCTTGTAAAATACATGACTGAACATTAATCAAAAATGATCCCACTCCTTCCCCCTTTTCAAAATGACTCTAATATTTGTATTTATATTGTTTGTAGAAAGAATATCAGCTGATTTATCTATGTCAGAATCTTTTACTCCATAAACCTTATGCTGCCATCGGCCCCAGTAACCTAGTATCAGTCAGGCTCTAGTTGTAGCCATTCTCAACACACAACGCTCACAAAGGCTAATGTCAGCTTTGTAGGCTAACTTCTGTGCATGAAACGTTATTTTATTTATTAAACAAGAATTGTGGAATTTCAATGGCATTGATACCGACTGCCAAATTTCTGGTATTGCAACATCCCAGGCTAGCTGTTTTTTTTTTTTTTGTTTCTATTCCTTATGCTAAGCTAAGCTAAGCCACTGCTACCTCCAGCCACATATACACTACCAGTCAAGAGTTTGGACACACCTTCATATATATATATATATATATATATATATATATATATATATATATGTATGTATGTATGTGTGTGTATATATATATATATATATATATATATATATATATATATATATATATATATATATATATATACACACGTGTGTGTGTGTGTGTGTGTGTGTGTGTGTGTGTGTGTATGGAATAGAAATCTTTTTAATGCTTTAAAAGAGGGAGAGAGTAAACTTTTGCTTTATTTAACTTGAAAAACAAGGGGTTCAGCTGCCCAAAACTGATCAAAACGGGCTGAGTAGTTAAGTGGTCATCCATGGCAATAATGCATGACAAATTACTTCTTAAAAACTAATGCATCACGTTGTTTATTTATCTCCTGTCATCTAAGTCTAAGTTTACTGCCTCAAAATGAAAAAAATCATTAACTGTTACTGTAACTGAATTAAGAATCAAAATCTGCCATATTTCCAAGCAAATTTTTACATATGAGGAATAAGAATTGACTTATTAGAAGAACAATTTGAAAAAAAATATAAAAGATTGAAAAAGCAGATCAGATGAAGAAAGTCAAAAAAAGTGTTGCAAATCCAAGGTTTTAAAAAACTAACAAATACTTGCAATGTGCAGGAACGTGCAAAATATTTCAGAACTGTGGGGTATTGCAGCGTTTAAAACAAACTTTTTACTGATTTACCCTCAACACCGGTGCTGTTCCCTCTTCAATATCTCTAATCTCCCACATCAATTTGTGACATTTTCACAGAGCAAACAACAACCACAGCAACTCGCTCTCTAACCTGCACACACTGCTGCCCCGCACTTCATTAGCATACTATTAATAATACAAACACAGTCGAGCACATGACTAACACCCGATGTGTCGAGTGCGTTTCCGTGCATGCTCGCCTGTAATCGTGTGTGTGTGTTCGTGTGTGTGTGCGTGCACTCTGCGAAAGCAACAATCTTCCAGCAGAGAAACCTGGCTTCCTGTTTAATTATTCAAACATAAACCTGGATTCACACCGACACACACACACACACACACACACCCTTTAACCTCCATCCAACCTGCCTCTTCACCTCCATGCATCCATCATATCTCAGCTCCTCACCCCTTCCGTCCAAGCTAAACCCTCCTCACCCTCCCCGCTTTTTTTTTCTCTTCTTTGTCAGTGTGCAGTGGACTGAGGACTCAGAGTTGATCTGTTCTGGCATTTGAGGAGAAGCATTTTTCTTTTCCACAGCACTGCTGGAATGTTCAGGGACAAACATGTAGACAATGAGAGGAGAGAAGAAAATAGGAGATGTGGAAGGAGAGGAGAAGGATGGAGGCAGGGTGAGGAAAAAAGGAGAGCAGAGAATGGATGAAGATGTAAAAAAGGAAAGAAGGGAAAATACAGTGGAAAAGCCAGGAGAGAAGGGTAGAAACAGCGTGACAGGAGATAAAATAGGAGAAAACAGGAAACAAGAAAACAAAAGGAGAGCAGAGAGGCCCGGACAGAGCAGGAATCCAGAAAAGTATGCGACAGCAGAGAAGAAGATGAATCCAGAGGAGAGGAATCGAAAGGGGCCTCATGGTGAAATAGGAAAGGAGGAGAGCGGCTTCAAGGCTGTAATTGAAATCTAATTATCACCTCAAGTCCCAGCTGACTCCATGTTAGGCACGAGTGTGTACATTCGAGCACACACACATGTGTGAATGCAGATGTCTGCACGTGTAGGCTACACTTAGAGTCATCACATTATTACCACTAACATCTGGCGTCTTCACACACCAATAATCCCCCCTGTCCCGAGAGCAGAGTAGGACCTTCGTGCACTTCTTCCCTTCCACATGCACACACACACATACACACACACACACACACACACACACACACACACACACACACACACACACACACACTAGTAATACCTGGACCACATCATCTCTGGTGCACACTCACATTTTGTGCATCCATGCAGACACACACAAATGGTCAATTGAGAGAAATGTGGATGACAACCATCATTCCTGATTTCTAATTACATCCTGATGAGTGTTCTCACACATGTGCAACGTCATCACTATCACACTCAACGTCACTGCACAAACACGGAAAAAATCACACACATGCATGCAGAGGAGTGCACACACACACACACACACACACACACACACACACACACAAGCACAGTGCACCATTTAGGCTAAATGGCATCACATCAGATTTAGCCTGACCTGGTAATGACGGGTGGTGCGTGTGTGTGCGTGTGTGTGTGTGTGCGCGCGCGCGCGCGCGCGCGTGATGGACAGGAGGATGGACGGATGATACTGACTGGCTTTCCCTGGCCGTGGTCTCTGTAGAAGCCGCTGAGCTGTCAGTAAGTCCTCGGTCTTGACGGCCTGGAGCAGCTCCTGGTCCTTCCCCATGTCACCTCCGTCCCGCTCGGTCCCGCTCTCTTCCTCTGAGCGCCCCTCTCTCCTCCGTTAATCCGCCGCTACATCCTGCCGCCGCTCCCGGCCTCCCGCTGGAGCTGCGGCTCGGAGGAATGGATGCCGCTGCCCGGGACTGGGATGCTCCGATTCGGCCAGGGGGGTCCAGCGCAGGTCCCTCTCTGCCTCCGCCTCCACGCTGTACCGTCCGTCCCGCACCGAGCACCGACCGACCAACCGACCGTGGACCTCGCGCTCTGTCAGAACACTCGCGACAGATTCCACAGATTCTATCCGCGTGACGACTTCACCGGGTCTGCGTGCGTGCGTGCGTGCCGTGCGTGGAGCTCGAGCGCCCTCCTGCACGGTGGGTCAAGCCCGCGCCACCGAAAATCTCACGAGCCCTCCAATCTGCAGCGCGCTGATGATGTTGAACGTGTGACCGCCGCCGCGCTGGACCAGCTCGCGCCAGATCAAGTGCGCGCGTGCACACACACGCACAGAGAGCGAGAGAGAGAGTCACATATGGCATTAAACCAGAGCTGCACGTGCACGCGCCTCTCCAGTTGTTGTCGTTAGGGCGCGCGCGTGGGAGTCACGAGAGGTCGTTTGACATTGATGGTGATGATGATGCTGTGCGGCCGCGTGCGAGAGAGGGGTGCACTCACAGCGCGCGGGACAGCGGGAGTCCGGGCTCGCGCGAGCGCACGGGACACCAGATGTAGATAAATAAACTGAAATAATGACGCAGAATACGTTAAACTGAAATTAGTGTTCTTTCAGTTCTAATCATTTCATTATTACTATTATTATTTGAAATCTATATAAACGTGTCCTCATGTTTCGTTCTTCAATGATTCCATGTTAAATAAATACATAAATAAAACACTTGTTGTTATGAAAGTTCTCCACTGATAAAATTACCTGCTTTTCGCCCGGAAGTGTGTCAGACGTTTAACATCAACATGTTTAAGGTTAATGACACAGAGATAATTGGTGTGTGTGTGTGTGTGTGTGTGTGTGTGTGTGTGTCCCTTGTGCAGCTCTAATTTAGACTAAAGGGGCCACCGACAGTCACATTTAGGACACCAAGTGGAACAGATGACGGAACTCCTGATAAAACAAACGTAGGGTGGCCACTGCGCATGTTGGAACTTTCCATTGCCTGCTGGCAGAATGATTGAAAGTCCCTCTGAGGTCACCGATTAAAGCCTATGAACATCACATATTCAGAAGTCCTTTTTTTTAAGTTAAAATAATCCCTTCATGTTGTGTAAGGCCACATGTTGCTTCGTCTAGAATTAACGTACCTCTTCGCTCACTGCAGCTCCAGCACACCAGCTCACCTACAACAGCTCTGCTGAAACATTGTAAACATTGTTGCTGTGATTTCTGCCACATTTTTTTTTTCAAGATTTCAGCCGTTGGAAACGATACAGTTGACCAGCCTTGGCAAAGAACTGCACTCTGAGTGCTTTTCTTGTTTTCCATTGTGGTTATTTTTTGTTCTTTTTTGTGAATAAATGTGATTATTTATCTAAAGATTTTGTTGGTTATTGATTAAACCTCCAAAACTTCTCTCATATTTTGATTTTCATGTGAAAATAATCTCTTCATGGCTTAAAATCACTCAAACTTCCATATGTTGCTTCTTCTAGTATGTGCAGATCTATGAAGTCCCCTGATTCTATAAAACCTTCACGTTTTATTTTGCAGTCAAGACATAAACAGTTTTGTTGAAAGCATCCCATTCTTGTACAGCTGTCTGAAATCTGAAGAGTACCTTTGTGGAAAAGTGAAGCGTTAATGAGCAAATGTAAATACAGCGATATTCGATAGTGGCAAAACTGAACCAGGTCAAGACACATAATAGTGGTTAGACACAAACCTACATTCAATAATCATCAACTGTGTTGCCTGGTGGAGCTTTGTCACCTCATTTAATTACTATAGATTTACAGCTACGCAGTTGTTTTGTTATATGATTCTTGTGATACTTTCATTCAAAAGAGGCTCCTTCATGCAGTGGGTGGACCAGATCTGCAAATTCATAAAGTTTTGTATTTCAATGATCCAGCTGTTGACTGAACACAGCTGGATTGCAAAGTATGGAAACCGCAATCTCTATTGATGATGTCAAGAATCTCTTGCGTTCTCATGAAAATGAGCCATTTACCCCTGTATCCTGACGAAAACAACCTACTTCTTTCCAAAGATAATGAAATAATTCACCCATTATTCTCACAAAATGACTGTTCTGACCTGAGATGAGGAAACAATTAGCCAGCAGGATTAAAAACACATCTGCAACCTTGACCGCTCCTGGCTTCCATGAAAAACAGTGAAAGAGGAGAGAATGTTAGGATATGTGAATGGAAGTCCAATGCAAATTACATTTTCAGTCACAACCTTACATGCTGACAAAATATTGACTTCATTTGATGTGCTTTTGCCATACAGCGGCCAAATATCAAGTAAAGGAGCTTTTAAACAGCAGTGGGTGTTTACTCACTGATATGTTTACACAGGATCTGTTAAAAACGTGTCTTAAATATGTAAAAGAACAAACAATAATTATGATTTCTGACAGCACACATCGCTGCTAATTAAATAATGACATCGTGTGCTGCAAGTACTCTGTAAAACATTTGGATAACGTACAACAGCCTCCGAAGCTGCACATATGTGAGTCAAAATAGCAAAAAAATGTGTTGCTCATGGAAAAAAAAACAACACAAAAATTCAAAACTTTTTTCTCTAAACAACATCATGATGCAGCAAAAGGCACTTGGACCACAGGAGAGTCTATATGCAGTGAGGGTATGCGTGGACGTAGGCTTTAACTTCTTTGCTGAGTCCAGATAAGGTGCTCGTCGCTTCTGCTCCATACGTGTGGATAAAAGCCCTCCTGCACATCTGCTTCAGCCGCTCCGGACGCTGCTTGCGATATGGCGCCGTCAGTTTGCAGGACGAGCTGGTGTAAAACGTGAGCAAAGCGAAGAGTGTCACAAAAGTCCTGTGGCTGCCGTACAGACTGAAGAGCAGCTTGTTCAGCTGGATGCGAACGCTTGTCGGGCCGTCATCGCTTTGGTAGCTCAGAGTGAAGAAAACATCCGGCTGGCCGCTGTCTCTGCAACAACACGGCAACAGATCGGTCACTTTGTGCTCATTCGATGCTTTTACTGGACATGCAGGAGTAGGAATGATTGAGGATGATGATTATCCACAAATGGAGAAACATGGAACAATGGTGAACCTTCCCAGGAGTGGACCAACGACCAATATTTCTCCAAGAGCATCGACGCCTTGAAATACTTTTAGGACAAAGGCAGGTTCACCTGGACAGGTATCATGAAGGTGTTTATCACCTTTCTTTGTCAACTCAGACTCTCTGCTTCAAACTCTGTTCACATTGAAGGAGGAGTTTAACACTTCACGTGACTCGTCTGCACAAAATGAACCAATTTTTTGCAGCTGCTTCAGTCAACAGGTTGTTTTAATGGAAAACAATGAGGAATATAAAAATATGTGACTGTAAAAAGCTGCTACTGGAAATGATGCAGGGCAGGAATGCTGGTAGAAAACTGTAAAATGTATTTATTTTATCAATCAATGCAGCTGAATATTTCTAAATGACAGCTGGACAATACAACTACTAAACTTTAAACGTAATGTACTCAAACGTGATATTGTATTGAAGTACATTTCGGTCTGACACTGTCCCATAATGAAGGAAATCACTTTAATTTGTGGCCAAGTCAAGTGAAACTAATGTTACTGATTGAATATTCTCTGTAATAAATACCGATAAACTAATCAGTTTTCTATCAGCTGCAGTACCAGCAGAGTAAACAGACCAAACATAAAAACATCTTTATGTGATTTATGCATCACTAACTGAATACATTCCCATGGCAACATGATGTATAAAGTGTGTGATACTGTAACTACACGGCTTCATTCAGTAGTTTTAGTTACATACAGATCAACATGTTTGCAGCTAAAACATTTTCCCTCAGCAGAGAATCTGTATCGCTCAAACAATCATCAGGAAACAATTTGTTTAAAAGGAGACAATTCTTACAGCCGATTTAAATCTGAAACTTTGAACAAAACCTGGAGCCGGTTAGCTCCACAGCATCAGCTACCATGGAGATCTAGCTACACAGCACTAGTTACCATGGAGATCCAGCTCCACAGCATAAGTTCCCATGAAGATCTAGCATGTAAAAAGAGAGCCACCTTCGAAAACTCAGACTTTAAGCTCAACATACCTGCAAACACACTAATGTCACTTCATAGTACAGAACTCAGGTGAGAACATGTAAGCTCAGCACAGAAAGATCTTTTAGCTGTTGAGGCGACTAACCACAGGCACAGTCACACAATTAAAACAACATTAAAACGTTCAAAATAAAGCGTCGGAGTACCTGATGAGGAAGGTTCCCAGAGGTGCACTTGTGAGTATGTCATGAGCCTCCTCCATGCTCATTGGTCCCCAGTAGTAACCGCTATGCTGGAGCTGCTGAAAGGTGCATTTCACTAGTTTGTACTCTGCTTCGCTGCTGAATGGACGGAGGTGTGAGGGCAAACTGTCAGCTCCAGGGACTGGCTACAGCAGGGAAGATATTTGAAATATTCAGTCGACACGTGCAGATGACACAACCTGAAGGACGTTGAACATGTAAAGTCGCGGCTGTTATCTGGAGGAAACCCAGCTGGTTTCACTACACTTAAAGAGCTTATAATGTGAATACTTTAAGTGAATTGCAGACTCTTTTTTTTTTTTGCCTGGGATTGACCTCTCATGGTACATATTAAAGAAGGTTTGTGTGTAGCCTAAAAGGAACGTCTGTGTCACTTTTCAACAAGTATTTTTATTTACTTTTCACCTACAAAGATGCTGGAATTTAGTCACCAACAAGACAGTAAAGTACATGGAACCTCTGTAAGAAATGTGCAATAACAGCATTATCTGTTTATCTAATTTTTTTCTTTAAACTTTTCACATTCCCCTACCTTCATTTCACATATCTATTTTATTCTTCTGGTTTTTAATGGCTATAAAGCCACTGTGAATGCCGTACTGAACCGTTCCAAACGCTATCATGCTAACAGTAATAATGGTCAGTTTTGGCAGATTAAAGCCTGTGAGTTCAGGCTCAAAGTCCATTGATCAACCAGGATTTTTTTTCTTTTACAGTTGACTTTCCAAAACGATGAAACTGCACCAACCACAGAGGTTTTGTGTCAGTTTTGTTCTTTCTGGAGGATTTAATGCAGAAAATTTTTATTCTTTTCAGCATGCAAATCAGGCTTTATGTTTGCAACAGTAATCAAGTTTTATACTATGTTTCACATATTACAGTTGCATTTTTACAAATATTCTTCTTCTTCTTCTTCTTCTTCTTATTATTATTATTATTATTATTGTTATTATCCTTGCAGCTGATTCTAGATTACTCACCATTCTCATTCTCCTTGATCTGAGTGCGGCCTTCCAAACAATTTCTAACTCCATCCTCCTCAATAGTTTGTCCTGCATTAGTATCACTAGCACCCCACTTGATTGGTTTCATTCATATCTCTCAGGCCACACTCAGCTCGTCCAACTCAAGTCCTTCTGTTCGCAGCCTTCCCTTGTCTCTTCAGGTGTGCCCCAGGGCTCTGTCCTGGGGCCCTTTCTTTTCATCACTTGCCTTCTTCCCCTTGGCAATATCTTCCATAAATACAACTTTCATTTTCACTGTTACATGGATGACACCCAGGTCTACCTATCCAGTAAACCCAACTCCCCACTCCCTCCCTTCTCCCTCACCAACTGCCTATTTGAAATAAAATACCGGTTCACCTAAAACCTCTTCAAGATAAACAATGACAAAAGAGATTATTTTCATTGGCACAAAATCTACATTATCCAAAATTGACAGTTTTTCCGTCTCTATTGACAACTCCTCAGTTTCTCCCTCCCCTCAGGTTAACAGTCTGGGTGTCATCCTCGATTCCTCGCTTTCCTTCCAATCTCATATCAATAACATCACTCGGTCTGTATATTTCCATCTCTGCAACATCAATTGACCCTCCCTCACACTACATCCTTGTCCAGAGCCTTGCCACTTCCCACATCAACTACTCTAACTCTCTCCTCTTCGGTCTCCCTCAGAAATCTCTCCAGAACTCAGCCGCTCACCCCCACCCTACAGCAGCTCCACTGGCTCCATGTCAAATCCAGAAATGAACTCAAAGTCCTCCTGTATACATTTAAGGCCATCCACAACCTCGCCCCTCCCTACCTGTCTGATCTCCTTCACATCACCTCCTCCACCTGCTCTCTCAGATCCTCTTCCTCCATCCACCTCATAGTGCCCTCTGCTCACCTCAGCACCATGGGGAGCAGGGCTTTCAGCCGCTCTGCTCCCAAACTCTGGAACTCACTCCCACTAACAATCCAGAATATTGACTCTGCCTCTCTTCAAATCCAGACTCAAAACTCACCTGTTCAAGACTAGAAAACTAGTATAGTTTTTATATGTTCTGTTGCATTTGTTTTCCTTGTAAAGTGATCTTCGGTTTCAAAAAGGCACTTAAAAAATAAAATGTATTATTATTATTATTTACTGACCTGCTTCCAGGATTCGTTTCCTTCCTCCTTGAGTTTGCTCCAGAGCAGTAGATCCAGCTGCCTCTCTGTGGGCTCATGGCTCTCCGGCTGAACTCTCTCTGGGCTCAGCGCTGCCTCGGGCTCCGTCGGCTCCTCCGGGGCTTGACTTTGGTTCTCGGCGGCGTGATTTGGCTTCTGGCTCTGTACTGCTGTTCTACTAAGATTGTCTCTGACCATCCTACAAAAGAGAATCCTCGTCCTGATCGTCTGTTGCACCACTTCCTCCGCTCAGATCCTCCATCACTGCCTCCTCCCCGGTCAATCATCTGCTGCTCGGTCCTCTTTCCATGTTGCTCAGATTTCAATCGAGGTTTATGAACGTGTGCGCAGATCGGATCTGTAAAGGCAAACAACCATAGTCCATTAAACATGATCTTAAAACTGCAGTGATATGTTATTTACAACTTTTCCAGATCGATCAACTAGATATAACACTGATCTACTACCACTCTTGATGTGTAATAACATCCTGGTTAATGCTGGTCTTTTCCACCAATAATGTTTTTAGACTGCAATAACAGAATTGTGGGTATATTATCCTTAATGCTGAATAAATTTTTCTTGGTTTTCAATTCAGTTTTTTCTTTGATTTGAACTTTTTCAATTGTAACTGGATCAAGGACATTCTAGTTTTGTTCTTTCATAATGATTTGCTTACTTCATGTATTAAATGTTTTATTCTTCTACTTTGAATGGCTTTAAAATGGAATTTGTGCATCAAGTTGCAATTTTGTTTGAAATTTATGCTGTATTTTATGTTATACTTAACATTTTTACATTTTCATCTACAAAAGAGTGCCTTGTTATGAGCATTTCACTTCATAAATTTCTATGATTTCACTAAATATTACAATAAACTTTTCCCTTGAACATTTGTTCAACTCTCAATCACTTTAAGGTAAAATGTTCTTTTGCATAATTGAGCTTCTTGCTGCTGTTATTATCACTCAGCGTCTATGAACTTGTTCAGAATTTGTCTCCTTTTTTCAAATATAAATCAAAGATTCTTTTTTCAACTTTCCCCTACATTAACTTCACATATCCATTTTATTCTTCTGCTTTGAATGGCTTTAAAATAGAATTCATGCATCAAGTTGCATTTTTTTAAAGAAACTTTATACTGTATTGTATGTTATATTTAACATTTTTCTTACATTTTTATCTGGAATAGAGTGCTTTTTGAGTATTTTACTTAATAGATTGTTATGATTTCACTAAATATTACAAACAACTTGCAGTTTCCCTTGAAGTTATGGATTTGTTCAAGGTAAAAATATTCTTTTTCTTAAAGTGATTCAATTCTTTAGCTTCTTGTTGCTGTTATTATCACTCACAGTCTCAGAACTTATTGAGTCTTTCAAACATCAATCAAAACCTCTCTTTTCTTTAAATCTGTCACTTTCCCCTACATAAATTTCATGTATTGTCCATTTTACTCTTCTGATTTTAATGGCTATAAAATGGAATCTGTGCACCAAGTTACTGTTTTGTCAGAAAATGTGACATTAAAGTAAATATGACATGTGTTGCATATATGTTGAAGTTGTTTTTTTTTTTTTTTGCTTTCTGTACATTTAAAAAAGCATCACATCTTAAATTTGCAGCTGAAAGTAGGTCAACGTGATCACAGGCTGCATAATAATACATTCCACTACAAGACCTGATTTTCTTTGCAAAAATTTGTATTGAATATTAAAAATATTAAAACACTGGCATAACAAATATCCAACCCATCTCTAGTTTTTGCTGACAAAGATGCAAAACAATCTTATGAGAGGAAGAGATCTAGGACAGTAAAGCCTCAGAGTTAAAAGTTCAACGGTTGAGCTGAAACTTATTGTTTGATTTTATCTTTATCTTGCAGAATTTGAAGTCATAAGCCTGACAATAAAACACAATAAATCTTCGTTACTCATCAATCATGACGAAGGGCGGATGTTGATAACAGAACACTTTCACTTTCAAATGGGACAAAAAAAAAAAAATTGTGGCTTTCCTCTTCATTGTAGTGGGAAAAAAAATCTGTCCCAGAGAAAAGTCACTTCACAGAAATCATTGAAGCAACACAATGTTCACTTGTAAAAGTTTTAAAACAAATTAGACTTTAGGAGTATTTAAATTTAAATTTGTTGTCCACGTATAATATGTTTGCCCATATTGTAATATATATATATATATATATATATATATATATATATATATATATATATATATATATATATATATATATATATTGTGATATATTACAATATTTCAGTTTCTTCTAGTTAATTACACAAATTTAGAGCTGAAGCAACAAGCTTTAACCTTAAGTTCAGGGTTTGCTCATAGCTGCGCTGTTGAGCTGATCTCTTAAATTAGACCTGGAGGTGAGAAATGTGTGAAGTAGACTCTGTTTAAATTCACAGCCAGGGTGCCAGAGACAAAGAACACAACAAATCTGTATGAATTTGCAGACAGCTGCAAAAGTTGAGACACTTGAGAAGAGGTAGGCAAACACTGAAGGAAAAATTGCAAGATTATTCAAAAACAAGGCAATTATTTCGACATCTGAGTGGAATATTCTTGTACATGAGGATTTTAAATGAGGCATGAAAATATGCTAATAACTCAGGGATGAGGAGGTTTAGCCTAACAGAAAAACATACTGGTTCAAAATCCTGCTTTCAAACATCCCCATCATTTCAGTTACACAGTTTCTTAATTATGAGTTTATAGACTTGTATTTACATCCATTACTGCAATTAATTGTGCATTAATTACACCATTCAATGCAAAGCCTACTCACTTGCAGCAGCAGCAGTTCAAGCTTTGGTGACCAGGAATGAGACTGTTGCAGCAGACGGTACTCAGCTCATCTGATCGGACTTTTTACTTTCGTTTTTTAAAAGGCGGAGCTTCACTCAGCACAGTAACTGACAATGAGGAATTCATTTAAACCTGCACACGCACTCACAGTTAGTTCAAATGGCCTTTCACACACACACACACACACACACACGCACACACGCACACACCCACACACACACACACTTACAGACACAATCGCAGAAAACCACGTATTCAGGTGTTCACAGCTTTACTTTCGCTTTCTACTCTCAAATTTCCCCTAAATCATGTGATCTACCGGCAGTGTGCGTGTGCATTTGTGTGCGTGCGTGCGTGCGTGTGTGTGTGTGTGTGTAGTATGTGGTAAACCTTACTTATTTGTACCATTTTAGTGATTTCACAGCTTAATAACGTACAGCTGCACAGTCCGCAGTATGAATACTAGGCACAATATTAAGTGATTAAAATGCATTTCAGGATTTTGAGTTGAAATAATGTTTTAGGGTTTTTTTGTCCAAAAAAAAAATGCTGCACAAAAAACACGCATATAGAAAAGCTTATTAACAATAACACCATTTTTAAAAATTTTTTTTGGATGCTTTGAATTTGAGAAAACAGTAATAGACCAAAGACAGTCTTTATTATTCTTTATTAACAGTCTTATAACTGTAAATCTTATAACCGTAAAACATATATATATATATATATAGATATTTATTTATATATATTAACAGTACAGTAACATTTCTACTCCTACTAGTGTTCCACATTGATCACATTTAACTTTTTATTGTATTTTGCAAGCTTATCCTTCATGTGTAGATACTGCTGGAACCTGTGAATTTATAAAGTATCTATCTAGTCTAATCTACTCAGTGAACAATTACTGTTAATGTACGCTTTGAGAACAGAGGTGTAGCCTGACTAGCATTTTCCTTTATTCATATCCTCATGTTTTAAAAGCTAAAAGAATTTGTTTTTAGTTTTTAATTTGCATCAGGTCCCACTTATCTGCAGTTACAAGGAAAAGAAAAACGATAAAAATCCACTTAATTCCTTCCTGATGCAGTAATGCAGAGAAACTTCCAGTAAGATATTTGCACTGTGTGCTGAGATCAGTTTCATTATTCTGCAGTTAGCCTCCTTTAGCAATTAGTGAGAAGCGTGCTGCTGCTATTCCAGGGAACTCGTTATTTTCATGTCCAGTCAGGGTTTCTACTGAGTCACAGTTAAAAAAACAAATCATACAAAGACTTCAACATGTCAAGCTCAGATATGATATTTCATAAATAGTGCAAGCTGAGTAGAGAGCATACAGAACGTAAAATAAAAATAACTGAGGTTTCTTCAGCAGCAGATGGATGCCATGTGGCGAAACAGTTCCACTGCAGACAGCATGCTCGGTGATGCCATGGCAACCAACGTAACTCCTCATAATATCACCAAATAATGATCAGACAGGAACAGACAAAGCATTTATTAACAAATCTGAGCTGACAACTTTCTCACTCCGGAGGGTGTCGTGCTGTTTCCTTCACATCAGAAATAACTGCCAGTGAGAATAAATGTCACTGAGAGGCTGATCTTTCAGGCCGTGGAGGTGGACGTCTGCTTTTCTTCTCTGTTCTGTCTGTGCATCAAGAAGGCAGCTGCTGTTACCACCAGGATCCCATAAGTAGCCAAGACATACTGCAAGAGAAAGACTGTGAGGATTTCATATGCAAAACCCGTACAAAGCTTCATCTGGATATACACTACTGGTCAAAATTTTAGAACACCCCAATTTTTACAGTTTTTTTCTGTTGAAATTCAAGTAGTTCAACTCCAATGAATAGCTTGAAATGGTACAAAGGTAAGTGTTGAACTGCCAGAGGTTAAAACAAAGTAAGGTTACCTAAAACTGAAAAATAATGTACATGTCAGAATTATACAAAAAGGCCTTTTTCAGGAAACAAGAAATGTGTTAACAATTTAAAGCTGTTCTGCAGCAATGGAGGTTGATCAAGCCTTGAAAGTTGGTGCTACCAAATTCTAAAGGTGTCCCAACTTTTCTTGATTACTTACGACCCCTCTGTCTGCATTAAAGTAGAGTTGGAACACACCATGGTACCAGACCCTCCAGAGCATTTTTTTTTTTAACAGTATTGTACTGCAGAAAGTAGTGTGTTGCTTGAAAAGTGGTGAAGAAAAGGCAATTAACAATAGAAGAGACAGACCAAAATGTAGGTCTTTCCTACAGAGAAACTGCGAATATAGTCAAGGTATCAGTGAGTACAGTTTTCTTCACCATCAAAAGGCTCAGAAACTAGGGAAAACTCTTGACAGGAGGAGGTCTGGAAGACCTAACGCCACAACAGAATCAGAAGACAAGTTTCTGAGAGTCAGCAGCTTGGTGATAGGAACTCACAGGACAACAGCTTCAAGCACAGCTTCATAGTGGTCATAGTAAGAAGTCTCAGTATCAAGTGTGGAGAGAAAACTTGGAGTTCAAGGTTTGACAAGTCGAATGAGAAAATGATGCTTGGTCCATGAAACACTGCCAATCGACTACTGAAGACTGGAGTGTCTTTGAGTGTTCTGAAAAGGCTATACAAATAAAATGTATTATTATTATTATTATTATTATTATTATTATTATTATTATTATTATTATTATTATTATTATTATTATTATTATTATTATTATTATTATTAAGAAGGTGTTATGGGCTGATGAATCAAAATTTTAAATCCTTGGTTCATCCCGCAGGATTTTTGTATGCTGTCGAGTAGACCAAAGGATGGTTCCTCAGTGTGTGACATCATGGAGGAGGAAGTGTGACGTCTGGAGCTGTATGCTGGATCCAGGGTCGGTGACTTGTACAGAATGAGAGGAACCCTGAACCTAAACGGCTACTACAGCATTCTGCAGCACCATGCAGTACCCTCTGGTCACGGCTTCATCCTACAGCAAGATAATGATCCAAAACATAAGCCCAAGCTATGCCAGAACGATCTTAGGAAAAAAGAACAAGATGGTAAGCTCGAAAACATGGAGCGTCCAGCACAGTTCCCAGACTTAAACTCCATGGAGCTGGTTTGGGATGAACTGGACAGAAGAGTGAAAGCAAAGCAACCTATAAGTGCCACACATTTATGGGAACTTCTGCAACAGAGTTGGGGAGAACTTTCTGAAGAATATTTGATTTCCATTGTGGAAAGAATGTCACGAGTGTGTTCAGTTGTTATATCTGCCAAAGGTGGCTACTTTGATGAATCAAAAGTTTAGGATACATTTGGTTTCTAAATTGATTTTTTAAAAAAGTTTAATTTGCTTATTTGTTCTCTGCTTTCATTTCAGAGTATAATGAGGCATTAACATGCATAATTTCCAATTTAAAAATTGTGTTCTAAAACTTTTGACCAGTAGTGTATACCTGTGTGTGTGTGTGTGTGTGTGTGTGTGTGTGTGTGTGTGTGTGTGTGTGTGTGTGTGTGTGTGTGTGTGTGTGTGTGTGTGTGTGTGTGTGTGTGTGTATTTCATCCTGTACATTTCGGCGACCCTTCGCTGTATAGCTGTTAAAGTACTTCCTCCAACCGGTCAGTTCTGCATCAGATGGGGTCTCGACGCCGAACAGCTGCTTCTGAATCACACACACACACACACACACACACACACACACACACACACACACACACACACACACACACACACACACACACACACACACACACACACACACACACACACACACACACACACACAGTATGAGGAAGCAGCAATATTTTTACATATTTTACATGAAACCCCACAAACCGCAGCAGTGCAGTGCAAAAGAAATTCAATGTGGATTAAAAAAGGCATGTAAGGTAAAGTGTAGTAAAGACTGAAAACACAAACCACAGAACTAATTAAAGCATTAATAAACACTGCAGACGCCTGAGAGTTACACAAAACGCTTGTCCTCGTCAGAACGAAAGTGAAAGCAACTGGCTAACTGATGGGAACATGTGCTCAGTTTATCAGCAACAACAATAAACTAGTTATAGTGGCATTCCCTGTAATTAAGATCCTCACCTCCTCTCTGAGAGATAAACAAAACTGAAAGCTACACGACAAATACTTGAGCAACGTCTTGACAGTGACAGATGAATTAGATACTTGGACATGCTGAAACAAGCATGACGAGGCACAAACCTGCTTGTGGTCATGTGAGACTCATTCAAACCATCTGAATTAGATTAAACTGAATTATTTGTCTGTCTCGGTCTCCACAGTTAAAGCTCAAAGATGAAACGCCCCTTAAAGATTTTAAAGCTTTTGTTTTGATGCACATGCTGAGATGATTAGCAAAAACAGCTCCAACAGAAATGCATCAAAAACACTTGCCAAAGAATTCATTTAACCTCTATTTACCCCCCAGATGTCATTTAAAGAAAGAAAGAAAACCAAAGAGATGCTGACAGAGAAAAGACATGAGAACAGTGTGTTAAATATTGAAACTATTTATTAAAACAATGTGTAAACTCCTGAAAACTTGCTGTTTTCTGCAGATAAATTAAGTCAATCAAATGTCAAACAAAATCAAATTATGTGACAATTAGAAGTAGACCTTGGGTTTAAAATCAAATTACCTTCGATCCCAGTAGGCGAGTAATAGCGCTAATATGTAGAGCTCATCACTACAGGCCAAACGTTTGGAAGCAACTTAAAGTTTTTGTTCATGATGCCTTTCTTAAACACCAGTATGAATTCTAGGGGTTTGGGGATGTATTTGCTGCAAGATCAGACTTTGTTTTCAGTGATACGTGCCATTTTCGTCAATTTACCCTTAGGTATACATTCAAGTTATCAGACTGTTACAACCCCGGCTCGGGGGGGTGGGGTGGGGTGGTGGGTGGTGGTGGTGGTGGTGGTGGGGGGGGGGGGGGAAGCAACATAAACAGTTTTAGTTGGTAAAAATCAAATTATTTATTACAGAAAAGTTTGAACAAAAATGTGCACAATACTATACAAATGAGGCAAAACTAAGGAAGAGGGCTGGTGGGTGCTGCTCAAATTAAAGAAAACAGCAAAACACAAGAAGAGTTCTCATAAGGAGAACTTAACACTACACTACTACACAACCACTGTGGACAAAAGAAAAGGTTAAACAAAAAGGCTCACTACCTGGGAACTGGCACAAAACAAAACTACATGGGAGCCAGGACCCCTAACCCTGGTGAAAACTAGACAAAAGAAAACTACCTGTAATGTAATGAAATGTTGCTGTATCAGTTTGTAATACTAATCCTAGCCCAATTCCAACCACACAGACAATCTTGCCTCAACCACACAGAAACACAGAATGGCACGCTGGAAGTCAGCTGCCTCGTTCAGTTGAAGCGCTAACTCTTTTAAAAGAGTTGGCAGTTTTCGGCTGGTCAGCCTGGTGAGCGCCGCACCAATCACAGGACTCCTGGTTGCAGCCACGCCTCTGCCGTCGTGGTCCAACCAGGGAGCGGGGATCACACAGCTCTATTTGCATAGCCACAACATATAGTTAAAACACACACACAGGGTAGGAGGCGCTGGCCGTAACACAGACAAATGTTGAATATCGTATTTTCGCGACCATAAGGCGTACTTAAAAGTCTTAAATTTTCTCCAAAATGGACGGAGCGCCTTATAATACGGTGCGCCTTATGTGTGCACCGAGTTCCAACATCTGTAAATGTTATTGTGTGACTTTGATGAGCTCCGCTTGACTGACTGTGAGCATTTCCTGCTGACACGCTGCTTATATAGAGAAAAGGCGGACGTAACAGAGGACAGCATGAGAACGTTAAAGGGGGAAGTGTGGGCGTGAAAGAAGACGCTAAAGACACGCCCCCAGTTGGTATATAGTGCCGGTATTTGCATTATGCAAAACAACATGGGTTTGGCGTCACCGTCCCTGTTGATCTGTGACTCCATGCGCGTCCATCTCACAGCCGCTGTGAAAAACCAAGTGCAGCAAATGAACTCGGAGCTTGCTGTCATTCCGGGAGGCTTGACGAAGGAACTCCAACCGCTGGACATCGGTGTAAACAGGGCGTTCAAAGTGAAGTTGCGAACGGCGTGGGAGCGATGGATGACAGATGGCGAACACAGTTTTACTAAGACTGGGAGGCAGCGCCGGGCGAGTTACGCCACAATTTGTGAATGGATTGCGGATGCTTGGGCTAACGTGTCTGCTTGCACTGTTGTTCGAGCTCTCGCAAAAGCCGGCATCATTTCTGAGGAGCCGCACGGCAACGAGACTGACTCTGACAATGACGAGCGGGAACCTGGCGTGTTCCATGGAGAACTAGCCCAGCTGTTCATTTCGGATACAGAAGATGAGGACTTTGATGGATTTGTGAATGAGGATTGATCAAAAAACAACGTGAAAACATTGCTAAATACTTCAATAAAGTACAACTCAACTCAGTTTTGCTTCCGCTACCTTTTTTAAAACACACGCTAGCATGCATGTTTTAAGCTAGTACAGGTATGTTTTACCTGCACGCGCTCTATGATCCGGTGCGCCTTATGTATGTGTTAAATACAGAAATAGCACCCGGAACTGAGACTGCGCCTTTTAATACGGTGCGCCTTATGGTCGCGAAAATACGGTAAATGTTAACCAAAGAAAAGAAGGGCTTAGTTTTAGGGTTGAGTAGATTTACAAGAGTCACAACTTCAGTGCAAAAGTAAAAAACAAATCAAAGTTTGAATTATTCACTTCAGCTCTTTGGCTTTTGAGAGTTTACATACAAAAATCCCATTAATGTTCAACTGTGTCCATATCTCAATAACTAACACTGAAATGACTGGAAAGAAACGGCTGAGTATAGAAACAAGAGTACAGATACAAATCTGGATCATTATAGTAAAAATGGATTCTGAGGTGTGACTCTTTATATAATAATCATGTTTATTTTGTTGCAAAGTACATCAATGAAACTATGAGTTTTTGTTTACAAATCTCATCTTGCTTCCAAATTTTTGGCCTGTAGTCAACCAGAACTCATTCATTTCCATCTAAACCTTTATCCACTTGAATGCGTTTGTGAAACTCCACCTTGGATTTAATATCTAACAATTGCAGTGGATTTCAGAGAAACCATACAGTGAGCCGAGAAGCAATAACAGCTAACTGGCTAACAGGCTGTTCTGTTGCTCAACTGTGTTGATGGTCAAACTTTGAAATTTGTAATTAAAAAGAAATTAGCAAGTTTATCACATGCTAGCCGTTAAACGTGCATAATGCATAATGGTTCATGTGTCTTTAAACATTTTTATAAACTAGCAGAATGATTTCATTTTCACACCATCATCCTGCATTTTTACCTGCATATTTTGACAAAACGGTCAAAGATATATCATCTGCAGCACTCAGAGTTCAACAGTTTAAGATAAAAATATGAATAAAATAAAATGCTCAAAATAATTTTTCAAGTTTTAATCAAAACCACCCAAAAAAAAAAAAAAAACAAAACCCTGCTGATATTTTTCTTTAGCTTCTCAGACCTGTGCAATGTATTTCCACTACCCATTGATCGAGTGTTTTACAAAGACCATTACTGCCCACCTCTCTTTTAGCATCTTGTTTCGGTGAAATACATGTTTGGTGGATGCAGCTTCTGTTGCAGTCATGCTAAATGTGCATGCTCCTTAAAAGTGGACCGTAAAACCTTCTGCAGCGAAGTTTTCATCCAAATGTAAAGAAATTAATTTCCTTGAGATGGACACCAGAGAGCATAGTCTGTATTGTATTATGGAACACCGAATAAAGCTGTATGGAAACGAGGCCCCTTAAGTGGTAAACTTAGCATGAAGACTAGAAACGGTGAGAAACAGCTAGTTTGGTTTTTACAGAAAAATAATCCTCCTCTCCGCACCTCTGAAGCTCAGTAATTTGGTCTTTTTCATGCATAAGGACAAAAACACAGCATAAAAACGACCAGTCTTTATGCTAAGCTAAGTGTCTCGAGCTTGTTTCATATACTTTGTGTGCTAGGTCCAATCTCCTGGCTCAAATAAAAAGATAATTCAAAAACCTTTTGCACTTAGAAAATGAAACTGTTGTCCTCTTGTAGCATCTTTTTTTTAAAAATTCAAATGCACCGAATTCCACGAAATGAAGCATTTGTCTAGAATATAGGGTTTACAGGAAGCAAAAGGGAAATGTGAGAATTTATGCGAAGAGGGAAATAGTTTCCATTGTGAACAAAGCCTACAGCACAGTGCTGACAAAGCTGCTCTGCCTGGGAACACTGGTTCTCCTGCTGCTAATATTAGGAGGGAAGTGAGAAAATCCTTTTTCTTCTTAAATCTTAATGCAGATTTAGCAACATTAAACCACATAACTGGCTGGAGAGGTGATGGATTGGGACCAGACTGGTTAAATCACTTACAAACAGCACCTGTGCTCAAGTTTATTCCTGATTTAATTAAGAATCTTGCAAGAATGGCTCCATTATAATCCATTTTCCACTCTTTTTTAAAAATTCATCCTCATTAAGTGAACTGCTATGAGGCAACATATGTTATGAGTTGGTGGTATAAAAGGAGGCTAAACTTAAATGAAAGTGGCTTCAGTGACCTTTTATGTGCCAAACCACACTGTTGCCATAACAAAATTAAAACAGGGGATTTGTACAGCAGAATGAGTGAGTACGCCCATGTGCAGTATCATCTAAAGGTCAAATGATTCAAAAGTTTATCACCTGGCAGTGATCTGATCATTTCTACATTTAACGGTTGCTCTGGTGTAAAATTAAAAAGTAATTCGAGTGACTATATCAATATCAATACAGAATCCACAAAAGGAATTTAATGCATGGCTGAGATTCAAGTCTTTGATTCCTTCACTATTTTATATGTGAACTTGTATATTTGACGGCAGACTCAGCCCTAATCGCTGTGGAGGACACCTAAGGTTCTGCCTTTCTTTAGTTCTATGTAGCTGCTCTTTTCTACCCCAAAGGTGTAAAAACCATCTTGTGTGATTTTTGTCAGTATTTTTTGGATCATTATAAAACTGGGATATTTTATTATTTTATTTATTTGCAGACTGGGAGATGTCTTCTTAGTCAGTATTTTGGTTCATCCAAAGATATTCACGTCACTGTCAGGACTATGCGTTCACTGTGGTAGTCAATATTTTCATTTATTCCATTATGTAAGAGTCTGTGCAATACCACTGGCATGTGCAACAATGTTCTTTCTATTTAGTACTTATGTATATCTTGGTTTATTTTGGATATTTTTTTATTTTGTACTACATTTCCTGAAGCAGCACTATCTTTGCTGCTGTAACACTGTAAATTTCCCCACTGTGGGATAAATAAAGGCTTATCGTGTCTTAGCTGACCTTAGTCCTGACCAGGTTCATACAAACATCCCAGAACCCAAGCTCAGCAAGCCCAACAACTTTACTTGGCAATGAGAAGAATATTCATCATTTTCATTTTAAAAAGCTTCATTTTGCAATTTTGTGCAAGCATGTTATTTTTTTTTTTTCTCGGAGGGCGTCCGTATAAGTTGATGTTATGCAACATTTTGAAACTTTGTTTTCCACCAAACCCCTACATACATAGATATACATGTACTATAACATGTGCATGGACGACCACTGCAGCTCTGATTCGTGGTACTATTTGCCAGGTCTGTACCTCCTGGTTACTGCTGCAACTGTTTCCGCTGATTTTTAATTGGTCATCTATCTTCCTGTATTATTTTACAACTTTATGAAGCCTTACAGTCAGATTTTTTTAACTGCTCTAGTGATGCTATCCTATGTGGAACCATGATACAGGTATTCAAATTGACACAACTCGTAGGACCAAAGTTGAGAAAGTTCTGGTAAAAATAAGTACTAAATATAGAAATAACAGCATTGCACAGATTCTTTCATGAACAGAAATACTGACAGAAGTATGAATATTGCCCAGATTATTATCTATATTGCACAGAATTTACGCATGTAGAAAAATAACAATATAGTATATGTTATAGTATTTATGTATACCTGTGTAGTAAATGTTGTAGTATATGTATACCTATGTAGTATATGTTGCAGTATATGTATACTTATGTAGCAATGGTTGAAGTATTTGTGTACCCATATAGAATATGTTGTATTATGTATATTGTTTTGTAATATATGTTCCAGTATGTACTTATTTTGGTAAACCATACTTATTCCTGTGGCCTCTGTCTAACTGTGGTAAACTGACTGTCTGAGATGTGGAAAACCAAAGTAAAACTACAACTT